>NC_092798.1:41026620-41630439 GCF_918797505.1 Bemisia tabaci
ATGAGAGATCTTGCTTCTTTTCAGCTTGTTCTGCCAGGTCGTCTGCACCTTTTTCTAAGGTCTTTACATCTTCACATAAGCGTCTTTTTCTCTCTTGTAGAGATTTTGTTTTTTCTGACTTTTCATTTTTAATAGCTGTGAGAGCCTTGATTTTCTTTTCTTCCTCTAAATAGGTAGCATATCTACTGCGAGCACCTGATACACTTTGTCTTAACTCTTTGGTTATTACCATACTGGATAAGCTCTCAATTTCATCGGTAAACTCATGTACATAACGCTGTGCTATGTAGGACTGCTCCTTTAAATTTTCTACTTCTAGGTTTTTATTTACACTAAAACCTCTCTCCACTGATGCTTGTCCATGACTTAAGAGTAGAGTTATTTTGACAACTTTCCATAAATTTTTGTATTCATCCTTGTCCATAAAGTTAATATAAAACTCATCAACTCTTGACTTCTCTTTATAAGGCTCATAGTGTGCAAAGGTGACAGCTTTCTTTAAGACAACGTTTTGATAAAATGAATCAAATTCATCAAGAATAATATCAACTTTACCAGCTACGACTATTTTACAATCACACAATGTATTTAAGACAGACCTCATTTTCTTCTTGCAAACAGCTGACCGACTAACAGGAGAAGAATCTGCATCTAGGTGAATCATACTTCTCGGATCCAAACAGGACAAATTTCGAACTAAGGCATGTGATATTGGAGATTTTTCTAAAATTTTTGACAAGACATTCTTGTAAAATCTAATAGCGCCAGTAATTAGATCAAAGTTATCTTTTTCAGCCACTTTCAGCAGCGACGAAAGACTGAGCAGGCAACTCAGCAGAGTAGTTCTCGTTTCAATTTCAACACGTTTTAATACTTTCCAGCATACGTCTGAAAAGTCGAATGCTTTCTCATTTGACCTCCGAAAAGTGGATCTGAGAAATTCAAGCACGTTTTCAAGCACTTTCCAAAAAATCAAGCACTTTCAAGGCCTTGAATTTTTTTTTTAAAATCAAGCACTTTTCAAGCACTTTTCAAGCTTGCATGAACCCTAGGTGTGAAAATTACGGCTTATTAAAATTCCAACAAATTTTAAGCTAAAAAAAAAAAGAAAGAAAAAAAAATCAATAGGTTCTTCCTCTGATTTTCTTAAGACAAATGTATTTTGCAACAACTTTGCCTTGAAGTTATCCATCATCATTCACGCCCGAAATCATGAAAGAGACTCAATCACCAAGATTAAGAATGTAGTTCCCCCTCAAATTTTCAACTGAACACTCAATGACATAAATTCAAGAGAATGATGTATGACAATATAATACCAATAATCGTTAATGTTAGAATCCATTCAGTTTGTTACTTACTTTGATGGAGATATTTCAATAACTTCTATAAATTCAGAAAAAAGGAGGATGTGACAATTAACGAATTCTGATAACTCCAAATTATTTATGGGGGGGGGGGGGATGTATGCAAAACAAAACTAGCATTTAAAATTAGTAAAAAAATTGCATGATCTTCAGTTTAAAGGGTCGAATATTCCACAGCCTCAATAGAATTGGATAATTTCTCCTTTTCCTAGATGTTGCATATCATCTAATTACTACGCATACGAAAATTTGAAAAATGCTTCTATTGCTTGATAACTTTAAAATTGCCGAACAATTGTAATCAGAAAAACTTTAAAAGCATTATTTTAAAACTATCCGATTCAAACTAAAGGAATGACACTCACCGAATCTGAACTGCCGCTGTTGTAGTGCGTTCGCCTTTTCGCTTCACTCAGATATGAATGCTTGTGACCATTGTGAGCTTTTTCCCGCAACATAAGAGGGAAATTTGAACGCCTTTTCACACTGAGATTACGTGTGGGATGGACCAGAGTCACAAGGAATTGGATCAACTGAAAAAATGAGACCAAAAAATCTTATAAGATATTCAATTTAAAAAATTACTTCTATGGGTGTCCCTGTGAATGTTCACTTCCATATTAAAGTTTAGGGTCAACCATCAAAGTGTTACATTAAAAGATAGATTAACACTGGTAATACTGATAAGTGAAACATTGATCGTTTTAGAGGGTTTATTTTAAAGAAATGCTTGGAGTTCTGAGAATTTTCCAACATACACTTCTCTCCGAGGACTGTATAGATTTAAAGCATTGTGCTTGTTCGCACACAGAAAATTCTTCAGACCATTTCTACAGTTCTGGTTGACTTTTTATTGCTATCACATCTCCAGGCAGAGGTTGCACCTATATGGGGCTGGGGGGGGGGAGGGGGGGCGGCGGCACCTTAAGCTCTTCCACCTACTGTCAAAAGTCCCAGGCATTAGCCCAAATGTATCTTCCAGCAATAAAGTTAGTAATTATGTTCGGTATTGGATCATATTTAAAGTGCTTGAGTTATTAAGTTCTGGAAGTTTCTATAGTTTAGATATTTCCAAGGTAAACTCAAAAAGGCAAAACATTATTTCAATACAATCTACAAATGATTTTGAAAAATCTGAAAGTAGCATTTGTGACTAATTAGAATGATTCTTACTCCAGAATCAAGAATCACCCATTGATCATGTGTTTAAAATATACTTGTGATAAAATAATGAATGATGCAAATCAGCTTTTACTTTCTATTAAAGACAGAATAGGAAGCAACTTTGCACTAAAGTGCGTTTTAAAGCGTAGGACTTCATTAGAAGATAAATATAAATACAAGTAGGGGGGGGGGGGGGGGGGAGAAGAAATAACAACACGCTTGGAGTTTGAGAGGTTGTGAAAATAACCATATCAATGACTTCTTGACATAATTCTGATAAGCTTCCTTCATTAAAGAGCGAATCAGGGAAGTGATAAAACTGCGACAATTCGGAGACAAGCAAAAAGTGAGGGCAGTCTTGAAAACATTCGGCTTCAGTTATCTCACAGTCAAGAATAAGATAAGAATTGAAACACTACTAAAGGCCTATTTCATAACTTAGTTGAAAAATTTTAATTGGTATTAAATCATAGCTAAGCATTACATAATTATTACCGTACGCGAAAGAGGCACTTCCAAGATAAAGCACTCAATGACTTTTCGCTTGCTCGGAGAGAACCAGGCAATTCCTTTGTAATTCGGTATTTCATCAATAATTATTAAAGATTCATAAGTTTAAAAACTAAATTGATTTCTTGCAGAATGACGGAAGTCAATTTTACACTTAAAAATTACCTGCAATATTCATCGCAGCTAACTGTAAATTTAGGAGTGAATATTCCTTCAAATTTCAATTATTACTGAAGAAAAGCACCTGAAATGTTTGGGAATATTGGCTCTTGTTTCACAGTTAATTTAAAATAATGATGCAGGCAATTTTAAATAGAAAAACAGATTTATGTGGTTCTGCAATTAGTTCATTTAACTACATATGAAATTCTATTTATATTAAGAGAAATAGAAACTGAAATTGGAGATTCTGCGACAACACCGCATTATTTTTTGTATTCCACTGGATATTGTGCCATTTCAGACTGGAATAAAATTGGTTTAAGATTTTTACATAAATCGCAAATGCAGTATTTCCAGAGATAAAACTGGAAACTGTCTGAGCATGTAGGAAAAATTTCGAATGATGATTGAGAAAAATTTTTAGGCTTAAGACTCCAGATAATCAAGCGTAAATTACAAGTATAATGTAATAGATATTGCTGTGCAATGTACATGTGCAATTATACATCACACATTTGCATGCAGGGCCCTGTATGCATATCAACCCTTCTTATTTTAGGAGTAAGTAAGAGAAGATGTCCCATTAATGCAAAAGCGACTTAAGAGTGCAATAACTGTAAAAATACCTTATTGACAATAGTCTGCTGTTTGGCATGTTTCTGCCTCAGAATTGACAGTTCACGCCACAGAGCTTCATTCTCTTGTTTCATGGAGGAAAGTTTGGAATCCAAGGATTCTTGTCGTCCTTTCATGGATTTGACATCATTCAGCATCTTGTTCATTATGTCAGGAGCTGCACGAATTTCATTGTTTTCCTTGGTGACGGTCATCTGGGAAAAATCAACCATTATTTAAGATAGGTTGGTTAGTTACGGTTATTATAGTTGACTGATTCCCAACATAATCACCTTCCCCAGCTGCTATGCGCCAATTGCTTCTAAAAATCAGGCTTTGGCGCCTAAAAAAGTAGATACCCCTCCTCCATTTCTCCAAACGTCCAGCGGTAGGGAATGATCCATATGCAAAAAAGTTAAATTGGCTACTATGAAATTTCAGATGGCTCCTAAAAATTGGGTTTTCTAGCCAAGCTAGCTCATAAACTTCTAAAGGGCAGGCAGAACACTGATCCCCATAGTTTATGACTCTTAACTGCTCCTTACTACTTCCATGGCTCTTTACTAGAACAGAACAAAAATCTACCACCGACCCAGTAACATCCTCCTCATGAAAAAAGAACCACTTTCAAGTAGGAAAAATCTGGGAGGAATAAATCAATCTTATTTTCTGCTTTCAATAAATCTTTGCAAATTAAAATTTCAGCCAAACTAAATGGAAGTGCTTTATTCTTGAGTGTGTTTTTCCCAAGAAATGTGTCATCAAATCGACAAATTGAACGTGAAAGGTAGAGAATTCAGTTAAGAACCCAGCCACTCATTCCTTCTACGTTCCACTTGTTGTAGAACAAGGTTACCTGTAAAGACCAAACTTCATAGCAATTGTTCAAATGGTTATATAACAGATGTGGGAGCTATCAAGACTGGTTCAAAGAACTCTTCATATCTCTGCCTCCCTCACTTAAGAGCTAGCTTGAAAAACTGTGATCAATTGTGCATATTCTGTCATTCTAACTTTTTAAAGCTATCTACTACACTTTTACTGAAGCGGTTAAAACACTGTATATGAGAGAGGGACGATTTAAGTTGAAAAAAAAAACCCACAAAAAAACAAAGTTGCATTTTTTAACAAGATAAAGTTGGCAGAACTTTTGGGGCCTTTTTTAAAAGTACAGACTTTTTTCATGGTTTCAAACATTATGAAGAATGTTTTTGAGCAAAAAACATTAGAGAGGCTGATCGTGCTTTCCAATATTTGTTTTTCAGCATTCTCTGTTAAGTTTATGATGCATTATGAATAAAAGTGAGTCAAGAAGTTTATGATGAATTGAAAGGCTCATTGTTTCTCCTTCGACAGATTACATGAGTGGCCACAGTGATTTTATCTTTTCTTCCTGCTGTTAACATGACAAGAGGGAAAGGTAATTGGCTCAACCTATTAATGAAAGCTTCATGGTTCATAAGACTTGAAAAAGTACAATTTGGTCAGTTTTTGAAATTTTGTAGACACTGAAGAGTATCTAAAAAAATGAGAGAAAAAAATTGTTACCTTTCTCTTGATGTGCTCCAAAAGGTATGGATGACCACGGATGAAGCAATGATGGCTGAAAGAGATCTCATCATTGTCAGATAGTCGTAGCCCATTGTTTTCAGCACTGACCACTTTGTGGAAGCCATCTGATGCAAAAAAAAAAAAAACAGGTAAAATAAGAATACCATATGAAATCGGCATATTTTAATGGGAAGAATTTGATTGATGACGGAATAAATAGGAAAGTAAGGTATACAGAATTTATCGCACCTTGCAATTATTGTAAAACAAAAAATGAAAAAATACAAACTTACGATTTTGGACATTTTTTACCTCCTCACCTTTCTCGAGTAAACTTTTTTTGGGGTTAAAAAGAATTAACGATTTTTAGGAGACACAAATTATAAATAATATTGATTACAACAACTATATTTTTTACAGAAAAAAAATAGAAAAATTGGTATTAAAGACTACTTCAAATGCAAAGCCACAATCCATTTATAGGATTTTCTGCAGAAATATTGGATTAATAAAGATTGCATGTACCCATGTTGTATGTGAGATTTTAGCACACACCTACTCCTGAATTGTGATTCAAAACGCTAATGCCTCTTATCTTTATATGCAAACAAAGCGTGTTAAAAAAACGTGAGAACATTTTTGTGCAAAAACAGACTGCGTCATAAACGTGTGCCAAAATGTTGATTAGACGTTGTGCTGATTGGTTTGCAAAAACTGAGCATGCTACAGAGAATTGCGCAGGATTTTTTAAAAAATGCAGAGGCCTAAAGCGATTTGCATCCACCCTTAATAGGTTCCAATTTTTGTTTCTTTCTTTCTTTATTTTTATCCCTGAATACTCACATTTTATAAAAAAATTAGATTTAGAGATATACTACTTACACATATTCAACTGTCGAATAAAGCTGGCCATGTTGTTGTGTTTGTAGTACATGGGTAACAGCTCTTTTGCAAACTGTGATTGATTTTTGATCATGAAAGATGTGCCATCCTGAAACACACAAAAAAACGCATTTATTAGATTGTGAAATTACTTTCTCCATGCTTAAAGAAAATCACAATTCATGATGAATGAAAGAGGTTTACAAACTTTAACAGGTATTGTTTGCATCTCGCTTGCGAACAGAAGAGGAATACGATGATCGTTGGGGCAAAACGGTTGGATGCAACTATTCCTAATACATCGATGTCTACATTGCACACTTGAAAAAATGAAGGCGTTTCCGCTTTCCTTACCACATGAGGACTCCTGTTTCAAGTCGTTAGAGAGAAAAGAGGTCAAAGAAATTTTAATAAATTTTCAATACATTTTTTGAGTTTGCGATGTGTTCAATACATTTGGAATATAGGAGGAAAATGTTACATGTTTTTAATTGAGAAATCTTTAAGAAAAAACAAGTCATGAGGAGGTTTAATTATTTCTGACAATTTATACGGCTTGTAGATACCCTAGATAAGCGCAACTGACTTAAGACAAATCTACAGCCTGAGGTGTGCATACATCGGGACGTAGAAAGTTGCTGTTTGGACAGATCTTATTATTTTTAGTTGATCTGCAAAAATAAAGTATCAAAACACGATTCTGTGACCAGCGCAACTAACCCATTATTAATCCATCGAAGTAGTGGTCATACTTGGTACCACTTTCCCTGGATTCCCCATAAGTCACTGATTCGGAGTGTTTTTGAGGTCGGGGTGTTTTCATCTCGCGGCTTAGGAGGCGCGCCGGGAGCTTATTTTTAAACCTTTCAAAGTTAAGCGTTCGATAAAGCTTTTCGTGGAATCGGGGGGTCTGACGAATTCCCGTTGTTTTCGAAGTGTCACCGACCAAGGATAAAAGCGAGGGCAGACGAAAGCGCCCACGAATCCAATCTCTTCGAAGTATTCAATCGAAAAAGCTGGAAGTCGAGGCAGCGACCGAAGTGCTAATTTTTACGCGTCAGCGACCGGCGGGAAATATCCAAATCAACAAGGTTTCCCGGGTATACGATCCTCAAATTGAACCAGGTGAATCTACAGAGTGTCCCAGGATTAAGCACGAATATTGAAGGAGTCGATTCTTTGGGTCAAACAATTCGTTTTTGTGGCATAACTTTGTTTCCAAAAACGCTCTTCCTAAAGGCCGCGGCCTTCCAAAGTTGGAGAAAAAAAATCGTCTTTCTAACACTGTGACAATGTTTCTCAACCAATATTAATGAAAATTGTTATTCGGGGGGTAATGTTCAGCGCTTTAAGTGTATTTTCCGAAGGAAATACACTATTTTTTCATTTTTGACCTCCAAAAAAGGGAAAACTCATTCTGAGGGGGAGAGGGGTTTAGGGGGGTCGAATCTAAAAGTGGCCAAATCAATGTTTCCAAAATTAATTTTTGACGGCACTTTTAGATTCAGCATTGACAAATGTCGAGAAATTATTGCGTTTTTTCGCAATGGCTTTTCCATGGGTTTAAATGACAGATCAATCTATGTATCGCAAATCACGCAACACCACGGGAGGATCAGTAAGTAGTACGTTTCATGGATTAGTAGATGTGTTAGAAATTCTCTGACTTTTCCCAAAAATTCCCTAATTTTCCCTGACTGTCGCAAATTCCCTGATTTTCCCGGTTTTCCAGATCGCCGGCAACCATGATATTCCCAAGGGTTTCCGATGAAAAATGAAGTCGGAAGTACGGCGAAAAAAACTTCATCGGTCGAACATGGGTATCAATGCATTAAATCCTAAATATCCATCCATGCTCCACTGTACACACTTAACAGCTGTCGATTTTCGCCCTTCGCGTGTCGAGCTTACTATAACACAGATATTTAGGAACACCAAAAAAAAAATATAAAAACATCAGAATAAGACTAAGATCTCAGGTATGGTGATACTATCTGAATTTTAGTGTTGAATTGATGATTACTAGTGCTGAATTGATAATTTTTAGTGTTAATTACGCAAATACCTTCCGTTCTTCCCTGCCATGTGAGGCTTTTCCAGAAAATCTTTCCACTGTGAAAGCGGTTGACTTCAGCGCTGATAATTCAGTGAGAATATTGCTTCATTTAAAAAAAAAAATGTTTTTATTTCTGTATCATAATACGCCAAAACGAGGGGTGAAAACCGGATAAACATTGAATTAGTATCCAGCTTGGTGATCAGTGGCGAGGAGTGAATGATCATTATCGATATTTCCTCATTTGAAGCTGTGGTAAAGAATCGATCATTAAGGTGTTCGTCGCGAACGCCCTGTCCATCGATCCTTTTCCATAGGTTTAAAAGGCAGATCAATCGATTTGTCGCAAAGAGCGCAACGCCACTGTGAGTGATGGAAACCACACTATTCCGCTTGTATTTCAGCATTTTTGCATGAGCGGGAAGCATCGAATGGGAAACATTTTAGCTTCGTTATTTTCGACGATACGTACACAGTTGTCGATCTGCAAAAAAACCTATTTTTTCCCCCACAAAAATCGACGACAGAAATAAAAAAAAACAGGAGGCTTTCCAGACCAGCTCATCAACGCTGCGACTGGTTCCTCAGCATTCTGTATTCACACGGCCATGGTCATCGGGGATCTGTTCGGCTTGTGTAATCCTTGTTGCCGGTGCCTTTAAAAAATTCGCCTAGTTCGGATGGTGCTTGCGGAATCCATCACGATTTGACAACCCTGCTTTACCGAGATTTTTTTCTCTTATTTCTCGGTTCCTTTTTCATGTTGACGGTCAGAATTTCAATTTAGAAAGATTTTTGCGTCCCTGCCCGTCACGTGCTAGTCATGAATACTGCAAGCAAATGAACTTGTTGTTTCCGAAAAGGAATAAGTAATCGTTATCAAATGAGCCTGAGCTACACGATAGAACTAGTATCCTAGGGCTCATCTAAAATGGGCATGTTCCCTCCTGGGAACAATTTTTTCAAATGTCCTATCAGGTTTTTTATCGAACGTTGTGAGAAGTCGACGATAATTTCCGCTTTTGAGGCTTAGAAAAAAAACAGCAGGAGAGAAAAGAATTGTCTAAGTCCTGAGAAATGTGGAAGCTACTTCAACTTTAACTTGACCTACGGATGGGTATTGAATGAGATGCCTCGGCAGTTGTCAGACCAGAAACACTAAATTTTTTCAAAAATAAAATACGAGAATGTATACATAAAAAGCCTCTAGCAATATTCCTTCTCCGCCCTTAAATGAAACCCTTAAATCGCTACGATTGGATATTTTCTGCTATCGATATTTGCATAATACTATCCTGGCCCTAGACGTTTCAGAGTGTTCCTACACTGAGAAAAAATATGGTCGATTTCAACATGATCTGGCATGATAATACGGGTATAGTAAACAGACTCCATGGTACCATTTGCCATCGTCAGGATAGATGCTACCAGGAGTATGATTATGCTTCACTCTAATAGTATTCGTACGTCAAAAATTAAGCAGAATTGGACTGATTTTTTCCTCCTAAAGGACAATTTAAGCCGTTACTAGCTAATTTTCAGCTATTGATATAATAAAAACTTGAATGGCATCTGAACCCACTGGATATCACGCAACATCTCAATACCATACTTTCAAAATTTTTCATCAAATCCCTCCTTTTTTCAAACGACTCATTAATTTATTTTTTTAATTTTTTTGCCGTTTCTTTTAATTTTTGTACTTCTCCTTTTGATCTCTGCTCTAGGTGTCAATGACTGTTAATTGTTAAAGCACCTGTAAATAAACTTATGTATCAACCAACCACTCCATTTGAACTGGGATCGGGTCACCGCACCCTTCATTTTTTTTTATTGATTTTAATTGTTTATGCAGCTGAAAATGTGTTAGTGATGGCTCGATACGTTCTGTTTTTTTTTTAAAAGTGTGTGCGTTTATTTTTTTCTAATTTACTCATGTGAGGAAATAAGGATAAAAAAAACTCAAGTTTTTACTTTTTTGTGATCCCACGCTGAAAAAGAGTCTCTTGTATTCAGAGCGCAGACTCTTAAAAAAATTTGAAAAGCAAAATACTCTCGACTCAATCGAATTTTTGCTTGAATCAAAAGAAAATCCGTTTAAATTAAGAGTCTTGGCTCTTGATTTGAGCAAAAATACAATGGATCAGGAGTAGTTTTTCCGGTGCATTTTCGGTCTATGCAATTTGTACATATTTCTTCGAGTGGATCTTATAAAAATGTTTTAAAGGTATTTATACAGAGTGTCCCAGGATTAAGTACGAATATTGAAGGAGTCGATTCTTTGGATCAAAAAAAGACGTTTTGGTGCTATAACTTTCATAAAAAAAAACACTTTTCCTCGAGGCCACACCCCCCCCCTCCACCACCCACCCCCGCTCCATTCAGTCCCTATTATTTCGAAAACGATGAGACATAGCGAAAAAACGCATGATACATTATCTCAATATTTTTCAACGCTAAATCTAATGGTGCCGTCAAAAATCAATTTTTGTCGCTAGAAGCATTAATTTCGGCCACTTTTAAGTTCTATACCCTCTTAAACCCCCTTCAAAATAAGTTTTCCCTTTACTGAAGGTCGAAAATGAAAAAAACGCTAAAAATTAACCAATTTTCATTAAAATTGGTCGATAAGCATTGTCACAGTGTTAAAAAGACGATTTTTTTCCTGCACCTTTGGGGGGTCATGGTCTCCGAGGAAAGTATTTTTGGGAGAAAAGGTTTTTTTTAACCCGCAGAGAACCGACTCCTTTAATATTCGTACTTAATCCTAGGAAACCCTGTATAAGTACAGATCAAACTCTGGTCCGGTACATTCGGAAATGTTTATTTTACCTTCAAGAGGAATTTGAAATAAGCCTTTTTTTTTCAATATGGGGGAGACACGCAGGCAGAGCAAGTGAGCACCTATCAGTGTCCCCTCGATGACAACCTGAACGGTCGCGCGACTACTTTTACGGTCTCCGAGAGGCGAGAGGAGCTGCATTGAATCATGACATAATACCTAATTTCCGATTTAAATAGTCGAGGTGGGACCACGTGGCGCATGTCGCTTCACGCGCGCCGAAACCATCAAAGTCGCCAGAAGATTGTGCGATTAAAAGGAGATATTTTACAAGTGTTTAAATTGGAGAAAGTGCTGATTTATCAGCACTATCTGGCAACTATAACCAGTATTATCCAGTGTGTGCACCCGCCTTCATTCCCTAAGTCGCTCCGCACAGTGTAGCGAGTCGATGAGAGAGGTCTGACACGATGTAGAACTTTAAAGTCTGAAATCTTCGATAGTACGAAACGTCAGTGGCGAGGTGTGAATGATCGATTTTCGAGTTCCCTCATAAGAAGCTATGGTAAAGAATCGATTGTTGAGATGTTTGTTGCGAACACCCTGTTTATCGATCATTTTACATAGGTTTAAATGGCAGATGTCTATCAATAAATCGCAAAACACGCTACTCCACTGCAACAAGTACATATTTTAAAATGGTTCTGATGGCTTGACGGTAAAATTTGATTGTGGAAAACAGTAAAAATTAATGTGAGGAAGCAATAAACATCAAAATTTGCAGTTTAAGTCAAAATTTTGCATGTTCGACCTCTGCTTAGGGACAAGAGACTCTTCACTGGTATCTTATCAATGGCGGAAGCTTTTACTTTCGGGACTTCAACATTCAACGGTTGATCTACCTACTAGATGTGTGGTTAACCAGTTAACCACGCGTTGGGAGTTTCATTTTGCAAAAAATCCAACGTTAAGGAAACTTTTTTCGCTTATGACGTCACCCGAAACCCATCATTCATCTAGTATGGGGAGGTCAACAGTCGAAAAAAGGGTGATGTTCGTTGCCCCCTTATGATTGTTCATAAGAAAATGTTGAATCCCGAAAGTAAAAGCTTCCACCTGTCGCTAAGAGGCCAGTTGGATTGCATTTTGCAATAAGGAACCACTATCTCTGGCTCTCCCATAAAAGCACATATCTGCATAGGGAAACCAACGGCATGTATGTTGTTTCTAAAATGGGCCAGAAATAGTGGTTCCTTATTGCAAAATGTAATCCAGTTGAGGGTCTCTCGTCTCTGCGTTTGCTCCTGACTCGCTTCACTGTGCGTCGCGCCGGCCCCGCGGAGGGAGATTATGGGATTTTATTCAAATTTCTGTCCGCACGATACAAGGAAAATTGCCTATTCAACGGGTTGAATTCAGAGGGGTTGCTGGGTCTACGACTCGCCGAGGCAGAGAGCCTGCCATGATCGTATTGTAGCTCAATCGAAAAAAAATATCGGAAAATCGCCTGCTTGTTTGATGAGCACGAGGAAATTTCTACAGCGTTAACTGAGCATTGCCACCAGGAATCTTTTTTTTTGCCGCTGACTCGATTTTTATCGGGAAACCTTTTCTACTGCTAATTCGGGGTTGCTAATAACTTTCCCTGACTTTGTCGGAAAATTCCCTGTCCACCGGCGCTGAAATTCCCTGACTTCTTCCAAAGAAGAAAGGAAAAGGTTGATTTAGAAACAGCGATGCCAACTATGAAGCGACGCAATTAAATGTATGAAGTTGAAACTTGCAATTAACCCAAACGAAAATTTACATACTGCCTGGAAATGTTGTAAAATTCCACGCCTGAAAGAGAAAACCTAGAAGAAAAGGGGGGGAGCAGATAAGTGTTAATATTGGATTGCATTTTGCAAAAAGGGAACACTAGCATTGCAATGATGCTAAGATTGTGCAACTTCATCTTTTGCAATAAAATTGCGGAAATCGTGAAAAACTATGAAATTTAGATGGTAATTTTTGTCTTAAATTTACAGTTTTTAGCGAGTAAAATAGAAACTATTAATGGATAATAGGGGTTTTCCTCCAAGACAAAAGAAGTTGCACAATCTTAGCAACATTGCAATGCTAGTGGTTCCTTCTTGCAAAATGCAATCCTATTATGGATCCCTTCGAGTTGAACTGATGCAAAAATCGTGGATTCAGTGTTCACGGCACTCGACTCTCTCCGCGGCAAATAGTTCATGACTTGGCAAGGCTAACGCCCGGTACTGGCACGTCATGGAGGTATCAGCTGTTAAGCTGCAGCTCTGAGAATTTCCCTGACTTTCCAAGCTTTTTTCAAATCCCTCTACTTATCAGGTTTTCTCTGACTCTTGCGACTCTGATCCACCTAGTTGACAACAAACTTAATTTCTACAATGCAATTGAGATAATTCGCCTCAAGATAATCGCGCTGATCTAAAATGCATGATACAACTATTTCAACTACTCCTGAGCCACTCAAATTGCATCCATCGAGTTGAAGGCGCACTTGACTTCTCGCTCCATTTTTCAGTGATTCAGCTATAAATGCGAGAGCGATGCTCAGTTCCAATTTTTGCAACTTAAATTAATGTCAACATAAAATATTTTTCTGCAAGGAGAATCGAGTAAAAGTTACTGGACGTCTTGCATTGACGGTCATTAGGAACACGAAAATTGCAATTGAAGTCACTTGCTTTTCGAGCATCGCGCTAAGCTAAAATGCGTGATACAACTTCAGTTGAGGGGCTTGGAGAAAAAGACGCGTAATTGCAGTTTTTGTTATTTCGAGAAATAAATAATTGAAGTTTCGAAATTACATAGATCCATATGGCGGAAAGAAAGATCAATCTGACTTTTTGATGCTTAAAAATTAGAATTTGGGTGCGATTTTTTCACAGAATGTACATTAAGACTAGTTTTACTCGAGATCATTAAAACCCCCAATTATTCCAAAAACTGCACTTATGTGCCTTCTCCTCAAGCCATTTAGTTGTAACACGCATTTTCGTTAACGCAGCCGATCGGTCAGTGGCACTGAAGCAATCGAGTAATTTTTATCAGCGCACTGGGAAAAAAGTCGCTTAGATCTAAATTCTAGATTCTTAATAACATTGGCAAGAAATAATACTCTTGATGATTCAATTAGTTTTTTCCTTGAATCGAAGAGCCCAGCCTCTTGATTTAGGCGGATCTCCTTTTGATTCAAGAAAAAAGTCCGATCGAATCAAGAGTATTTTTTCTTGTCAATGTTTCCAGGAGTCAGGACTCTAGATCCAAGCGGCTTTTTTTCCCAGTGCGTTGTTTTACGAGTAAAAAAAAAAATCTTCAAAATTTTCAGCAACAACTCTGCGCCATTGCGTTGGACCAATCAAAATCGCGAGAGCCACTGTGCCGAAGCGTTGGACCAATCGGAATCGCCGAAGGGTCGACGCGTGTCAGTGTCCCACTTTCGGTGCGCTTTTGAATTTCCGGCGTGAGGCGCTCGCACTTAGCATCCATCGTAACGACTCACAATCAGCGAAAGGCGGAATGCACAATGAAAATTGAAACTCCGTTACTGGCGAAAATTTAGAGCGACGATTCATTGATTCTATTTCCGGCGGCGCCCGCGATAATCCAGGTTACGCAATTCCCATGACTTTCTGCGTGGAGTAGATTGATAACCCGCATAGAAATTGGGTTTATTCGCATCGCTGGCTGACGATCTCGATCGAAAGTTCATTAATTGAAAAGGACTATCTGTCTTGGCGGGGAAACACATTTTCAGGGTTAAGTTAGAGTCCCTTTATACCCAGAGTTAAGACAACTCGATTATCAGCTGACTGGCAGCCGGCCTTGGCTGGCCATGGAGGCCGAAACGAGTGCACCCTAACGAACGGTATTGAGGGATAAGGATCAGGAATCCAGCGATGTCTGTCACACAAAAACAACAACATCAACAAATTGATCAATTAAAAAGAGAATGAGATTGGTTTGTGAATAATTTCTTTATCTATTTTCATTTTGGACCGACGGAAATAACAACTTACTCTTGATAAACCACAATTAGGTAATATTTTCATTATTCTTGTTCACATTCGAGGTGCCGCCATCTTGGTGCACTCGTTTCGGCCTCCATGAGCGAGAACCAATCAGAATTGGATTTTTTTTTAGGCCACTTCCAGCCCAACCAAAAGTGAGTTGTCTTAACTCTGGGTATAAAGGGACTCTAGGTTAAGTTAAAGGAGGAAATTCGTTTGACGGGTTGGTTCATTTCTGTTGAGTTGCTTAGTTGGGCTGAACAGTGCAGGATTTATGATTTGCTTTATTTACCTGCTACGACACTAATTAAGGGGCCGTCCATCATGGGGAAAAAAGTGTTAGGGGTTATTACCTGAAATTTGTGGCACTACCCCAATTTGTTGTGTGATGCGAACACTTCCAATTGGATTACATTTTGCAATAAGGAACCACTATTTCTGGTCCGTTTTAGAAAGAACATACATGCTTTTGGTTTGGTTTCCCTACGCAGACGTGCGCTTTTATGGGGGAGCCATAAATAGTGGTTCCTTATTGCAAAATGTGATCCAATTAAATGTATTGGTGTCGCAACTCAAGTTGGAGTAGTACCGCAACATTTGGGTTAGTAACCTAATTTATTGAAGTGCTTACTACCACAATGAATTGGAAATGTCCATATCATCTTACAGCCCCTTCCTCTTTTTTTCTAAAAGAGTTATGCCGCACCATTTGGGTTTTATGTTTTTAAGGGCAGGGGTCTACGTCACAAAAGCTATGCAAGAGGGGAGGGGGGGGGATCAAAATTTCCAAAAAAGTGGGATAGGTAATTTTTGAACGCTCCCTATAAGGGCGCCTCGTGAAGGTAAATTTGAGAGCCTAAATCTGAAGAGGGATTCAGGGGAGGACACGAAAAAAATTCCAAAAAATAAATTTCATAAATTTTTATTTGTATATCTATACGATGAACCAACTGGAGTTCGGCACATTCATGCACCGAGCATGTGTGCGCCGACTGAAATTATTTTTCTGTTTTCGATCTTTTCCGTCTCTTTAATTTCTGGGCGAGGCAGAAGTCCGGTATTATTGGTAATTTGTATTTATTTCATTAGGTCCCCAATATTTATTTTGCCGGAGAAAAACAAGTCAAAAGTCATTCATGAATAAATGAAAGCAACGTGGGTGCATAATCCTTGATTGAATTGCGCTTAATACACGCTGGAGGCAGTGGTGACGCGTGAAATATCGTGTATAGATATTGCCCCATTCGAAGCTATTGTAAAAAATCGAGTAGTATGGTGTACCTTAATAAAATATCCTTTTCTACTGGTTTAAGCAGCTGATCAGTCGATTCATCCGAAAGCTCGACACGCCACTCTTAGAGGGCGGGGGTGTTTTTTTATATTTCCACCTCGGTAAAGAGGAAAAAAACTAAGTATTGGACAAAATTAAAATTAAAATCCAAGACAAAATTAAAATCTTCGGAGACCTTTTCACACTAATATTCAATTGAATCAGTGAGTTCGAAAACACACCAACTCGGGAAAAAAATTGTTCAGGAAACACCTAAAACTGCGCAGCGGGCGAAGAAGTTAGTTAAGGACCTTTTTGGTGCCAAAGGACAAGTAGTACCTAGAGACTTTGTAAAACACCAAGTTGAAATTGATACACCATGTTTGATGACAGAGAATTAAGCGTTTAAAAATTTCAGAGTTGGTGTGTTTTCGTTCTCACCGACTTTCAGATACTGATTTTTCATAGTCTGTCCTGAAAAATTTATATTTTTCGGCCTGAATAACGCTTGAATATTTATATAACTTGTTGGTACAAGGTATACTGAACCGAAAAAAACCCCGCAAAATCGGATGGTCACCCGTTTCCCTTGAAATGGCCAAAAATTGGTATTTCCAATGAAATACTTCGATTTTTCCCTTTTCCCGTCGCTTTTTCGAGCACTTCCAATTGCAATTTAGAAAATTCCTTTTGCGTGCAGATGCTTCTATCCATAAGTGTTAAACCGTAAAAAAAGGAAAATCGAAAAAAAACCCGAGTTGGTGTGTTTTCGAATTCACTGATTCAATTGTAAAATGTACTGACCGGTCTGACTGTAGATCAATTCAAAATTCTCTGATTGGAAATTACAAGGTGTATGAAACGGCTTCCAAATGTTTACGATAACTTTCCTCGACGGATAATAATAGCTCCTTCCAATTTCGAATCGACTCTCACTGAAGAGTAAGATTTTCCCACATTTTTATTTTTTATTTTTATTGCTTTCAACAGTCAACACCCGCATCGATATCCCCAGTCTGATGCTCCAGTTTGAGCCCCTGGGAGGGGCTAGTAAGAGAGGGACTTATTTACCTACGGACAGGAGGGGAGCCCTGGAGCAGTGGAGCTGGAGCCCGCACCTCACAAGTATCGATATCATGACGTCATCAAACCAGCCTTCCTTTTGCGCTGCTTTCAAGCCGCCTTCGCTAACTTAAGGTTCTCTTATACCACTCACGCTAAGATGCTGAGAGGGAAAAAAACTGCCGACGGGGTGGCGACTGACTCAAAAATAAAGATTCCATGACTTCTCCGTGATATTTAATGGGGGAAAATCTCGTCAGTTTTGGCAGACAGAATTTCCTAAAATTAAACAATTTAAATCTTACGACTATTTTGAAAAATGCAAAACTCTCGCTCTGTGCATTGTCTTATCTCTAGATGAAAAATTTCCCTGACCTGCGGCAAAATGCTTTGGACTTTCCAATTTTCTGTAAAAACTTTCCTGATTTTTCCCTGTCACCACAACGACTGATCTATGAACAGTTTCGATTGGAGGTCCATGATTTAGACCGGTCCAAAGGCCCATCGATGAGCTAATTAAAAACCACATTAATCCATATGATTCCCGTTAGTTACGCGGTTCTGACGTTAGACATAGTGGTGCATCGGGGTTGATGGGCGCTGACCTGACCTGCTCCGCAGCCCCGCGGTATGCCGTATGCAGGCTGTTGACTCGTGCCGCATCAGTGCAACTTGGTTACACAAGCTGTTCATTCTGGTCGGTGGTGCCAAATGTACTGAATTAATCTTCATAGCGAGTGCAATTATTTCATCTTCGTACTTCACCGTAAATGAGTTGATTTAAAAAAAAAAAAAAAAAACAGTCGAGGAAAACAATCAAGGAAGCAGTGGCGATCAGCGGCGAGGCGTCGCGACGTTTCAAAATTTCCAGCGCTATTTTCTTTTGACACAGAGAAATTTTTGGTTGAATCTGTTGGAAAATTTCGCTGAATTTTATCGGCAGCACGAAGAAAATTCAGTGACATTTTCGGACAGCTTCGTTGAAGAATTTCTCTGTACAAAATGAAAGGGCGGCGGAAATTTTGAATCGTCGCATGGCGCTTGTGATACTTCGGCCGGAAGGTGACGATATCCCCATTTGAAGCTATGGTAAAGAATCGATTATTCAGGTGCTCGTTGGGAACACTCTGTTAATCGATCCTTTTCCATAGGTTTAAATGGTATAGATCTCATACATCGATTGCTATACCATTTAAACCTATGGTAAAGAATCGATTATTAAGGTGTTTCTTGGGAACACTCTGTTTATCGATCCTTTTCCATAGGTTTAAATGGCATAGATCTCATACATCGATTGCTATACCATTTAAACCTATGGTAAAGAATCGATTATTAAGGTGTTTCTTGGGAACACTCTGTTTATCGATCCTTTTCCATAGGTTTAAATGGCATAGATCTCATACATCGATTGCTATACCATTTAAACCTATGGTAAAGAATCGATTATTAAGGTGTTTCTTGGGAACACTCTGTTAATCGATCCTTTTCCATAGGTTTAAATGGTATAGATCTCATACATCGATTGCTATACCATTTAAACCTATGGTAAAGAATCGATTATTAAGGTGTTTCTTGGGAACACTCTGTTAATCGATCCTTTTCCATAGGTTTAAATGGCATAGATCTCATACATCGATTGCTATACCATTTAAACCTATGGTAAAGAATCGATTATTAAGGTGTTTCTTGGGAACACTCTGTTTATCGATCCTTTTCCATAGGTTTAAATGGCATAGATCTCATACATCGATTGCTATACCATTTAAACCTATGGTAAAGAATCGATTATTAAGGTGTTTCTTGGGAACACTCTGTTAATCGATCCTTTTCCATAGGTTTAAATGGCATAGATCTCATACATCGATTGCTATACCATTTAAACCTATGGTAAAGAATCGATTATTAAGGTGTTTCTTGGGAACACTCTGTTTATCGATCCTTTTCCATAGGTTTAAATGGCATAGATCTCATACATCGATTGCTATACCATTTAAACCTATGGTAAAGAATCGATTATTAAGGTGTTTCTTGGGAACACTCTGTTAATCGATCCTTTTCCATAGATTTGAATGGCAGATTAATCGATATGTAGCAAAACACGCCACGCCACCGATAGCGATTCTTGCAAGTTGGCAGAACTAGGTTGAGACCATTTAAATGTATGTTAAACCATCGATTTCTATCGAGGCAGGTCACCTCACATAGAATCGATTATTTACAATGGATTTGAAGGGTGTAAAGGCAGCCTTGCCAACTTGCGAGATCGGTACACTACTCCTGAAAAATTGAAGTCAAAGACGAAAAGCGCACATGCTGCAATCTTCGAGCCGAACTCTACCGTGCAATGAAAGTTACCGCCATTGCTGCCAAACCAACAGAAAAAAATTAATCTTTCTGAGTTAAGCTGAATTTAGGCTTGTGAATACGAAGTTTTTGCGCTAGGTATCTAGAGAAAAATCTGTGATCAGCGAGAGGAACTAAATGTACATTTTTGTAGGTGCATGGCCCGAGGTCCACTTAATTGGACGTATTCACTATGCATACTAACAGGAACTAAGTGCCCAGGATTTGCGTGCTTAATAGTGTCTTGATTAATTAGTTAATTAATTTACGTATAAATAGTCCAATTAGCATGGTTAGCCAGCTGAAGTATATAGATTTCAAGTTTGAGTCGATGAGAGTCATTAGATTTGGTACTTTCAATTTCACTCTCAAAACCAACGAGGAAAACAAATTGCCATTTTGGTTGCTTTTGAAAATTTTACTTCGCTGTTTCCGGAGAGAACGATAAAATCACTATCAAGCAATTCCATTCACCGATTAGATTTACTCGATCAGAGAATTATATACTAACAAAAAGAACCGATCTCTTTGTCGCATTTAAAATTTCATTCACCCTCTCAAAAAAAAAAAAAAAAAAAAAAAAGAATCTACAAAAATCAATCAGAAATTCGGAAAAAATCGCTTCCAAATTAATAATCAGAAAATATTTAGTTCTCATTGCATACATGCGCATAGTGTTCTTCTTGGCTTTAAAAAAAACGAAAAACCATAAAAACCTTGAATACCTACATTGAAAAAAATAAAGAAAAGCAAAAAAAAACCTTTTAGACATGCTATCTAGAGGCTTCTTGAGCCATACCCATCTTAAACAGCAAACACATAAAAAATAATAATAATAAAAAGAAATCTACTCTGACAATGGAATGGAAAATGCTAAATAAAACTTCAATAGATTTATATTCAACATTGTGACTGCCTTGTTTACAACCACATTATTATCTCCTATCTCGGTAGAAAATTTGCACAGTCCCACGATAACAGAGGTCACTTCCCACCTACGACGACTTCGAAAAAAATTGTGCAGTTCTTTATAAAATACTTAATAGAGCTCTAATTACTGTATCTGGCCATTTGAGGGACATTTTTAGGGACCAATTAAATAAACATACAAAAACTTCACGTCTTTCAAAAACTCTCAACGTCAGGATCTGGTTCGATGTTGGCGAGGAATCCACTCAATTTGTACTTAATTTCATTATAAATAGGTTATCCGTCATGCTCACATGACAACCGTGTATGGATTGAGCATTATCATAAATTGCGGTAGCACTGTGTAGGAGAACTTCACATGCTTACGAACGAGGGAAAAAATACTTTTTTATGATCAAACGGTAGCTAATCGGGCATAGGTTGTCAGATAGTGCTGGTACGATTTTAGGTACACCGAAAAAAAGCTCGTTGGGAAGAATGGAATGGTTCCGTCGAATTGACTACCGGACGCACCGTCGTTTAATTAGTGGTCTGGACCAAATTTTCCGGAAATTTTGAACCATCAGTCGCTGGTCGTGAACGGACACAAACCATCAAGTGAACGTGCCGGAGGGAGAAGGGTGCATAAGACGCATTCACTCGTGTTGGACACATTTTTTGCGTAAGCCCTGTCAACACTACTAGCAAAAGTTCACGGAACTTCGCACGAAAGTTCAGTTCCGTAAAACCATCTCTGTGGGGACAAGGCCTTTCATTTGTAAGAAATTAACTAAAAAATTAAGAAAGAACAAACATAAATGTGGTTTAACAATGTTAACTTCCGCCGCCGTGCCGCGCTGACCACACTGTGTTTGGCGCAGTGCGTGAAGTATTCATGTAGTCTTGTAGGCACTGTGCGTTTCACGCCGCGCCGACCGCTGTTGAGACCGTACTGTGTTTGACGCAATGCGTGAAGTATTCATGCAGTCTCGTAGGCGCTAATATGTGTTACATGCCGACCGCCGCGTCGAGGGCTTCTCCCTTTTCATCTCAAGTCCTTGTCATCATTTCTCTTTGCGCCGCGCCGCTCCAGGCCAAATTACGTGTTTGCTTTCTCTCATAACTCGACTAATTAAAGATACACAGTCTTTTGTATCACCGAAATACGACAAAATTAGAAATTAATGAACTCTCAGGAAATGAGAGATTTTGTCACCTTTTCTTGTTTGTAATTTTTTTCTGAATCCGATTTTTTTGTACCTGCATTTAAAAAAATTGCAAAATTTGCCGCCATGAGCCGCGGCCCATGTGGCCACCCTCTTAATCCGGCCCTGGTTGTCACTTTGGATTGATGCAGAATGCGAAGTTGCAAACAGTGAGCAATCACCGGCAGTTTGCAAGCAGCATGATGCGTGTTCCGTGTTAGCTCGTCAAAATGGAATAATTCGCAACGTTAGGTATAAACTCAAATTACTCATTTCATTTTTTTCCTGGTCCCGCAAATTGCAGTATTTGGCAGCGCTGCCACATACGAAAGATAGTACATAATTAATAGGATGAGCATTTTAGATAATTCAGAATAAATTAAATGAGAAAATTCAGAAGAGGGTAAAGAGTATAAACGTCGATAAAATCAAGCGAGTAATTGCGGCATAAATGGCTTAATTTAATTTATTTATTCAGTTATTTCAATTTCATGATCCAATACTTCAATCGCCCTATCTCCGTGCAACGACGACATATTAATGCCGTTATAAGTTAACCAAATAGGGTTAGGTCAATTTGTAAAGTTCTACAGGGTCTTCTTGTCTTTTGATTTTATTTAAGATTTTTCACTTAAATACTAATTTTTACTATTTTAGTTTAAAAAGTTTGTTTCACATTATTTCCTTCATTCAAGCTTTTAATTATAAAGCAATTTATTATGCTTTATTTATTATTTTTTATGAGTGACACATTTTGTTATCCGAGGCGGAGAAAATTGAAGGCGCTCCGGCTATTTCAATGGCCGGGTCGGGATGCAACTATTCGTGTCCCTGGGATGTCCGTGTTGCATACACACAAAATTGCAGGCGCTCTAGTTTTCTCGCAGACACAGCGTATGGCTAGGGCTACAGTTGTTAGTTCGCGAGAGTTTTCTACTTTGCTTTTACAATCTTGTTTACCAGGAGAGAAAGTCTCGGAATTCGGATGAATCCGCGGCAGCGTTTCAGAAAGTTGCTATTTGTGTTAGGTAATCGGTACTAAGTAATTTACAGGTTTGACATCCACGATGCCTTTGTGAAATGCTTTTGGTGGAAAATTTAGGGGGGTCGAAAAATAAAAAACCTAGCATTACGTACTTACGGCCCCTGAGATAAAAATGAATGAAGCTTTTGCACGTGTCAGGAATTTGCGATTTGAGTACTGATTCTTACAAAAAATGTCGTGAGAAACACGATGGCGCCACTAGTTTTCTTTGAAATCAGTTCCAAAGCTCAAAAAAGCTCTCAAAGTTGAGGCTGTAGTAATGGAGAGGATATCCCACACTATCCTGAGAGTCCGCCTCTATATATCAAGTCAAATGCTTCATGCAAAGATATAGGGAGGAAGTACATTAGGAAGGTTGCCACGTTGTTTGGCGACTCCAAAACTGAAAACACGGCAACCCTGCTATTCCTGCTAATGTATTTGCTCCCTAGCTTTGCATGGAAAGTTTGACTTGATATAGAGGTGGACTCTCAGAATAGCGTAGGATATCCCCTCAATAGCGGCCTCAACTTTGAGAGCTATTTATTTAGCTTTGAAGTTCGTTTCAGAGAAAACCAGTGGCACCATCGTGTATTCTCGCGAAATTTCACGCATGAAACAGAACTTAAAACCCTCATGCCGCAATCACACGCTGAATGTGGGCGCTGAATGTGGCTTGAATGTGGAAGTCATCGGTCCGATGCCTGAATTTTGCGCGTGACGCGCAAAATTCAGCGACGATTCTCAGCAACCATCGAACTAATGTTGGATTTGTCTGAGCTATTTGAGTAGATTTGACACACATCTGGATGAAAATAACTCGAATTTGCGAAATTTCAGCCGTTGGGCGATGACTGTTGACTTCCACATTCAGCTGCTAAATTCAGCGTGTGATTGCGGCATAACACATGCAAAAGCTCCATACGTTAAAGAAGTAAAAAAATACAGCATTAAGCGTTACGTTAAGTAGCCCTCGGACCCCTACCTTAAGGTCCCCGTAACGGAGGCTTACCCTCCTCCCCTCCTGCCCTAGAGCGTTACGTATTTAACGATCGGTCCCTTTGGCGCGTGGACTGCGTACAGGAGGTCAACCGAGTTGACTCGGGATTCTCCGTGTCTATTTTTACACGCCTCGTGTCGTGCCTCGGGTGGCTCCGGGCGATAAGCTCTCTACTTGGCAACGGCGAGCGAAGTTGCAAGAGCGGACTAGATACACAGCGCAAAGCGAGCAGCCTTTGGTCTCGCTTTTAACTTCAGCCTTCGGACGCCGAGCCGCGCGTCGCGGCGCAGCGAAGTTATTGAACCCAGATTTTGACCCCGGGCCCCGGGCCCCGAGCCCCCGACGGCATCGGTTTCGAAAAATCACGTCGAGCGCGGAAGCGGTGCCAACACTCGCTCCGAATCACTCACGATGCGACGTACTTTATCTGGTCCCGATGATTTCGTATGAAATTTTCGCATTGTGCACTAGTCCGGATGCTGGGCCGGAGATGAATCGGCTTCTGGTAGAATGTAGAGCACCTATACTGCCGTGCTAAGGAAAAACGCCGTATGAACCTTCAGGCGTTCCCAAATTGATATTTGATAAAACACGAATTTCTAGGTAAAAATATAAATATTTTTCTTCCAATTTTTCAGCTAAGTCTGTTCGCAATGTCACCCAAAGTTCCTGCAAGTTTCAGGCAAAAATATTCATAACTTTCCTAAAAAATAAACATTTTAGTGAAGGAAATGTGGCAACGTCTGAAGGTGCATACGGTGTTTTTCCTTAACACGGCAGCCCTACACTGCCGTGCCACAGTGGATCGAGTAGAGAGGTCGGACATGAAATTTTTGACCAAAACTGCGAATTTTGATCTTCATTTCGACACATTTTAAATTTGAAAAAAAGCTACAAGAAGAACATTTTACAAGGAAACCAGTGGAACCACTTTTAAAACCTCAAAGTTATGTATAAACGGAGTTATGTGCGTTTAAAGTTTCCAAATATTGTCCGATCTTTCCTATTGAATCGATCCACTGTGCGTGCTAAAGAAAAACGCCATATGATCCTTCAGGCGTTGCCAGATTACCTATGATAAGATATGAAATTCCTGGAGAACTTGTGGGTATTTCTCTACCAATTTTTTTGCAGGATTTCAATTATACGATTTAATCTATAGTATCTGAAAATTTCAAGGAAAAATATTCCTGACTCTCCTGAAAAATTAACATCTTACCTAAGGAAATTTGGCAACTCTAGAATATTCATACGGCGCTTTTCCTCAGCACGGAAGTATATGGACCGAGTTTGGCAAAAAGGAACCAAGCCACATCTGCTATTGCCAAATTTAACTGTGCGATTTAATTTTTGACAAGAGAACTTCAGTGCGGATTCCTTTGATAATTTTAAGGTATTTGATTGGTGCTATGCAGAAAATTACCGGAAATTTGCACCGAAATCCGCAAAACTGTTTTCACGTAAAAATTAAAATGCCTAATCATAATTTGGCGATAGCTGATGTGGCTTGGTCCCTCTCTGCTTAACGCGGTCCATGAGTATAACGATAGGGTGGACATATCGGAAGTTTAAAGGGTAGTTCATGGAGCTTTTAGGGCCCAAAAAAGCAGAAACGCTATGAATTCAAATTATCCAAAGTGATTTATTATTACAGCCTGTCAATTGTAGAGGACGTGATCGACTGATTTTTGGCATTTTACTCATTTTTGCAGAAAAACACTCATTTAAGAAAATTCTTGGCCATCTTGGTTTGATATTGGAATCTGAAAATTGACAGTAACATTTTTTGTGTTTGAAGATTGGCTGTCCTTAAGGGCCCTAAGAGCTCAGAGTGTCTACTAAATCTGGCTGGCAAAAATTAAGTACCTTTACAGTTTTCTTTAGTAACTTTCCAAAACATTCAGTGCTTTTTCGGTCATTTTACGTTGATTGTTGAATAGAGTTCCTATTATTTAGTTTTTTCCTTACCGCTTGTTGATTTTTAAAATCTTATATAGATATTATCTATTTAATAATAAAAATCCTAGCTTGAGCATGCTTCACCTGTGTGGTCAAAACTGCAATAGCGGTAACAGAACAAGACAAGGTCAACGTGGAAGCTGCTTCGATGATTAATCTTCAATCGCGTTGCTAAGGCGCAAGCATACGACTATTCGAACTCTCCGGAATGCGTGCGGTATCACGCCACAATTGAAGGCGTTTTTGAAACTGCCAACTTTCCATATCGGGATTCTTGCGCCGCATAAAATAAATGGAATGACTGATCTTACGAGCTAGTGCGCCAGTAATGTGCACATCTACTCGTTTCAATTTTTGGTTAATAGCTATCGTTCCAGTTGACAATGAGCGTGTAATTTTCGCGGATGTGTTCTCGTTCTATTTAAGCTTTTTGACCACATTCTTACTGCACTTTCTTTCATTTCATTGATGCTTTTATTAAGATATCATATTCCTTACCGCTTGTTTATTTTTAATTCTTCCGTTTAAATTATCCATTTATTAAGTAAAATCCTAGCTTGAGCACACTTAAACTATGCGGTCAAAACTGCAACAGCGGCAAAGGAAACCCGACAAGGCCAGCGCAGCGTGGAGGCTGCTTTGATGATTAATCTTCAATCGCGTTGCTAAGGCGCAAGCATACGACTATTCGAACTCTCCGGAATGCGTGCGGTATCACGCCACAATTGAAGGCGTTTTTGAAACTGCCAACTTTCCATATCGGGATTCTTGCGTCGCATAAAATAAATGGAATGACTGATCTTACGAGCTAGTACGCCAGTAATGTGCACATCTACTCGTTTTAATTTTTTGTTAATAGCTATCGTTCCAGTTGACAATGAGCGTGTAATTTTCGCGGATGTGTTCTCGTTCTATTTAAGCTTTTTGACCACATTCTTACTGCACTTACTTTCATTTCATTGATGCTTTTATTAAGATATCATATTCCTTACCGCTTGTTTATTTTTAATTCTTCCGTTCAAATTATCCATTTATTAAGTAAAATCCTAGCTTGAGCACACTTAAACTATGCGGTCAAAACTGCAACAGCGGCAAAGGAAACCCGACAAGGCCAGCGCAGCGTGGAGGCTGCTTTGATGATTAATCTTCAATCGCGTTGCTAAGGCGCAAGCATACGACTATTCGAACTCTCCGGAATGCGTGCGGTATCACGCCACAATTGAAGGCGTTTTTGAAACTGCCAACTTTCCATATCGGGATTCTTGTGTCACATGAATAGGGCGTCTTTAAAACTGGCTGGCAATATTAAGTGCTTTAACACAGTACTTTTTCGGTACTTTTCCAAAAAATGCAGCACTTTTGTGGTACCTTTAAGTGACGAAATTCGAAACTTGTCAAAATTCACGGGCAAGTCGCGAGAAAAATGACGTAGGCAGGAAATTTGAAGCTCATTGGTGGCCTGAGAATCAACCGGTTTTACAATCTCGATCTAACGGGAAAATACTGCACTTTGAACCATTGTGCAACGAATTGCATATTTTGCAGACTGTCTGGAAAAATACCCGTAGCATGAACCAAAAAATTTCGGACCTTTACAGGGAATTAGGGAATTCAGGATTCTAAAAAAAAAAAAAAACATAAAAAATGTCTTGAATTCACCTCATTATCGCGGCAAATACGCGATTTTTCCGGCTGTTTTGTTGAAAGGTAAAAGATTACGCGTTTCTCTCATTAATATCGCCGTGAATACGCGATTTTCCATTGGCTTCGTAAAAAAAATAAAACGATTGCGCATTTTTTGGACCCATAGCGCGCACGCCTGGAGTCTGAATGTTTAATCCAGAACACGTCGTACACGAAACATGTTCGATATGAGTTAAAGTTACTCTGTTTTTTCCCTGAACTAAACGATCGGTTCCGTCTAGCACACGGAATGGGTTGCGCAACTGAGGGCTCTGTCCTCAGTTGAGAAGCGTGAATGATCAACTATCGTTATTTCCCCATTTGAAGCTACGGTAAAGAATCGATTATTAAGGTGTTCGTTGCGGACACCCTGTTTAACGATCCTTTCCCACAGGTTTAATGGCAAGTCGATCGATGTATCGCAAAGCATGCCACGGTCCGTCCCCCGAATCAACAAGCATCTTAATTGTTCATTTTTAACCTAGGTTTCCTTTTCCTTTATGAGCTGAGATCTCTTTCATATGGTAACCTTCGTCTGATGGTAGCTTGCGAGTCCCTGAAGACAGTCGGTTAGGTGGCTGGCAGCTGAAAATGGTGATTAATTCACGCACCGATCATTTGGACGCGAAGCCGGCAGGTGTCGGGCCACCGGACTGGGTCGCCCGCTCAGCGGAGAAAAATGTTCGGCCGCGTGACACTATTTTATACAACTTACAACGTGAGTGCACCCATTAGATTTCGCTCAAAGGCAACGTCAATGCCACACTTTTCGACTAAACCCGAATAAAATGCGGTAAGATTTCATTCGGAAGCTCCTCTACTGCTTCCACGGACCGGGTTCGCGGGCCGGAAGTTTATTTTGGCGGAATTTAAAGTAGCAATTGAATAGGCAGCTGTGCGATGATCGTCGTTTTATGGATTTTTAAGGTTTCGGACGCCTGCGTAGATCAACAAAAAAAACACACATTGACGAAGTCGCACCATGGCAGTGGCGTGGCGTGCTTTGCGATGCGTCGATTGATCTGCCTTCAAACCTATGTAAAAGGGATCGATAAACGGGGTGTTTGCGATTAACACCTTAATAATCGATTCTTTACCACAGTTTCAAATAGGGAAAAATTGATCATCGATTGGTCATGCCTCGCCAATGCACAATGGGTCAATTACTAGGCAACAACGTAGACAATATTTTCACCGCTTGGTATCCCCGGATTTTTAAAGCTGTTAGGATTTTCGAGCTTCTTATATACTTGGATGGATCGGAATTTAAAAAACACGAAAAAAAAAAACCGTCAGATACAATGAAAAAAAGTCAGATAAATAATTTCCGCAATGAAATCCATTCGACGGCAATCACAAAATCCTTTTACCTACTCGACACTTTTGCAAAAGAAAATTTTGAAGACGTTCTTGAAAGGGCTAAGAAAATTCACCCACAAGTTTACTGGAGAACGATGGTCGACGTCAAAAGAGAATAACTTGCCGAGAAGGAAATCAGTCGCGCCAGGAGCCGTCCTTTCGTAATTTTACCATCAATATTTATTGAACGTCCTTATTGATGCGAACGGAATTCTTTAGTCCGAACCATTCCGACCACCACAAACAAGGCGAGAAAAGAGGGAAAACTTAACGACCACACACAATATTCTACATCGAAACACAGAATTTCATCCCTTCATATACTACTGACTGAAAATCGGATTTGCGTAAAGAAAACCTCGGGAGAAAAAAGACAGCCCAGACCCTAGACGAGAATTATCGACCGTCCGGAGACAGGTGTGACGTCATAATTACGTTCCTCCTGTATCATTACACATTACATAATTTCTGAGGGTCCTGCGGGGAGCGGTTTGGCAACAGCGCGGGACACCGGTGCACTCACGTTGCACGGAGTGTGCCGGGCCCTCCGCCCCCCCCCCCCCCTTTCGCCGCCGAAAGCCGCTGTCCCATTGGTCGGTTCCCTGCCATGTCAGCCGGAGTCATTGTCATTATCAAAAAACGCCGGCCAAAAATAAAGAGAAAAAAAGTCGGAAATTGGAAAAACGGAACGCGTCGATCGACTTGCGATTATGTCATCCGTTTCGCTGAGCTTTGGAGTAGCTTGTCGCCGTTAAAGGCCACGCGCTGAAGCGCGAAAGTTTCGAGCGATCCCGCTATTCTGCCGTGCTAAGGAAAAACGCCGTATGAGCCTTCAGGCGTTGCCAAATTTCCCCTGGCAAATCACAAATGTTCAGGAAAATTGTTGAATATTTGTCTTTCAATTTCTCTGATAATTTTTTTCCTAATTTGATCTAAAACTTCTGAAAATTTCACGGAAAAATATTCATAATTTTCCTCCGAAATAAACATTTTAACGAAGGAAATTTGGCAACGCTCGAATGTACATACGGCGTTCTTCCTCAGCACGGCAGTATTGGCCGGGATGGCGCGATCCCCCCTGGGGACACGCAAATTTTGAAGAGAGAGCGAGAAAATCTTGCCCGCGAAGAGATCGAGCGGATATTTTCAGACGGGTCTATTGAGAGAGGTGAATAGCGGGATGAAACTGATAACGGATATTAAGTGGCAGCATTGAACGACGAAAAAATAATTAAATCCTTCATCGTATCTTCTTCCGTTGATATAAAGTTTGGACTCTGTTACATTCAGCTGTAAGTGGTTCTGATTTAGGAAACTGGGGGGGGGGGGGGGGGGGGGTATGAAGAGCTCGAAAGTGACGAAATTAGAGATCCAGTATACTTTAAGCTGCAATTTTTCGAAGGAGGGAGGGGAAATCACCTCCACCTGGCTGTTGGCATATTGTATTCTCGACAGTGGCGGTCCAGAGTGAGTCAGAGAGGGGGGTCATTTGCTGATGTCGAGTTAGGGGACCCTCCCCCTCTCACGACCAAGGGGTGTCCGGAGGGTCTCCCTGAAAATTTTGAGAAAAATACTTAGCCCCTCTCAGACTGTATTTTCAGCAGTTTTAGTGTACTATTTGGACCGCGTTAAACAGAGAGGAACCAAGCCACATCAGCCAAATTTGATAGGGCAATTTAATTTTTTATATGAAAACGGTTGTGCGGATTTTTGTGCAAATTTCTATGAATTTTCTCCATATTACAAGGCCAATTCCTTAAAATTGTCAAAGGAATCCGCACAAACGTTCTCTCGTAAGAAATCAGATTCCCCTGTTAAATTTGGCAATAGCTAATGTGGCTTGGTTCCTTTCTGTTTAATGCGGTCCATTTGTGCATTATTTGAAATTTGAAAAATTAATGTAATTTATATTAGTACGTGAGTAAGTTTTTAGGAGCACTTTTCTTTGATTTCGCTCCCTCTTCCCCCTTTTTTTAGCCCAAGGGGGGGGGGGGGGCATGCCAACATGCCCCTCCTCTTGGATCCGCCACTGATCCTGGATGCAAAAATTCATACTAGCAATAAGTACCTAGCTTTGCAACAAAAATGGAGTTTATTGCAAATAAATAAATAAAAAAAAAGAAAGCACTAAAAAAGGCAATGCTGAGCATTTCTCCTTTATAATTTCCTTTTGGTATTCAAGGGGGAATTCTTTGCACCATCTCCAAGACTAACTTTAGGAGTCCTCAAAATAAATGAATTCAGAAAAATGAGAAATCACCTTATAACTCCATAAGAACAGTTTTATAGACATAGATTTGTCTTAAATTGCCTTGAAAAGACCTTTTTTTGAAATCCTTCCGTGGATGATGGACGTGCATGAAAAAATAGTTCGGAGAGGGTGGCCTCAGCATAGATAATTCAAATCTTTTTGATATAATCTTTGAAAGATTTACTTGGCAATAATTTAATCTGTTCATCTATCTAGTGACGATCATCCATCCTCAATTTGAAATCTTGAGAATGCAGTGAACCAACCCAAAATATTGAAAAAGGGCTTAAGTAGGGGGTAGTAAATTACCAATCATTTGTGTCTTTTCCTTCAGTAAGACTTTTTCCTCTTTTTTCGTACACTCTTCTGAGGTTGGGCTCAAGCAAGTAATTTTAAAATATATTCAAATATCTGATGTTATTAAAATACAATTGTGAATTTATGCATTGAGAGCAAAGCTTCTGAAAATTAGAACTGCAATTACCTACTTTGGATTTGGCATCACGAAGTTCAAGAATTTTCCAGGTACCTACTTGAGTTACCACTCCACACACATAAACTCGAGTTATACAACCTACCTAAGAAGGGCACATAGTTTTCATACTTTACTATTCAGCCTCTAACTAAGCGATGGATTGGAAGTAAGCTTTTCATTAGGTCTGTTATTATCTCACATTTCTTGCAAATTGCTCCAAGGTTAACACCTAGTCTACAGCTACCCTGAGGCCGTGTCAAATTTAATATTTTTTCTTTCCCTGACTGTGAGAGCTAAGCATCCCCATAGAAATAAGAAAGACATGTGTAGCGATAAAAAGTTTTAATATGAAACTGGGCTGCTCTAGCTTTCACTTTTCACAACTCAAGGGTGGTTGCCAACAATCTCAGATGCCATCAGAATCAGGTCAAACGGTTACATCTGAATTCAATAACCTCTACACTACGAGGCAACGGTCGGTAAGTTTTCAAAAAGCTGCTGTCAAAACAGAGGGAGACGATTTCAAGAAGATCTTTCGATGATAGTGATATTTGCACTTTATAATCTTATAATCCTGGGGATGTCAAACAATGACTGAAGTTGAGACTCAAAACAGACAACAGTCATTGAAAAACCTCATTGGGCAGCATGTAAACAGAGCGATAAATACACAGTTGAAAGAAACGATGTCTGGATCTCTCAGAATAAAACGGTGTCAACAGTGACGAAAGTGTCTTGCACAACATTTGCAACATTTGGTTTACTCTGCGGGAAATACGAGCACAAAGATATTTTCCTAAAAGTTCAATCGTAACCAAATGACTGAATGATTAGGAAATCAATTGACCATGATCCATCCCGCTTTCACTTTCACATTCTCTCAACAACCTGCGGTTTGATGAATGAACATGACAGAGCCGCAGAAAAGTCAAGACATTCTACACCCGCTCAAATTGGATTAGAATAGAATCGGGAAAAGTGAATAAAACAAATTTAAAGAATGACTTACTGAATTCCAGCAAATGAGATCATTCGTTTCAGGATCTTCCACCATCCTCCATAATTTGGCCAAAAAGGCAGAGACATTCGTCCCTACTTCCGTGATTGGGTGCATTTTGAATGATGAATAAATAGCTTACGAACAATATCTGAGCATACGGTGCACAAAATTAAACAATATCCGTCACAAAACTGAAATTACCACCGACACTGGTTGTCACACACGATAACGGAAATATACGAGCCTGAAATTGGGGCCTCATTAGGGTATGGAAAATGTACAGCTGGACGCGGGTTAAAAAACAAAATAACTGATATTATTAGTTCTTTTACTATTGATTGAATGCTTGATTTTAACGACGAACACCACACGCTTCACATATTACGCGAAAACCGAGAGGAAAATTATTTCAACACTACTGAAGCAACTTTTCAACACGATTACGCAGTGACAATTCACAAGGAAAGGAAACCATTTTGTGAAATGATCGTTGGATGTTTCGTTCGGGGACGGTGACCGCTGAGTAGACGGTGGCGCAACGTAAATAAACAAACCTTCGATGTCTGTCATGAAATGATCCCTCCACTACCCTCTACCCCTGCGTCGCCATGGAAACGGATAAACACCTTATCAAAAAATGTTGTTATTGTTTTGGTCGGACTTCCTTATCACCAAATTCACCCACGATTCGACTGCAGGAACCAGATGGCCTTGAGCGCCTGTAAAATTTTTTAGCGGTGCACAAGGTTGTGCAAACATTAGGTAACATTTAAGTACACCATAGAGATTGCAGAAAACTTGAAATTTTGAGCACCTAAAATAATCAAATTATTACATGAGATTCTGTATAATCTCTCTGAGGACCCCTCAGGAGTGATATAATGAAAATCGCTCTTCTTAATAACAGCAATGAAAAGAAAGATTTTTATGACTCAATTTCATTATATTTCAGTTTCACCAAATGAAGGTGCTTCATAATTCCCCCTTAGCTCATGACTTGATGGCACACAGCTTTGCTAATGAAATCGGCCTTGCTGGATCAAAGGAACCATCCTGTTGAATAAGCATGTCTCATTTTTCTTGACATTCACTGATAAAAAAGAGAGGAAAACCATTACAAAATTACGACGGAAACCCAAAAATTGATGTAGTAAAACAGTTTGAAGTTTTGACCCCAACTAGGTTGTAAGTTAGGAGGCCTTTAACCAAAATTATTTTGTTATTTTCCAGATGAGAGCAAGTGATTTGAGGGTCGCAAAAAATGAGTGAAAGTTCTGCACTGACAAGTTTGAGGTAACGGAGATACACTTTTAAATATGTGAGATAGAATTAGGCGTGGCAAGTGATTTTTAGAGAACTTCATCCTTGCCATTACAGGATTTAAAGCAAAACACTTTTTAAATCCCAATTTCAAGGGAGGTATTTCCTCAACTTGAAGCTGCTCAAATTTGAATGAACAATAGGATGTGTTCTATAAGACTAATTGTAGTTTAATTCTGACGATGCCAATAGTTTTGCTTTGAAAATTTACAGAATACAGCTAACTCACTACTTTAACTTTTGCATGGGTGGAAAAAAAAACAATTGTGAATCAAATGAAATTTTCTTAAAAATCTGAGGACAAAATTTTGCAAGAATATATTCCCTTTTGTTTGGATAATACCATTGGGCAGATGGAAAAAATTTGCTTCTTTTGACATGATTTTGTAACCATTTCTACTTTCCGTTATTTTTCAAACAGTTTTGATTACTCCCCACAAGATAATGTATACTCGGTCAGCGGTAGCAGCCTCCTGAACCGATTGGATTCAGATGATCTGCTGCAACTGAAGTTGTTTTTCTTTCCTCATGAACGGACTGGATTAAATGGAGAAAAGAAGTATCGTTACAGTATAATGCAACAGGAATCATCATACTGTGGTATACCTTTGAACAAGGAAGAATTTGTGAGCGCTATCAATACAATAATTGGTATTTTTATCTATTGATAATTCTTTTTATATTGGATATAAAAGTATGAAAGATGAAAAGAAAAAATCATGCAAAGGGAATGAAACTGACGATTTGGCAAAGTTTTCATGGCTAACGAGAGGAAAATGCTGCACAGAAACAGAGATGAACAAACTCTATAAAACTTTTAATGAACTGTCATCTACGCACGCACTCAACAAAACAGATTTTTAATTATTATAAAGTACAGTTTTCTTGATAAATTAAGTGAGTAACATTCTGTGTTTCTGTGCCAGCGAGTGACATTTTTGAGACAGCTCTCTTGGTACTTTAAAAATACATAAATATACGTACAGAGAGTATTGAAAAAATGTTCTTCGTTTTCCTAAAAAAAAGATGCATGTTGGTGAGGAGGGGTTTGAAAGAGGTGCTTTCATTCCACTTAAAAGTGCAATTGTATTGTTTAATTTATTGTTAGTTTCATTTTTAGTTTTATTAATTAGGTATGATGACAATGCATGAGTAAAAACATCATCTCATTTTCTAAAAATTCATGACTTGGTAAGTGCCTCCAATGCTCATAGACATGTGGAGACCACATTTGAAGAATACTCTTCTCAATAGGGAGATTTTCCTTCAGAAAAATTTGTGTGTTGTTCCCCAGTTTGATCATACAAGGGTAAATTTTAAAGGAAGTTTTCTATGAGTTATCTCTCTGTTTTCTCATTCACTATCATTTCCTTTTTACATTTAGTGAGAGTGTCCCGGATGCATTGTGAATTTACCAAATCTTCCTTTTTAACAGGTGCTTGCTTTTCAGGCACTGTGGAATCGAACACAATCAGTGTGGTAGAACCCTTTTCAAAGCACTTTTAAAAGACTCAAACTCACTAATAATGAGAAGTTCTACAACGCTTGAGAAGTGGGCATGCTTGGTGGAGAGAGACATTTGGTAAATTTACCATTACTCTGCGATGCTTTGGCCAAATTTAAAAAAAAAATGATTGCTGGTCAGAAAGCTGCGCTAAGATTAGAAATGCTTGAACACTGGTTTGAAATTACTCATAGCTACTGACAATTTTTGAATTATAGAAATAGGTGAACTTATTACTTTAATTCCACCCTAATTACTACAAATCAAAGCCTTGAGAATTCATGTTGAAAATAGTCTGGGTAAAAAACATTTTCAATCTCATTGTTCCAAAAGCAAAAACTGCTTAAGTTTGTTGATCTGCAGGAAGTTGCGTCTATGCAACAGCAGCTGCAAATTTGTTCGAAAACTTATCCAAAAACAATGATGAATCACAAAGTAATCTGATATGGTGGGTGCAAATATTGGACGCTATGATAGAGGATTGGGATAAAAGTAAAGCTATTTTGAAACACATCGATGAGGAAAGTGTAACAATTTTGTCTGCAGAGCATAGCAAGGTTGGTGAATCAAACGTTTAATCATACAGGAAATTTTATCGGCATTTTTTTAAACTATTTGGTCTCACTTAAGTTAACAGCAAAACTTGGATTGACAGACTGAATTTTCAGGAAATACGGTTCATACACACTCTCTTCAAACTTGGCAACTGATTGTTTTGAATTCCATCATTTTGTTGTGTTTTGTAGAAGAGACGCAAAACTCAAAGATGAAATATCTGATGACATCCATCAAATCTGTCTTGAACTGTTTGTCCGTCCAATAGATGAACAATCAAATTAAAGCCCATTACACAGGGTTCAACTTTTTGTTGAACTTTCCTTCTGACTTCATCGGATGAAAATTTTTACCATGTAATTTAAATAGGAAAATTTTCCATTTGGTCGAGTTGGAGGACGGAAAATTGAACCTTGTGAATTGGGCTAAAAAGAGAAATTTAAGTACAAGCGAGTGAGTATTCTGAGATAAAAGTTGCCGCGTAACAAAAGAGGTCCATGCCCTAAAAATCTACTGAAACGAAAATGAGTTTAAAGATATTGGTTTATTTGCATTAAACATGACACTGAAGGTTCATCTGATTACCCTTTAATTATATTCTCGTAAATTTTAATCTCTCCCAGGAAATTATATCACACACTCTGCAGATGGTTTCAACTAGTTATTTGTAGACTTCTTCCTATGCAGATTTGCAGTAAAGTTTAACCGATGAAAGCACTTGGCTGTAAACTTCAATTATGAAAATAATGGCACAGTTATAATCTGATTGAGTAAAACTGTTTGAATATTAAATGAATCAATGTAGGCAGTCTTCCTCTTTCTACTTAATTCTTCAACTCACAAAAATTAATTCAAAATGTTTTTTGTCCATGTTAAGTAAGATGTAAGTGCCTCAAATGAGATACCTATGCACAACTGAATCTACTGTATTTGAAGATTTATGATATTACAGAGAGAAACGATTATTAAGATAATCCCAGTGGAGACAGAGCTATCATTCTGTTACATTATCATTTGTAAATATGGCCGAGTAGGAATTTACAATAAAAATCTGCAACTCCTCGACTCGTACACTGTTGCGCTGGCGAAGGAGGGTAATGAGGAGGTACAAAAAATATCCATAAGCTGCTGGGTCACTGATGCAATCTATCTCCCGGATGCAGTGGTTTTGCTCATTGCTGGTTCAAATCGCAGTCTCCATTTGTTTGATATCTCAGGACTCATTCACGTTCCAATTGTGACGATATCTGGTAATTGTTTTTCCTCCGTTAAAAATTCATAATTCTCTAAGAATACTTGCACGACTAACACCGAATTATATTCGACAGTTCAATTTTGAGGATTAGTGAAAAATAATACGATCCACCCAAATACCAAAAGTCTACGTCCATTATTGTCGGAGTGCTGTTCTTTGACAAAGAAAGTAATTGTTGTCATTCACCGTATTAGTGGATACTATGGTTTCTTCAGTCTTAGGTTCATCACAAAGTAATCTGAACACCTGGTCACTCCAAAGACATCACCGATAAAACCAAAGTGGGAGAAGCCATAATATGCATAATCCTCAGAGATTTTACTGAGAACTACGGTAATATTTTCATTCTTACGCTTCAGCTGATCAGCACCTAATTTTGCTCTTTATCTCAGACTTTGGTTAGAGTATTGACCAATTTTAAATTATTTCTAACCTTTGAAAGGCAATTTTCACCATCAGGCAAGGGCCATGATTGGAGTGGGTCTCCGCCACTAAGTGCCAGATAATCAACATATTGCTGTAGAATAAACTCAACCAAGAGTCGCAAAAACTGCGGAAATCTAGACTGGACATAATAATATAAGGGGACCAAACTTTTCTGGAATTCTAAGGCAACTGCAAAACAAACTTCTAAGTCAGGCCAGTAAAAGACAATTTTAAAATAAAAATTCGTAATTGAAAAAAGGTGTAGTCTGTCATGAAGTCACAGAATGCAGGGGAATTTCGGCTTATGTGTGCGAAATTCATGCAGCTAACTATACTTATTGAATTGTTTCAGGTATGCCCAATTCTCCAAGCTGTTTGCACTACAGTAAGGGATCACCTTCAATGCTGTTCATAGGCGACGACCATGGAAACATCACAATTCTCAGTTTTCTTAAACCGAAACACTCTCTGTTCAGCAAGAATTCTGTAGATGAGAGCAGTAACTACTTCTGGACAGTAAGTGGGCAAATTTTCATAGAGAGTGAGATAAGATTAGTAAACCTAACGGAAAAAGCAGATAAATTTCTTTTACATTTTATCATCAATTTGATAGTAAAATAGAAAAAAACTGTACTAATAAGAGTTTCTCAAAAACCGATGAGGAAATAACCATTCTTCATAGGGTCCTTTAGGTAATCAGCATCTCAAAAATGACATAACAAAATTGAGACACAAATAAAATTGCGGCCAATCAGTTTTTGTGAACTTTTTTTTTTTTTTAAATTTAGCGTCACAATTTTTACACTTGATGAAACCCTCTTAGCTTGAATTCTCCTCCGAATATCTTTTTGGCAAATTTCATGAGAGAATTTCCAAATTTCTTTTTAAGAAAATACTAACAGACTTTTTAGAAGTTTCAAGTCAAACTTATGAGAATTAAAAAAGAAAGAGCAGCAAAACCCATGGTCCTCACTGTATCCAAAATTACTGGTTTCATTTTATTCAATTTCCTACTTGCAATTTGAGTTACAGATAGGTCTGGTCCACTTTCCTTCTCTGTCCCTTCTAAAAATAACGAATAGTTCGTAAAAATGAGAGCAATAATTTGTATTTTTCGATTAAGTCCTTAGGGTTACAGTTAACTGAATAACATTTTTGCTCCTTTATAAAGATGTCATTTAAATAGCAGTTAAAAGGATTTTAGTGCAAACAGTAGCAGGTACAGGGAAACAAATCTTTAATAGAACTAAATTTCTCATTCTTTGTTGATCTTTTAATTGATCACTGAAGGAGCTACAAGAGCAAAGTGAATATGTATCGATATCAGGAAAGTGTGGAGTTCACATGGACGCAGTGCAACAAATCTTGTATTGTCGAGACAATAATACTATTGCCAGTTGCAGCTTGCATGGAGAAACTTCTCTGATCATTCAACATATGAACAGTTTGCGGACTCCGTACATTTATCGACTCTCTAAGGTAATTTTTCTGGCATAATTTTTTGTTTTTTACACATCTTGAATTCATTTCTAAATGCTTACTGTGGTGGTGACACCTATTGTTATCAATTTTGCAGGAGCTGTGATTTTTTCAAAGATACTTCATGGTACACACAGGCCATTTGTTATTCATGAAACGCTTTCAGAGGGTCAACTGTAGCAATCTAAATTTCCAAAAAATTTTAATCTTTTGGGAGAAACAGGTTTTTCAAATTGAATTTTATTTGAGAAACAAAGCAAATTGGGGAGGAGGGGGGAACAAGAAATTTGAAAACGTAATTTGTCATCTGTGAGAACAAATAACGTTTCAAATTACTCGATGGTAAAAATGTGGTACATACTTCAATTTAATTTCTAGGGCATCAAATGTTTCTATCTCAATCATAAGCTACGAATCTTGATAACCGGCAGTTCTGATAATCTTGTGAGAGTCTGGAATCCAGTGGTTCCAAGATTACCAATTTGTTCTCTGAGTGGGCACAAGGCACCTATTGTGGACGTAACCCTCTTGCAGCAAAGCAAAACAGTTCTCAGTTTATCAGCGGATGGGGTGAGTTAAAACAACACGATAACAAATGATATCTCTACAAAAATAATGACAGAAAATAAAAAACAATAAACTCTCTTTGATTTCTCTTTAGTAATTTGAGTCCTGACTGTTTCTGTGAGAGAGAGTTTTGAGAGATTTATTCCTCAAGTCTCTTTAGAAATCATTTTTAATGAATCTTTCCATTGCTCCTAAAATTATTCTGAATCAGCATGAGGAATTATTGAGCAAACTTTGTAGTGTTTCTCAAGTTTTTCTTTTCATTTCAGCTACCTGACATTGTTGAGCTTTAGTTTAGAACACACATTTATTTTATTTAGGGGAACTAATATAAGTGAAAATGTCGAATGTGACAGATGAAGGAAAACATTTTGACAAGAATTTTGGTCACAGTTAACATTTACATTCAAGAAGAGAATACTGGAGTTAAAAGGTCATGTTTGTTATCAGATTCTAAAAGATTGGGACATAGACAACCAGAGTTGCATTCAGACGATAGACTTGACTTTCCCTGCTTTCGGAATCCCTGGAAAATTGGTGGAGTATGGAAGAAAGTCAATTTACCCTGGCGCACCTGACAAAGACCCACCTCTTCTAAGACAACCAAAATCTGGCCTAATGCTGATTACTGATATTTCCTCCTTGGACATTGAATCATGTTCTTTGGCAAACGCTGATCACAAGAATGAAGAGGCAGAAGTTGCGACAATTAATAAGTAAGTCTGAATTACAAAGCCAAATAAAGAAATTAAGAGTTTAACACTAAAATAGAACCTAATATGGTTACGGCAATTCATATAATTTTGCAAAATTTCGGAATTACCTTAACATTCCTGCACGGAACTACTACACTCCTTCCAAAAATGTTACACCATTGCAAAATGAAACATATTAATTTGACTTTATTAATAAAAATTGACTACTGCAAAAGAGGTACAACCTTGATGTTGTGAAGGGTTTAAGCACATAAATAATTGAGATAATAATCCTCTTGTTTTCTCTTAAAGCGACGAAATTGGCGTCTACTCTTCGATACTCGTTGCTTGCAGCAATAATATAGCAACAGTCAAATTAATTGAAAGTTCTCTCCAAACTCCGCATCATGGCTCTTTATCAGAGGCTGACCCTCAGCCAAAAACTCGACAGCGAACAAAAAAAGAAAATGTAAACGATCAACAACCAGAACTTCCCTCCGCCCAAATGTGAGTGTATCAACTTTTTAGTTGTAGTTTTTTATTTATTTATTTATTCATTTGTTTGTTGGGTTTCTCAAAAGAAGTTGTCATGTTCCTTGTTCATAAACAATGCTTGCACAATGTTTCATTGTTGATATTGCATGTTCTTTAAATTTTTTTTTAATTTTTGTTGATAATTTTAGGTTAGTTAAAAGGATGGATTCGAAAATAGTTTGAAAAACAGAGCAATGATGTCTTGTAAAACTTAAAAAATACTAGTTCTCACATTTTTTCAAGTATTTCATAAGAACTGATAGATAGCGTCTTTACAAAATATGGGATCCCCCGATTTTTGTAGAGACAAAGCACACAATATGCGAAAATAGCATAGGCATTGATGAAAGTAGAAACTGCACGATCTTATACTAGCTAATGCCATCGGATTAGCTAGTGTAGTAAGGAAAGTGATGACTTTCAATTACAGGAAGGGAATAAAGGTGAACCACTCGAAAAAAAGGAGCGAAAACTGAACGACATGGATTTTTACATCCATCCAATCAAATGTCATAGTCTTAATAAACGCCTTTCAGAGAGCCTGGGAAAATGACAATAAAGGACAATCATGTGCACTTCTACATTGTTTGTTGCAATTTGACCAACCCGGTTGTACAAGGCATTTCCAACTCTCATAAACGATAAAATTTTCTATGATCACTCATCCGATACACCCAGATCTCAAACGGAGCTTTAAACCCGAAAAAATTTTCAGCTCTGAAAAGGATGATATACCTCCACAAAGTTCAAAACCAGAGACATTACTGGGGAAGAATGCGCTAGAGGTCCTCCCTCAAATCAAAATGCAAAGAGCATCAAATTTGGGTCTGAACCACAGCAGGGTTGAGCAATACTCTTCAGAAAAGCAGGTAAGTAGTCATAAGAAAACGGAATACTGATTTTTTCAAAATGCCATGAAGATGGCTGACTTGCGACACCGAACAGAGCATATCAACTAACAAAAAACCAAGAGGCTTTAGATTTTTGAAAATAAAATTACGAAGTTTCGAAAATAGCTATATGACAAAATTTTAACACACACTGAAAGTGTGCTTGTTTTCTATCAATCTATGTTCATTCTGATAATTTGTGAAAATACATTATTTTATATTAATTAACGCAAATTCAAGACATTATAATAATAATTAAAGATTTGAACAATTACTGGACAACCTATTGTGTTGATTGCTCACAGCAGTTGTTTAAACATTTAACATAGTAAACAAGGTCTTAAGTATTTGAAAGATTTATTGTCCTCCAAATTTTTAGACGTACTGACTGGTCAACTATGGTATTTTGGTGTATTTTCTTTTTCAGATTCAATTTCTTGTGGAACAATGCACACCACACTTGGCACTCAAGATGAGCAATTTGGAGCAGCTTCAAATTCAACTTCAACCTCCGAAAAATGGATCACACAGACTTCAGGCACTATTCAAGACTGCTGACATGCCTGGTTCAGAGAGAACCAAAGTTAAAATGAAGTTGGACCGACAAGAACTCACTCCGTCAAGAGTTTCGTCTTGCTCACTAACGTCTCACATAACAGCACCTTCCTTGAAATCTTAGTCCGAACAGACAGAACTTCAGGAACAAGATCTAAGAGTGCTGTTATCCGCTTAGGGAGGTTTTAAGCTTAATTTAAGGAAAATTCAAACTTTTAAAATTAAATTTCAATGGATACTGAATAATTTTGAATGCTGATTACATGTTTAGAATTAATTTTTCTCTTTTTTTGTGTGTATGCTCCAAAGCGGGGAGAAAATTATATCATGACAACTACTGTCCCTGCCTAAGACAAGCAAACAGCTAAAGATCCCAGTATTCACCCCTTGTAAGCAGGCAATGAAGATAGCGGTCAAAACCGCTTGTATCCAGCAAAGACAGGGATTGAGACATGCTCGATGATGATGCGTTAAAGATGAACCTCAAAGAACATAGGAACAAAGTTTGAAAAAACATGGGTTTTGCTTCTAATTTTTAATTGGGTCCATTATAACTGCTAGTATATTTCAAAAGTTCATTCATAAAATATTTCGGAATTCACTGTATGATAGTCAGGGACTAATTTTCTACTCTGAAATGGTTAAAATAAATTTTGTAGACTTGAAAAATCCGTTTTGTGTTATGGATCAAAATCAAAAACAGAATTTCTATAAGATATATTTGATACCTCGATGTTTGTTGATTTAGCCTGAAAATTTGACATTTTTATTTTTCAATCTCTGAGATTTTTCATCGAAAAAAGAAACCAAGCGATTTCATAAAAAATATTGGGTACTTTTCAAAGCAAGCAAAAATTAAACTGCGATTAAAAATGGCCGAGTTTACGTAAAAATTATAAAACAACTTTATTTTTGCTTCCGACAATTACAAATGGCCCTTCTGAGGGCTAAATCCTAGCAAGGTTGCTGAATTTGCGACAAAAAGGGCAACGCTAGGTAACAATGAACTATTGATTAATTACAGGAAATGAGAATGGTGGCGACAACTCTGTGCCATGCCGACCCTCAAATGTGAGGGCAAAATTGAGTGAATCAGAACATTAAAAGAATAAAACAGTTTAAAACATTTTTCTAATACTTAAATTAACACTTACGCGAGTGTGAAAATTATGAAGGACAGATATTTGACGATGATCAATGGTGCTAAAAATCACCAGACAGGATTTCCGAATCTCTGAATTGCTTTTACTGATGCTCCTAAATCAATTTGTACTTTTTTGCGCATATAGAAAATTGGACAATCACGGCTACAAAAACAAAAGACAACAAATTATATTACAGTAAACCTTAAATACCTAAAGACTAATGGGTACCTGATCTGGTAAGGGTATAAGGTATAGGGTGTGATAGAGTTATCTGACTGGTTGCTTGTTTCATTCGTTTTTTATTTCATGCCTTTACAGGGCCAGGTAATCAATTAACTAAAAACACCTCTTCCATGACTGACAAACGGTTAATTATCCAGAACGATAGAAAAAATGAGCTAATACTCTATTAATATCTTATCTATTATAATGTTACTCTATTTCACCTTAATCTTGTCTTGTGCAAAAATCAAACCCAAAATTCAAAAATTGGCCTGATGTAACTTCCCTAAAAGTCCATTACTCTAATCGCTGCTCAAGAAGTTCTTGTTGGCTTAACTTAGGAATGAGTTATGCAAGTTTGCGACATTGCGGACTTCCCATCATGAATTTCGATCAAGAAACTAATTGGTGGACTTTCTTGAGAATTTCTTTTTTCTTGGACGGAAATTCTGTAAAAATGTGAATCATTAAAATTGCCTTGTTTTCCTTTAAAAAATAATACAGAAAAAGAAATGTTGAAGCACTAAAATAGTAACATATGTACGTTTCCAGGTTTATTTTCGACCTGCAAAATTTCTTGGGATATTTTGCCAAATTTTTTTTAGCAGAGGAGAAACCAGAGAAGAAGTCTTTGTAGAGCAGTTGATTCTTCTTTCAATTCATCCTAAATTGAAGACCAGTATAAGATTTCTTTTCTTGAGATAAAGTTCACTTATCCTTTATTTTACATCAATTGCAGTTTGAAAATGCTTTTTTGGTCTGCTCAGTTTGTTAGTTTTTTTCTCAGATAAAGGTTATAGCTTAGCGGGAAAATAGCATACCTGGTGCATATGACTTCTTCGTGTAAACTTTCTTGACAACGCTGACACTGAGTCCACAGTCGGCAGAACTTTTCTTCTAAATGCTTATATCTGGAAAATTAATACATGTGATGAATATTTTTTGGTGAAAGATAAGCAATACATGAGTAATACATATTAAAAATGAAAAAAAATAAAATTGGTTCAATGGGTCACTAAACCATTAACGAATTTTGACTAGCAAATACATTTTTCTGAAGGTTAATAATGCATAGTACACAATTCGCACATTAAAAACGCAGAAAAGTATCTCAGAAACCAAGGAATATGCAGTTCAAAGAGCGCAACTTCTCCACAAACTAAAAACGCCTTGATTTCATGACAAACCAAATGATGTCATCTGGCACCAATCAGAAGCATGCACCCATTTCTACGATTTCCGTCAAATGCCTTTCTACTCCTCTCATATGAAAACAATGGGAAAGTCGAAACTATTCCTTCAGAATCAAAGACTCAAACTCATTCATGTTATCTGCAGTTAACAAGCAACAATTATACATTGGAATACTTTTATTTTGACAAACATCAGTGGAAAATGAGAGGAGATAACAATATGACTGCTGTAGTACATCACTTCAATCATTTATCCGACATTCTGGCATGTTTGAAATTCCTTCGAGTCTTCAGACTTTTCAACAGTGGGCTTGCCTGAGATTTTGGCTGCAAAAATATGCAATAAATTTCTGCGTAATTTCCTCATCTGGTAGATACTTTCAAAATATTAAATTAAAAATACAAGGTTTAAAGACCCATTGCTAAATTAATACTCATCAATGGTGAAAGTGGCAAAATGCAAAACTTGTATGTGGAATTTTGACATCAGTATCAATAAATCGATGAATAAAGTAGCAATTAAGGATATTATTAAAATTTGTCTTGCAGTAAATCACTTTCACTTTATGGGTTTTTACAAAATTCTTGCTCAAGACAGCAGTATCTTGTTTGCCAACCTAACAACTTCAATAGGGAATAGGTGCATGTAGCGGTCCTAAGTGTGGCTATTGCCAGGGAAATTTTTTATGCTCCATATCGATTATTTAGTAAAAACGTAAAAAGGTAGGTGACAGATTGCACAAGATAAATTAACAAAAAAAAATACATAAAGTAATAACACACTTGTACATTCTTCTAAAAAACTTTTCCGGGTTGGTTTTGGGCACGTAGCCCATCTTCAGCAATATATGTAAACGCAACTCGCTTAAATTGCTGAAGATGGGCTTTGTCCCGCCCAAAACCAGTCAGGAAAATGAATGTATAAAAATGAACAAATGAGTCGTTAATTTACTTATTTTTTCTTGCTGATTTTTCAGTCTCCTCTTGTTTCATACTGAATCTTACACAAAGTGAAGTCAAATGATTATTTCATGGATTACATATCCTACCAATAAACTTAGTAAAATATTCAACTAATTTCAACTTTTTCCTGCAACATTCCGTTAGTCGCTTGATATCATGGTAAGACTATGGTTGGAAAAAGGGAAAATGACCTGAGAACCAATTATTATGACTTACTTATACATTTCTTCCTGATAAAATAGAGCTTCTGTTTTGGAGCAATGGACACAAAGAGCTTGCTTCTCAAGATTAGGAGGCAATACAGCACGGCAACCAAGGCACGTCTCTTTCTTCTTTGTAAAAGCAGCTAAAGCTCCAACTTTGGACGTAACGACTGTTTTTGTTCTTGTATGGTCCCCTCCTGAATACAAAAATTTCAGCAATCATTATCTATTCAAAATTCAATAATTCAATCAAAGCGTAAGTCTGCCAACAACAAACACTTACAGCTCAATTCAGACAGTCACACAGAGGTGGAATGTAAACAAAGATATGAAGACAGAGCACTCGTATCTCATAATACAGGGGAGAAGTGAAGTCGCCCTGGCGCTCTGTTCTTGAGTGAATGTGTAAATAAGCGCAGGAATCAATGGCGGCAATCAGAAATTTGATTCAAACTTGTCCTCTTGATTTTTGCACATTTCTTACTCTAAACTCGTTTTAAATGCCTAAAACGACAATAAACCTACTTTGGCTCAGTAACAAGCAAGGATCTAAGATGAAGTTAGTTTTTCTCTTACTCATAGTGGTCCTGTCAGTTCTAACAGGCTGTTACAGTCGTAGATGATCGTTACGCCCAAATGAGATTAATTGGTCCATGATGGACCATAAATAATCTGAAGTTAAAAAAATATATGTCGGTAAGTAAATTTGAGCAAAAATCAACCTAGAATACTTTGTGTATGCGAGAGTATACCGTTGCCGCCGCTCTATTTGAATTTCAAACTTGTCCCCATTTCGCTGCCAATCCTCCAGCCAGTTGGAGAGGTGGCTTCATTTTTTTCTTCTAGCGCTCCGGCTTTACCTCTTTGAATGTAAAGCTGGAAGTAAAAAATTTGATTCGATTACTGTTGCTGTGTAATATTGTCATAACACTGGACATCAGCATACGGCACTTCTTTCAGCTTTCGGTTCGCAAAGATTTTATTCAAACTTCCCATTCAACTCTATTCAGTTGGCAGCGTCAATTAAAAGTTGGATGGTAAGTTGGAGGTATCATCAAATTCAAGTTTCTGTTCAACTTTTCGTCTGATTGTAGTGTCCTCAAGCTAGTATCTCACAATCCCACTTTTCATCTAACAAAAGCAGAAAAAAAGTTTGACAAGAAGTTTGACCATCTCGATTGGGCTTTAGTAAAGCAAAACTTTTTAAAAAGATGGACCTAAAAAAACACAGATTTGATTGAATACTACCTCAGAGATCATTTTCAGTCTCAACAAAGATTACTTACGTAAAAGTTCTGATTCAGCTTTGTCTCCAAGAATAGGGGAGAATATTCTGAGCAAGGGTTTGGAGAGCTGGTTTTCTAGGTAATAGTTTGCATCGATGGGCATATTATTTTCTAAAACAAAAATTGGATCCTGCAACAAACAATTCAAAAATTTGTTGAGAAAGTGAAAAACATTTGTGACAAACCTTTTCAAACTCACCAATCCTCCTTTAGCTTACATAGACTCTTTTTGAACTTTTAAAAGAAACCTGTTCTCTAACTTCGGAGACTAGTTGAGGTCTACAAAAATAATGAGCAAATGCAAAAAATTATTCACCAGAAAATTTGGATTTTTTTTTTTACCAGATCATAGAAACTCAAAGAAACCTTGAAAAAATTCATTCGCTTTCGGTTTAAAAATTACACCAAAACAGTAAAAGGATTTTGAAAAAAGTTCAATGGAACTCACTTCTGCTTTTTCATAGGCAGGGGTCCCTTTGCCAGCGGCACAAAAGACAAATGGAACACGATCACCTAGTTTCGGGGCTGTTCCAGCATCACGCTTCTTCATCTTCTTAGCGAGCTCAACATGAGCCTGTTTTGCTGCATAATCTGACTTGGTGAGCTCTTTGGTTATTACCAGCTGAGAGATGTCCATGCGGTTACATAGAAGATCACTGATTACTTTTTTTGCGTATGCTACCGCACTCACTTGGTCTCTGAAAAATACAACCAATTTTAAAATTAGAAATTTTTGTCTCCAAATTAGACCTTGAGCTACTCCTGTGACAGATTACGCAACTCAGAGCAAATTTTCAGACGCAGTAAAAAGAACATTGCACCAGCAAATAAATAAAATGCAAAAGGTAATTGAGAAAATTATTGGAAAACACACCTGTCTATTAGAAGTTTTTGGAGACACATGTTCATGACGTTGGCGACTAGAGGGCAATTATCACGACGAACTGTTTCTAGACCCTTGCAGTCCATTTTATCATATTTGTCAGGTCGCGTGAAGTACAAACCAGCATATCTCTTTTTGTTGATCAATAAGTAAGGGAAGTATACCTGCAAATAAACATACAAAAAAAAGTTGAGAAAATTTAGCATTAATGAAAACAGATGAAATTATTGGTTTCAAGAACTAGGATGAAGTTAGCAAAATGATTCTATCAGACAGGCAGTTCTTGTAACATAAGTTAAGTTCGAGGAAAAAAGTAAACAAATTTCACATTTTTTAAATTCAGATTTGATTCTCCGTTTAGAATTAACTAGCAACTGACAAGTCGACTTTCATCCCTTTCTTGATTCAATTCAAATCTATTCATTGCTTGCTTTAGGTATTTTATCTTCCTTAATCCAATTTATCTTTTATCTTATTCTTCATTTCACCCCAATATCTGGCTTTGAACAAGCAATTTAAGGTGAATCTTCAGCTGTAGTTCCGAAAAAATCCACCACCTCGCGCTGCTAAAATCCGACTCTGAAATCAGTGATTATTTAAATAGTTCTAGCAGCATACGTCTGGAATCCTTAGAAACAAACGCAAGCTTTGAAAGTTTAATAATAAAAGCTATAACTTGATCCCAGTTTCTCTTACGGGATATCTGTAAGTGCGAGAGAGACAGCTCACGGTGGGAGAGAGATATCTGCAACTGCTGACAGCGATCAATCGCGATTGGTTGCATCAAGGTAATCATGCTTAACCCTACTTTTTTCTGGGATCAAGTTTTAGAGTTCAGAAATTACTTTTCACGTCGTTTTCATAAAAGCTCAAGGACTCACGTGGAGCTGTACGGACTCTAATAGCGTGGACCAAAAAATCAAAACACTGCGATGGTGCCCCCTGCGCGGAGAAATTTCTTACTTCACGGAGCTGTAAATAAACCTTAAGTGACAATTTAATTTCTGTAAGCTGCAAAATAGTTTCCCTTTCCTACACGACTTGCTTTTTGGAATAGAAATTAAAATTAAAACAGAAAATTAGAACAGACGTACTTACTTTTTCAAATTCTAATTTTATGGGGTTTATGAATTTTGATGTGACATACTCGGCAGCTTCACGCCCCAAGTTCATTGTCTCTTCTAGGTTGTCAAATCCAAAACGTACCATTACAGAATCAGTATCACCATAAATAACCTGGAAAATTTGAATAATAAAAGAAATGCATGAAAGACACTTAAAAAAAAAATACTACAGGATTCATTCCAACATTTCAATTTATTTTATGAAAAATAAAAAAATTGATATTGAAACAACTTAATCTAACACAGTGGGAACAATAATATGTACTTAGGACTGGGCCGAATATGAACATAACTTAGGTGGGGTCTTGTTTTCCCTATTTACTCCAAAATGTGCAACACATTTCTGGTTAAAAAAAAGAAACCAACCCAGTGTTTCTGAAGGTGAAGATATACATGGATGGGCACTTCATAAGTTTGGTCCGATATTTACGCATCCTAAATTCATTAGAGTACAGGCTTTCAAATATTTACTTGAAATGTGCTAAAGTTGAAAAAGCAAATTTAATAGTAAGTACATCCAGTGTCCTTTGAGAGTAGCATATTACACGGATGCACAGTTCTTAGACCAAAGAAAAAAATTCAGTTTTACGTCATGGCATTCTGGCAATGAGTTGCCTTGTTTATTAGTCAGGGTTCTCACAGAGATTAGAGGATGAAATTCCCTGACAGCTGAGGACACGTCAGATAGCTAAAAAGGCATAATTTGGAATATTTCTTGGCAAAATTTGATGTTCAAAACGTCTGACTCGTTCTACAAAGTAAATAAAGGTGAGTTAACAATTTTTTCCCAACACTTTTGTCATTTTCCTGACTGTGGCAAGCCTAATCAGTCATTTTCATATATTTTGGTAAGAACAGGTGTTTCCTTTTTCCGTTTATCAGATGAGAATAACACGTAATATCAGGGCTAAAAACATTAAGTATTAGGTAAAATATGTAGTAAAATTCTTTGATAGAGAAATGTAATTATGATGATAAAAGTTAATGCTTAACAAAGGATAAAGATAACAAACCTCTGCATCGTATTTAAAACCATTTGCGATACAATAGTGTTGTTCAACCTCTTGTTTTGTTTGCTCGATCATAGTTCTGCCGTAAGCGGTAACACTCTGAAATTTACAAAACCCATACTTAATTATTAACAAACGTACAATAAGAGACTTTAGGATAAAATTTCTGAGGCTTCTTTTTTTTTGGTCCAAAATGACTAACATTCCTTGACTGTCTGTCAGCAAGCTGCAACCATACTTGAAAAAAGTGGAAATTTCTACTGTTGATTCTTAAAATGATTTAAAAGTCTTATGTTTTTTTGTTTTCGTGAAAAGTATAATATTCCAAAATCTTCCTGCAGTGAGAAGGCTTCACTTCAAAACAGAGAAATCTGGAATGGTTTATGAGACTGCTACACATGTTTTTGATTTCACTGATTTTAGCAACAGTTTTGTTTTATCACTTCTTGGCTTTACGTGCCCATCCCACCCATACGCTGAGGCTCTTAAATTGACACTAATTCTTTAATTTTACGGGCATTTCTGCAAAAAATTCCTTGAGTATGTAAGGACCTGATCTCCGGAGGTAATAGGAGGTGACAGCAATTTATCACCCTGTTGCATGTTCTATAAACTCTGTCTTAAGTCTGGAGTCCAAAGAGGCGTGCAGTTGCTATGGTTGCTGTAAAGTTTGGGGAAAATATGAGGATCTAATGTAAATGCAAATAATCTGCACATAATTTAGAATTTTGAATAGTGTGAAAAGTTGTGATAAAAAAAACTCTTACACCAGAGATTTCGAGACAAGGCAACTTTCCAACTTGGGCTCCTGTGAATCCATATACTGAGTTAGCGCTAATTTTCAAAGCAAGCTGTCGACCATCCAAAACCTTTTGCTTGAAAGGATCTGTCTCCTTCTTCAGATCAGCTTTTGCTTTTTTACGGGCTGTTAAGAGGTCATCTAAGATTTCTGGTAGGAGACCCTTACGAACAGAGCTTTTCACAAAAAAATTTTGGGCAGGAGTTTTCACATACATGTCTGGAGAGAGGCTGGAAAAAAAAGAAGTACACAAAATCAAATGATTGCAATAAGATTAGAATCATGGCAAAAAAAATTGAGATTTTTGTCATAAAAATTAGATCAGCCATCAGAAATTCAATAGGTATTGAGATCAAAATTTGGACTGGAGAATATTTTGAGAGGTACTGATACAATTTTATGAAATTATACGAACAGTGGCACTCTGAGGTGGCTTAGGATGACAGGCAGGTTATGCTGTCTTTTTCAGCATTTTTTTGTTCACAAGCGACTTAAATCATACCCATGTATTCTTCCAAAATAGCGAGAATGATGTCTACTTTTTATCTTAATTCCTCAACACCTCCTCATTTTTATTTCCACAGAAATTTCATCTCTTCTTTCTACTAAGCATTTAATTACACTTGTTCATGGCGAACAGTTCAAGAAATCGCAGCAACAAGGAGTAGGTAATTAGACGATCAAGTTATTAATTGCTCAACAAAAGCAAAGCCTTTAAAGCACAAAACTTGGGCTACTTTTTGGAAAATTCGGTAATATGAACCGATGTCTTATCTTTAGACCGCAAAAAAATCCAGTTGGCTGCGAGGAATTAATCATTTGTCTCATGGCAGGGACTTGGAAAACAGTTTATAAACCATAAAATACAATGAATCATACGTCATGCAAAGTGAGCAGTTATTGTACATGTAAGCAACTCTTGAAAATGCCTTAAAATGCCTCGCAAATAAAGGCAATTAGTGGTGCAAAAATGTGTACTTAGGTGAAAGTGAAAATTTCCTGGGGTGGATCATAAAAGCACCCTTCTATTTTCGAAGAGACTACTCATGGCACCTCTTTTTCCTCATTGAATTGCCAATCCTGTTATTGCACCAAGCAACGCTATGGCCCTGAGTACACCATCAAGCCTTGTTCACTTTTTTGATTTCAGCAAAGGATAAAAAAATAGTAGATACTTACTTCAGTTTGTCTTTCATATTTGGCTGCAGGAGAGTAGTGTAGCATAAATTGTGAGCCATCATGATACTAGGGTACAGTGAACTGAAATCAAGCGTTGCTATAGGCTCGTTGTAGTAGCCTTTCTTTGGTTCTATAACTGTTGCACCTTCAAATTGGTCATCTTGTTGACCTCCCGTATGAGTGGGCATCAAGAATCCTTTTTCACGAGCCTGTAAAATGTAAAGCAAAAAAGAGATGCGGTTAAAAAAATTGAAAGAGGAAAATCACTCGTTCTAACTTGGTGCAACCTGGTGTAATTTTTTATTCATCTTACAAATAACATAAACCGATGATACACACCTGGCTCTATTCTTAAATAAATTAAATTTCAATCAGGATTCATGCTTACAGATAGGCAATATGTGGTAGATTACATAGGACTAAATTTTTTGTGTTTTTCCGGAAATAGCCCTGAGTTTGAACAAGTAAAGAGAAGACCAAATTCAACATAAAAACGTTAAGGCAGTCAAATATTTAAATTTCCCTGTTATTACTTTGAACTGAAGACATCACCTACATTTTTAAGGTTTCTTTCTGAATATTTTTCATTTTCCACAGTTCATTTTCCACGAAATGGTTCTCTAACCCCCCCCCCCCCCATCCCATTTATCCAATCTCTTAGACCCTTATTTTTGAAATTTAAAAGGAGGACATTTGAGGCATTTAGAAACCTTCTAAATTTGAGGAATGTAGGGATTGATAGTACTGAACATTGAACTCACCTTCCGTAAGAGTTGAGAAACAACTTTAATTTGCTGACCACGAGTCAATAAGCTTGCAAGGGGAACGCCTGTTACACGAGCCATCTCCATGTAGTTGATGAAGCACATCAGTTTCTCAAGAAGACGAATTGGTAGATATGCATCCTTCAAACAGTAAACAGCCAACCTAAAAAACCGGAGGAAAAGAGATAAAATGGTACTAGCCACAGCAACTCATCAGGGCACTGAGATTCATTCCTGAAACGTTAACTTATCCGATGTATAGAGTATTTTCTGTGAAAAATCTGAATGTTTCCACGAATCCAAAAACAAAACTATGGGATTATTATAAGACTTTAAAGGACCATTCTTTAAAAAAAGTATGACCGCAAAGCTAATAAAAAGACTTTCGGTCCCCACTAAAAAATAGCCAGCAGGAAAAATATCCTACCTCCTGGCAAGTCTGATGGGACATAGTGATTTAAGAGAAATAAAAATTGCTAACTAATAAAAGTAAAAATCCATTTTTTCAGGCAATCTAGCATACTTGCGTTAGTTGGCTTCATGACCGAGAATTATGACCCAAAAATCAAGTCATGAAACAAACATACAGCAATTTTTGGCCCGAAATAAAATATGGCAATATTATAGGACTGTACATGATCAAATGACCAGAAGACACCCTGAAAATGGAGTATTTGGCAACATTGCTCCTTAGTTCAACTGCAGCACTCGAGATTTCTTGCTCTGAAGGAGATAGTTTAGTAAAATACATACAGACTGCCAAAGCAACGATACAAGAGAATTCCATGACTTGATTTCCCTATTGACTAATTCAATGGTTTCTCTGTGGAGAATTCAATGACGTCGTTTCCCTTTCAACAAATTCATGATTTCTCTGTGGATAAGGGTGGACTGAAATCCTTCCAACAATTTTCTGATGGATTTTTCTGATCAAATTCTCATTCAAAACGAGGATGAGACAAGAATGAAATCCTGACTTACCTGCGCCTGGTTTGAGCAGTACCCTCTTGCAATTCAGTTATCATGTTGTGGTGAACGTCCTCTTTTTGCTCTTGTAAGAAATGGTAACTCACAGCATTTAAAGTGTAAGATCTGAGTTTGTAATCACGAAGTAAAACCTAAAAAAAGAGAAAATAAGTAAAATTTAGAGAATTTATACACGACCTGGAAACCAGGAGAGAGTCAGGAGTAAAAATTTTTCTTGGAAATTTAAGTGATTCTCATATAATAACTTAAATATTTTTCTACCATACATTACAGGGCATATCGACGGTGTAAGTTGACAATCACATTACTCTGTTTTGCGACGTCGCAGACTTCCTGTCATACTTCATTTTTTAAACGGAAAACTACTCAACAGCAATTTTTTAAAACTGCCGTGATTTTTCTTCTCTGTGCGGAGAAAATTCTGCAAAAACTTCAAGAAATTAAGTCAATTTGTTCTCCTTAAAAAAAATAACATACAGGTGGAGATTCTCAGACACTGCAAACAAGTTATGTGATTGCCGACTTACACCGTCGATATAGTAATTTTTTAATGGATGTCAGAATCGCAGTAAATGTTGAAAGACCTTGGTATATGATTTTAGTCTACTGTAACAAGAAATAAATAGTATTCGCAATGATTAATTTTCAGTTTTGCATGGATAATACTTACAAATAGAAGATCAAAAGGCACTCGACCTTCAAAATTTATGTTCTTGTTTTCTCGTCTCCCCATCTGTTTGCTTTGGATTATTTGATCCTTGATGACAGATCTGAAAATAAAGTCAAAGAATTAAGATAATGTCTGACAATTCTGTCTTGTTAGGCTGATAAAAGATAATTAGAGAGAGTAGCGCCCTAACAAGTCTCTCGCTGACTGCAAATAAGAACGATAAAAATGCCTATTTGATCGGTTTAGAAAATGTTGCCGCAGTAAGTTATACAACATCTTTTAAGACATTGCAAATTGATCTGAAATGTGATGGTTAAAAAGATTTCTTCAAAATTTTGAAGCTGATTTGTCGAACAATTGAAAAGTCTAAGCAATTTTGCGCTCTAGAACAAAGTTTGTCTTGATATCGTGTTTGTTATAACGAAGAACTTGCAAACTTCATACAATACCGAAGTCATTGTATTGAACAGTAAATTTATTTCATTATCAGATATGGATTCTGAAAATTGTTAATCTGAAAACAGGACTTTGAAAAGTAGTAGAGCTGTGCGATTCGAACGTTAATTGTAATCGCAAATCAATTGTTTTACCATAATCGTAATCGAATTTGATGGTATTTTGTCTGGTAATAGTCTTGAGAACCCCTGAGTATGTAATTCATGTCTATCAACATTATTCCTCAGCCCCCCGCCGCATTGTTCCTTCGATTACCAATGACTGTAGAATTTATGTCTACAGCCGACATTCTGTAGGAAATTTGAGGTAAAGTATGAGCATTTGCAGTCTTGAGAAAGATCCCTCAAGAATTCACTTACTATAACTTTGCATTTGGTCACAGAGACAAAAAAAAAATAAAGATGATACAAATATGATCATTTTTTCCCTTTTACCCAATTTTAATCAAGATTCTAATCGCGATTAAGTTCGTGTATTGTAATCCAATCGTAATCGAACAAAAAATCTTTAATCGCACAGCTCTAAAAAGTAGGATTGAGAGAAAATGAAAAACAGAATTTGAGCCATCTTACCTTGTATCTTTTATCCTACCCAAGAAGGAAAAATTATGAACGTTGAGATGCTTAGCTCTATTGATTAAGTAAGGAAAATCGAAATTATTAATATTATAACCAGTGAATACATCAGGATCCGATTCTCGAACAAAATCTGACCATCTCTGAAACAGATTATATAAATGAGAAACAAGAAAACAGAAAATGAGAGAAAAAACCTCCTTATATACTGTATAATCAGTTGATTTTTTTTTATGTTTTAGAATAAATTTCATCAAAGTTTAAGTAATGAACTGTTACCCATTGTTCCGTTAAATGGTAGAAATGGATGAAAGAATGAACGTTTCTTGAACAAAATTATGGAGAGAATAAAAGATAAGAAAAAGAAAAGGAAGAAAATGATTACCTACTTCTTTCTACTGGTGGTGAGCAGCTATACTAAAAGCAAGTTGGAATGTTTTGGGGCTGAGCTGCTGGGGAGCATAAAATTAGAGAACTTCAAATTTTCTAGTAACAGACACTAACACACCCTTTTGATATTTTTGTTAGGGCAGCACGTTCCTAGAAAATAAATTTTACTGCCTGAATGACAATTAAATGTTTAGTTTTCAGTTTCTGGTCATGACTTTTTTTAAAAATATTTAAATTCCCGAAATTTGTCTCCTTAATCACCGAATCAAAAATAACAAATCTTCAGAGCAAACAACACAAATGCCAGCTACCTTTCAGGTTTAAGAGGAAAAGACTACATTGGAGTAGCAGATTGGACCCATACCTGTAACAATTCCATCTCAGTATCACAGCTAATTACTTGGCATCCGACAATGGGGGCACATTCCTTTAACGTAAAAACATTTCGTATGAATATTTCAGGCTCTCCTTGCTGTACGACCATGTTTGCGATTTGTATGACAGGATCATGATTTGGCTCCGGAAATATTCCTGAGGAAGAGAAAAAATGGGGGAAATACCGAGTAAGAACCATGCGAGTTGAACATTTAAGCTTGATTATTAACTAAGACCTAAGACTGCATGTACTCCTATAATGAATCATCATTTTAACAAGAATGATAATAGCCTTTGTTGTTGTGCAAGGTCTTAACAAACTCGAAAAGGAAAAATTCCCCAACTTTTTCACATTTTCCCTCCCCAAAATAACGGAAATACAGACTATTTTGATGAATATGCTACCAATTCGCTATCGAGCCCATAACATTTCCTTGTTTTTCCCTGCAATAACAGTAAAATTTTTGTCCTGGTTTTTCAGCTTTTTACAATTTTTTTCATTAGAAATAAAGGAATGTTCAATGAATCTTTTTTTAAAGCAAATCTTAATACAGTATTTCATTGGAATCTATGCGCAATGTGTCCGGTCACCACAATACCTGACGTACCACAATACCTGAGTATTGGAAAGATAACTAAATTATTATATCATTCCTTCCATTTCAATGTTTGTGCTTTGCCTCTCACAACTATTTTGAGAAAACAATTTAAAAGTACCTTTTCTGCCAGCACATTCAATATCAAAGCTAAGGATTCTGAAAGGTGCAACCTTGCTCCATTCACCCTCAGGCAAATGAGAAATGAGATCTTCGCAACTGACATCAACCTCAATCTGACACCGGGATGTTACGCGGAGATCTGAATGAGGACGTCTCTGCCACGTGCCTTTACCAAGTTCTACCCAACTGCAACCTACAATATTTTTATCCACCATGAACCTGGAAAAACAATGATGCATTCAATATTTTTTTCCAGAGTTTGTAGAGAAAAAAACAAAAAATGAAGGCTTCATGAGCACAGGAGAGTGGAGGAAAATTCCTGCTTCACTTCTTTTTTGTATAGTTATGAAGATAGTTTCCATGCAGTAGTGTGTCTACTGGTGCATGATCATTTAAAATCCTTGATTTTTCATTGCTTTTTTAATGCTTTGCAAAAACTTTCTCTTTTCAGGGGTTTCTTGAAATCCTTGCTTTTTCATTACCTTCAATATTTTTGCAAAATGGAGAGACGTTTGGATTTGGAACCTGGAAGGTGGGAAATCTGGGGGAATGATCTGAAATAAGCAGACTGTGACTGAGGTTTCCCTAGAACATCATAAAATAAATTATCGGTATAAATAGCATGGGTACTAAAAGGTTTCTTCTTCAAGTGTATCTCAAATTTCCGTACCTTTAGATGAAAAGAATGTATTTTTGGTACTTCGGTACAGACCTTTCAAAACCTGTGCTTTTTTTTCTGTACAGTACACACCTTGTGCAAATTCATAAAAATATGAAAAAAACCAACAGATTTGAAATTAAATAAATTATTCATTTCAGAAGTAATACTGCAACTAAATTATTAGTACTTGAATTTTGGAGATTGGTTCATCTCTCATTAGGGTCTGCATCTTCGGTGATCATGAATAGGTTTCTCACAGGTTCATGAAGTACTAATCGAAGGATATTGAACATTTAACTGCAAACGAACCTGATATCAAAGTCAATGTTGGACTCAAATGCTTTATATGCATGGTTTGGAAAAGATGGAAAAACTGCTTCTTTCTCGAGAAGTCGTTTTCCAGCAGCAATCAGCCGAGGAAGGGCAACCGTAATCTTCAGAAAGTCCTTAACTTCGTCTCCCCAGTACCCAAACATGGTCTGTTTTCTTACAATCTCTACCATTAGAACTGCTTCTTGGATACCACTTTTGTTTCCACGCATGTCGTTTAGTATAGTTCGATTCAATGCATCCTGAAACGGAATACTTTTTTATTTCAAATACAATGATCAGAGTTTTCATAAAAATATACTAACATACAGTATTTACGGATTTGAATAAAAATGGAAAATTTTTACCTTACTAACTTGGTAGAAATTGTTTCTGTAGATGATAAAAAAAAGTAGATAAACTTAGAATGGGTTATCTAAAAACTTTCATAATTTTTTCCATGAATCAAATACTGTGAAGGAATTAAAAATCCGATAGAAAAATCGAAAATATACAACAAATTTTTAAGGGCACATGAATTCTCGTCTCAAAGGCAGAAAATTGAATCTAATTTTTATCCATTCTCAGAACCAATTGCGTTCTTTGTGCACACTTTTTAGCAAGAATTTCTCACATTCAATTTGAATGGTTCCAAATTAGACCCAGAGTGAGGATACCAAGCTACAACTTCTATTACCATTGACTGAGATGACTGCGAGTTGAAATCAAGTTTTTAGGATTCACTTAAATGATTCAAACATCAACTCACTTTGAAAGGACGACAATGGGACTCGTTGAATCCAGCAGGGGCTGTTACAAAAAAGTACGGTGAGAATCCATGGACATGAGCACAAACAGAATTTCCCTCCATTGTGATGCCAAAAATTCTGAAGATAGGAACAGGTCCTAACTGTGACCCAGGCATTCCTTTCACTGGTTCACCTATAATAAAACAGATACAATTGAATATTTAGATAGAACTATGAGAAAACAAACTGATGGCGATAAAACAGACTATGTGTTCGGGATGTTAAAAAAAAGAAAACAAATGGGAAATACCAACAGGCTCTAGAAGATGAGAAGGGGGGGAATGGGAACAGCTGGTCTCTGTAAAAGAAATTACAGCAGATCACACTGCATATGATTTTCAAGGGTTGGATTGATGAAAAAAGCTCATCGCTACTTTAGTAAACACTAAAAATCATGAGCTCAAGGTATTTTTATGTATATTTTATAAATCCCATGGCAAAAAATTGTTCACTAGCTTGCCTTTTAACACCCAATGGACTTTCACTTATAGCAGAGGTAAAATTAAATAGAATATCCAATAATTCTTGCCTGATAATATGGTTCTGCACTATCTTCCAATTAGAACGCAATGTGATTATCTGGCCCTGTCAGTGAGTGAGTACGTTAAAAACAAAACAAACTTTTCAAGAGGGCTGAAGTTGTACAAAATTGAAATGAAAATTTGGAAATCCAGCGCTAAGTTTTCTCTGAAACCATTTTTCACACTGAAACTTGATGATTTTTATTGGATGGAAAGGAGAGGGACTGTTTCTAGAAGTTGAAGTTCAGAGCTCCATTGGAGTTAGCTTACAGTGAAGCTGAAATGAATTATAATTAAATTTACATTTCTTGCTTTTTTACAAAAGAATTTTGACCATCACGGTTATTAATCTCTGCCCTTAATTTCTAAATAAATGTATATTTCCGCTTCTGAGTTAACATTGAAAATAGAAAATATTTACCAGTATAACTGTCCAGAGAAATTTGCTGGAATACGATGCCATCCTTCTCCGGATCTAAGTCTGGAGGGGCGGGTCTACTCCATTTTTGATTGGTGGATCTAGTTTCCGGGCCCTAAGAAAACAATTTTCACAGTATAGATGAAATTAATCTAAGGAAATCTGAAAAATGTGCTAAGAAATTACTTTGAGTCCAAAAAAAAAATCAAAGGAAATAAACGAAAAAATAAATATTTACAGTAGGTTTAACTGAAATATCATTTCAAAATTAGTTACAAGAGAACAATCAAAAAACATACTGGATTTCACACAGACTTCAGTTCAGATAAATATTTTCTAATTAAAATGATGCTCCAAATATATCGTGAAGGTAAAGAGAGATCTATAATTTTAGTAAAATCACTCACAGCATCACTGATTTTCGAAATTGATAACATAGTAAAACAGTATTATTTTCAAACACGATGAAAAACTGTGAGTGTGGTTGCTTGAGAAAATTATTGGACACCACTAATAAAAATCCAACAAAGTGACTAGATTTCTTAGTCCATCCTTTTATCTACACAAAGAAACTAACTGATAGAAATAGTTTTTAATCAGAGTTAAACACAAGAGGGATAGCAAATAATTGTGGTGCAAAATGATTATAATTTTTAACTGGACTTAAAAACTGACTCCACAATGAGCAAGCAACATTGAGTCCTATGATATTGAGGCCAACAATTGATGTAAGTTTGAAAACTGACAAACTTTGAAAACAACAAAGAGAACAAAATCTAACTCATGTAAACACATCATCAGCTGTTTAGTGTACAGTCACAGCAGACCTATTGTTCTTCGATTACAAATAAAAAGTAACTTTGCAAAGTGTAAATCATGAGCAATTGAATGAATGGATTTCTGATACATTCATCAGGGTTCAAAGGATTCTGCCGAGCTGTTCATCTGGAAATGAACGCGTCCAATTCATTGGTCACAGATTTAATTTGACCAATTAGTGCCGACTGGCAATGATTCGGCTTCACAGATTATTGTGGTGTTTAAAATTTTGGCAAGGGGATGGATCTCTAACAGACTTGAAAATGAGTACTTATTAGAAACTTTAATAGCTTAGGAGGCAAGGTTCACTTGCAAGCAATACAAACATGAGAATCTTCCAGACTTAATAAACGCTCCCTCTCCCCCTTTAGAATAAATATATGGTAAAACAAAGAGTAAGTCCTCTTGATCTGTCATTGAAGCAAACTCTTATTTGAGTGATATTCTATACTGCTGTACTAAGGAAGAACGCTATATAAGCCTTCAGACCATGCCAAATTTTCTTCGATTAAATACGAATTTATAGGGATTTTATAAAGATTTTCCTTCAAATTTTTCAGAGAATTTCATTCGCAACCAGATCTAAATTATCGACAAATCTGAAGAGAAAATATTCACAGCTCTCCTAAAAATTGAACAATTTATTGGAGGAAATTTGGCAACCCTTAAATATTCATATAGCGTTTTTCCTTAGCATGATGGTATACTGCCATGCTAAGGAAAAACGTTGTATGAACTTAAAAGGTTGCCAAATCTCCTTTCATTTTTATTCTTAATTCTTGAGAAAAGTTATGAATGTTGTATCAAAGTCTCAGGTGTACAAGATTAAATAACTAGTCAAAATGTATTAAAAATTCATAGAAAAAAATTCATAAGTTTTTTTTGAAAACCCATGATAAATCAGAAAGATTTAGGAATGTATGAATACTCCTATGACGTTTTTCCATCACACAGCTACAGACATAGTTTTGGGGAGAACTAGTGGCTGAGATATTGTGTAAAATGACTGGTCCATCGATCATTTTAGCGCCTGGTTGATTTACTCAGCTTAACCCAGGTTGTTGGCAAATGACTGTGAATTTGAGATTTGGTTTTAACACAGTACAATACAGTTGGGTCAAGCATAGGAGTCAGATGAATCTTAGTCTAGCCTTTTTTTTCTACCAAAGAGGAGAAATTTTTTTGTTAAAAAAGGTACCGTTCAGTTTTTACCGCTCTTATGAAATGACACCATTACGGGATCTCCCGATAATTAAGGTATAACTGAATACTGTAGTGTAGGTTTTTAAGATATAAAAAAAAACATAAGTTGGATACCTGTTCTTTCTGGCTGTCTGGCATGTCAACATCATTTTCCTGAGATTCTGTAGCCTCCATGTAAGCAAGCTCCTCTTCAAAAGAACCTGGAAAATCTTCCTCTTCATCGCCATGTCTGAAATCAACATATTAAAGATATTAATAAATCTTTGCCACACGACTAGAATTACTGTTCATGACATCCTTCAAGATAGAACATCAAGGAAGGAAAATTAGTAAACTTAGAGGTACTCGCAGGACAAGTTGGCATCGAAAGCTAAACTTTGGTAACCAAACACTTAAAATGCTACCAAGAGCTCAAGTTCAAGAGTGATTTTTGTCAAAATAACGAAATTTGACAGCAAGTCTTCAGAATTCTCATGAAAAATTCATTCATCGTGATTTTGTCAGTTAAAGAATCAATTCTTCAAAATAATAGCTGATTTTAAGAATATTTTGTCAAAAGTGGGTTGAGGCTTTCAAACGTTTGCTCGAACTTGAAACTAGGTACAAGGAATGAGTCAGGGCTTATGATTTGAATGAATGTGAATGGAATCCAATAAAGTTCATTGGATTGCTGGGTTTTCCAAATCAGTTGCAGATTAAAGGTCTGTGCGGTTGCAGTTGTAAAACTGCGAAGCCCCTAAAAGATCTAAGAAAGGAGAGCGTTGAATCATTGAATACAAAAGACCTCAAACACTTCCAGACTTGGGCAGATGCTAATTTGCTAAAGCAAAAAAAGTGGTAGGAAATAACAGAGGTAAAAATAGTGCAGCGAGCTTAGAGGTAAGAAACAATGCGTCTAAAGCATTTCTCATTAGTACCGTAAAAACAACTGACATAAATTCAACAAAATATCTTACACTTAAGGAGGCAGTAGTCTGAAACATATATTGAGGGTTAAACTATAAGAAATATAAGAACCTATATCTCATTTGCAGTGTTTCAAAATCACTGCCTTCACCTTATGTTATCAAAAAATAAAAAAACCAACGCTATTGCTTGAAATTTTCACAAAATATTCTTCATATCAGAAAAGAGAAGAAAAATTGGAGGGTATGGATTTGATCGACATGAATCATCCAAATGTAAAAACACGAATCAATCGATGTCGACCGATTGATACTGATTCAATCGACAAATTATTAAAAACCGGTGTGGATTCAATCAACATACTTAAATCCACCAAAAAATAAAAACGAGAACTGATTGACTTGATTCCATTGACAAAATTCATTTGATTCACTGGTTTGTCCAACGATTCACAGGTTTGTCAATCGATTCACGGTTTTCAATTAAATTGGTGTCAATCGGTTCACGTTAGTCGATTCAAGTTTTTATTTTTTGATCGATTCACTGGTTTATTTTTTGATAAATTCACGGTTTGATTTTTCGATCAATTCATGCCGATCGAATCCATGCTCTTCAGAAAAATCTTGTATGTTTTCGATGAGTGATGTTGAGTATTAGTCATAATGAAGTTCAGGAAGTCTGCAACATCGCAAGCCGAGAGACGTGTTCCAGCATTTTCACTGTCCATGTGCGAAAGTAATTTTAGATTCCTGACATGATAACATAATTAAAAAACGGAGTCCAGTTCGTGGGTGAACTTGACAATAAGGATAACTGATTGATCTTCATCCAATAATATATTCTAAATGTATTAATGAGGCTGGTGAGAAAGTAAATTACACGGCAGCTTATCACTTGAGGGTTGGAAGAGTTGTCGTCATGTACTTCTGGTTCTCCATCTAATGCCATGTTGAAGAGAATCGCGAGCAACACAAATAAAGCTTATAAGGATTTGTACAGCAATAATGAATCAAAGAATTCCATGCTAGCATCTACTGTCAAACTGCGTTACCACCGAATGAGATGGAAAGTCAACTGATGAAGAGGGACCGTGAGAGCTGGGTCAAGTTTAAGAGCTACATTCTCATAATCTTTGCTTGAAATTGGGAGCAGACAGATGCAGATCAACGCTACAAATTTCATTCCCTACTTTTCAATTTTAAGGACAGTGATTCATCAGAATGTGAGTAATAATTGGGCTTGAATAAAATGCAGCAAGGAAGAAACCGTGTTCAGGATTTGACAAGCATGTAAGCTTGCAAAGATTACGCTTGTAAGGAGGGAAAGTTCAAAAGTTAGAATAATGTTGAACCTGCGAGAAGCAAATTAAATGATTATTTAGAATAAAAACTGAAGTACCTTGGTTTCTTCATCCCACCGCCCTTATCTCCAAACTTTCTTTTGTTGAAACTCATGGTGGGAACTTAAAACACAAAATGTGTAAGCAGGATAGTTAATAACCGAGTTCACTGACTGACGGAGGTCAAAAATTCTACACGAGTGATTCACTGATTGAGACTAATTTAAAATTTTGTTAAAATGTACAATATAAACTGGGTAAAAGGTAAAATTTTAAAGTGTACGTGAAAGGCAAGCGTATTCATTCCTTTCCTTTCACGATGAAAAGCGAGGTTGAGGTTAAAAAACATTTAAAAGCGCGCGAAAATTGTAAACAAACGGTCAGCATTGCCACAAAAAACAACTTGATATTCCTACCTTCGGAAATATTTTTTCATTTCAAATCATTTTTAAACTTTTACTATCAGAATTTTAGTTTTGAAAACATAATGAATTACTTAAAATACTCATTCTCATCACAGTTTGGTGGAAGAAACGAATACACAAGCATTATTGAACTTACATGAGGGATTATGTTTTGTTAGCCACACTGATTGCCAAAATTCTTGTAGGTAACCAATAGGCAACGCCAAAAGTTCCCGCCAGAATTCGGCGGGCATTTTTAAATTGACGCTCCCTGAGATTCTTGTCCGCAAAACGAAATTCGCTGGATTGAGTCCAGCAGAAAGGAGCCAAGTTTCTTTTGAAAGTCAACTTTGCGGCAGTAATAATTTTCTTCTTTCGGTATTAATATTGTACAGTGTAAAAATGAAGCTAATTAAATAGTTTGGTTTTCTTGTAATGTATAAGCGGTTGCAAAATCTCTTGGGCATTGCATAGACACTTTGCATCTTTCTAATAAACACCGAAGTAATACTCTTGAAGCTATCATAAACAGAGGTTTCATGCTATCATGAACAACAATTTTTAGATCTTAGAAGCCCACCTCAGCAAGAAGAAGAACTTCTCATGAGAAAATATGATTTTCATACATTCTTCAGGAATCTGGAAATTTTGAGGTAAAATCAAAAATTTATATTTGGCCATTTTAAGAAAAATTATGAAAGAACAAAACATTTAATTTGTATTCGCAACTAAATTCAGTCCAGAGATAGTGTGTTTGCCATTTTTCATCATGTTTGAGTACTGCTAAAATTAGACGAATCAGGAAAGTAAATAAATTTTATTGGAATTAGTGGGGCCAATCATCAGTGTAGCTCAACTTCTAGACATCCTGACTTCATTCTCAGAGTTTATAATAATTAATTAATTTCACAAAAAACACATTTACTTACATTTGACAATACTTTTTATTCACGTATTTATCCAAGTAAGCGATATAAAAAAGAAAACATTAATCAGCTCTAGAATACAAAAATTTGAACAAAATAAAAGCGAAACAAATAGTAACAAAAAAAGGAATTTTTTTAAAAAACGAAAATACGTTCAACCGAACAAAATTACAAACAATTATTCAAAATAACATCATTATTTTCCCACTGTGGAGGCTTAAATTAAAATGGACAATGAACCATTGGTGGCAAACTCAAAAACAAGCCTTGAGCAATATACAATCAGTGATGATAAATTTAGGGCCTACATACATGATGTCGTTGAACAAGGTGAGGTAAGATGGCTGTAAATTAAAACAGGTCAAAATTTTAGGACACACATTCTCTAACTGAAGGTTTGTTTCTCAACAAACAGGTATGAGAATTTGCATAATATCAAAGGATAAGGGGAGGGGGGTTTCAGAGGGCCACTCACATTATGAAATGTATAAAAAGCTCAAGTTTTGTTCATAAGATAGCATCCAAAATACCCGCATCAAATTCACAATTTAAGTAACAAAACTCAATACTCCAATGAAAATGACATCCTCAGTGGAAGCCAAGCATTTATTCTACAAGACTGAGGTTTTTCTATAATTAAATACTCTTTTGAATTCAGCTTTCAGATCGTAACTAGATATGCTTGGAAAGGAAGGAGAGAGGAGGAATAATAATTAAAAATTCTCAAGAGTTTTGCAACCCTTGCGTCTCTTGAAAAATGCATGCGTAGTCAGTTAGAGTTGCAATAATTTTTCAAGTATAAAATTCTGTCGAAATTATAATACTCTTAAGTATTTTTCATGAGCTACAAAACCGTGTAGTAAAAGGCGAGCAGGGTTTTGATATACTCGACAGTATTTATTCACTCTTTGACAATCAGGGCATCTTAATTTACCACTAAGATGAGCTTTAAAATTAATGCAGAATTTTTTACCACTTATCATTACCCTAAACTTTTGTTGAGGACAGGATCTGTCAATTTTTTTGCACAGTATGGAAGATAATCTAACAATTTTTGAGCGTTCAGGATATTCACCTGGCTTGGATTCAAGTTTTTTTTTCAGTTGTCTCGCTAAGGTTCGATAAACTTTATTATTATTTTTATCTCCAGTCTGATCACTCATGAAACCTTCAATTTTATGGGTAGGTTTTCTTTTCTTTAGTTTAAAATTGAAGGCACCGACTGAATTTACTTCAGATTGATTAGAATCAGATACCTCCTCTAGAATGGTTTGAACAGGCATAAAATCCTCTCTACTGAAAGATTCCGGAGATGTACTGTTGCTTTGTGAGTAATGATTCTTAAAAGCACAATTATGAGAGGCGATTTCTGAGACTGTAGCTGTAGAAAAGCTGCAATGGTTGCACTTCAGAGTAACTTCATTAGAACTTCCGCTATTTGAGAAATGGTCAATATTGCTGAAACCATCGAACATGTCATGGCCGTTTGTTGATGATTTTGGGTGATGAAGTATTGGGATCAAGTCAGGTGGACCATTACTAGACAACAAAAATAGAATAAAAAGAGATTAATTATTGACTTAAATACAAATCGATCTTAATTCAATTTATAATGGAAAGGATGAGTTCGCACCTATACCATTGGAACTTAAAGAAATTTTTCAAGTAATTGAAAAACCGAAAAATATTTGGTATTTGTTTCTTATAATGCCACAATTCATGGATCACCAAACATTGGAGAGTTGTACAAAATGAAAAGTTTGTAACTCTAATAAAAAATGAGATAAAATGAGGACACGCAAGTTAAATACTTGAAATGAATACACAACCTTTTTTTCATATACCTTCGAGGAATAGTTTTACACAAACTTACCGAATAGTTTTACCTGTATTCGGCCTGATTGCTGCTTCGAATGATTATTATTATCATTTTAAAATAAAATGATCCATTTTAAAATCAAGATGCTGATTATTAAATTTATCATTTTAACTTTGTTCCGGATCATGTCATTCTCATTAGACCCTTAATTCGTCTCATTAAAATACATTAATGAAAACATACCTGAGATTTATAAAATCTCGTAAGAATGTTCCTGTAAAACAGCAAACCTTGTTTTTTACATCTCTATCTCAATCCTACAAGTCAGTCAGTGATGAAAAAAGCAAAAATGAATAATAATAGGTAGTTGATAAGACTTACCGAGTTAATACTTTCTGACAGCCTGAACTAGAATCTTCTGTTGGGCAATCGTCAAGAGAGGGGCTGAGGTTCAAATTCTTCCAGAAGTGATATCTTTCAGTTATGGGGCTGGAAAAATGAGCAATTTTTTTTTACATTTTTTGTCTATTTTCTATGACACCAAAAGAATGAATAAAAATGATACGTTTTAAATAGCCAAAGAAGAAGGAGAAATTAAATTGGTAGTGAGCAAAAAATAATTTGTTCTTAATGATCTCATTTACTGGGGAAATTTTAATACCTGCTGATTTAATTATTTACAGCATCCCAGAGGTAAATGCAGAGATATAAGTAATCAAACATTCCCACAAAGAAAAAACGAATAATAAAATGTCAATGCAATCTAGAAAAGAAAAGGAACACTCAGCTTGATCAGCAAAAAGAGAATTTCTGACAGCTTTCTAGCCGACCACATAGAAGCTACTGTCTAGTCTGTTCAAAACAAACCATCAAAAAAACAAATAGATTTCCTTTACATAAGGCTTGAACACTTTGATTCTAAAATTATTCCTAAATTAAAATATAAATCTGATTTATACTTAGTACCTGTACGGAAAAATACCTCCTAACAATTATAATTAGACCTTTCATATTTACTTGTTCGGTCACACATTTAAAATTTACTTAGTGTACTCACTAAGAAGATTTTTTTTTCTACCTTCATTATTTAAAAAAATTCAAGATGAGAGATCACAGAGAAGACGAGAATTGTTGAAAATTTTCATAAAAAATTGTGATTCCAGAAGCTGTTCTGTTCTTTTTCCTTCACACCTGATTCACCAATGAGTTCTGCGGGCCTTTACTAGCATCATTTATTAAGCATACACTTATCAGAGAGACTTTATTAAAAAGAATTAGATGTATATTTGAGGACCACAATATGACTTCATTTACTTAAATTAACTTCTTTCTGACAGGACCTACAAAGTCAAATTACACTTAAGACCTTTCTATTTTAAAATTACCTTATTTCAACTCACAATTTTTAGAACCTTACTCCTTCTTTTACAAACGTAACTAATAATGCCCAACATTTGAGAAGACAAAGATTTGGAAATTTGACTTTTGGTTTTTTCCCTCTTCAAAGATAACAGATATCAGAGCTTTTAAGTTAGAATTGTATTTCAGAGGAAGAGTAGACATAAAAGATGTGTTACTAATAGATTAATCATTGCACAATTCAATGAAATATTCACAAAAACCAACAACAAGTAAAAAATAACATGAAGGAAAATAAAATTAATTTTCTTATGAATAATAGACCATGAATAACAGCTTTGATTTATCTCATTTGTTACCAAATTATAGCTACGTGGTCTGCGATGATCTTGATCTTATGCAGCTTGTAAAAGAAGAGAAAGAAAAGAATAATTGTTAGTCATGCAAAAAAGTAAGGGTTAACAAGAGATTATAACAACATTTTAACTGATCAATAAAATGAGTTCTTTATCGAAAGATAGGCAATCTGTAATGGGAAGAAAAATTGCGACTTGATTTAGGTACTTGCGACTTGCAATTTTCTTGTGATGAATTCTAACAAGAGAAACTCCTTCAATTCTTAGATAGGCAACATACAAAACATTCCAAAGCAGTAGTAACAGTTCTGTGGAATCAGAATGTATTGCAACCTATGCTGCCTTTCTGCGAAAAACGCAGTGTGAAAATTCGAATATTTCCAAATTTTCTGTGATAAATAATTTATCTTGGATAGAAGTTATGCATAGTTTTCCTTGAAATTTTCGGATTTTTTAGATAAAATTGCGAACAAAATAGTCTGAAAAGTTGGGAAAAAATATTAAACAATTTCCCAATAAATTCATTATTGATCACAGGAAATTTGGCAACGTCTGAAGGGTCATACGGAGTTTTTCCTCAGCACAGTAGTAAGCTACTTAGGTAATGGCTTTAGATGGATGCCCGCTTTGAACATTATCTAGTAGAATTCTTCTGCATTCATGATTTTGATTTCAGTCATTTCTATGAAACTTTTTCAATTTCCCGGAGATTTCTTTTTCTACCCTTCCCAAGATTTTGAGACAAAAAGCAACTGCAAGATAAATTATTAGAAATAGTTCCAGGACCTTAGTGATGAAAATACTGATCCAGATTATAAAAATAATGACGTTTACATTGTGATTCTTGATATCTAAGTTGTTTAAGGTTTTAATGAGGGGACTTTATTGACTAACTGTAAATTAAAGGATTAAGCGATTGAATCTAGACAAGACAAAAATACTTACTGATGTTGCTGTTGCTGATGGACCATCAACTGTGCTTGATCATCAGCCAGGAAACTACATCGCCCACAAGCTCGTTTGTTATGGACTTTATGAACATGGGTTGCCAGACGCTCGGCACGAGCTGCTTTGTACTCACAGAGACCGCAACTGAAAGGCTTCGTGTGAGTGTTGAGGTGGCGTTTCAAACACCAATTGTCCACACCAGACCATGAGCAGTAACAGCATGTGTAGCGTTTTTCACCGGGTCGTTTCGGTCGCTGAACTTGAAGCTTCGTCTTTTCTAAACCAATGGAAGTGGGTATTGCAAGGCCATTATTCAAAACATGTTGAATGTCTGTGACGGTATGAAGCTGTGACAGCTGAGAGATGGGGATTTGCAAACTTATTTGAGTCGCCTCAGGTTTGGGAAAATACTGGGTTTGCGAACCACTTGATTTTGACACCTGAAAAGACATAAAACCATCCATCAAAAAATGAAATAAGAGGAGGGTTTCAGTGAAAATTGGTCCTGTATATGGTCCTGTAAAAAGTGCACAACTCTGGTTTTTCCTAGACAATTTTTCTGCTAAAAAAAACTCTGCATAGATCTTTGACTTAACTTTCTTAGTTACCTACCTCAAAGATTTTCAATTTCCAAATTGGGCGTACATTTTGAAAAAAAAAAAGCATTTATGTATGTCATTTACATTGATTCAAACCAGCACCATTTTAAGAGATTTTGATAAAGAATTGAGCACAATTCATTCAGTTCTCCTCAAACTGTGTGCCAATTGGTAGATTGACTGGCCGGCATATTGAAAATAACTTATTTAGGTATTCATTTTTTGGCAAGCAATCGATCAGATAAAAAATTATAAATGGTAAAAAACTTTCTGAATAAACTTTATAACTTTAAATCAAGAATACCTATGTTAAATTAAATCATCAATCCCACTTTTAAATTAATGCCTCATAAAAATTCATGAGACCCATGTTGTATAAACTGGACACAATAAACTATAATAGAAAAGTTTATTAATGTTGCTTGCAAATTGCCTACTCGCTAAATTTAAGGAGTTTATGAGTTTCATTGAAGTAGTTATAAAATTACAATTTTGATTGTTTTCTGTTGCTTCCTTTTTGCACCTAGGATTAATGCATAAAATTGTGTTTTACTGGGAGAAAAAATTCTGAAATCATGAGTCAGTTATGAGAAGGGTAGTTAAGGCGGAGGATGGAAAAAATAAATATTTATACACACCTCTCGCCGAATCCTGTTTATATCATATGGATGCTCTCTATGCATACGCAAAAAATGTTTCTTGACATGGTCTGCCCTGTTAAATTGCTTTGTACAAATGTAACACTGGAATGGTTTCTCTTCTTTATGGATATTTTCATGCCGAGTGTACAAGTCTCTTCTGTCTGTTGCATATGGACAAAACGTGCAATTGTACCGTTTCTGAGGGGTCGTTCCGATTGAAACTTCATGATTCTGCATTTTCGACTGTGATGTAACCATTTGATTCACCTCTTGTTTGACCGGTGCAACCATTGTTTGAACAGAGTCTTGTTTGATAAGCTGTGTATGTGGAACCTGCACTGCTTGTACCAGCTGGACAGTTTGAATGGACTGATCTGATGGGTGGGAATTCTGAATTTTTAGCACCGGAGCCTGGACCTCTGTCTTGACGGGTTGCGCCTCAACAGCAGTGGCGTGAATTGTGGGTCCATCGCCTTCCACTTTTTGTTTTAGTCTTTGCAAATACTTGGTCACCTCCTCCAAAACTGGATTCTCTTTCCAAAGGGTCTGCGATGAATCTGTATTCTGCTCTATGCAGACATTATGTTGTCGCGCAAGATGCATGCGTACACAGCGCGCCCAAGCGCTGGCATAGGGGCACTGCAGGCATTGAAATACCCGTAAGTTGGCGTGTGTTCCAAGCCAGTGCTCGGCAATGCGTGACAAAAAGCTGATACTTTCGCATTCATTGCACCGAAACAGTTTTTGGGCAGCGTTGTAACTGGCAATTTTAGAGGTGGTCCAAGGCAGTACCTCATCGCTAAGAACCCATTTGTTCTCCTCCGCCTCAATTGAGGCTTCAAGGAGGCCTGGAGTTGTAATCAGACTTGTGGAAGGAAGGCTACCCTGCATTAGAGCAGCTAGACTAAACGCTTCGATCCCATCAAAATTCTGCATCATACGAAACGTCTCGGTGGATTCCAGGTCGTCCTCACCATAAAACTTTTTCGTTATCTCTTTGAACATGTCTTCGTAGTAGTCCATACCGACCTGAGCCATTTTTGTTTGATGTTCCTGGCTCGATTCTCCAGTCCATACAGTGCTGATTTTTATCTACATCAAAGAAAAAATAAAAACACCGTGAGTACAAATCTATTTAATTAAGGACTATATTTTCATGAAATTTTTGACGTCAACATTATGGAGTCCTAATAATCTGGGATCTAATAAAAAAATAGACTCGATCCACTCAATTATTTGCAATACATCAATTAACTAAAGGAGAGGTATTTTTAGTAAACTTTGACCTAACATAAAAAAAAGAACAGAGAAAATTCATCAAAAATTTAAATATATATGCTGAAAAACCATGATTCCTGAATTTTCAATTTTCCTGATTTTGATTTTGATTATTTCCCGATTGAATTTTTTTCTAAAATAGCATTTGGATGACTAGATGCATAAATTGTGTAGGTATTTGAATCACAGCGTTAAAAATCCCTGAGTAAAGTTTTATTTTTTTCAAGAAAAACTAATCAAAATTTTTCCGTATAGGTACTTTTACGTGAGTAATATTTCGTGTAATGAATAAAGAAAGTCCACATCAAATTACAATAAAATCTGCCAACTAGTTTTCCTTTAAAGAAATAAAACTTGAGAGAAGACCTGCAATGCAGCGATCTAAGATTCGCATTAGTCAATTCTAGCCATCAATTTATCTATCATGAATATCATAAGTTCTCCTATCTCTCATGTGTTGACAAAGTTCCTCTGGATTTAATACGATGATAGGTATCCTGCTCTCCTTCCTACAAAACAGCTTTACTATTGCCTTAAAGTCCGCAACACAAATAACACTCTGGCGTTGCAGTGTTGCATACTCATTCATATGAAGGCGTTTCTTAGCTGTGAACACATGGAATGGGAATTAAGTGGAGACGTCTATGATACTGAGTGGATAAGGTTTGTCTCTGGTGACAAATCATCAGTTTTCTGAAGTCGTAGACTATTGATCGCTATTCTGGGTGTATTGTCTCACAAAAATTTTTTGTAATGATGAAAATGCAAACTTTATACTTACAAATTAAACAACTGTTCGGAGTTTCCTTAAGGCTTTTGAGTGGGAATAACTGAGAAAAATTGCGATCAATGGAACTCAAGCGAAACCAGCATTGCAAAGGATACCTGGAATCATCCACAGGGAAATGAGGATTAGTAAGTTTTTGCACAAAAAGGTCGGAATTTTTAAAGGGAATGAAGGATGGAGATCTGAGGGGTCCGAGGCACATTTTGGAAACTTCCTAGATTTTTTCCCCTGTTATCAGCATATTCTGCATGGATTTGAAGTTATAAAAAACGTTTGTTACTATTCGAAACAATAAAATAGGAGCGAAATTTTTGAAACGCCACAGAGGAGATACATGATTTCACTTTTTGATGAGTGGTAAACTTTTAACTGTGAATGTTTCATGCAATTTATTTTTTTTTTTTAAAAAAAAATAAATATATATATATACCTACATGTATATTTGGTCCATGTTTCATATACATGTTTGAGGCAGAATTGATGAGAACGACTGACCATTTGTAAAAATCAATTGGGCTTTAAATATAATACAGTATGTGGGAACACCATTATATCTACCTACTCACGAGGAATAAAAAAATCTCAAAAAAGACACCAAAAATTTTGTTAAAAAATTAAAACTTCTCAATAACTTTCAGAGTAGAGACGCAAGTGTACACTAAAAAATAACTTCACAATTCCCAATATTGTGCTTTTAAGAAGGGAAAAAGCATCGAGTTGAAAAATGAAAACAATTTCATCCATCTGTTACTTTGACAGTGCCAAAGTGGAGGTTATGAGACAGACGCATTCCAAGGTGCATTTGCACACATAACGCGATAGATCATACAGGAAACCCTCTCTAATTTTTCCCAAAAATTTATATTACCGAACGAAAAGAGTATACTAAAACCAGTCAAGTGACGGAATTCCAAAAACTCACACGGGAAAATTGTTTACATCCGTGCATGTACTTCACAGATGTTTGTCGTGAACCAATTTTTTCCCCGAGACCTAGTTTTTTGGCGCAATTGATACGCTCAATAAAGGCGCAGGCAAAACAAAAATCTTCGAAACAAACAACAGATCTAGGAGTAATCCGACGAGAAAAGGCGCATAAGTAAAGGAATGAGGCGAGAGAGGTCTCGCGTGCAGTCGAAAGGAGCAGTGATAAGAAAACAAACTCACCAGTGACCAGGCAGGCGCTGCGCCAATCAATAACACTTTATTTACACTTTTCGCTGTCTTATCGCAGTCGACACTCGCGGTATGGAACTTCCGAAGGTGCGATCCCGAAAATCGACGGAATTTCGGCGGAAAGCACACTGTTTCCGGGGCACTTAAATGATCCGAGCATTAAAAGAGGACTGAGATGTGTACCGTTCACGAGCACAGGTTCAAGTCAATGTAAGGGGGTGGAGCGCCTTGGTGGGGGTGAAGCTCCGTTGATGAGGGTTGACGGGGTGGCTCGATCGCCGCGTTGCCAGGTTGGTCGTCGTAATTTTTTGTCACCCTTAAACTCTCACCGGCGAGCGTACATCGGCGCGGGTGGGAGGGTGAACCGCTTCAACCCCCCCCCCCTCCTCTTCTTCTCACGGTTGGAATTTAATGATGTTCAAAATCACCGTAAGATATAGTGCGTACGGCTGGATTTTTACGTTGACTAGCTTCACCTAAAAAATCCCGATGTAACTAGCCTCTCAATTATTATTTACTCTTTCAATTTTTTTTTTTTCAACTTAAAAATTTGCGCAAACTAATAAACATAAATTGATAATTTTTTCCCCGATTTTTCCTGTTTTTTTTTCTATATAATTTGATAATTTTCAGCCCTCTTTTCATTTCATCGAGCTCGCTGAAAGCCAAAAACAGCAGAACTTCCACGATTTTTGCTGTTGTGCGTTTCATTATTTCCCATTTCGCTCCATCTTCAAACAATCGAAAATGCAAAAAATTGCGATTACGCGCAAAAATCCGCACATATTGCGGAAGCTCTTACGAGACGGAAAAAATCCATGAAAAACCGTCTTCCAACGGAAGTATGACCCCCATCAATTCGGTCATATTTTTCTCCTCCTTTTCCTTTTAGCGCTCGGTGGAAATTCTGAAGTTCACTGAAATGTTCAGCTTCTCTAGTCCGCGATAAATATGTCATCACTCACAGATAAGGAGTATGGTGATAACAATTTTATCAGCATTCCGATCACAAAGACGAAGCGAGACTTGACCGGAGATTAGTGCGACTTCATGCTTATTGTTAGTAACATTTGCCTGGTGACAAAGGTGTCTATTAAAACACTTGTCAGCATCCCAGCACCTGCGAGACCGTGACGAGTCGCGAGTAGCCGCGAAAAAGAGTGAATAACCGTGGAAAAAGACACGTGACAGAACCTTGCGCTTGATGCGTTGAAAGTAGATTCCTTCAAACCGGAAAAATCAAATTTTACTTAAACCACGACAGAAAGTAATTACAAACTTCAAAGACACAGCTCCCGCCGAATATAAAACATAGATCCGAGAGAACTGGTGTTTTTCAGGAAAAAGTCACGTGACAAAACTTTGTGTTTGGTGCGTTAAAAATAGATTCCCTGGGACCAAACTAGATCAAATTTTACAGGAGCTAATAACAAATCTCAAGTCAGGACTCGTGCGAAATTTTAAAAAATATTAGATCCGAGAAAAACTAGTAATTTTTAAGTAGTAGCCACGAATTGTCACATGACAAAACTTTGTGTTTGATGCGTTAATAAAGTAGATTCCCTGGGACCAAATTAAATCAAATTTTACAGAAACAACGACAGAAACTAATTACAAATCTCAAAGTCAGGGCTCGCCCCAAATTTAAAACCAGGAGGCGAGCGAGAAAAGAAAAAAACCCAGATCAGAGAAAAACTAGTATTTATTTACTTCTATTTTTAAATAGTAGCCACGAGAAAGTCACGTGACAAAACTTCGTGTTTGATGCGTTAAAAGTAGATCCCCTGGGGTCAAATTAAATCAAATTTTACAGAAACTAATAACAAATCTTATAGCCGGGCTCTCGCCAAATTTTAAAAAAAACTAAACCCGAAAAAAATGTATGTAAAAATCATAAGGTGCCATAAGGTTAGGAACGGGCGCGCCGAGCGGTCATCAAAGGACTCTTGGCAACAGCGCGGTCGCGTAGCAACGAAGACGGGGGGAGGGCGAGGCGCGGCGGGGTGGACTCCTGGCATGCAACCCTGTCTGAGTCGAAGAAAAGAAAGAACAAAGTAGCCCTAGAAAAGACAGGAGCCTGCTCGGAGTGATTTCTCTGGGGGAGGGAGAGGGGTGGCTGCACCGCTGTGAAGGTGGCGGTGCAGCGGGTAAATACAATACGCACCCGCGCGGGAGGGGGTGGGGGCAGGTGGGGGTTCCCGTGGAAAAATGCTGCCGCGGGACTGTGGGCGGAAGGGTGAAAGGGTGAAAGGGCGAAAATTAACGGAGCCATTTATTAGCCGTTGGCTAGTTATTATGAGGGAAAGGGTCAAGATTCAAATGCCTCGAGGTTTATTATGTGCCTTTGTGCCGGTGGCTGAGCCGGGAAAACCCCGGTTTCATCTCGGTCGACTCGCGCTACTTGTCGCCGTGCTGAGGAAAAACACCGTGTGAGCATTATTCGAATGTTGCCGGATTTCCTCTCGGAAAATATTTATTTTCGAATCAAAGTATGAATGTTTTACTCTGAAATTTTAAAATACGCTTTAGACCAAATTACGGGGAAATTCTCTGAAAAAGTGGAGGACAAATTGCATTAGCGGAGAGTAAAGTACATATTCTTATGTCAATATTTTATGTCTAATTTTAATAGAGTTTCGACTCTCCAACAAAAGGCAGGAAACGTGATCCACCTTTTTAAGACGAAAGTAAATTTTTCTGCTAGCTGATGAAATTAGGACTCTCTTCCTTTGCCGAGAAATCCCATTAATCCAAAATTTTGTTCAAGTTTTGAACTTATGTACTTGTAACATCCATCTCACTGTCGGATGTACTAAAAAAAAGTCTAGTTGTTCAATTTCATGTTGAATCGCAGACAGCCAAACTGTTCAATTATGTCATTCAAGGGGAAATCGCCCTCTGAACATTCGGATGCCGCTGAGTACCATTTTTAAGAATGGTGTGGATATTTTGTCTCGAAATTTCCATCTCAACTTCGTTCCGATCACAACTTTCTCGCTTGTACTAAAAATAAGTAGTTCTTCGTATGGAATGTAAGCAACATAACTGAAGGGTAAATTTCGAACTATACTACTGATATTGTTGTAAGATTTTATATCCAAGAGATCGTTAGTACTTTATTGAATGAAGAAGAAGATCTGATTAATATTCCGGAGTATTGGAAATTAAAACATTTACTGTCGAAAATACCAAAATTTTCCGGAATGGACTAATACTTTCGGACTTGATGGTTCGATAGATGATAAAAGAACCGAGAAAATCTGTCATATTCATTTTATTTTGCACAACCTACTTCCGACATCTTATGCGCTCCAGAGGGTACGGGCGCGTCAATTCGAATTTCCCGCGCGCAACACCGAGGCGGGAATAAGCGTGCACCCCATTGGTGAATGAACCGACAGACCGCGCGCGCATTTTATGATGCTGTGTCGCTCTCGCCGCGCGCGGCAGGGAAGGGAATACGAGTATCTTCTTAGCAGTGTAAATTATAGAATTATTCTTTTAAACAGATCTAAATTGTTGTTGGACGGATTATTTCGCTGCAAAAATGCATTCATATCTTTTATTTTCAATGTTATTTTACTAGGGTTTTTTTTTTTTTTTTTTTTTTTTATTATTTGTACAAAAGTTATAATATGTACAGAATGTTTTTAGATGTAAGATACATCTTTAAAAAACTTGGGTTTAACTTATAAGATAAACTTATACTAGGTTACACACATTTTTATATGGAGAGAAATACAACCTCTGAAAAATGAGGAGGGAAAAATAAAACAATTTTGCTTCAAAGTAAAAATGTCTTTTTGCTTTGACATGGAATGCGGGTGACCGAACCCGGTCAAATGCCCAAGAGCCCCTGATTGCGTTCGAAGAGCACAAGGAGGCCCGTCAGTTTAAAAGAAGGATAATTTTGAGAACCCCTGAATTCCAAGCTCGTGGGGTTTGCGACGTTTTAATCTTCGGGTGCATTGGTCCTTTTCCAGAAGCGCAAGCGCTTCTGGGTTGGGATGCCTATGCAGCCTAGTTTCGTAAGAGTTGTACATTTTTGTTATGTAGTCCTCTACAGAATCAATGTTGAGGTCGGCGCGAATATCCGCGTTCCTCTCATACCATCTGGCTTTTGAAATGCTTCGTAATATTTTCATTTGTATGACTTCTATCTTTTTTAAATTTGACTTGGCTGCACAGCCCCACAACTGGCAGCCATAACTCCAAACCGGCCTCAACATTGACTTGTAGAGGAGCAGTTTGGTTTCTAGAGATAACTTGGATTTGCGGCCAATCAGCCACTGCATATCATGAAATTTAAGTCTTAATTGCTCGACTTTTTTCTTTATGTGTGCACCCCACTTGAGCCTGGAATCCAGGTGGAGGCCGAGATATCGGGCGACTGTGTCGCGAGGGATTTCAGAGTTTCCTAAGTGAAGAGGAATATGAGTAAATGGCCTGTTGGTAAATACAATTTCTACCGATTTAGACGCATTTAATTTGGTCTTATCTTTGTTTGTCCATTTATTAATCCTGTTTAGGTGGGATTGAGCGTTAAAACGTGCCTCCCTGTAGCTTTTCGACGCTGCTAGCACAAGCGTATCATCGGCATAAACTCCCAGTTTCCCCCCTCTCCCAGACTGCGGGATGTCTGTGGTGAAAAGGGAATAGAGAAGGGGGGAAAGACAGGAACCCTGCGGAACTCCTGCCCTTATTGGTCTGAAACTTGAGGTGGTATTTTCATATCGCACTCTAAATTGTCTACCTGATAAAAATGAAGACAGGAGTTCAACATGGTTACATGGGAGCATTTTGTAGAGTTTTCCGATGAGGCGCTCGTGCCAGACGCGATCAAATGCCTGCGCTACATCAAGAAAAACCGCCACACAGTATTCTCCCTTTTCCAGGGAGTCTTCTATAAATTTAGTTATTCTATGAAGTTGATCAATTGTAGAATGTTTCGCTCGGAAACCAAATTGGGCGTCGATTATTAGATTTTGCTTGCCAACTATCTCGTTCAATCTCTTAATGTACAGTTTTTCAAAGAGTTTGCCGATAACAGGCAACAACGAAATTGGCCTGTAAGATGCAGCCTCTGTAGGAGGTTTGTCTGGTTTTAAGAGGACGAAGATTTCCGCTATCTTCCATTGAGAGGGAATATATTTGCATCTAATGACAGCATTAAAGATTGAGACCAATTTCATTATTGCCCTGTTAGGCAAGTTCTTCAAAATCAGTCCTGAGATTTTATCAAATCCAGGTGCTTTGTTTGCCTTAATTTTACCTTTTATCTCTTTAATGATTTCTGAGGGAGATATGGTTTTTATTTTTATTGGTGGGATTTTTTTGATTTTTCGGGGTTTCAATGTGGACACTTCCCCTTCATTCTGCAAATCTGAGTCAGAACTGACGGTGGAAACATCAGAGTCAGATAGTGTTTCCAGGTCTTCGTGCGGTTGAAAAGCGGCTTCAAAGTGATCAGCTAAAACCTCTGCTTTTTCAGCATCTGTATTTGCCCATGTATTGTCAGGTTTGCTGATTGGGAATTTTAACTGTTTTGGCCTTTTTAAATATTTTGTGGCTGCCCATAAAGAGTAGTTTTTATCTGCTGACGGAGACAAGGAGTTAATAAATTTTTTAAATTTGTAATTTAAAAATTCTTGTGTTCTTTTCTTTACTATTGCATTTAATCTGTTAAATTTTGAATTGTCTTCAGGAAAATGGGTGAAATTTGCTTTTCTTTTGGTTTTTCTTTTTAAACGAATAAGCTTTAGAAGTTCCTTTGGGATAGCGTAAGGTTTTATGTTATTTACAGCTACAGGTGTATTGGCTGCTGCACAGGATCTGATATTTTCCACCAGCAGCTCCGACTCCCTGTCAATATCTTCTGGAGTGAGGACTGGAACGCTGTTGTCAATTAAATTTTCTAGATCTAACCTGAAATTTTTCCAATCTGTTCTTTTAGAGCAAGTTGAGGGGGGACGATTATCAAGGATTGGAGTAGTAAAAATCTCCAGAATGATTTTTGCATGACCTTTTTCCATAGACATTAAGGTATCACATGAGACGTGGTCAATAAGATTTATGTTTTTAAAAACAAAAAAGTCTATTAGATCAGGTTGGTGGCCTGGATTAGTGGGAAAATTTGTCGGTTTTCCGGGGGATATAAAATTCCCGCCAACCAAATTAACTGCTTCTAGGAGTGATACGCCTTTAGGGTTATCTCTCCTGGATCCCCATCGAGGATTTTTAGCGTTCCAATCCCCACCGATCAGATACTTTGGGCCTAATTCCTCCAAAAACTCAGTGTAATCCTCAGTTGAGAGGATGTTACGGGGTGGAGTGTATATTGAGGCTATGTTGAAAGAGTCTAATTCAGTTTGCACGTTTACGATTACAACTTGAAAAGCATTTGTCTCTATCATCTTGATAAGATTGTGAGTAATGTTTTCTTTAATTAAAATGGAAGACCCACCTCTGTGCTTATTTGCTGGATGAAATGAGTTAAACATTTTATATCCAGCAAAATACCTTTTATAATCGGTCCTGGTGAACCAGGTTTCCGATAATAGGGCTATGTCCACATTGAAATCCCTTAGCGTGACATTGAATTCTTCGGCCTTCACCCGGGTCAGTCCGCCGCAATTCCATGCCATAATGTTTAATGACTTGCAATTAGTCTTTGCTCGTAGCTCTTTAACATCATCGAAATTGATTTCTGGATAATTTTCCTGTTGAGACATTAAGAAATTCTGATTAGTCAATGAATCACAATTCAATTTAAAAAAGTCATTCATTTCTTTGTTTATCTTTTCTGGCTAGCTTCAAGTTTACTCACTTTCTCGGTGAGAACTCTGAGCTGAGCATTCAAAGTTTCTATTGTTTGTAATAAGACTCCGATCAGAGCGGCAGAACTGTCTCCTGCGCCCTGTGTTGCCGGATTAGCTGTATTGCCTGATAATGCTTGAGCAAAAGTCCTATCTAGTTTCTTTGGAGGAGCATGAGTTGTTATATTTTTCCCTAGTTTCGGAAAACTTTTTTGATCAGGGGAGTTTTTCTTAGCTTGGAGTTGCTTTTTTCGTGCAACTTGAAATTCTTTCGCGAAGGGACATCCGCGATAACTCGCGGGATGACCGATCGCGCCACAATTTACGCATTTTGGATTTAAGATCCGACCTTTAAAAGGACACTCAGGAGATAAATGTTTGCCTGCGCATTTGACACATCGTGGATTTTTTCTGCAAAAGTTGTGAGTATGCGAAAAACACTGACATCTTCGGCACTGTGGAACTATCTTATTATCTATCTTCATTGGCTCTATTTGAACAATAGTATGAGCAATTGCTTTGATCTTATAGATGTTTTCTATTGATTCTGAATGGTCAAAATCAAGTTGATGAACTGGTATTTTTATGAGTTCGAATTCCTTGATAGGTTTAGCATTTGTAGTTTGATTTTCAGATGTTGTTACCGAAGGGGTAGTTTGAGGGGGGGTAGCAGATTCAGGATCAGTATCCATAGGCATAATTGTTTTTTCATTTTTTTTCTGTTGTTTCTCTACTCTTTTTCTCATGCAAACGGCTGATTTAATTTTGAAATTTTTTGAAAGGAGATCCGAGACAATTTCATCTTCAGGTATGGAGGGGGGGAGACCTTTGCATACAACTTTGATGTTCCGAGTGTTTTTATTGGAGTGAGAATACCATTGTACTTCTCTTTCGTTTAATTTTTCAGAGATTTTTCTGAAAGTTTCGTCGTTAGAGGGATTTACCTTCCAGGTTTCACTACCTAAAAATTTTAAAACATACTCTTCTTTATCAGACGCTTCTTTCAAAAGTCGCTTAATTTCCTGATAATCTTTAATTCCTACCACTTTAATGGGAGGGGGTGGTAGAATTTTTGGGGACCTATCATTAGGATTAGAGGTATTAGACTTATCGCCAGGCTTAGAGTTATTCGACTTATCCTGTGTAGCTTGGACGTCTGCTCCACTTCCAGAGGCGTCTTTGGAGTCCGGGCTGGATTGATCCTGCTTCCTTTTCCTCTTTGTAGTTTTTTTAACTTTCTTTGCCGCCGTCCTTCGTTGGTCTTGATACTCCGGATCTGAATTGTAGTTCGGCCAGTCACCTGATGAAAAATCATCATCCGTTTCCGCATCTAGCAGCAGGGCTCCAAATTTCCCGCCGTTTTGTTGGGGAATTTCCTTGTTGACAGTCACGAATGTCTTCCCCTTATTTTTAGAGCCGCCGGCCACTTGAGGTTGCGACTTATTTAGTTTAAGCTCCTTAATTTCGGCCTGTATTTTATCCATGAGGGCCTTTTGCTCTTGGATAAAATTTTTTGCAAGGATGTTTTCATCGTGCAGTGACTTAACAGCAGAAATCGACTGCAAAATAAACAATTTTGTCTTCTCATTTAGTGCAGGGTCTCCCTTGACACTTTCAGGGTCTGTGGTTAGAATTGTCTCTACCTCCCCTTTATTCGAACCGCCAACGCTGTCCGGAAGGGGTTGTGCGCTAGCTTTAGCATTATTCTCGGGCTTATTTTCCCCTGATGCCCCAGGAGGCGATCTTGGAAGAATCGAACTTTTCTGAAACGGGTTTATATTTTCAGCATTTGGCATCGCTGTAGGTGTAGGTGTTTGAGTTTTCAACGGACTCGCTCTGGGGAGAGCCAGTCTTCCTCGGGCAAGGCACTTTTCACAGCCGACGAACCGACTGTCTTTCCAATAACAAACAACATTGTGTTTGCATATTTGATGCGAACTCGACATAAGATATCACCGCACTTGTTTACGTTTTCGCGCCGTTATGCACGGCATCCGCGCCTTGCGCGCGCTGTCCGACCGCGATGAGTGGACTTCGCCCGTTTACGCACGATTCGAAAGACAAGACGAGAGCACGACCACGACCGCACCGCTCGAATGATCAACACCGAATGATTTTACTAGGGTGGTAACAGAAAGAGTCAGACAAAATTGAAGCTCGAGTAATTAAGGCCTTTTGATTGTGAATCTTGAGTAACATATTCCGTAAGAAATTTTATTCGTCCCGATACCTAATGGAAAATTGATTGCTTGCCGGAAAATTGCCGGATTAACCAAACATCTAGAGTCGTCGTCATAAAATTTTTGATTAATCGACAATAGATCAACAAAACCGACCAAATCTTTCTTTGTAATATGAATATTTTACTTTTTTTTAATTATTTCCCATTATCGTTATTATGACAGATTTTATCCATTTTTTTTTTTTTGCCCTTTTAAGATTATGAAAATTTCGCACTAAAGAGTTTTATAATCTTTTCTGGAACAATTCAAGTAGGAGCGGAAAGTGGAGGCGCCACAAGTAAGCTACGTGTTTTCGTGGTTTCACTGTGATTATGCAAAAAAAAAAAATCGTAATCACTGCAAGATCTAAAAGTCCGCTCTTTAAAAAAAAAAAAAAAAAAAAAAAAAAAAAAAAAAAAAAAAAAAAAAACTCGTTCACTGAAACTCAGGAACGATACAGAGCAGCACTGTCAAGTTAAGAAAAAACTTCGTATGAGCCTTCAAATTAAGAGTTGCCGAATACCCCTGATAAAACAATAATTTTGGAGGAAAACCACGAACATTTTTCTTTGAAATTTTCACATACATTAAATCGAATTTCGAACAAAATTCTCCGAAAAATTTGAAGAAAAATGTCCACAAATATCCTTCAAAATTTTATTTTATTGAAAGAAAATTGGCAACGACTGAAGGTTTATACGGCGTTCTTTCTTCGTACGGCAGAGCACTGTTTGGCATAATATTACGTGTGAAACGAATCATGTCGGTGTGTATACATTGCTGACTCTGAAAAAGATGGAATAGGAATAGCCAACAAACCGCGCCGCCGCGCCGTTCACTTACGGATGATACAACTATTTCAACTCTTAAGATGCAATTTTGCCTAATTACTCAAATGAAGGCGTTATTCTAGTGCTCACTTGAAGACCAGTTCTGTGGAACAGAATGTAGCATCTCGTGTTGCCATTTTGGCGACTTAAGCAGAAACAACCAGGAGTCAAAATGTGATGGGATCAGGCAAAATACCGCCTCAAGGTGGCAAGTGGAAACACGAACTGTTCAGTTATGAGAAGATCGGTTTCGGATCAAAAATTTCGATTTTAAGTTTTTGATCTGCGCACATGGAGACTAGGTAAAAAGTTTGACGTGGCTCTGCCCTCCTCCCTTGTCGGCGGGCTGATTGTTGAAATCGGTATAGACAAAGCGATAGACAAAAAGGATATGGAGAGATCCTATTGGTGGAAACGGATGGTTACAACGGACGAAGGAGGTAGGCAATAGACTAACTAATGGCAACTCACGAGAGACCCTTTATTTAGTCAATCATTTTCTCCGTTTGTCTATAAGAACCACCCAAATTAACCAAAGGGATCGCACCATACTCCGTATGTCCTCTCTGTCTATCGCTTTGTCTATCAATTTCAACAATCAGCCTGCAAGCGCATTTCAGTCAATCCTCGCCCCCTCTCCCTCCCGAGCCATGACGCGTAAAGGCCCGGAAGCTTACTTGATGAAATATTTTCTGTTATGTTGACTAAAAATAATTTATCCGGAGAAGTAAACTTTCCATTGCCACATCTAACATTTTACCTAGTGTTATTAATAGCACCCTCCAAGTGACGTGTATTTTTCTCAGCGCAACAAACAACTTAAGAGGAAATTGTTTTCTTATTGAAATAGATCAGACTTTTTTCAATGCATGATCTCACTGCATAATTCGCACGTAAATTCTTGGGATTATTAAACTAGGACACGATGATCCGAAGTGATTCTGGCTCATTCTATTTATTCTGAATTGAGTATTAATTGAAGGAAAAACAGTTTCAAGACTACATGTGGCTGTAGCTTGAAAGCTAAGAAATGCCTTGCCGCGATTTGTACGTGGAGGCTGAAACTTTCCACTTTTTAGACATATTTCAGTCAAAAGGAACTATCTCCATTGTTATCTGTACCACGAGACTCGCAAGAATACATACATAACAGGACCCATTTCTCAATGGAGAAGGGGTACCTATACGTTGATTCAACCATGTTCTTTGAAGAGGTGCTTGTGTAAAGATTTCGGTACTTACTGAAACCAAATTTCCTGCCTTTTTTGGGCTAAAGTGTCAAGCTTAATACAGATGAAAATTTTGTAATAAGATTGAAAGCGCGGAAAATGAGGAAAATGAAGTCAGGCGAAAAATTGAAAGAATGAAAACGAGATAAGAGAAGAAGTAAGGCAATGGGGATAAAGAACAAAGAAAGAGAAGAAGAAGGCGTAGAAGCGGCGATTCTAAGTCGGTTGCTCTGAGAAAAAAAATCGTAAAAGTTAGTTCTTTTGGATACCAACATCAAAGCAAGAACGAGATGAGGGAGAGACTTAAACGCACGGTCAGGTTTTGTTCGGAGGGAGAGATGCATACATTCTTACGTAAGAGTGACAAAGGGGGTTTAAGTCCACGTTACGGAGTTTACGTTCGTTACTTGCGTAATTGAAAATTTCAGTGTTTCAACAGCGGATCAATCTAGAGATAATTTTGTAAGAATTATCAATGAGTTTCGTATTCTCCGTGAAATTTCCCGAGACTCAGCGGTAAAATACGGAACAGGAAAGGTTCCTCCGCGTTATTTGAAATCTTTTCTCACAACAGATAATGCGAAACGACAATATCAAACTTGACTTACATTTGTAAATGAAAAGCTCCCTCTTAAATTCTCGAGAACTTTAGTCATAGGGTGGGATGAGAACCTCGAAGGCTGTATATTTGAGGGATCGTACTTTTCTTGTTTCCGAATTCAAAGGATCATTTGTCTCCCTGTTCCTCGGTCCTCGTGCGAAGATCCAGTGCAGCGCCGAGACTTCTTCCTATTCTTCCAAATTACAATTAGATTAGAATACAATTAAAGGGATGCGGAATCGTAGCGTGGGTGCGCGCAAGGATGCCAAACTGCAGTCTTTAAAGCCTAATTTACCTTAATCTTTGAAGAGAGTAAAGGGTCGTACCTCCCAGAGATGACCTTTAAATGTATATGATTATGTTTCGAATGACTCCGCAATTTTAAGGAATATCGTTCACTGGAAAAAAAACACATTGGATCTAGAGTCCAGACTCTTTAAAACATTGACAAGAAAAAGGACTCTTGATTCGATCAGATTTAATCAAGAGGAAATCCGCTCAAATTAAGAGGCTTCGTTCTTGATTTAAGCTTAAATCTGATTGAATCAAGAGTATTTTTTCTTGTCAATATTTTTAAGAGTCTGAACTCTAGATCCAATGTGTTTTTTTTTTCCAGTGTTGCAATTAGACCCCGAAATTTTGAAGAACCAGACTGGTGTGGATGTAAAGGTGTAGGCCGGAGAGTTGTGCATAACGTCAACAAAGATAGAAAAATAGAGGTTTAATTTGAAGTTTGAATATGAGCGCAACATCAAAATATGAAAAATATTGTAGGTTTTATTATATATTTTACCTACAATAAGGCTTATTATATTTTGTGGCAGATAAAAGACAAAAAATTGGCCAAATCAACCAGGCATTCAACATAAAGCGTTAATAACATCCATGCATTCGTAAGATGGTGTATTTACTTTGAACAAAACAAATAAAAAATCTTCGATTAGATAATATTCAAAGCTAAATAAAATTGCTCGGTAGAAGTAAAAAAAAATTGCCAAAAAAAATCAAGATTAGTTTTATTTTCGGATTTATTAACTTTCAGACACCTGCATATCGTAAATGACATACTTATTTTTTTCCGAAGAGAACACGGAACCTCCCGCAAAGATCATGAAGCGCTGGAAAAAAACTGCAATATAGCAACCAGGTGTCCGCGGATAAGCCGGTCGCGCCGAGATCCAACAGGTCCTCGCGGTTCCTGGCCGCGGACTTTTACCGCCGCGCCTCCTTCCTCATTCAAATCCAACCCTTTTTTTCGAGGGTGGCTTCTGGTTCATCCCTTCCGTCGGGGGCGGACGTGGGTGCCGAGCGGAAGGGCTGTTGCGAAGATAATCTGCAGCTGAATGACAAGTGGATGCGCGCGAGATAATGCGCGTCGCGATGTTGCAAACTTTGGATTCTTTCACACGCTGTCCTCCCCCACTTTATCACCGCTGTTGCGAAATTTACGTCAAAATTACCATACATACTGCCGCGTTATGGAAAAACGCTGTATGCGCATTCGAATGTTGCCAAATTGCCTCTCAGGGAATATTTATTTTTGAAGAACTGTATGAATATTTTTCCTTGAAATTTACAGATACTCTAGGTCAAATTGTGAGCGAAACTTTCCGAAAAATTCGCAGAAAAATATTCTCAAATCTTACCAAAAATTCGTGAATTATCGAAGGAGATTTGGCAACGTCTGAAGACTCATACGGTGTTTTTCCTCAGCACGGTAGCATAAAGGTGATTTATTTAAGAGGGGTGCAATACTTTGTAGGAAATCTTGTCGTGCTGCATGCGATCCTTCGCGCTGTGTTGTCATTGCGGTGGGAATTTTTGCGTGGTGCATAAGGGGGTTTGGATTTTAAGGTGACGTTTTGGCGACTCCGCTTCACTCCCCCGCTTAAAGTTGCGTAAGTAGTTGCGTTTTCGTAATCGCAAACCCATCGTTCCGTCTTTTCTTGCGGGTGTAAAGGTATCTTTTGAAATGAACGGCATTACTTTCATAGCTCAACTCTCCGTACCGACTTGCGAGGACCATGTAAGTTTTAATGGTTTGTGAGTATTTCATAAAAAAGAAAAAAAATAAATGAATTGGCCGTGCTAATCACTTCATAAGTCTCGCATAATTTTTCAGAAAAACTGAAACCTCTGAAACGGGTCTTTTTTGAGGGCATTGAATACAATCAAAAATAAAATCGTAGAGGGAGATGTTGTAATGTTCATGAGAAATTTGATATTAACGCATTTTTTGTCGTTGATGCAGGAAATAAAATCGATACTCTCGTCAAATTTTTTAAATCTCTTAAATATATCATTTAAGGATTTTCTCATGCACACGTATTTTTTGAGCTGATGTGAGACCAATCGCGGAAAAAATAATGTGTTATTTAAAATTAATATTTTTCTTGCGTTACTTCACTGCTAATCGTAAAAATTTCTCGGTTGCTTCCCGATATCTTTGAGGCCTCATAAAATCCACTCGCGGCTTCAACAAGTGGGGGTGGATTCCTTGGACTTAGCTATACAATATTTCAGTGAGTATGTTGGTGACGGTTGTGTGAAAACCCAAACACCTAAATAAAGGGGAAAAAAGAAACATTTGCTTGATTTTTGTTAACGCCTTACCTAGGATTTTATGCGAGAACCTCAGGATGACCTCTTTTAAATACTTCATCATTGATTCGTTTCTTTTTGAACTCACAATCAGTCCAATGGTGCTCCAGTTCGATGCCTCTGAAGCAATCAGTAACGATAGACATATTTTCTACGAGGTTCAGGTCCTGCCACACCGGGCTCTGAATAAACCGTACGTTGATTTACATTTCTGACCGGACTAATTTCTAACTCTTCAACGACTATAAATTGAAATAACGTATTCTCTTCGGAAATACACTAATCTAATATGTTGAGACGCGCGCTCAAATTTTTCCTGAAGTGGTCATAAAACAACTTTGCCGCATTTGTCGACCAGAAAGTAGGCGCAATCCACATTTTAGGACGACAACGTTGTAATGTCGTTTAACAATCAAAGCATTATTCGGAAAATTGACATTGTCGCGATAAAAATCAGCAATAGTTTACTTCATCAGCATAATAGGCAACACTGGAATTAAGTGGAAAGCGTCATCGCGATGTCCGAGTTGTATACGCACGGAAGAGAAAACATTTTGACCATCCAGGACATTGTCCAAGTCGGGGCTCCAGGCACACCTTTCGGCGCCGGCGGGCGCGGGCTTTCCCACGAGGAACCAAATAGAGAGAATGCTTGGAATCATTCGTTTATGTATACCACAAAGACATAGCTTAGGTACGAATAGTTGCTTTAAAAATCATTTTCAGCGCAATGCAATATCAAAACCGAATAATTCCACCATTGAATGATCAGTCATCCTCATCGAAAATAAAATATGCTAGGAAATCTGCAACATCGCATACCGATGGCCAAAGTGCGAAACCACTCATCTCCGTTGGCGACGATCCAGCCTCTGTTATACTTTATATTTTCTTTGGAAAACTTGTCAACTTGATTCCTCAAAAACTCCCTTAATTTTCGGTTCCTGTGCGCAGAATATCCTGTGTAAAGTTCAAAATGTAGTGTAAATGTAAGTTCCTGTGTAAAGTAGAGTCCCTTTATACCCAGAGTTACGACAACTCGATTATCAGCTGACTGACTGCCGGCCTTGGCTGGCCATGGAGGCCGAAACTAGTGCACCTAAACGAACGATATTGAGGGATAAGGATCAGGAATCTTGCGATGTCTGTCACACAAAAACAACAACATCAACAAACTGATCAATTGAAAATAAAATGAGATAGGTTTGTGAATAATTTCTTAATCTATTTTCATTTTGGACCGATGGAAATAACAATTTACTCTTGATAAACCAATATTTTCATTATTCTTGTTCACATACGAGGTACCGCCATCTTGGTGCACTTGGTGCACTCGTTTCGGCCTCCATGAGCGAGAACCAATCAGAATTGGATTTTTTTTAGGCCACTTTCAGCCCAACCCTGGCCCAACCAAAAGTGAGTTGTCGTAACTCTGGGTATAAAGGGACTCTAGTGTAAAGCATGAAGTTGGCCTCTTTTTCTTTGAAATTATAAAATAGGAACGACAATTTAGAGACACCGCATGGGGATACGTGATGTTGCACTTTAGCCATCGATGAATTAATAGACGTAGTTTTTTGGTCTCGCCTAGCCGACACACGTATAGGAATTGTCGAAAGCACTGGCGTAAAACGCTGAAAGATTCTAAGCGCAGTCTCCCGCGGGCCGCGGGTAACAGAACGCGATTCGCCTTCATCTGACTGTATAGGCAAAAACAGCTCCTAAGCGATGAAATAGTCGTATCCAAAATAAATCAGGGTGTTGCGGCTGTTGCATACCGCTATTACCAAGCTATGAATCTTAATTTCTCAATAAACACTCATTAATGGCTAACAGTGCATAAAATGCATTAATATAAGGGACTTATTTATTGATCTCTGAGTGTTAGGGGCCACCATTTTGAAATATTTTGAATATAGGTGAGCCTGTAGAGATCTAATAATTAATGTGACTATAGCTTTTGGCGTTTTGAAAAGTTTAGAAATATTGCTCTCAATTTTTTCTTTTCTTTTGTTTCATAGACCAGGGACATGCGTCTTATCTTTTGGTTACGACGCTCATCGGCCAGTCAGTGGGCCAGGAGCCGTCATGTGACTAGTCAACAATTTGAGTGGGCGATTGAGGTTTTCCATGTAAAAATGACGCAATGACAGATGACGCTGTGATTGTATAAAATCTTGTTGATAATAATATCTTCGACAATATTAATGAAATGAGGGGGCTTGAGGATAAGGGGGATAAGTGCAGGGTTTTTTTTTTTTTTTTTTTTTTTTTTTTTAATCGAGATATTTATGAACTTAACTAAAACGTTTGAAAGTATATTCTATGAAAAATTCACGACTAAAATCCAACTTTAAGGCATCGAAAAGTGAGTTCAAGCTTCCTTTCTGCCATAAGGCTCCATATAATTTTGAAACTCTAAACACGTATTCCTTGAAATAGCAAAAACTGCACTTATGCGCCTTGTCCTTCAAGCCCTTCAATTAGTAAAATGATTTTTTTGCAAGAACGCAAATCAATAAAACAAGGCTATATGTATTTGAACCGAGTTCATCAGAAAGGAATCAACCCACATTGAGTTAAAGAGAGAAAGAGAGGTTTGAAGTTTTTTTCTGCATAAAGGCTCAATGTAAAAAATAAACCTTAACCCATTTTTCAAAAGAAAGAAAGAAAAAAAAATGGACTTACAGTTTTTGGCAGTAGAAAATTTACGCCTGGTGGAACTCAAAAACGTTCTTAACTCAATTTTTTCGAAAATGTGGGTTGGTTCCGCGGATAAACCCGGACCATTTACAGGTGTTCATGGACCCGATCTATCGATGTATTCCACTATCAGTCAAAGGATAAACGGGAGGCTCGTGAAGAGAATCGCTCCTGAGTGCCGAAAGAATCTTGGATGATCCAGCCCCTGCCAGATTGCCACCCACCCCCAAAGAGCCTTGAGAACCAAAAATCTAGACAAACACTAATTACGTGGAGCCGACGCATCCGCCTGGATCAGTGGGAGAGGATCCAGGGATCCTCCTCACACCTCCCCCTTTCGAAAGCGAAGCGGTCGACCTTGAGCCAGAATACTCCCCCATCGCATCCACCCCATCCACCCGCCCTCACCCCCACACCCCTACACCCCCACAACCGTCTCAGACGGAGCGCAACAAGCTACACTACAAGCTCAGCTGTTCGTCGCTAGGTGAGCGGGTGGCCATGCTGCCGAATCGCACAGTTTTCCTGTATTTTTTTCTTCTTTTCTTCTGTTTTAGGGGCTTCAACATACCGGAAAATATTTTCTATTGAGACAAAACTAACAACTTTTGGTTATTTTCCGCGGTGCGATTCTCATAGGAACAAACAATTACAGGGATTCAATTTTTCCTAAGAATTATTCCAGGAAGCAAACGAGCGAACACTCAGAAGTTATTTCATTTTCTTCTTTCCATTATTTTCGAGATTATACAAACAATTGGACGTATTTCTGCCAAATGAAACTATGTGGATTAAGACATGAGCCCTGAGACCCATAAGAATATATGCATAACAGGGCTCACGTCATAATGCACATAGCTCCGTTTGACAGAAATACATCCGATTTTGCAACGTTGTAGTGCAATTAAGCCCTTTGGCTCCTACCCCTTCGTTTCTCGACTAAAAATAGGTGTACGACTGTACGTGGATGCAATGTTAAAACAGCATAAGGCGAAGCTATAGCGGCAGTGGCGTGGTATGGCGTGCCTTGCGATGTATCGTTTGATCTGTCATAGGAATCTATGGGAAAGGATCGACAAAACAGAGTGTCTGCGGCGAACACCTTATAATCGATTCTTTGCCATAGCTTCAAATGGGTAACTATCTTGATAGCAGTCCCGCAGGCCACCCCCCCCCCCCATAGAAAAGTTTTTGATTGCATACGGTCACGCTCAATACCAAGAGGGGCAATAGGCTCCTTACGAAGGGTAAATGAACCTTTGCAAAAAAAGAATAATACACTTTTTTCTAAATTTTCTCAAAAATTTTCGCTCAAAAAATATACAACAAAATTTCTCCGGCTACTCTCACGGAAGCACAGGCAACTTCAATCACATCACCAACATTGCGATGAATTGTCCCCCCCCCCCAAAAAAAAAAAAAAAATTAAAAAACTAATATTTGGTGGACATGGCCAACATCGGATTAAACTGCAGCCGCACCGGTCGGTGTCGCTACTTCCGTGAGATTATCAACCCCTAACCTCCTCGGTTAATCTCGCATTGCCGCGCATGAGAACGCCTGCATTTGCAAGCGCGAATAAATTACTTTCGCGAAAGCAGGGTTGCCAAGTTCAGCGAGCAAAAATCCCCACCGGCGACGGAGTTGGGCCGCGGGGACGCTCGCCTGGCAACCCTGCGAACAGGTATCCCCGAGTTGCCGAAAAAGTAAGTCGCGAGTCAACGAGAAAAAAATAGGGTCCTTTTGTGATGGTAAACGCTAGAATTTCCGGAAGGGTTGGATTAGCTGCGCGGCTACACCCTCTGCGTGGTTTCTGCCGATTGCGTGGGTAATATTAGTGGGAAAATGCGAACTTTCAAAGAAAAGATGAATGGTGAAAAAAATACGTGATTCGCTGATATACGAAAGATTTGCGGTCATCTGGTTTTCGAATACGTCTCTTAGCTAATTGTTTAACAAAATATAGTATAGGGTTCGAATCTACGTTTGATAAATAAAACATGAGCGAAGATTTGCAACGCCGCAAATAGAGATACGCGAGCTTTGACTTTGGCTATAGATACAGATAGCTAAACTCAAAAACCACGTGCCCACTTCGATCATGGTGTTTCAAACTCTCGTTCCCTTTAATTTTTCGAACGGGAATGAATCAATTTAAACCGTAGGTAAATGTTCGCACAATCTGATTCAATTAACAGAAAAATACCGGCAATTTCCAAAAAATTACGTTGATAAGTTTCCCAAAAGGGAAAAAAAATTGACTGAAAAAAATGGAAAGAAGATTTCTCCTTCAATTTCGCCATATAGGCCACAAACATACCGCGGGGCGCGAATAGTTATCTGCACCGTAAACACTCTTGTATCTAGCCCCGTGAGCTTCAAAAGAGCCAATAGGCAAGGAGTAATTCTATTGGCAGATATTATGAACTTGAGGTTGGTTTTTAAAGGAGGGAGAAGAGGAAGTGAAATTAAAAAGGGAGAAAAGAAGAATAAGGACACAGAGAGCGAAAAAATTGTAACGACGAGTTGAAAGTTTGAGAAGTCGCAAACGTTTCAGTTTACATGGAGTTTCCGGATTGCTTCTTGAATCAGACAAACACACACTTGTCTCGCTCTATAAATACCGGTGGAGCCAATTAAATGGAATGGATGTGTATCAGAACAGAAGACATCCTCAGCTTCAGGTTCGCCTTCAATTCTGACGCATAGGCAACAAGCATTATTTGTTGCATATGCGGCGAAATTGAAGGCGGTACGTCATACCGAAGAGCGTGAACAGTTATCTCTTCGGAAAACACATCGATGGCTGAAGTGCGAAAGCACGTATCTCCTTTTGCGACGTTGCAGACTTCCTGCCATACGTTATTTTTTTTTTTCTGAAGCAAGTCAACGCAATTTCTTGAAAACCTCCGTAGTTTTTCTCCTCTCCTGGTAGATTATTCCATATGAATTTCAAACTTTAAAGTTGTTTTGTCTCTTTTTGACAAAATAAAGTAGGAGTGGAAATTTTGGAACAATGCAGTGGAAATACGTTGTTTTGCACTTTGGCCATCGCCCTATACTCGCCACTTAAATATCGATGGAGCCAATCGAGTGTCGGTGGAAATCGTCAACTTCAGGTCCGCCTTCAATTCTGCCACCTTGGCAACAAACATAACATATACCGGGGAGCGCGAACAGTAATCTCTTTTGAAAAACGCATCATTGTTTGCAGCTCTATTCACTTTTCTTTTAAAATTTGAACTTAAAACTGTCAGTGGAATAGAATTTTCCCCTCCTCCCGCCCGCGGCGGAACGAACGCTGAAATCGCTGCGACATTTAGACGACGCGTCATTATTTATGACTCCCTTCTAATTTTCACCATAAAAAACAATAATAACTATCCTAATAGCTACGATTTAGAATCAGGGACCGTGGTTTTTTTCGGTAAAAAGAAAAAAGGAAACTAGGACTAAATATACTTAATGTGGCTACGAAATTTCCTGTGATTTCAATTAAAATCGTTCGTTAAATTACAGTAAATTTTTCAGAGAATCTGTGCGTATCTTTTACAAAATACTGATTGAAATTGAAGCATTAACTGTGGTTTGCAACATTGCAATCGAGGTAAATAAGCTCCTTTTCACGTGGAATGAACCATCGATATTTCAGTTCGTTTACGGCAGGCGTAACATACAACTATTTGACCACGAGTGTACGCATGTTGCAGCTCCGCCGGATTGAAGGCGCATCAAACTGCGAAGATGTCTTCACCGCCCTACCAACGCTCGCCAGCGCGCCCTCCTCCTCATCGCAACATCACTTGAACACACGATTTTCGCGGGTTTATTTTGAAATAGGTTGCATCCATCAGGCCCGCCACAAGGGGGGGGATACTGGGTCCTTGGTACCGGGGCCCGGGCCCTGGAGGGGCCCGTGACGCAGGTGACAAACCACTACGAATTCATGTGTAACCCTTGTCTCGTAGGGAAAAGTGAAAAAATTACCCTAAAAATTCCGCAAAAGGTGAATAAAGTTTCAAAAACACGCTAGGGCACTATAAAATTGTTCTTACTTTTTTAGAGATTTTCAAGATTTTGAGTATATGTAGAATGATATTTTTAGTAACTGTGTTTCATTTTCTTCCGTTGTCGGATGCTAAGAGGCTCCTTTCTGGGCATCCTCGACTTCAATGGCTTAACTCCCTTGCCATAGACGTACGAAAGGGGAGTCCAGGGGGGCCCGGCTCCCCATAAAATTGAAAATTATCATCTGCCCCCTCAAAAAAAAATTTACAGATGTTTTGAATGCAACAATTCGAAAGTTTTTGGTGCTGAAAGTAAACAAAAAGGCGTAATTATTCTGCAGAAATTGATGGAAAATCTCCATCATAAGAGCTTCATAATGCGTCCGAATAGATTTAAAATTTCAAAAATTTCCCGGGGGAGGCCCCCCGGACTCCCCCCCTGTGCTAGGGGCCCGGGCCAGAAAATTGGTACCAGGGCCCGAGATGGGATGTGGCGGGCCTGGCATCCATAGAGAAAAAAAAGGAGGTGTTTGCATTTCGGGCATCTTGGAATTTTTTGATGACTTGATGACGTAGGTGGGTACAGTGTGAAGGGGACGTCCCTGTACCCAGCTGTACCCACCTACGTCATCAAGTCATCAAAATATTCCAAGATGCCCGAAATGCAAACACCTCCTTTTTTTCTCTATGGGTTGCATCAATTCCATGTTGTCAACTATTTACCCGATTATCTTTGGTCTTCGATGATTCTTTACCGACGTTTATATATATTAATTGAACCCGGTTAGTTACGTAAACATGTTTTTTTTTATTATCCGATAAAAATCAAATGATAACGAATCTTATTATTCTGGTATAGAGTAATGGGTCATAACTAATTTGAACAATTCTGCTTTAATTTGCTATGATCGAATTTAATATTTACTCGTGTCAGGTTTTATCATGGAAACCCGAAAAAATTATGAATTTTGTAATGAAAAACGTACCTACCCAAATTTTCTTTTTTGTGTTCTCTCTTCACAGACGATTAAAGGTCTTCCGAATTAAAGTCCTCCGCAAAGAAATAGGGGGGGGGGGGGGGGAGGGCGATTGATTCTTTTGACTTTTTCGATCTCCTGATCAAAATATTACCGTTTGTGATGAAAAAAGTATTAGTCTCCTTACCATGCTACTTATTTTCGTCTTTTGGAGTGAATGAAAGAATTTTTAGATATTGACAGAAAACGCTCTGAAGTACTTATGTATCCTAAGAAATAGATTTCCGAGGGTTTCAGTTCGTTTCCATGCGAAAGGAGTGCGTAAGATGAGAAATTGCAAAATTCCCACCGAAATCTCCGGTTTATAATCATGTTTTCACGGTCTAGAAAGTTTTTACCGTCATTTGCTCATTCGATCTGGCAACGCTTACTACAAAATACTACGCACTGTACTTAATGGAATTCTTGGACTTTCATTGGTCCACTCTGCTTTGAACATCTCATTCATAAATTAAAATGCATAGCGCTCATAACGCATGCGTAGTACCTGAGCTTTTAGAAGTTAGTTTTCTAATAGTATTAAGTATTTATATTTTTGGAGAAAGCTGACTTCATTCTGACATCGCAGACAAGTTGACTCAATATTAATATTTATTTCTAGGACTTCGGTGCTCAAATAATAAATTAATAAATTTATGACCACAATGCAACATTGTTTTTTCCTCACGAATCAGAACAAATCAAATTCATAACGTGGATTCTGATTGGTCTGCGAGCAAGTACCGCGAGTAGTAGTAGCGGGTCATCAAAAATCTCCAAAAATCCACCCTGATTGTTTTTGTTTATGGTTCGGAATTTCGTTAGCGGAAAGAAAAAAGGAACCCATTCTTCGCGGTTACGCCACGACAGGCTTCATCTTGTTCTCTTCGCGCTTTAGAGATCCAGATTGCTCTGTCAAATCTCTGCGCTTTCGTTTCAGAATTTCTTCCGATTCTCGTCTGTGTCTCCAAATTGATTATCGACGTCTTGAAACTGATCAAAATGGTAAATTTGTTTCACTTACTTCTTCTCAGCGTACATATTCCATCTTCTGTGTGAGCTTTCTCTGTTTCTCTTCACACAACTCATTTTCACATTGAATATGTTTGGAGTTTCACATTCTGTCACTCTGACAGTGGAATTCTTGCAAATTTGGAGTTTGGCTGCATGAATTTCACGAGGCATATTCTATATTGTACTGCAATTATGTAACTTGCAAGATTGTTTACCCACTTTTTTTGGAGTTCCTTCACCTCAAGGCCATGCTGCCGATGACCCTGTTTGGGGTGTCGTTGCGCACTTTCTCAGTTTTCTTTCTTGTCACAAATCTGTGGATGATTTTGTATGTATCCCTGACGTGCAGTTTATTATCATCAGTGGAAATCATGTCTTACTCATATATTTGATATGACGCATCTTAGGCATGTCTAATGAGCTGATCTATCATGAATTTGATTGTTCGAAGTTGCCTAATTTTTCAATCATTGAGCTGTTCTAATAGGTAGGAGACCCTGTGCTTTGAGTAAGAGGTTATGTCATGGTTCACGGTTACTGCAATACATATTGGGACCAATGACATGTTCTAGGCCAGTAATTGGAAGTTTCGTTTAACTTGTATCAGCTTCTTGCACAGTTGCAGTGATTACACATCGACAGTGTAAGTTCGGCAATCACATAACTCGCTTGTGGTGTCTGAAAATCTCTGTCTCCATGTTATTTTTTTAACAGAGAACAAATTGACATCATTCCTTGAAGTTTATGCAGAATTTTCTTCGCACAGAGAAGAAAAATCACAGAAGTTTTAAAGAATTGCCGTTGAGTAGTTCTCCGTGTAAATAATAACGTATGGCAGGAAGTCTGCGACATCGCAAACTGAGTTATGTGATTGCCGATTTACACCGTCGATATGGTTCCATGGAGTGTGGATTTGATCGATTCATGATGATCAAATCCATCGAACTGAAAACGTGAATCAATCGACACTGGTTTGATTGATTCGAGGGTTTGTCGATCGACTCACAGCTTTTGTCAATGGACTAACGGGTTTGTCGATTGATTCACGGTTGTCGGTTGAATCTGTGTCGATCGATTCACGTTCTCATTTATTGGTTGATTCATGTCGATGAAATCGTCACGGGTTTTTTTAAAATTCACTGTCAATTGATTCACATTGATAGATTCTTGTTTTCGTTTTTCGATCTAATCGACACCGGTTCTTCAATTATTTTTCAAACGATTCATGTCAATCGAATCCATACCCTCCCGGATCTGCTTTCCTGTCATACTTAATTCTCTGATAAAAGACTACAACCTATAGCGCTTCTTTCAGAGGGGCGCTGAATTTTTGAGAGGTTACTTCAAAACATAGGAAAGGAACCTGTATACGTTAGCTATGAGAATGGAGAGGCTGTAACTGCGATTTTGTGACGTAAAGCTAGTGGATGAAAGTCTGTTGAGGTTCAACGCATGTTCTTGTGGGAGCGCACATATATGATCCATGTTCCTTTTGTGCCAATATCTTCTCAGAGGCTGATCCGATAGAAATATTCTTAAGTACCTTTTTGAAAGAAGATCAGATTTCACTTTAGCAAACTGACCAGTCTATAAATGAATCAATTGTTTTCAAAAGGGAACAGGTACATTTCTTGATGAGTCCCTGTTGCATGTCCTTTTATGCAAGTCAAGGCTCCTTTTATGCAAAAATGGACTTGTTCCCAAATAACTGATTCAAATTACTAAGTCTTATAATTGGGGGGATGAAAGCTAGGTACCAAAAATCGTTACTCCATTGAGATTCAAACGAGCCGCTAGTGCAAATGCGGCAAATCGAGGGCGAATTTGATTGGTCAACACAGCGACTGCCTCACTCATCGATGTTATGACTCAAAGATAATAGTTGTATTCGGTAAATATCCTCCAGTTTGACTGAGCAGTCTTAGCCTCCTTATTCTCGTAAGCAACGTCATAAATTAAAACTGACACATTTTCTCAGCACCTAACATCCTCCTTACTTAAAGTGTAGGAGATGATGGGTTCCCCATAGGAGCCAATGGACTTCGGCCAATCTTAAATGTTGTATCAATTGTTCAGTCCATCCTAAGGCAACACAAGTTGCTGATGACAAGTCCCTTGTTGAAAGTACCAGGGTTTGGCCTGGTAAATTTCCTCAAGAATAACCAAAATATGTCACTGAAATTTTGTAGAGTTACAACCTATATTACTGGAAAACTGACAAAACCAGTAAAACCTTTATAGAGCAACACATCTTAAGAATCATAGACAAGAATTTGCAGCATTTTGCTGCGGATTATTTCATTTAAGTGTATTCATTACGTTTATTTCTTTGTTTTTCCAGGCTCCAACATTGAGGAAACGCGCAGCGGCACCAGTCTCAGTTAAAGTAAGTCCTCTGCTTATTTCTAGAGAAATATTATAGGATAATGAGAAATTGAACCTTGAGAAAAGACTTGAAGAAGAGATCAAATACTTTCACCGAATGATCAATTTCCTTGAGTTTGTATTAACATGAAATTTCCCTTAGAGCCTTTGCTTTAAGGGTCAGTAATTTAAACAGTAAAGAGGAATACTTGAGCGTTATTCATCATTCTATAGAAAAGTCTTTAGAAGTTTAGTTTTAGTATAATGTGGTAGGTATATGTAACGAAAACTTACTTCCTGACTGATTCTTGTACTTCTATGTCTTCTACCTGGTTGGGCCTGAAAGATACAAACCTAATCACTTAAAATATTTTCTGAGATTTTTGGTACTGCTAGATTACAAGACATATCAAAGAACGATGCACCAGTAGAAATTTGAGTAGAATTTCAGTGATACGGTCTGTTGCTTATTACGTAACTTTAACTGTGCTGAGCTAGTCCTCTGCTTAAATAATATGTAATCCCTCTTTTTTTCTAGGAGGTTAAAAAAACTAAGAAAGGTCCTGTCAAGGAAAAAGGGACTAAAAGCTCTGTTCCGAAAGCTAACGGCACCGCAACTGAAGCTCCAAAGAAAGTTGCAAAAGGGAAGAAGGCTAATGAGCCAGCGAAGGAAGAAGTAGAAGAAACAAAAGAAAATACAGCGAATGGATCGGCAAGTTCTGATGAGTCATGGAAAAATGCTAAGTCTGTCCATGATTTCAAAGCCAAATTAATCACCGGTGAAGAAATCTCTCTAGAAAAATATAAGTAAGTAAAAATCATTCCAACTGTAAATTTTTTATACAATTTAAAAAACCATAATAAATCAAGTTTCGTTAGGCCTTGAAAGGTTTTCATTTTATTTTCTCATTTCAAATCTTAGAAAGTCCAAGAGCTTTGGAGTTTTGAGTCGAACTCTTCACCAGCAATCTCATCTCCATAATCGTAAATTTAACTATAATGAGCCTACCTACATCTGCAGGCTGATTATTGAAATTGATAGACAAAGCGATAGTCAAAGAGAAAATAGAGTGATCCTATTGGTGAAAGCAGATGGTTGCAATGGATGAAGGAAGTAAGTAATATACTAATTACTAAAAGCAACTCGCAAGGGACCCGACAGTTAATCTGTCATTTTTCTGCTTAGTCTACAACGACCACCCGTTCCAACCAATAGGACCGCCCCATTTTTCTTTTGTCTATCAATTTCAGCAATTAGCCGGTAGACATTGTCAAATTCTTGCTCCTGTATAATATATAACCAAAAACCAAGCATTGTTCCGACTTGAAATTTTGTGAGTAAATTCTTCCATTCTTTCAAACAGTTTCAACTTATCATGTTAGGTTTAGAAATAAAACAAAAGATAAATGCAAAAAGTATTTAGACTGATTGTGGTCTCTGTTGTCTACTTGACAATAAATTGTAATAATATGTCAATTACTGAATTTTCTACATTTTTAAAAATGTAGACAATCCAGTATTTACATGCAATTATCCTTTTCCTCTGCCGTTTTAAGTTATCATGTGAAGGAGGTATTTAATTGTTTGGTAGCTTATTTCTGAATGGACTTCAATCGGAAGCGCTGATGTGTCTTTTAGATTTTTGGGAGGAACATTTGGAACTCCCAAAATGGAATTCCCAAAAAAATAAAGCGGAAGCCTTAGAAAGTCCTTACATCTTTTTGGTCTTGCCTGCAGGACCTTTACATAATAGGTCCTGCATTTTCCTTTGCATTCTTTTCATAACATGAAGTGAATCATAATGTTAAAAAGACAAAAATGTGATGATGATCCCGGTTAAGGTAACTTTGAATAAAATCGAGCCCTTACATTCTTGTTTAGAGAGGCGATCGACCATTAAAAAAATGGACTATCTACAAAGCATTCTGATATTGCTAGCAAGTATTTGCTTTTATTCTAGGTTATTTGTCTAATCTTTATTGATATCAAGTTTAAAATTCTTAAATACAACATTCACATGTTAACATACTTCTTATCATGTTTTGTCAACTTATTAATCTTATCTGTCTCTGGTTTGATTTTAGAGGTCATGTTTTGCTTATTGTCAATGTGGCGTCTAATTGTGGTTACACAAAACGAAACTATGAGCAGTTGGTTGAGTTGGATGAAAAATATCGAGACAGTAAAGGCTTAAGAATCCTAGCATTTCCTTGCAATCAGTTCGGGAAACAGGTAATTATATTTTCGGTACAGCTTATCTACATGGGTGTGAAACAGCTTTTTGAAAGTCAACCTGACAATCACTACTTTGGATCTCTTGACTGTCTCCATTTTGTTGATCCCAATGTCACCTTACCAAGAGGTCTCATTAGCAATTATTCCTTAACTAATTTACCACAGCCATTTTTAGATTGCGACTAGGTGAATGCTTCTCTATCAGTTGCTGTGTATTTTGGATGTTGCACATCTCTAATTCGTTCTTCAATGATTTTTAACTCTCCAATAGGTATGAAAACTAATCATTAATGCCTCCGGTCATCATTAATTGAGGGAGCGAATGAATAAGAAGCATGGAGAGTTGAAGTAATTTCATCATTGGATTTAAAATATTTACATGTATGTAAACTGTGTAATAGGCTTTTAGGAATGTGGTTTTAATCTTGCAAGGAAAGGTTATCGCCTAATACATGTCAGTTAGGCTAATACATGTTAGATTGTACTTCAATATATCCCCTATTTCCAATTTGTTTTTACCTGATTTGAAACAAGTTTTTCATTCATCAAATGTTTTCTCTTATAGGAGCCTGGCGATAACGAAAAAGTAAGGGGAAAAATCGAAAAACGAGGTGTTAAGTTTGATGTGTTTGAAAAAATCGATGTGAATACAGCCTCAGCCCATCCATTGTACAAATTCCTCAAGTCTGGGCAAAATGGACTCAATACCGAGTAAGTGACCTCTGCCTTTTTCATTATGGCTTATTATACTTTAATACTTATACTAACAATGGTTTAACAGCCAAAAAAATAGAATGTATCAGAGCTGCTCCCATAGAATTTCAAAAATATTGAAATAAGGATAATATGTACCTTCATCGAATATTTCAGGAATTATAATGTTCAAAAATTTAATTGGACCACTTTAGGACGTCCGGAAGCTAGCTGTGGATGAAGAAACCCACCCTTGTTAATGTTCCCTTTAATTGTTTTTCCAGAGTTTTCAAAAATTCGAAAAAAAATATATGTTTGTATTTTTACTTCAAGTGAATTATTAAAGCTTGTTCAAAAATTACATCATGCACATTTTCCGGAGTCCATAACCCCTGTCCCCTTTTTAATACCTTAACAAGTTATTGTGTATGAAATGGTTCTCCTTTCCCTCAAGTCTCATTAATCCTTGGATGAATTGTAACCAAAATTTTTATTTTTTCATAGAATCATCCAGTTTTTCCAATCTTGTTCGTTAGGCAGTGCTCTGCTAATGTCTCCTTCCTCTTTTGTGTTATTGTGACAAAAGTCCAAGCGTGCCTCTATTTTGCTCTTGAGTGCCTTATTAATATCAAGTAATTAAGTTCTCCCATATAGCATTAAAAACATCGATTCTTGAATGTTATTTGTTTTTTCATTACATGGATACTCGATGTAACTCCAATGAAAAGCAAAGGAGTTAGAATAAATAATAAAAATCGTGTATTTCAGTTGGTTTTTTTCTTCAAAATTTATACTAATGCTAAGTTAATTTTAACCATATTTTAGCCCAATCAAATGGAATTTTAACAAGTTCATCGTGGACAAGGAAGGAAAACCCGTCGCAAGATTTTTGTCTCCGAAGAATCCTCTGGTAAGTAGCTTACTCACTGTGGTTTTTAAGAAAGGTGTGAACACCTCCTCTCGGTTAATTTTTGTAAAAGGAGCAAACATCAGGCCTAATATTTACGGTCTTTTCCCCTTCTTTTGCAGTTCAAAAATACGCACTGATAGAACATGTGCCATATTACGTTAATACAGACATGTCTTTATTAACCAAACACATTTGTTGTGTGAAAAGATGATAAATAGTACTTGGGCGCTATTCCTTTCCGAACAGCAACAGCTTTGTTTCATGAAAAAATTCTATTGTCAAAAATCAAAATAAAGAGGTGAGATGTTGAAATACTGCAATGCAGGTTTGACTTTTTTGCTCAACTATATCCATTCAAACTCAATCTAAAAATTATCTGTCAGCCTGACATCTATCTATTTATCTATCAAAGCTCTATTCTTTGATTTCCTCCTTTACATCATCCTACTAAATTTTTTCGCATCTGTTTCAGGATTTGGTATCTGAATTGGAAAAATACTGGTGAATTGTGCCAACCATTCTTTAGGTTACCATCAATGCAGCATTAGTTTTTAATGACTGCTCTGTTTTCTATAGCCCTAATGTTAGCCGTAAGTGTTTCCTCATAAATTTTTTACTGACTAGTCTATAAGTTGTTTTTAAACCGGTTGTCTCAGCTATTCATATTCTTTTTGTCATTATCTTTTATCATTTCTAAAAAGAATCTAGGTAAACCTCAACTATTTATTTTAATAATTAATGTATTACCAGTATCTCTGTTAGGTAGTTAAAAAGGAAAAATTCCCTCCGTTTTGTTCCCTATTATAGACTGATTTAGTGGCTACGTCATTCAATATAATATCGAACCCCTGGTTCAAATGTATACAAACATAGAACCTTGTTTCTGATTCGCGCCCTTTGCACCATGGTGGTCAAATGCGTCCAAATGTTTTTTAAAATCGTAAGTTCTCGTATTTAATGAGTCTTTACTTGATTTGTAACTGGTCAGTGAACAAATTTCAATAAATTAACACAATTAACTCGTGAAGAATTTGCACATGAGGTTATATGTCAGTTTGTTTTGGTTTCAACCAAAAGCTCAATATTGTATCGAATGATGTAGTCACTAAATCAGTCTATTTGTGTACATCATTTCTCATTGTCAGAAAAATTCTCTTTCTCTTTACCATTCCTTTTGATTTGAAGCATCTTCTTTCCTGAACTCAGATTCAAATTTTCAATCAGGTACTTTTCTAAGCTAATCTCTAAAGTCATGGTGATGTTTAGACAACCACATATCAATCTTTTCACCAGCTGTTGAGTCCAATAGCAGAAACTGAATTTCTGCTGCACATTAATTTCCAAGAATTTTTTGCCGTTTGACTCTTGATAAACTAAGTTCAAATGAAATAGACTGATCTTGTGAAACCTCTCATCACAACTTGTTATATTTATGATAATTTTTTTACTATTTCTTTCAAATACTTTTGTACGTAGTTTAGCATATTTTTGGAAAATTTTGACTTTAATAAATTAAGATTTTGTATTATTTTTTTCTTTGGAAATCTGTTTATTTCAATATCTCTCTCTGAATTGTGCGTATTTTAATTTACAAAAGACCCTGAGTAATTTTTAAAATATGGGGGTACTTGAATAGCCAAAAATTGAGTACTGCTTGTTCTGGATTGTCCAAAATTGAGACTCTGAGCGCAGACGGGGCACTTCTCAGTTGCGGTGGCTAAGAATTTCTGCTAGTGCTCCATCAAATATGATCAAAGCAGATGTATGTAATGCGTTGAAACTTTTACTGAGTATTATTAGGTGGGCTGAGAAATGCCATTGATCGACATGAATTCCACACTAGGAGGTTCTAAGGACTGGCACCTGGGATAAGAGCCAAGGACTTCTGTTGATAGACATAAATTGCACACTGGAGAACTTTCTACGGGCAGAGAAATGCCTTCAATAGACAAAAAATTCCACACTCAGGGGTTCTCTTGTACTTGCGATAAAGTAGGATTTTAGCATAAAAGGAGCTTTCGACTCGCTGAGGAAGTGGTTGATTCCTATATTCCACACTCAGAGGTTCTCAAGACTTCATCTCAGAGATGTTCTAAGAAGCGTCAAATGAGCTTTCGGCGGGCTGGGGAATGTTGTTGACTGACTTAAATTCGACATGTAGGGTTAACCAGTGGTGGATCCAGGGGGATGATGGGGGCTGCCATGGTGCCTTCCTCAGTCAGACCACAAAGGGAAAAACAAGAGAAGGGAAAAGGGGGAGAGAAAGAGAAGTGCTCTTAAAAATTTACGGAGATGGTTTCAAGACAAAACTATAAAACCAATGTTGACTCAAACAAAGGTTACTCAAAACCGCAGAAATAAATACCCACTCCATATACTACAATTAAATTTTCTGAAAGAGGTATTGTACGTCAATTTTCAACTTTTAAATAATGCCCAAATTGTATGCTAAAACTGCCTAAAATTCAATCTGGGAGGGCCTTCCAAACCTTTCTTGCTCTGTAGGGTATCCCTCCTAGACCCCCTTTACACATCACCAAATAGCCCTTCCTCGGACTCCCTCTGGATCTGCCATTGCACTGGAATGACTCAGTATCAATTCGCAAATGCTATGATTAGACGGAGTGAACAAGAGCCAACTTCTGCGAGCAAGTATCACTGCCTCTAGGACGCTCATCGTGCTTATCCGGAAATAAAAGGTGAACCGGTCTAATGTGACTGGCACTGATCGAAGGGACAGAGAACCCAACCCACGTGCTGGTTAACAGCGCTAAAAAATGAAGTCAAAAGCACGGTCGCAATAATTTGATGGACCGATAGGTAACCATAACCGATTGATAAACTATTTTCGGCCGCACTTTTTACTTTATTTTTGGGTTGATACAGGGTGTCTACTGGTCCGGAAATAACGCTGATTTTTTGAGGGCGGTTCTGGAGTACTGAACAAGTACCCTGTAAAGCTCCGGAAGTATTGATCCAAGCCACGGGTGTTTTTTAAAACAGCCTCCTTGAAACTACGCAACCCGTTACAAAATTATTCTTAGGTAGTGCAGTATTTTCCCCCTCGATCGAAATCGTGAAGCCAGTTGATCCTCAGGCCACCAGTGACCTTCGAATTTCCTGGCTACGTCATTTTTCTCGTGATTTGCGCGTGAAGTTCGACAATTTTCGAATTCTGAAATTATTTTCGAGTACTGAATTTTTCTGCCTATGAGGTACTGAAAAAGTACCGTAAAATTACTTAATATTTGTCAGCCATTTTTAGTAGACTCACTTCAAGCGAAACAAGAATCCCGATATGAAAAGTCGGCAGTTTTGAAAACGCCTTCAATTGTGGCGTGATACCTCACGCATTCCAGAGAGTACGAATAGTTGTATCCTCGCGCCTTAGCAATACGGTGGAATATGAATATCAAATTAGTCTTCACGGTGGCGTTGTCGGTTTTCCTTTGCCGCTGTTGCAGTTTTGACCGCATAGTTTAAGTAGTGTGCTCAAGCTGGGATTTTACTTAGTAAATGGATCATTTTTACGGAAGAATAAAAAATAAACGAGCGGTAAGAAATACGATATCTCAATAGAAGGAATTCAAATCATCAATGAAATGAAAGAAAGTGCAGTAAAAATGTGGATAAAAAGCTTAAATAGAACGAAAACATATCCGCGAAAATTTCTCGCTCATTATCAACTGGAACGAAAGCTATAAACAAAAAATTAAAACAAGTAGGTACTTGTGCGCATTACTGGCGTACTAGCTCGTAAGATCAATCATTCCATTTATTTTATGCGACGAATCTTATGCGACGCAAGAATCCCGCATCGCATTATTGCTAAGGCGCAAGGATACGACTATTCGTACTCTCCGGAATGCGTGAGGTATCACGCCACACTTGAAGGCGTTTTCGCAACTGCCAACTTTTCATATCGGGATTCTTGTGTCGCATAAAACTCGGAGAATGAGATAAAAGGAATGACTGACCTTACTACAGTGCAACAGTTATGCGCGCATCTCCTTATTTTAATTTTTTCTTTATAGCTTTCGTTCCAATTCATGATGAGCGTGAAATTTGCTCGGATGTGTTTTCGCTCTATATTAAGCTTTTTATCTACATTTTCTACTGTCAGTGCATTCCTGAATTTTATTGTTGATTTGAGTTCCGACTATTTAGTAAAATTTCTTACCGCTTCTTTACTTCAATTCTCCCATAAAAATGATTCATTTGGTAAATACAATCCTAGCTTGAGCGCACTTATAGACTATCAGTCAAAACTGCAACAGCGGCAAAGGAAAACCGACAAGGCCAGCGTGACGGTTAAGTTGATATTAATCTTCCTTCTTCCATCGCATTGCTAAGGCGCAAGGATACAACTATTCGCACTCTCCGGAATGCGTGAGGTATCAAGCCGCAATTGAAGGCGTTTTCGAAACTGCCAACTTTCCATATTGGGATGGAAGATTAATATAAAATCAACCGCCACGGCGCTAGCCTTGTCGGATTTTCCTTTGCCGCTATTGCAGTTTGACCACATAGTTTAAGTGCGCTCAAGCTAGGATTGTATTTACCAAATGAATCATTTTTATGGATGAATTGAAGTAAAGAAGCTGTAAGAAATATTACTAAATAGTAGGAACTCATATCAACATTAAAATGCAGGAATGCACTGGTGTAAAAAATGCGGTAAAAAATGTAGATAAAAAGCTTAATATAGAGCGAAAACACATCCGAGCAAATTTCACGCTCATCATGAATTGGAACGAAAGCTATAAAGAAACAATTAAAATAAGGAGATGTGCGCATAACTGTTGCACTGTAGTAAGGTCAGTCATTCCTTTTATCTCATTCTCCGAGTTTTATGCGACACAAGAATCCCGATATGAAAGGTTGGCAGTTGCGAAAACGCCTTCAAGTGTGGCGTGATACCTCGCGCATTCTGGAGAGTACGAATAGTTGTATCCTTGCGCCTTAGCAATGCGATGGAAGATTAATATCAAATCAGCCGCCACGGCGCTAGCCTGGTCGGATTTTCCTTTGCCGCTATTGCAGTTTGACCGCATAGTTTAAGTGCGCTCAAGCTAGGATTGTATTTACAAAATTACTCATTTTTTTAGGAGAATTAAAAAGAAACCAGCGGTAAGAAATATAACTAAATAAAATGAACTCCAATTACCAATCAACTGAAGATACCAATAAAGTGCTTGATTTTTTCTGCTTTTGAGCTGCTGAATTTTTTTGGAAAGGTACTGTCTGTCAAAGTACTGTAGAAATAGTCAATTTTTGCCACCCAGTATAGTAGACCCAGGTTAATCAACTCCAAAATTTGATCAAACACTTTTCAGACATACTTAGATCCGTAATCTACCTCTCATCGATCTGATTTTTTGAACATAACTCGGGTAAAATTCATATTGAGAGGCAGGGTGGAGGAGGCGCATAGGTGCAATTTTTGAAAAAATTAAAAAATTGGAATAACTGAAACTAGTCTCAAAATATTTTCTGAAAAAAATTCACCCCTAAAATCCAATTTTTAAGCATCAAAAAGTGAGTTTGAACTTTCTCTCCTCCGTATGGCTCTGTGCGATTTCGAAACTATTAACTCGTATTTCTCGAAGTATCAGGGACTGGTCCTCGCCTTGTCCTCTAAGCCCATCAATTGAGGGGCTTGAAGGACAATGCATATACTTAAGTGCAGTTTTTGAACTGGCCTCGATGCATATTGTGTGAAAAATTCGATCCCAAATTCCAATTTTTAAGCATCAAAAAGTCAGTTTGAACTTTCTCTCCGCCATAAGAATCCATGTAATTTTGAAACTTCAAACACGTATTTCTCGAAGTAGCAAAAACTGCATTTATGCGCCTTGGCCTCGAAGTCCCTCAATCACGGTCATGTATCGAAACGATATCGATGCACGGAACTTTTTCAATGGATTCGCCGTAATAAGAGGATGTGGCAACGCCGCGAGAGATTTCCCGCCATCGGAGTGGGTCTGGCGCTCGGGGGTACCATGGAAACATTTTCGAGCACGAGGGGCTAAATTTTCCGTGTCAAAAATGTCCTAAATTTGCGATGAATCTGAAAAAAGATGGGGTTGGGGTTCCGGGAGTGAGTCTGACGAAGAAGAAGAGCGTGCTGTTAGTGCAGGGGCCGCCGCCGCCCCCGGGGCAAGACGAGAAACCCGCCGGCGCCCCCAAAACCGACGTCGTTGAGCGCAAGGCCACTGTCCTCGAGAATCATGGTTATTCCCTCGGCAAGACCATCGGCACCGGCTCTTATGCCACCGTTAAAGTAAGTAAGCGGCATTTTAAAACGATTGCTTGGCTTCATTCTCAAAACTTGTAAGTCAATTACAACGTATCAAAATCTCGGTTCTTTATTTCCATATCCCTTTCTTTTTAAATTTTATCCATTATTCTTATTTTTCTTATACATAAATTAAAACTAACAGATATTACCTACGGCTGCAGATTTTTACGGAATAACTGTGATAAGATGAAAAAAAAATAATAAGTGATGAGAGAAAATTCTGTATGTGATAATAATGAATTTGTTGTCCTCTTAAAAATGAGTAGGTATACTTACAAGAGGAAATTAGCCAAGACAAATTTTGAGATGCGTGTTTTCAGTTTTCAGCCATTGTCGTTCACTCACAATCCGCTTATGTGCTTTCACAAAAACTTATTACACGTGGATTATTTACTTATTTAGTATAATTTTTATTTTCAAAACTTACCATTTATTAAATGCACATATTTTACTGCTGGGAGGAGAGAACACAATTTCAGAAGTTATGTGCTCTTGAAGGAGTTCTTTGCGATCCAGCTTGTAATTTTTTCATGAGAAGGTTTTTTTTTTACAATTTTTTACCCCTCCCTTTCCTTTTCCTCCTGAAACCAGCTCTCTTCGTCATGATGATGTATTCATTTCGTTCATTAGTTCCCAGATGAATCCGTTGAAGTTATGAAGTGCCTTCAAATAGTTGGTACGCAACCCGCATTGGTTGACTTTGCAGGAACCTATAATTTACCTGGTTGAGAACACTGCCAGGGCCGGATTCGCCTACTTGCCGCCCATGGGCCGCCTGTATTTTGCCGCCCCCTTCTCATTCGTTTTGGAACATCAATAAAAACCATCAAGTAAACGTGCCGGAGGGGGAGGAATGCATCAGACACGTTTACTCGTGTTGGACACATTTTTTGCGAAAGCCCTGCCAAAACCACTAGTAAAATTTCACGGAACTTTGCGCGAAAGTTAAGTTTCGTAAACCTATCTCTGTGTGGACAAGACCTTCTACTTATGAGTACTGAACGAAAAAATTATGAAAGAACAAACTTAAATGTGGTTTAATAATTTTAACTTCCGCCGCCGCGCCGCGCTGAGCGCACTATATTTGGCGCAATGCATGAAGTATTCATGCAGTCTTGTAGGCGCTATGCGTTTCGCGTCGACCGCTGCCGCCGCTGCTGCTATGTCTGACGTAATGCGTGAAGTATTCATGCAGTCTCGTAGGCGCTAATATGTGTTACATGTTGACCGCCGCTCCGAGGGCTTCTCCTTTCCCTCTCAAGTCCTCGTCATCATTGCTCTCTGCGCCGCGCCGTTCCAGTCCAAATTGCGTGTTTGGTTTCTCGCTTAACTCGACTAATTAAAGGAGCCGTCTCTTGTTTACCCGAAAGACGACAAAATTAGGAAATGAGAGATTTTGTCACCTTTTCTCGTTAGTAATTTTTTTTCTGAATCCGACTTTAACTTCGCCGCCCCCTAAATTTGCCGCCATGGGCCGTGAACCACTTGGCCACCCCCTAAATCCGGCCCTGGACACTGCGTTGTTGTAGCTATTTGGTTCTGAAAGATTGAACCATTAATTATTTTATTTTGGCTCGAGTCAAGGCTTTAATATTTTTCCTACCTTTACATTCGTGGTACAGAATTACTGGCTCGACTTGCATGCTTAATCATCTGGATTATATTTTTTCCAGGTTGCAAATTCCGAACGGCACAAAACTCATGTTGCCGTTAAAATTGTGTCAAAATTTCAAGCACCTCCGGATTACTTAAAAAAATTTTTACCTCGTGAAATTGAAGTGGTGAAAGGCCTAAAACATCAGCACTTGATTAGATTCCTGCAAGCGATTGAAACGACACATAGGTTGGTAAATTTTATCAATACCATCATTATAGGTATCAGGGATCAACCTCTCAGACCATATTTGAGACTTTTTCTATTTTGGAAAATAAAATAAAATTAAATGGAGGTGAACTATTCTGGTTATCCTGAAAGGAGCTTTCCGAAATTGGCGTCCATGAAACTGAAATAAAGTACTAAAGTGTAAAGTGAGGCATACGCATTTTTGAGTTTTTGCTGAGTTTGAGTTTGTGAATCTTTAGTGGTTTTTTTTTTTTTTTTTTTTGTTTTTTTAAAAAAATAAATTGTGTTATATTATTTTAAGACTGCTCACTGTTGATCAAAGCACAGAACCTCTAACACAGGATCAATTTTTTGTATTTACAGGGTTTATATCATCATGGAATACGCAGAGAAGGGAAGTTTGCTGGACATCATAAGACGAGACTGTTATATTGATGAGCCTCGTGGGAAATTATGGTTCCGCCAACTTGTTGATGCTGTTGAGTACTGTCATGAAAAAGGAGTAGTTCACAGGTATAGTAGCTGGGTTATTTTAACGAATAGATCAGTTAAATCGTAATGTGATTGTACAGGCTGTAAACTAAAATTAAGAAGTAGAACCTTGTGACTGCAAGAATTACAGCCTAACAACCAATAGACATATTGATTTCCTCTTTTTAAACAATTGATGCTACCACAGAAATTCTTCTGTTAACTTTCTTACAGATATGCGCTTGTTAAAACACTTGAGTATTATTATTTCTTTCAATACAACTAAATCAAATTATTAAGGCAGAGAATGAATTTTTTAAACAGTCAGTCAATGTCAGAGCTGAGATGTATCTTTAAAGAGATTTTTGATCAAATGAGAATTTGTAAACCATGACACCTTGTGATCCAAAGAATCAATTCTTACATTAATACTATTCCCATTCGAAACATTGCATTATTCCAGAGGAGACAAAAAGATTCTTGCGAAGAAAATCGTTTACCATCATCACTCAAAAATCATATCAAATTTGTTTTCAATTTTCAGGGACATTAAGTGTGAAAATCTGTTGATGGACAGAGACTACAATATAAAGCTCTCAGACTTTGGCTTTGCTAGAGGGAGTATGAAGCCAAAAAGTGGAATTCCGATCATGAGTGAGACATTCTGTGGAAGCTATGCATACGCCTCACCTGAAATATTGCGTGGCATTCCCTATCAGCCTCAGCTATCAGATATTTGGTCAATGGGTGTTGTGCTTTATGCAACGGTCTATGGGCGGTTACCATTCGATGATTCAAACTACAGCCAGTTACTAAAAGTAAGTGATATAATAGAGCATATTCTTTATGTTGGTATGAGTGATAAGTTATAATTAAACTAAAAAAAAAAAAAAAATTTAAAAAAAGATGGTTTGAGGGCGTGAGTTAACCAATTAGGCCCTGTCCACACGAGCGTGGTTCGAGGAACTTATTCGACGAACTGCTCAGTTCCCGGAACTTGTTCCTTGAAAGGAGGGATGCTGTCCACACGAGTTTGCCCAAACTGGAACCGAAACTTCAATAAAACTATACAATTATTGCAAAATAATAGATTATTACGGCCGCCAAAGTAACAAAAATAAATGTCAAGACATGGAAAGGACGTAAAAAACAAAAACAAACAAATTCACATCAAAAGAAACATATGTAGAAGCTCGGAGTACAGGGGAAATCCCGGGTTTAGGAGGAATAAGTTTTCAGTTCAGCTAAAACTTGTTCCGGGAACAAGTTCCTCGAAATAACTTCCGCGAACCGCGCTTGTGTGGACAAAGCCTTATATTTTGTATTATTTATTAGAGCTTTTTTGTTTTGGCTACTTAACTCCTTCGCACAGACAAGTTTTTAAGGACAATTTTTGGAGAAACAAATATTCTGAGGACCGAGTTTCCTCGTTCAATACTGATAAGGATAGATATCGTTTTTAGAAAAATGGCAGATGATGTCATCAGTTTCCAGCGGATGTTTGTTAATTTTGGAATTAGAAATTCGATTGTCCAACAGATCTGTTATTTGTTGTTTAACTATAAGATTCAGCCACCAAAATTTGATTCTGCTATTGGCTCAACTGACTTTTTCAAAGTTATGTCGTCCTTCCAGAGAAAATATAGTTGACTCAAGGAAACTAAAGGATTATTTTTGATTACTAATTTTGAATTGCTGTTGAAATTCTCATTTTTGATGTTTCAGCAAGTTCAAAGTAAAGTAACATTTCCCAAAGAACCGAAAATTTCAACAAGATGCCGCACCTTAATACTCCAAATTCTGGCACCGGTCAAGCAACGAATAAGACTAGCAGGTATCAAAAATGATCCTTGGCTCACGGAAGTAGACAGTGAGTTGCCTCAAGGTACTTCTATTATTCCTGCTCCACAAACTGCAAACTTCATTCCAGCTCAATAAGCAGCCTAGCCGTGACATGGACTGAGCGAATTTCAGCGAAGAGTGAATTTTATCACCTCTTCGCAGATTTAAAGGCAGGGAAGAAAGGCCCTCCCTGGAGTCCACCTCATCTTATCAAAATTTTAGTGATATATTGTCAGGAAGAAGTAACTTTGAGATAAAATCAAATTCTAACGTCTAACGATATTCAAACATTTCTCCTCACAAGGCATTGTTTTTATTTTTTCATTAAAGATATCAGATACTGGCTGTCATGATAATCCTGATGTTCCTTTTTGGAAAATCAGCAAGAAAGTTAAATAACCTCTTGACAGGACAAAATATTTTTCTGAAGGATTTTTTTTTTTTTTTTTTTTTTTTTTTTTTTTTTTTTTTGTGCGCAGAATAACTTTCTGACTGATTTTAAATTTCAAAGCGATTTGAGAGGAATTTTTTTTATTTTTCAATGAGACCTGAATACAAAAAATTATTTTTGCCTACTCTCTTTGTACATCTCACGATTTTGGCGCCTGTTTTCTTAAATTGACATTGCCCAATTGAAATCATGGGCGAAATCAGCTGCAATAATTGAGAAAAGAAAAAATTGTACAAATTAAACCAAGTTTCAACTGACATTACATTTTGCGGATTGATTGGTTTTGGGGCTCGATCTCTGCAAATTCACATCCACCCATTAAATGTAAGGCTCTGAAAGAAAACATGTTATTTCTTCTTCCTGACCCATTCTTCACTAAAAAAGTTTGAAAAATTTTACTAAGTATATGGATGTTTTAAAAAATAAAAGTGGCTGCTTTTCTCTCTATTCGAAATCTTGTTTTTTTAATTTTTTGCACTGATACTTGACCGGGAAATTTAGGGTGGTCAAAGTTCACCTCCAGGCCCATTCAGATCGATCGAAACCCAACAATGATCATAAGAGGCAATTTAAGAGGTGTTCTTTCTACACCTAGTAATTATTTCAATGGAAGCTGAATTCCCGAGAACTTCGTGGCAGTCCATGTCACAGTTGGAGATTTTACTTATTTTAGAGTGACCACCCTTAATTTCAAGGAATTTAGCCTTGATTGGACGAGTTCAGAAAGGAACCAACCCACATTTTCGGAAAAATCGAGTTAATGTTTTTGAGTTCCACTAGTCGTACATATTCCCCTGCAATAAACTCAAAGTCGAGAAAAAAAAATTAGTCTGTGTTAGGAGGGGTTAAAATTTATTTATTACATTGAGCCTTAAGGAGAAATAAAACTCCAAACCTCTTTTTCTCAGTTTCAACTTTATGTGGGTTGGTTCCTTTCTGTTGAACTCACGCCGACCAATCCTCTTATCCCTCTAATCTGCAGGCCTAAAACCGGTTTTTTCTTTCCGTTTTGGAACTGTGAATATTTGCTCAATTCCTCTTCAAACATGTTGAATTTTCCCAACAAAGTCAGGTTGATCAACAACAACAAATCATTTGTTAATAAGATATGTGTGATACCTCAAATTTAAATTGAGACGTAGGGAGATGAAAGGTTTGAAAATAGACAATAGGTTTCTCACACAGTCATGTCTCAATAAGACTAGAGGTTAACCTCTGTCAGTTTGAAAATATCCCCACCCGCCACAAGTTAGGCATTGAAGTGTAGTGACTTAAACTTCTCCTATGAGAACTGATAATAAACTGCAGGTTGATCATTGAAACTATATCATTGAGACAGTAAAACTGTAAAGATGCTAAATCGATTACTGTGTTCCAAAATCTCTAGTTCTTTTTCATTTTTTCAAGGGAGATCAAACTAACAAGGCTTGAACTTTCCCCAGAATATTCTTCACACAGAGAAAAAAAAAATAACCTAAGTTTTCAGAATATGATGTTGCACAGTTTTCTATTTAGAAGATAAAGAATGACAGGAATTCTGCAACCATTTACGGTTAGCTGGCCTACCAAGATATGAATCTCAACAGTCTTACCATCAATTTGTATAAAGTGCACGACCATGATCAACAAAGCCTAATTTTGCCATGCTCTAGATCCATCAAGATCTTATGAACCGCAGTTGACTAGCGTTAATGAATTGGTCGACAGTTTAGATGATTCGGATTTGTTTTTGAAAATGTTTTAACTTCAAAGACTTGAAAAAAAAAAGAATCAAAATTTATTTAAAATGCTCTTCATGTTCAATACAGCTAGGATGGAAGTTCCTATGTCTTTCATGTACACATTTCTTTTAAAATTGAAAAAATAAATTGACCTTGAAAATGGGTCTAACTAAATGAGCATATTGAGAAAAGAAAACAGAACAGTTCAATAGGATGACTTCAAAGGTCTCCTTGATCAACTGAACAAGCTAATAAAAAAATAAGAGCAGATTTTTGACATTCCAACCCTTCTTCAGCAAGAACAGGGTTTGAATCCAATCTGCGGATATGGCTTCTAGAAGAATAAGCATCTCCATTTTGAGGACTTAACAATACTTTGCACCTTAAATTTACAATTTTACAAGAATCGCACCTTTGGAGAATTCTTCATTTTTATTCTGTGATGACAGAGAGATGCTCAAGAAGAGAACTGAATCACCTGAAACAAAAAGGAAAAGATCAACTCAGTAACTGTTATGTATGTCACAAAATTGTAGCTCGGAGGGTGAATCTTGTAAATGTGAAAAGTTGTAGGACTTGTCAGAATCCCTATTTTCGTCTGATATTATAAGGTCCAATAGATGTGGTTATATTAAAAAAAATGACATTTACCATGCTTTTCGAAGAACGGAACCTGAATTCCCATGCTTACTGTTACATATTTTGCTCAAAATCGAATAGAAACAGACTATTACAATTTGAAAGGAATGAATTTGATTCATAAAATGAGATGAGTGAACTGAAATTGCAATTCCTTGCTGATACTCGTCTATTCACAATTCAGAGTGTAATTCAGAGCATTGAGCTTCAAACCAGACTAAGGCTAAGTTTGATTCTGTGGACAGCGCTGATGTTCTTTCAAATTTTAAGACTTTTTAATTTCCCAGTCTTTCTCATAAAATGCCCTAACTATCCCTGATCTGATAAGAGCCCCTAAAATTCACGATTGCTAGATGTGTAGACAATCTGTGAATGCTGTAGATGGCAATCAGCGCACAACAGTCTTCAGGTCCAGGTGCAATTCCTGCAAGCAAACACCTTCTATCCAAGAAGCTGAAGATTTACTCTTCAAAAAGGAAATTTTAAAAAAATGCTCTACAGACATTACTTACACACATTTTAGAATAAAATTTGTTTTTAAAAATTTACTGAGTTAATTTTAATTTACACATGTGAATTAGATGACGCCAAGCCCCCGTTAACAGATGATGTGAGTGGCCAGACCTCCTGCGTAGAAACAGCAGAGGATGATCTATCCTCCAGGGACAGAGGAGGCAACTCTTGTCTAGCATCAATGGAATCCTCCAATTCAACAATCATCCAGGCAGAAACAAATGATGCAAAAGAACAGATGCAAACAGTCATGAGTCAATCTTTTTCTGACATCAGTGCTGCACCGTCCCTCCGATCAAACATGACCGGACTGTCCAAACTAATAGGATTGAAGCGTTTAGCTAAGCGGTAACTCTTTTGACTCTTCCCATTTCGATGAGCCAGTTGCGCTAGTCATCGAATTGCATTTTGATGATTTCAAATTATAGAGCAGCAAGCAACAAGCTCAGTCCAAATACCAGGCCCAATAGTAAAGATTCATTGCCCTCCATAGAACAGACGGTTGACATCATCCACACTGGTGGTTCATACAGTGGTTGCTTCCCTCTTGGTTCGATCCGTGTTTCAAGTTGAGAAACTAATGCAAATTGATGTATCACTAGTTGGACCACGTTTATCTGAACGGAACCAAGCCACATCAGCTATTGCCAAAAATTGGACAATTTAATGTTATACATGATAACGATTGTGCGGATTTTAGTGCAAATTTCAGTTTAGTTTCTGCATGGTACGAAGCAAATTCCTTAAAGTTTTCAAAGGAGTCCGCACGAACGTTCTCTTGTAAAAAGTTAAATTGCAGAGTTAAATTTGGCAATAGCTGATGTGGCTTGGTTCCTTGGTGCTTAACGCAGTTCAGTTGATGAATCCAAGGTGGGAGAAATCATAATATGAACTACTGCAGAAGATGCCGTTAGACATTGTGTTTTTAAAATGGCATATCACTGTTGATATTGGACAAAGAAACAAAACGCTTAGACAAATTTGATTATTTTTTGCTACTATATAGGCTCGAATCATCAAAACGCGATTCTGAGACTAGAACAACTGACCCATTCCAAATTCTGTCTTGAGAATTTTTATGGCAGATGCGCAACCTTCCTCACAATCTATAAAGACTTATACTCTCTGCTCAACATAACCATGTGAGATGCTTACTTTAAGCTCTCTCTTCATACAAGAGAATCTTCCAGAGACTAGGTATTCTTGGTGAAAAAATGATCAATTAGGCTTGTAGTCAAAATATTTAGTCTTAATTAAAAGGAAATGAAAAAATTAATGACTGTTACCTTTAATGAGTATCACTGAACATAGACAGTTGCTAACTTGATGAAAGTGGTTTATTATTTGAGCTAAAGGGTTCAGCGGGTGATTTACTTTCATTTTTTGATTTTTCCTTATCATTTTCTCCTCTGTTCTGAACAGGTGATGATGCTAGAATAGAAAAAAAACAAAATTACTCACATTAATATCCTTGTCTACTTGAATTTATTCAACACCCATCATTAAAGGGCTCCAAAATAAGTTTCTCTAACTAGTGCATTATTACAAGACAGTGAGTCAAAGTGTCAGTCTACCTGCAATTGGGAGTTGATCGAGCAAGAAAGTATTACAATCGAAAGGAAGAAAGTGTTAAATATTTTCTTCTTCTCAACAAACTCGTATCTTCCTCTTCAAAATTGAAGACCTATTGATAACCTTGAATTTGCTTTTGAATGAACCTTACGAGAGGGATCATCGGCTGGATTGTGCATTGAAAATAATTTTGCTTCAGTATGGCTCTTCACAAAATCAAAAACTGTTTTACAGGTTCATAGTAAGAAGAAAGTCAAGAGCATCACGATGAAAAATTCCATTGAGGGGTTGATCATTAAACATCTCAATGTTTATTAACTTTAGATGGAGCACCCTGATCATCCTCTACATTAAATGATGCAGGCATTGATGTTCCTTCGCCTCTTCAACAATTAGTCAGATCTGAGGAATCACCAACTACCTAAGTCTCGTACTGTGCTGCTCATCCTGTTATCAGCAACCCCGAATCTCTCTCCCTCCGTCCTCTACTTTACTTCTAATTACACACGAGGTACCTCATTCATCATTCTCCACAGGAAACCTAATTAGTGAGTTTATTTAATGATATTTTCTTTGAATACACACATTAAATAATAATAAAAAATAATATGAAGAAAAAAATGACACTAAGATGTGCTTAAAACATTAAATTATATCTCCAAAAATCATAGAAAAAAGTAGGATAATTAATGAAAGGAACTCATAAAATTTGACATTTTCAAAAACTATCCTCGATGAGCTCTATACACACAGCAAATGAATGACTGAGGATGTCAAAGCCAGCAAAAATGCTGTTTTATGCTACATCTGTTGATTTTGTGACAACTACGAATACTAGGATGGTTCCTGTAGGTTAAAAGAACGAGGAGGAACTACATTGTTCTATATTATCCTGGCTGAGCCACAAGAGCCTATCATAAATAAGAAGGCAGGGAAGTGTACTAGCAGGGTGGTTCAAAAAAAAATTTGTTGGCTCTCGTCTTGTCATGCATGTTCCAGAATTTCTACTGGGAACCAAAATTTGAGATGAAATTTTTTTTTTAATCGCCCTAATGTACTAGATGGCTGAGAATCCTGCAAAAAAATATCAGTACATGGTTTCAGTCCTGACTTAAGAATCTTCAGTATATTTTCAAAACTGGTTTATAATCATGATTCTGCAAGGATATGATATTTCCTGACTTTTTGATCTTTGAAAAACATGTTGGCATTATTTGTCGGACAATCTTCATGCAAGTTCGGCTTTCTTATCTAGATTTCACATAATTCTTAGGTTTTGGATGTCAACATCATCTTATCTCATTTAGTGTCATTTAGAAAATCCTTGAATGATACAAACCTTTCACAAAAAGAGGTAACTCCTCAGGTGTATGCATAAGCTCCTGCCCTGCCGGCGAATCTCTAAGAGCTGCAAGCGTGACTCCCGATCGATAAACGGCTGGAATTGAGATATGCTTTGTCAAATTTTCGTTCCTCGCATGCTGCCGCAGAACGTTTACCACCTGCCCCAAGACGTTCAGTTTCTTCCACAATGGATCCTGATGCCTGGTCAGGGGTCTCAGATCCGTGTCAGGACTCCAGCGCGAGATGATATCGCTCCTGCGGATGAGTAGGATTGATGGGCTGGACAATTGCGGCAGCAGAGTCGCTTCGCTCCTGCATGACAGAGGATTTGTAAGGAACACTCCACGGGAACCAACTCCGTACACCATTTGATGGTGCCACCAGTCAGCCTCTGTACCTGCCCCACCAGCTTGCAGGTTCAATGTTAAGATTGGAACAGCTCCTGCAACATGAAAAAAGAGCAATAAAGGATCATAAGTAAATATTATTTTCTGACTGTAACTAGAAAGAAATTGTAAAGGATGGGTAGCTCTTAAATGCAACCTTGAATAAGAGTTGGAAGATGAGACCTGGAGCACCATGTAAAATCCTTGTAACAATCACATGGAAATGGCGGGTCTCTGAGAACGCAAGGACTTCACACAGGGGTTAACTGTTCCAAATTTTCTCCATCATATTAGACCAAAAGTCCAGGATTCTACAATATTTGTCCTTGTTCCAATTTTTGTTCCACTATGTTATAATGAGAAATTCTTTGACAAAAAGGATTATTAGTCCATAGGATTGAAGAAACCAGCTGCTTTTAGAACTTCAATCTAATATATTGGCAGTTGTTTACTTTTCCGTTGCAGATGGCTGCACTGCTGCTGTCAAATGGCAACCAGAGACAGACTAAAACTGGCGACGCTGCCAGGCACAATGAAACGAACCGGTTAACCGCAGAAAACCTTCAAAAATAAACAATCAGCATTTTATCTGACAATGGCTCTGGCGCAGTTGATGGAAGAAATTATTATCAAGACAAGGAGTGAAAAGAAATCATTTGGTAAGCCGATCTTCAATTAAATTCATAAAAAAGATATGACCAAGAGGTTTAGGAGGTTTGCCTCTCCCCTTGGATAAAAAAATCTCCCTGTAGGAAGGCCCAACTTTTTATTGGACTTGCTACTTTTAACTTTCGGACTGCCCCTTTCTTTTGCAATTTTTTAATCTGGAACTTTTTAGTGAGCATTTTCTCAGTTAATCCATAGTTTCAAAAATTCTCGGATAGAAACTTAAAGACTTTTCGAAAAATTCGCATCAACCTCTATTCCTTGATTTTGAGAGCTAACGGAATCAGTATTTCACCCAATTAGCTATTAATGTAGTGTGAGAAGTGTTTGATTTTAAGTACCTAATGATGTGCATTTACCTCATGATGATGGTTAATTTAATGATTAAATTGAGGGTTTGAGGAAACTTCCCATGTTCTGAATAAGCAAGACATCCCTGATATTATGAGTGTAATTACTGCGAACGATCACAGCCTTGATAAATCTCCAATTATGGATACTTGCAGAACCAAAACCAAAAACTCACCTTTTTTTATCCAACTGGCCAGCCATGAAGACAGGCAGATATTTCTTTTTGGATACATGTGGAAAAATTTGGCATAAATAAGGTTGTTCGAAGCGTGATGAAGACCTCTGATAAGATCAAAATGGGAAGCGCCTGCGACCGAGCGAGAGAATAAGTATTCTGGAAGTGGAGAGCAGTCTGCACGAAATCGAGTGTTGACACCTGCTTTGACCTTGTCTACCAACACATGTACACCTAGCGCCACCTGAGAATTAAAAAGTGAATAGACATGAGGTTCAGCACCAATTAGAGTGTAATAAAAATATGTGATCATCTACGTGAGAAGAACCCTACTGCTAAAAAATCAAGACTGATCTACACAGGTCAGTCATTTCCGCAGAGGAGTATTAAGACCTTACTGCAGCCTGATTGTTGAAATTTTTTGTTTGTTGGGACAACATAGATGACACAGGTTAAAAGGCGGAGCAAGATTGGTCAGCTATGTCTTATCGCTGCTTTGTCGTACCTATGTCGGGTTGAACTCACGACAAGCTAACGGCACCTCTTAAGTTTCCGACAGTATGTCGTCCATTCCACCTGACAAAGGCATGACAAAGCAGCGATAAGACATAGCCGACCAATCACGCTCCGCCTTTTAACCTATGTCATCTATGTCGTCCCGACAAACAAAAAATTTCAACAATCAGGCTGCTGTGCACTGGCAGCAGGAAGTTTAAATGCAATGCATTTCTTAATGGGGAAGCCAATCATGCGTCATACTAACTGAAGTTGAATAATGGTTGGGCGGGGGCATTGGTTTTAAAAAGATGCGAAGTGACTGACCTGGGTGGATTAGTCTTGCAAAAAATTCAATTCAATTTTTTAATTTACTAGTGCTTAGAGGGATGTTCCATGAAGATTTTGGCATTCAAAACTATTCAAAATGTTCAACCAAACTGAAGTTTGAAATTTACTGCTTACCACATTTTCAGGGAAAGCAATTTGAAGTTTACAATTGCTGTGTTCAGGGCTTAAAACACTTGTTAAACAACGCAGCTTCACATTAATTCTAGGGACCAAAATGAACCGAATCAACTAGTAACTTAGTAAACTTATGCTTTGATAGTGTATTTAATTGATCTTTGGATACTTTCATGTCAATCTTCTCAACTGCACCACTGCGCGCCAATGTCCACCAACATATTATACTTATTCCTCTTTTGATAAGCTCCTGAAATGTTCCTTCCCTTACTTGGTGAATATACCTAGGATTTTTTTTTTTTTTTTTTTTTTTTTTTTTTTAACAAAATACTACCAACAAATATCATACAAACCATGGCATTGATGACGGCGGTTGCGCCACAGGCTGAGACTCCAAGTTGCGACGTCTGTTTTCGTGCTGCTTCTTGCTCAGCCCAGATCATTGTTTGCTCAATGGCTGGGGCTGCATTGTCAGGGCTTTCTGAGCCATTTTCATTCTAGAGGAAAAGAAGAGGCATGTTCAAGTAAAGATTGGATGAAAAAAATCGAAAAAGTAGCAATGGCTGGTCTGGCACACTCTCCATGGGAGATAAGCTAGGACTCTGGCACAAAGAGTTGCAATGAATCAGTTTCTAAACATTTAAACTTGTTAAGTGGTTGAAAACTCTGTCATCAACAGTCCTCAAAAATGATTACTGTTTCAGTAATCAATGGCGTATCTCTTAACGGTGAAGCAAAGCTTACTGATGAAACAATCATTTATTTTCAGCTCTAGGTTTTGTTCAAATTAAAAATTCTCAGTTATACATATTTATGTTTTTAAAATATTAATGCTCATGTAAGAAATCACTTTTACCCAGTTGTCAAAACTGAGAGCGATTTTTTTCTGCAGACATTAAGTTCTAGCGAGGAAAGGTTGATTACTACAAAGCTATTGTGCTGAGACTTTCTTAAATTAAAATAGAATTAGATTATCATATTAAAAGCATAGGTGTTACCATGACCACGGTGATGATACTCTTAATATTTCAGATCTAGAATAATTAAGGTTTTGTTGTTCGATTCAGAAAATTATTGAAAATTTGCAATTGCTGCAAAGTAAAAAGATTCTAAATTTTGATGATATCAACAATCCATTTATCAGGAAACAACAAAATCATCACAAATATTCTGAGTGAAGAAAAATGTCTATTTTTTATTTACCAAGTTGGAGAGGTCTGGTTCAACGAAAGATGACTGTTTATCAAGAATGAGCCGTTTTGCCATGACACAATGGTAGAGCGCAGAGTTCAGGTTCAGTTGATGGCTGTCAGGTGACAGCTCTCCGATACTGTCACTCCACGATTCACCAGGTGAGTATAAATCGGCACTGTGCTTGCTTAATCGATAACTTAAACTACTAGAACTACTAGAACAGGGTAACGCGTCAGCACTCAATGAAGGTGAAACTGAGTTACTTCCTTTGGTATCTCGCACTTCTTCAACCCTCTGGCTAACTTCTGTCGAAGTAGAGCTCTGGCACATTTCATTTCTCGGCACTGTTTCTGGTAGGTTCGGATTCCGTTCCGACTTGGATGAGTCATTGTTCATTTTATTAACATTTAAACCCTCTGGCCTGCACATATGGTCTCTTGAACAGGATGGCTTATCTAGGTCGAACCTACCACAGTCTTGTAATGTGCTTAAATTATTTGTTTGATTATCAGACTTAAGTAAATTTTTAAACAACAACGGAATGTCCGAATTCGACATGTTTTGATCGTTTGCTGGCTGCACCTCTGAGCATTCTGAGTTTTCCTCCGAATCAAGTCCATATGATGGTCCAGGATCAAAGTCCATTTCTAAATAATCCATGTCTGGAGAAGAATTCCGGTCAACTTCTTCCCTTGGTGGCCCCACGTTTAATTGATAGAAAGAACTTGGCAGATCAGCCATTCGGTCTTGGGGCTCTTTGTAGGTGTAGATGCAATACTCATCCTCGTTTCCACTGGAACTGTCATCATCCACGCAATTGCCAACTTTGGGGGGGCATTTATCGACAGTTTGTTGTGAGTCTACATTGTTCCTGACATATGAATCAAAAGCACTCAGATTTGCCTCATCGCTGTTTATTCTGTAATGACTATCTCCGTTGGCAATGTTATTCACTTTGCGAGAGCACTCTCCACCTGCTGTTCCATTTGGAATATTGCAAGTAAGATGCTTAGGTTTTGGTTTTGCTCCAGTGCAATGCTTACCACAGTCATTGTGCAATGATGAATCAATACACGAGCTACTACCAGGACTGCTGTAGAGACCAGTTAGGTTATTCTGATTTCCATTAAAACCATTTGTGATGTTGTTGAGGGAGGAGATATTTTCGACACCACTCGAGGAGCAGTGTGAATTAGATTGGCTTGAGTGAGGTTCTTCGTCGTCATTCATGGTGGCAATCTGCATGTATCTTTCATTAAAGTTGTGTTTGAATGTTCACCACTTAAATCATATGTATTTACTAGAATATATTGGTGAACAACTCACAGACATGGGAGTAATTTTAGCTCATACAACAGTTGACCAGGCAAAAGCTGAGGGTGAATCTGTTAAAATGCTTTTGATGACACCTATTGAAACAGTTGTAACAACCAGCAACATATTCCAAGCTAATGACGCAGTTCTTTTGGATTGGATTTCTGGTGGATACTTATAGTAGCTAAAAAAATGGTTTCTGATTTGATAGAGATGAGTAATTACTTGCTAATGATACCTCCTTTGTCGCAGGACTTGCATTCACATATTCACGCAGAGGTAAACACACTTCGTAAGGCTGAGGTTAGAGGAAAAAAATCAACTGGGTACAAGCCAAATAAACTTGAACACATAGAAGAGGAAAAATATGATGGACGAAACAGTAATATTATGTCATTTTGTAGAAATTATCGATACTGAGCAGTGACAACTTCATGTGTTAGAGGACTGCGGGCTGCACAGTTCCTGATGTCACGACACTTGCACCTTTGAACGAAATGTCATGCACTGAATTGTGTTGATATTTAAACAAAAAGATAAATTTTATCACATTAGTTGTCAATCACTTCGCGGCGCGTGAGATGAAACGATTTTCATAAAAATATAACCCAAGTCAAAAGATGGAATCTTTCACTCCTCAAAAATTCTGACGTTGTTATGAAGTTGCATAGAGGACTCGTAAGAGTAGAGCCTACGTCCTTGAGATTGTTTTGTCCTCGTCCTCGATGCCATCTCTCCATCATCAAAAAACTTAAGCTTATGCAATTTTAGTTACATTCATGCATATTGAACTAACCTAACTTCTAACTTAGGAGCGAACGTCATCATGAACTACTTTGAACAGAGACCTATATTTTTTAATCTTCCATGCAGAGTTCCCCCCAAAATTTTAATAGGTTATGTGAGTTTTTTGTCTTGTCTTGTTGTGTCTGAAAGTCTATAGTATTATGTACTGAAATTTACAATTGGATTTACTTTCTTCAATTTTCAAATGATTTCAGTCGTCTCTCAGTAACTCTTACGCTCTTCAGTGCGAAATTCATCATCCTACCTTTGAAATTGTTCAAGTCGACGAGCAAAATGAACGAAACAGAAGAGCAAATGTGTCTTGAAAACATAGAAGAATATCTCATGGATCATGACAAAATCGTAAGTTTAATTTGCTTCCACCCTTTTTATAGTATTTTTTTTCCAGAGAATTGCATCAGGTTCTCATGTCAATCTCCGGATCTCTACTCAGATTCATAAGATGATATCTACTCAATTTGGCTCAAACTCTGCGTATGCTTCATAGATAAGGCATTGTTTAGTGAGGAGTGATCAGTGTTCGCAGGTCCTCAGTGTGCAGAGTCTCTGTCTCTGACGCTCTCCACGCTGATATTGGCTGCTTCATCATTCCGTGACGTCAGGTGTACGGACTGTCCAAGATAGGGAAGCTTTTTCCCCATAAGTTTTTGGTTTGTATGCGGTCCATGCCGGTATGGGAAAGGTCCGCACAGCACATATGTATCTGTATGTTTGGGATCACCGCGAGTGATACAGTCATGGATGCTCAATCTGATTTTACAAATAAGGTGCTATCAGGGTGAATAACTAAAGGAGCAGATGACATTTGTACTATCAAACACATTGAGTGAAAGCCTAGAGACGAAAGAGTGCAGAATCCTGTAAACTACCACAGTTTTGCCTGTCTGCCAGCTTTCCAAATAAAATCCCACTGATTTCCAAAGTTGCAGTAGGTCTCTTCTTTTTTCATTTCATCTTTATCATCAAAAATCCACATCTACATTATAATGCCAAAATTCTGCCTAGGGTTATAAACGAGCATTTTCTGCACCTCTGGAGAAATGCCATATGGAGTGACGGATATCATAAAAAATGAGTTCCTTTTATTCAGTACGTATATGCCCTTTAGCAAAGGCATTCATGGGGTCTACACCATTGAGTACATAGAGTCGTAATGTATGTGGTAGAGCTGGCGCCACTTTTAAGCATTTTCCAGGTCCCAAATTCCGAGATTCCTGTGCGGCGCCGGGTCCCTTTTTCGATACATAATTGTTTGTTTGCGATACACGTGGTACACCTTCTCACTATCAGAAGTTTCGGTCTTCCCAGGAAAGGCCAACTCAACAGAATTGCCTACATTTTGTCTCCCTTTTCTCTTCTGTACTATTTCCCTAAATATACTTACATAACCCTCTCGTAAAAGTTGATGGTTGAAAAAAAAAACCAATCTCAAGAGAATTTCCACTTGCTACCTGTGATACAAGAGACTCCAAGATCTGACAAATTACAGTTTCTTGTCATCAACGCCTCTCCATTCCCTATAAAGTTACCAGCCATACTCCCTGCAAGGATCCTTGACTTTCCACCCCTTTCATTAAGGGCTTACGAAAAAGTAGGGAAAGGAAACCTTATGAAGGTTACAAATACATATAATGTACACTGAATTTTTGCTGTTATCTAACTACGTGCCGATTTGAAACAATTCTAATTTGATGTTTCAGGTGACCTACAAATATCTAAGCCGCTCTCTGAATATATCAATGAATGATGCAAAAAGGTAAGTCCATTTGCCTATTATTCTAATTAATCCTGCAAATCATATACAAATTAGGAGTTTCCCTCTTGTTGTGTAACTTGGCTAGAATACCTAGTGGAAGTGGTCTGCACCAAGAGATTGTCCTAATATTATTTAGGGTTATTTCTAGGCTACTCAAACAATCATGGCCCTTAATAAGATAACCCAATTTTTTCTTGTACAGAAGAGAAATCTTCAAAAATTCCGCTCCTTTTTTCCTAGAGACAACATGTGCGCAAGTTTTTCTCAAGCTCTTATCTTCAAAAATTGGAAATCCGCATTATGATTTTCATTTCCAAAAATTAGAAATTGTTTGAATTTTTTCTTTCAAAATAATAACTGGACTGTTTAAGTTGAGCGAAATCTCTGATCCTTCACAATACAATACTATACAACCATACTCAACGGTACTCCTACCTCAACATCTAACTGGACAAGTTTATTGCATCAGTGAACAAGGATTATCACCTCTACAAACAAATTTTAATCGGATATCTGTCAGGTTTATATTTATCTTGACATTCTTGTAAAGATTTTGAAAGTAATGGAACATTCTAACTAATTGTAAGCTGCATTGACTGTAATAATGTGATTCCTGTTTACTTTCTGAGTGTTTTCATTTGATCTAAATAATTTTATCTCTGTCACTGATAGGTTACTTGCTAAGTATGCTTCAACCAGCAAGCATAAGCCTGATCTCTCTTCCGTTTATGCTGTTGGGGGAGAGTTGAAAAATGATGGAGGATTCTCTGTGATAATCGCTCAAGATGAAGATCTAGACTCTGTGAAATCTCAGTTCAAAGAAGTATCTTGGGAACAGTTATACAGCTTGCAGAAGAAAGGACAACTGTGTGATCTTAATACTTTGCTTATTGCAAATAATGTAACTCCAACCGATGAAAACGAAAATAGGTGAGCCACTTTTACAATTGCCTTTACAATTTTAACCCCGATAACTATTTTTAGACTGTACGTCTCGTGAAAGCAGTGAATCAAAGATGAGTGTTTAAAACTGCATTTAGAAACGTTACTTACAATCTTCACTATGAAGATAAAAACTTTTACTGAGCTTGATTAGACAAAAGCAGTCGAAAGAAAATCAAAATTTGTAACTATTATTGTATTTCGACCTGATAATGGACTGAAAAGTCCGAAATGATCATAGTCTGAACTTCACTAACTTAACAACCAGGACCGAGAAATGAAAGTAAGTCATAATCTTGAAAATTTAAATGTTAATTGTCTCTTATTCAAATTTAATTTCAGAGGCATTTTGAGTTAAAATTCATTGAAAAAGAAAAGAGAAATTCAGGAATGATCTTGTACCTAATCACCCAAAATTTTAGGTACCTAAGCTGTTCATAAATATGAAATCCAGAATTAATTTCAGAGCACAAGTCATGCACACTATGTATCAGATCTTTGGATAAAGAGTGTCCTCTACTGACAAACCAAGTGCCAAATCATTGTCACAAAGTCGTAACGACATCGTAGCAAGGCTATTTGGAAACCGGACTTAGTGACAATGTGTTTGCACATGTTTTGACTGGCAGGTCAGCTAAAGCTTGTTAGCAATAATCCCCAGATCATCCAAATTAATCAAAAACTTTTTTGGTGTTGCCTTTTTAGCATTAAGATTTTTAAAAACCTTACCTTATGAACAACTCTTGCAGTGTCTCATTTACAAATTCAGTCTAATCGAAAGTTTAAGAATCTTTCAAATGCCTAAAACTGATTTTAAAATTTTTTCAGTGTTGTCGGCATTCCATATTGGAAGGATCCGAAAAGGGATGACATTGCTGCACGTAACGCGACCACTGCAACAACCTCAACAATTGCTAAACAAGAGCCAAAAGTTCCGCCCAAAAAAGCACCTTCACCCCAGAAACCAGCTCAGCCGTCCAAAATCCCTCCCAAGACACCGCCTAAGGCTACACCCAAGGTATTGTATTAATTGTAGTAGTTACATCAACATCACGGAGGTCAAGGCTTGTGTTGCCACACTCAGATAGAACTGGTAGCTTCCATCCAAAGTGTCCACAATTTATTATAAGCTTTATGACTCCTTAAGTTATAAAATTTCTCACCAGTGGTATTTTAAGAGTTGTTAAGAAAACTGCAAAGAGAATACAACTAATAGCAAATTTTTCTCTCAATAATCTTAAAAAAAGGGGAGAAAAATTGTACGTCCCTCTAAATTACAGGGAAGCAGGATCTTCCAAGCTTCCACATTTTCTCGCGCTCGGCTGTGGGCTTTCCACAAAATTTCCCACCTCTCTAAAAAAAGATGCCCTTTTTTCTGTTTTTTGTTGACTTTCAAAATTTTCCCTCCTTCCACATTTTGGAGGCTTTTTCACAGATTGAGCATTTTCTGCACCCCTGTTAAATTAAACCACATTTTTATTCAAATAATGAGTCCCACTCGAAACATCTACACCATTGAAATCACATGAATTCAACAATGCATATTGAAACGAAGTAGTCAGTTTCCTTTTTTCACATCTGGGCGTTAAGAATGATATAATGGAAAACATGATTTTATGTTGTGTTTTCATGGCTTCACATACTCTTATTACCCAAAGAACCTTGCAAGAAATACCAAGAAATCCAGTACCAGCTTAATTTTGTCATTATTCAATATGATGATGTTCTTCACAACCTCCTGAGCAGGATGAGCCTCCGAAATTAAACTTTATTTGTGTTCATGTCAAGTAACATGGGGTTAAAAGTGAAATTTTCTGCATTCTTACTTTCGTTTTCTCATTTCATTTGCTGTGGTACGCTGCAGGTACGCACGCTGTTTGTATGGTGACACTGCCCTGCATGCTATCTTTGTTTGGAAAAATTTGATTCCTATGGTCTATCTTATCCTTCAGGAAGATGAGGAAAGAGAAGCTCTCCTTGGACTGCAATCTGATGTTACTACATTTTTTACCAGATAATATGTGTTAAAATTGTGAAAAATCAGTTTTCAGCCCCTCCTTTTTTTAAATTGGCGCGGTTAATAGTTCGGTTTTAAAAACTAACTGCAGGATCCTTTCATTTTTGTCGTCTCATTTTTTTACAGCCCAGAATTGCTGCTCAAGATAATGGTTCAATAATCAGTTTCCATGCTCTGTTTGATGACCTCTTATCTACTGCTACCTATGCTAATTTTTTTTAAAAAAATAGATGAAAAATCCATACCAATTAATATCATATTCTAAACTATTACAACTTTGAAATTATTTCTTGGTTTCAATCATGTATCATTTTATAGTAGTTGCGTAAAAGAATTTAACCCTTTCCGGTCCGCGGCAGTTTTCCACGGCCGTCGTTAAGTGAGGTTAAGGTAGCAGCGATGTTGTACAAAGACAGTGGTTTCCAAAGGCTCCACCAGAGGCCGCCACTTGCTGGAGCAGTCGAATATACCCGATATTGCACAGAAGTTCAAACTTTTGGGCGACTATATCCGACATCGGACCTAAACGCGTTATTTTTCACGGCGAATATATCCGACATTGGACCGGAAAGGGTTAAGGAAGGAGTTACAAAATCATTCAAATACTGTCATGTGAGAAATTTTTCTTCAATTCTTTTTTCTAACTAATACTAATATTTAGTTTTAAAAAACATAGATGTAAAATAATTTCTTGTCCTCCTTTTGTGCTTCTTAACTAATATTTTTATTTTTTTCTCCTAGTCCAAAACCAGTCCTAGTCCAAAGAAAGAAACAGCAGCAAAAGATAAAAGTACTGGGAATAAGTCTGGAGGTATTGCTGCTATGTTTGCAGCTCAGCAATCTAAGAAAGATACCGCTCCTAAGTCAAAGGTGAGAGGGTTCACAAATTTCTTAATGTGTGTCGCATTTCTCAAGTATGTACTAATTTGTTTGAAAGTTATCCATATCATTTCGCATTGTTCTTTGCCTTTCCTTTAATTTTGCAAAGTTTAGTTGTCCTATTTTGTTGCTGCACCTGAACTTTTGTATAGTTCTCCACCAAAAACTTCCCAGTTTGTGAAACTCATGGAAAATCAGTCTCTTATTTTCCGTGTAGCTTGTAAACATCGGTTAACTAACAAGACGATCTTATAACTCATCAAGGAAAGTGTGCAGAACTTATCGCTATTTGAGCTCTGCTAAAGAAGTATTCAAACATTCATGGGCCTTATTTGCCAAATTCTCCCATCAATCGAACTCTAGCTGTCAAAAACAAAGAGCTGTAGCCAACCATGACCCCTAAAAAATTGGTACTTTTGCGTTAGATCTTTACAAGCAAGGGCAAAAATAGTTTTTGACCGTTTGGTCGTGACCAAATTAAGGAAGGGCCCTAAAAATTGTGGAGGATAAGAGTTTTTTCCCTTTTTTTCTTCTTTGAAAGTTTTCAGATTTTCCACTCTTGTGGAATTTTGGCACTTATCCTAAAATGTAACGGAATTTTGATGTGTTGATTCTGTTGCCAAAACCCAGCGCATTACAGAAAATTGTGGAGGCCTAGAACAATCTGCACCTGTTCTTATGAGAAGTTACTGTTCAGAGCTACCAATCTGGATATATTTGCGTTACGAAGACTCCTTGCGAAATTTCCAGCTTATCAATTATTCTCTTAATGGCACCATTTGAGATTGGAAAGAAGAAAGCACAATCTGTCATGTTTGTCATGAGTCACTGATAAGTAACGTTCAAACTAGTTGTAACACGATTTGTTGTGAAGTGCGAAAGAATGTTATTCTTCATAAATTTACCTGTCTCTTTTTCTTCTTGCAAAGTATGCACCAATAATAGTTTTCCTTCTGTCAGGCTAAACCGGAACCAGCAAAAAAATCTGGCAGCCAAAGCATATCGTCACTCTTCGCAGGACAGGCAAAGAAAATGGCTGAGAAAAAGACTGAGTCCCAATCAAGTGTCTCCAGTAGTTGCACATCCACTGATAACTCCAAACTAAATTGCGAATCACAAGAATTATTCTCTAGCTCCGATAATGAGAAAGGTAGTCAGTCTACAAAATCTCAAGAGTCTGCATTGAAAGTCAATGGAAAAGAAGGAAGTAGTCAGTCTAAAAAATCTCAAGAGTCTGCACCAAAAGTCAATGGAAAAGAAGGAAGTAGTCAATCATCCAAAAACGTGAGTGTTCAAACCTTTTCTTTTCTAATTTTAACTGAACAACTTGGAAAATATGATTGTAAATAGGATTTCTAGCAATGGTATCCACATTTTTAATCCAAGACTAAAAATCTGAAACTTGTGCTTCTTTGGTTTCATTTTAATTCGTAAAAGCTGCGGCTGTAGTTTAGGTTCTAATGCATTTTAACTTTATGCTTTTAGCCCACTGAGGACTTGGTGTTGAACCTTCACCCGCAAGTTATGTTCCTTCCTGCTTTGTGCAGAGCAGTTTTTAACTTTTTTGAAATGTCACAGTAGTTAGATCACTCTATGAAGAGCAGGTAGCATTCAAGTAAAGTGGCACTTGCTCATAGCAGAATCTTCTAAGATGGCAATATTTTTCTGTCAACAGCAAGTCTCTGTAACAAGTAGGTTCACCAGACAGAGGGAAGAAAAATGTCAGAAAACTAAAATGAATTGGCTTAAAACCGTTAAATCTATTAAAATTTGAAAAAAATCGTACCACTTTTCGTTGAAGTGGTCAACATCATCAAGCATCACTTTTTAATCAATATGGTAATATCTTCATCATCCACATATTGCTTTTCCGGCGCAACATATTTTGTTTTTTAATCGCCTTGAAGTTTTTTTTCGTTTTCTTCTACGTGTTTTTATGTGTTTTCGACTACCCAAAGTTCCTTGGTTTCCATCTTGGGCTTCCGCCGTAATTAATTGGATAGCCACAAACGTAAGAATCAACTTTTTTCCTCGAAATTTTGTTTGAAATTTCCTTTGTTTTTCTAGGCAAGCATCAATAAAAAGCCTCCAGTCAGCAAGAAAAAGGTTCAATCACAGAAAGGCAAAAAAGGAAAACCATCAGAACCTCCTCAGAAAAGGAGAAAACGAGTCATGGTTGAAAGTGATTCAGAAAACAGTAGTGAAGGTTTGTGTTTTCAGTTACTAATCTAGTATTACCTTGTTTCAAGAAGAATTTGTCACCTCTAAAATTATTTTTATTTTTGCATTGGTTTTCAAGGAAAACTGGGGTAATCTCTGCTGTTTTTTTTTACACATTACTTCTTAACGGAACATGGAAATCATGCAGAAAATAGTGAAGAATGGTTTCGCTATTTTCCTCAGTAGACGGCAGGGAAATATTTTTCTCACTAACAAGATCGCAATAGCTATACACCTAAAATTAAACCGAATATTTTAGAGAATACTATTATTATTGGTGATAGATTGGCTAAATTGAAATATTCACTCATAAACTTGTCTCAGGATGTTAGTTAAAGCCTTTTAATCACAGTTTTATCTGTATGTTCATGCAATGCAGGAGACAGTGATGCAGAGTCTGAGAGAAGTCTCTCCCCTGAACCTGAAAAGCCTCCGTCACCGGAACCCATGGAAGAAGACGATGAAATAATACCTGCAACACCCGTCGAACCCTCAAAGAAGCGGAAACGCAAAGCTGTCGACAAAACTGTTATGGATGAAAATGGATTTTTATGTATGTACTTAATTTAGATGAGTTTCAATTAGGGAGTTTTACCAATCAGGGCTTCTTTTTATTCTTCGTATAATTTTAGGAGTCAAATTTTTCCATCATATGAACTGCGCTTAAATTTTTGAGTTTCCTCTGTCGAAGCACTGTTATACCACAATACAAGTAATGGTTTGAATTTCGGTTTCTCTCCTGCATCATGTGGAACAATTGAATCAATGAGAACGAAAAAACGCTAATTCCATAACTCAAAAACACTCAATTTTCATCAAAAACAGTCAATTTTTATGGAGGTCATTGAAGTTAGCGCATCTTTTCCAACATGGACCTTTAAAATGTCCTTAAGTGCTTGTCTTTCGGCACCAGAAATCTTTTTCTTAGACTAATTTCTTCATCTACTGTGCAGTTTTGTGTGTGTCTTGATTACTCTCATTTTTCCGAGTTGGTGTGTTTTCGTTCTCACTGATTCAATCATTTAAGGGCTGCAATCCGAAATTTTAAGACAATTTCCCGATCAAAATGTCAGTTTAAAAACGGTGTGAATGATCATGAGAATCAATACACACATATAGGTGTCCATGTTTAGAAAAGCGGGGTTGAAAAGTGAACTTTTTGGCCTTCTTACATGCGTTTTCTAATGGAGTTGTGGGACTGTTGTTATGAATGTGTGTGTGGACTCTGCGCAAAATGATATTATCATTTGGAGGACTTCGATTCTTTTTGACTGTCTTGTCTTTCTGGTCAGCAGGGGAACAAAAGCTCACCTCGATCATAAATCAGATATTGCCACATTTGAACAGGATATTGGGTTTTAAAATGCTGAAAAACTCACTTGGCACATAGAAAGTTCAATCTCGGAGTGGTTTTTGGTAAGGCTGCACGAGTACTCAAATTTCGAGTCAAGTTGCGCCAAGCACTCGATACTTGGCTCGACTGGGAAGTCAGGTTAGGTTCAAGCGAGTACTCGAACTCGGCTCAAGTGCCAATAACACAAGGTTTTTGAACTTTTCTGAGCTGGAAACACCAAAAGAGTCCAACTTCTAAATATTTCAATCATTCTATTATTATTTTTAGTTTTGCCATCATTTTTTATTGTAAAATCACTCGTTAAAACTCAAAATTATTGGAACTCGCCTCAAGCTCAACTTTGCCGGAGGGTCATTTTCAAAGCTCGAAAACACTTGAATTCGGATTGAAACAGTGACAAAATACTCAAACTCGGCTCAAACCCAAAAAAGATACATTAGATTAGATACATAGCATACATTAAAACCTCATAGACTTTAGTTAGTGTATGACATCAATGGTTCAACCAGAAAAACTAATATCTTGATTGACATGTTTTAGACTATCCTTGTCATCATTTTATTTTCTTTCCATTTTTTGCATCAAAACTGTGTGTTGCTTTCCTTGCAAAATTCGGCAAGTTGTTTGCATCATTGCAAATTAATCTAAAAAACATTTTTTGTAATTACGTTTCATGTTGCTTATTTTTTTATTTATGTAAAAAATATTTAAACTTATCTCTCTATCTTCTTCTCTGTTTCAGGCACCACTAAAGAATATGTCTACGAAAGTTGTAGTGACAATGAAGAAAATGACGAGAATAAAAAGACTATCGCAAATAGTGAAACAAAAGAAGCTCCAAAGCCTGAGAAGTCGCCAGAACCAAAAAAAGTTATCAAACAACCAACTAAACAGGTATCTCTAACCAGCTTTTTCAAGAAAAAGTGAATTTTCCTCTCAATGGGACCATTTATCTCACTTTTTATAATCTTAGCCCTATAAGAAGTATTCATTTTCCTTTCTGATGCTCCGATCCTATAATGGTATCAAATTCTGAAATTCACGAGGCCTGATCTCAAGTGAACCCACAAAGGCTGAAAATCGAGACTATCCATCCACTAGCAAAAATAAAAGAGGCAGAAAGATTCTCTGTTTAATACATTTTTTAAAAGAAGTAGTTTACTTTCCGAAGTTTTGTCAAATTAAGTTTTCATAAACCATTGCAAAGTTCCAACAAAATAGTTTTTTATTCAATGTTCCTCCCTTCAGTGCCTCTGAGGCAGAATACAGTTTAATTTTGCCTTCATAGGTTGAGACTGCCTACTGCATTAGATAAATTAATTGAATTAGTCAATTTAGCAGCATTATCATTTGGAAATTTTATGTGCGCCAGGCCGCTGATAATTTTCACAACTTTTCTTAACCGTGGTATCTAAATGTCATCTTCCTAAAATGTTGGAGAACTTTTTCTCCTGGACTTTGTAGGCTTCTTAAATATGGTTCTTATTATAAGAGCATTGATGCAGATTTTCCTTCATTTTAAGGCTATATAAACATAAGGAAAGTGAACACATTAGTTACTGAAGGTAATTTTCTGTATGTACAAATACGCTGTCCTTTATGACTCTCCATTTGTGGGGAGAAATACAATTTATTGCTCTGTGTCACTCCATTCCTGGTCAATCTTATGGTTGTATTGCGCTAGTCATAGTATCTTGTTATGTTGGTTGGAACTTTAAGATCAGCCCAATGCAACAAGATCCATCCAAACGCCAAGTTTCTACTTACTTTGACTAAGTTTAACTGAAAGGAACTAAGTTGCATTTTCAAGGAAAATGACTTCTCTTTGATTTTAAGCTCAACTTACTAGTATACTCAGTGGCGTAACTAGAAATCTTCGCGCGCCCCCGCCGATCTGAGACTGCGCCCTTTCATATCATGAGTTTTGAGTGGCGCACCCTCCCCCCTCCTCCTGCCCGTCTAGTCATTTAGATCTGAATAAATGGGAGAAAATCAAGGTATCGCTATGAGAATAGAAAGAAAAGTGAAGAGGAAATTCAAGTCCTAAAAAAGTATGAAAAAATGTGAAACATAAAATGTTTGCATGATCAAAATGTTTTTCTTGTTGTACTTGTTCTCCTTGCTTTCCTCTTTCTTCATCTTTTCTGCCTCTCTCTCTCCTTTCCTTTTCTTTTTAGTCGTGCGGCGAAGCCGTAGAGACTCTAGGTTTCGCCGGAGGCTAAAAAATGTCCACACTTTTTTGTCCACACTTTCCGTACACGGCTTTAGCTTTTATCCATCATGCACAGATTCTCCGGAACACTGATACTTCTCTGGAAAAGCTAGATTTATGTAGGGAAAATTCCTAATTTTGCGGGGAACATGGACCTAACACCTAACCCAAAAAAACGGACGTGATATTCGATATCAGCGTTCATAAATCTATTCAAGGTGGGTTGAACAATTTCAGGCAAATCTAAAAAAGTTAAAAGTCGACCATTGTTCCCAGTAAGTATGTATCTCGTTAATAACTCGATCACTTGCGCTATTTTTGCGCTACATTGAAGAATATTTGGAATGGATAAATTGTCGTTCGCGAAATTTTCTTGTATGCTTCCCATTTTATCAATGATTGATGCTTTTGATCAGCAAACTGAAAAGACAACATTGCAAAACAAAGATTTCTCGGATCGGGGAGTGGAATAGGATAGTAAAATATTTGCAATGGACCGTCAGATGGAGGCTTAATTGAAACAAAAAATATGTTACTGAGTCCAAGAGAGCAAAATCCTAGGACACAAAGTGCCTTGCGGTAGGCCCTACAACGACAAATTACAAATTCTCAACTCCAGCACGCACCCTTAGTGAGCGCGCAATGCGTGAAATATTCCTTCTGTAATGTAGGCGCCAACATGCGTTTTACAGTACCTGAACTGTGTTTGATGCGATTATTTAAACTCGCGGAATTAGCGTTTTTCAACTCATGATTTTATTTTTTTTTTTTATAATTTTGAGGTTCTTGTACATTCCGTACGGATAATTTTTCTTCAATTTTCTTTATAAAAAAAAACATAAAAATCAAATTATTTTTCTCTCTTAACGTCTTTTTAATGGCCTGACATGGAAGCATCGAAAATAAATAGTTTTTAAGAAATACTATAAGCACGCATACTTTGGTGAATATTATTGCAATCGCGGTCAATTTTAATGAACGTAGCTGGGAACATTTTAATTTATTTTGGGGAGTAATTGCAATCGCACAGTGTAATAGCGACCGCTGAAACTTAAGATTGCAGGACTCAGCGTTTAATTTCAATTTTTTTTGGCAATGCAACGCTAGAACATACAAGTGATGAAAAAAATTAAAATTTAAGAATATCGGCCGTGTTCTGCGATTGATCAATTCAAATCTTCCTCCTCTTCTCTTCTTATGAATGAAATTATTGAACTGCCGCAGCGACCCCAAAATCCCCGGCCACCACGCTTCCCACACCAGAGTTTAAAAATGAAAAGTAAGAAAGAAAAAGATGCGCGGCTGTCGAATTCAGGTTTCCCGACGGACTGAGCTCAAAACAATCCCGCCGGTGAGCGAGATCTTGCGACACTGCGCGTTAGTTAAGTTAAAAATTTAATTTTTCTCCTTCTTTTTCCCGTTTTCTTCACCCAAAACTTTGTGCCCCTTGCATCGCTGCGCCCCCCGCCCAGCGGTGGCGACAGGTATGATAGTTACGCCACTGAGTATACTGCAGTTTCCTACCAAAAAATCAAAGCCAGCTAATAATTTCCAGTATTCTAAAATTTGTACACTGAGCATTGTAGAAGAAGGAAACTCTTAACTTATTTTTGCTTGTTACATCTCAATGTGACACGGTTTCTCTCTGTAAAATTCAGCCCGTATGAAAAGAGGTATTGCTCCTCGAAAAACACCGTGTTTCTTTTATGTTGATTTATTAGTGATGTACGCAGCGCAACCAACGCAATTGTGTGAATCACCATCATCGAAAGTGAATCAAAGATGCAGTCATGCAATCATTGTAATATAAAAAAATACGACTAAAGCATTCTTACATTGCTTGGTAGATCTTTCATTCATATTATTGACACTGTGAGTTTTGTTTCGTATAATGTATCAGTGATCATTTATTATATTCATAACGTTAATTCAACTCTTGTAATCATCCAAAAAAACAAGCCCAATGTGGGTAAAAATGAGTCTACAAAAGTAACATATTCTTCACTGTGAAACGGACAATTGACTTGTCTTTTTATGGACTGCAGATTTGCTGGTTAGGGCTGCATTAAAAATGAAAACATTTACTGTTTGTCTGCTTCTTGTTCATAATAGAGGAAATTACTCTCTTTCCACACCATTGTATGGTCTGTTCTTGTGATAGCTCACCATATTTAAGTAGGCAAAATTAAATGTTACCGTACTTCATTGTTTCTTGTGAACAAGAACTTTCTACACAGTGCTTCCATTCATCATGGTGGTTGAAAAGTTATTAGTCTTGAATAATTCACTGAAGGTTGCTTTGAAAACAGTCTTCAAGGCTGCAATTCAATTCTTTCATCTGTACCTTCATACTATTTTCAAGAGAAATAAACCCTCATCATTATTTGTATCAATACGAGTCTGTGAGTAATATTTGTTAGATTTTTCAATTTCAGTTTGTAAATAGTTAATAACACAATAAATCACTTTGTTACCTGCTATTTTCGGTGTAAATTAATAATAATAATAAAAAAGAATCCATCCTTTTACAGTATATGAACTCATTATCATCTGGACGTAATTCTGTGAAACGGAACTAAGCGCCATCGGAGGAGGAAGGTAGTGCGGGAGCTTGGATTGGCGGCGGAACTGGGCGTCGGGCTTGCTCCGTCCTATACTCGCAATGCTTTTCCATGGCGCTTAGTTTCGTTTGACAGAACGCGCTATCCGGCATTCTAAATTCCTCAAAAGGAACTCAAATTGGCGCTTAGTTCCGTTTGACAGAAATACGTCCATTTAGTTGACATAACAGTTAAAAGGACATAACTGTTGCTGCAGCATTCATGCAGTCCTTGTCTTTCAGGATTATTTTTCATGATTATAGAAATAAATGATTAAAAATCAGTTTTTTGTGACAGTCAATAGACCAATTGTGATAACCGACCAAGGGTAAAAAAAAAAACCGTTTTTGAATGAAAATAAGAGTAGACTTTTAATTCATTTTTTGTTTTAATAGCAAAATAAATCACAAGATTAAAAAAATATAAATTTACAAAGGATGATCAGTTGTATTTACATAAATTTTCTTTTAAAATTAAAATAATAATAACAATATCAAATTATCATAAATTTAAAATATTCAATGCTTTACAACTAATACTTTTTTGGTAACATGGGGACAATGTTAATCAACAAAAAATGACTGAACCTTCCTGATACTATTTACATCATACAAAGAGTTTTTTCTTTCTTCTCCATTGAGATGTATGTACATATTTTTATTTACTTGATTACATGGTAAAAACTGAAAATCAATAATGGCCATTTCAAATGCTTGCTAACTACACAATACTATCTTCGAAAACATCTTTTAGATTTGGTAGATTTCGAGTCAAGACTCCTTAATCAGACAGTATCCGTATTATGACACATACACATAAAAATAAAAACAAACCATTCAAGGCTTCAAAAAATAACCATCTAATTGTACAAATCAATTTGAAAACAGGAAGAAAATTACACAGTTACACATAAAAAGGCACCAATATTCTTCAAAGAAAAATTTCACTTTCAGTGAAAGAAGTCATAGTAAATTTGTTGTCCTACAGCAGATCAGTGTCAGTGACGAATTCATTTTTAGTTTTGCTTTCTCATTCTGTATTCAAGAGATGAGTTAGCAAAAAGAAAAACGGATAATCATTAATAAACAAAAAACAAAAACTGGAAATATTTGTATTCAGTCTGGCTCAGTCAGTAAACAGAGGAAATAAAGACATTCCTTTTCTCTATTAGTTCAGTGGAATTAAATTTACTTTTCTTTATTTTTTTTCTTGAAAAAGCATTGATATATTTTTCTAAGGAGGGGATAACCATAAGTAAATCTTGAGTAATGAGATCGTGCCTTAAAACAGGGGATCTGACAACGAGAGTATTATAAGTTAAAAGAACAGTCTTCAAGGCATTGATAGAAATTAAATGGAGGAACAATGTTGGTTGACAAGGTAGGCACAGAGTACAATTGAATTTGGTTCATCGGGTCAGGCAGAGACAATTATTTAACTCCTTATATCTTCTGATCATGCCAATACTTCAAAGTACTAGGGACATGCACTATTCAAACTCAAGCGTTGTCGAATATTTTGTTCCCTGCCTAAGCAAACCAACCAAATTGGTTCAAAATGTCCCTCATGCCACCTTGTGAATTTAAAAATTTTTTCTGTGCGATAATCGAATCAAACATGCGGAAGACACACCGGGATTAAAAAGGGCTGCTGCTGTCACCAACTTCCTTTAATCTAATTTTTCAATTACATGAAGGAAGAAAATTAGCAGTACCTTTTACCAAAAATTATAGAATGCTATTTTTAAATTTTAAAAATACACCCAATAATGTGGACTCAGTCTTCAGGATGTAAAAGAACTGCAAGAATTTAATTTCTTCGGCGAGGAATTATGAAAACAGACATAAAATGGGGAATCCAAATTAAATGCGACAAGCTTACATTGCTTGTGATTAATCCAGAGGGGAAAACATTACTTTTACTGTATTCTTGTGTCAATAGGCAATGTGCTTCATTGATTTTAGAAAATTAAAAATAAAGTAAGTTAAATTAACAGGTCTTTGTACTGAAAATAACATCAGAAACTTCCATCAGCAAAATTCTAGTGGGTAGTTTATCTGCCAACATTAACTCCCAATTTCTTTTTTAAGACATATTGAATAAGTAAACCACAGTTGAACCAAGACAATTAGGTACTTAAAATGGGTAAGCTATAATGATAGAGGCAATGCTATCAATATTGTAACAGTAATTCTTGCTTTGATAGTCAAGCTGACAAAAATGAGAAACCAAATTAAATGAAAAAAAGAGACAGCGTCACTTGATCATTTGACAACAATTGAAAAATCAGACATATGACTCTTCATCAACAAAAGTTCTTGGAACGAAATACATCTGCCTTTGATTATCGCCTAAATGATATGTCGTTATGGGACGCCTACCATTCACCGGTGGAGGCGGGCGGTAGGGAGGTGGTGGGGGTAGCGACTTAGATCGGTGGGCGGGCGTGTCCTCCTTTTGTTTCAGCCGGCTCCGTACATAACATGTATCTACATGAACCGGTGGTAGGTGCCGCAACTTGGTGGTGACTTCGTTGCTCCGAGAATTTGATCTGAAACAGATTAAAAAGTGCCCTCATTAAAAATGCTAGCAAGTGAAGAATGGATCCTAGATTCCAAACCTAGCAATCAAAGAAATGGTCTTAAACCAGTATTCTATGGTTGAAATTTTTAGGAAAGATAAAAAGAAACAATAATGAAGAATGTTGAACATTTTTTGATAAACCCCGAAAAGAGGGGGGGGGGGGGAGAGTTTAATTTAAATTAGAGGAGAGAATTTCGCCTGAGAGATTTTTCCACAGACTTCAATCAAATCAAGGGTTTATACACCATTTAAATCTTCTTCTTCTTCTAACTTTAGACTAGGGCCGAAACCCTGTTTGTCTAGCCTCCAAATTAGTAAAATATGACGGTGATGAGAGAGATCACTTAATGGTCCTCCGGAGATGACAGGCAGCTCTGTGCCCATCTCTTGGGCGGTCGTCCACCATTTCAATAAATAGATAAAATACAAAGTAAACGACATATTTTTTTTTTGTCGGATGGAGATAGAACTATATATAACTATATTTTTCAGTGCTGAAATCGCACATTAAATATATTAGCAGTTTATAGAGCAATATTTATCACTGCATTGCTCATAAACATGCTTCTCTTTCCGCCAGAATATTACATTTAACATTCTATGGATACAACTTGATCAATGGTTCAATTTTGAATTAGGTGCAAGTGAAATTGGTGCCAACACAAAAATGGAAAAATTCTGAAACTTACCTAGAGATATGAGGTGTACAGTCATCATCTGATAGAGTGCTTGAGTCATCATATTCGACCGGCTCAACCGGCTCCAAATGGTTCCTTTGCTCCCTAGCAGGGTAATACTGCTCACCAGGACTGAAGGCCATGACTGGTTGGTGATTATGGTTGTGAGTGTTGTTGCTGTTGTTGTTATTGCTCAGGTGGTTGTTGCGGGCTTTTTCCGCTTGTTTTGACGTTGAGTGAAGCCTTCGAGACCTCTGCCTGAACCAGGCCTGCCGCTGAAAGTTAGGATTCAGTCTTTCTTCCCAGCCACCGTACACTCGTACATACTCATTGGGCATCGACAGAGCTGTCGTCACCTAAACAAAAGACATTTGACGTTAGCAGAGGAAAATATAAGATGCTTACAAAGCTGAAGACCTATAAGTAGACCAGGAAACTGATCAGATGAAATGTTTTGACTGCTGATTAAATTCTGTGCGAGGTACTTTTGAGCGAGCAAGTTAATGATTTAATACGAAGAGAGATTAACTTAAGCATCTTTGAGCTGTCTTGGCAAGCGATTATTTTGTTTGTTTTCTCTGGGAAGACAACATCTGCAATGAGAACTATGAACTTTATCTCACTGAGTTTTTTGTAATGAATATTGATATTTCCTGCTTTCTGTTCAGAGAAATGAAGAAAATAATTCATTTGAGTGACTTGAAGTGCATACCTTTGCATGTTGATCGAATGCTGGATCATATCCACTGGAGCTAGAACTACTTTCTTCCTCATCTGGGGTGTAAAGCTGAGAGTCCGACATCGTGAGGCCTGAATCTCTGCTTAATGAAATCTTGTCTTTCCGAGGGGGAGGACTACATTCTAAACTATCAATAGAGGAATCATCCCTTCTCAGAGCTGGAACAGGAAAAAGAAAGAATGATAAACATAAATTCACTACTTTTTGGTATATTGTTATTTTTAAGTGACATTTTTTTATCTTCCTCAATGGAGTCATAAAGAATGACAAACAGATCATATTACAATAAGAGATGACCAAAAAAATTAACTCAAGACAAGAATGAAGAGCCATTCTTCAAAACAAAGTACAAGGTAAAACTAGAGGAACACCTTCGCTATTTTTTCCCTTGAGATTTCAAAAACTTTTTTTAGAATTCTCTCAATTTTTTTAAGATTCCCTGAAGTTTCTTCCAATTTTGAGTCACATTTGTAATGGAAAAGTAGATAAAATTCAGATGCTCCTTCTCTAAGCATCACAGGCTATTTCGAAGAGATGAAATTTCGTCAGATTTTCTACAAGTTTTATAATCTGCCTTGCAGAAAAACTGTCAAATTTTGAGAAAACTACGTAGATAATTCTATCTTATCAGTGATGAAAGACAATTTTCCCATGAAAATTTTATAGCTGATAAAAGTGTTCTCCATTCCAAATAATTTTAGAGCACAATTGGGCTTAGGCTTAGGCTTTAGGCTTTTAGGAGCTTTTTTTGTTAAACAATAAAGACAAGTCAACTTACAATCAGATTCTTCAGTGCCAGAATCTCGAGGATCCCCTAGAAGTTGGGGCACTTGTGAGCCAAGGAGAATCTCACAATGGGTAATCAAACACTCGACTAAGGCAGGGATCGTTCGCAGATCTGGGGTGTGAGGATTGTTACTCCATAAAAGAGATGGCCCTACACAAACTCCTAAGTTACTTGCTGACATGAGGTTCTGAGAACTTCTCCGAGCAATGTGATGGAGCACACAAACGAAATGACTGAGTAGAATGTAGTTGGGTCTCGGTAATTGTTGGAGAACACTGCAACAAACAAAAATAATAATAATAATCAGCATACTTGAATTAAAGATTTACATTTTCAGGTAAGTGATGTAACATACCTATAGTCTGTTTAATTCATCATGATCATGCATTAGAAAACTAAGGACTATTATTTGTCATAAAATCAAGCAGAATAATTCACAAGGTAAAAAAAAATAAACATGAAATACAGAAACCACAATTTAGAGGGACCCACTTTGTATCATACCTACCTCGATAAGAACAACCAAAAATTGACTTTCCGCAAAATCTCAAAGTTTTAAGGAACGATATATCTAGAATTTAAGAACAACCTACTTAAGGTAGGTATGCTGATGGTGTTGTCACCTTTAGAAACCTTAATTGGTATAAAATATTCGTACACCCTCAATTTTGCACATTATGGCTCAAAATAATTGACTTGATGATTGAGAAAGTGATAAAAAGCATTTAGGTAACATTGAAAAATGCAAATCAGGATTTTTGGTCCAAAATTGATTTTTTCGGTAAATTTCCTGAACAAATTGAATTTTTAACTTAGGATAAGTTCTACCTGACTCAATCAAATTTCCTAATTTGTCTGCTTCCTCTCCGAGTCCAAAAGTTTCATATTTGAATATTATGTGATATTATATTATGCACGTGAAAAAATCACTTGGCTGTTGCTTCCTTATCATTCTTTTTCACAAGTCACATGCAGGACTCTTCAGAACTTCTTTTGCTCTGTATAATGCTGTTTGAAGGGTTCAGACAGTAAAAACAATCCTTAAAGATCATAGGGTGTTGGACAGGTATGATCTCCCTTCTAATTTAAACAGACTAATCTCATAGGTACCCCAAAATCTCTTAAGATCATATCAGCAGAAAACCCTGAACACTGACTTTTCAGATCACTCGCAACCCAGAAGGAGAAAGGGTGATGAAAACCTACCCTTTAAGCCTAAGTAATTTATGGTGAATATTGGGGGTATCTAAGGCGGCCTTCCACTGTGAGTAGAGGGCAGAGACAAGGAGCGGGTCAGGCAGGGAGCGGAGAAAGTCCTTGAGGAGGGCTGCAGTGGCAAGGACAGGCACGTGCTCGAAGATCACCTCTTCGCCGGAATCTAGCTTGTCTCGCAGGTCCCTGACCAGCTTGGCGTTGGCTGACTTCCGGAAGATCCCTTGCGTGAACGGCCCTTTTGAATGAATCTGCTGCAGCATCGCCTGAAACGTGATTTCCTTAATCAGTAATCGACTAAATTTAAGATGATATAAGAATGAAAATGGATACAGAGCTAAAAATCCATTAAAAAGTCTCATTATGTAATCTGCATACAATGCTCCTGACAAAATATACCTGAATATTTTAGCGTCTAGCTGAATCGCACACCTATACCGGCTTCATGGGGTGTTGGTGCGATACGAGTGAATGAAAAGTTGCCTCGAACGAAATTGAAGGCGCCTCACTGGGCGTGAATCGATGATAGTGAAATTGCGTCGGATGAAATTGAAGGCGTTTCTAACGAGTCAAGAGAACCGTGTCTCGTGGAGATTTTTTAACCATTTTTTTCAGTTCGTACATGTTGAAAGAAAACATAATTTCCACTTCCGGATAAGTCCTTTAGTCCATAAGATTACGATCGCTCTGGGACTCGCATCTCATCTGAAAATAGATACCTTACCCCTCGACAAATATGAGGAAATGGGGGTGGGAGAGGGTGTCCCCCACTATTCCCCTCGTGATTTCTTGGTTTGAGCACCGAGTAAGTGACCCATTCTTAAGCAGCTAGTTAAATTATATTTAAAAACACTGAGAAAAGGTTTTATCCATGCCATTAGGTCATTATTTCCTTTAAAAAATGGCATATAAACGGAGCAATGCTACTAAGATCATGCAACTTGATGTATTAAATTTGCGACTGAGTGAAATCAAACATTCAGTTTTTTCCAGAAGATTACTCGAACAAATTCACGTTTTTTTTCACAATAAATTTAAAATACTGAGAAATTTTGTCCAGGAGCTAAATTCGTCTTGCAAATAGCTAATCATTGCAAGATTTTAAAGACTACCATCTAATGAAAAGCTACTCAATTGTAAATCAGAGTTTAAGGGTGTATTCTTCAGGCGAAAAACATCACAGAAACAGTGATTTTTTTAAAATTTAGTCTTTCGCGCTATGAAATACAATTCACGAGTCACGTGTTTTTCAATCACTGAATCATGTGATTTCAAAAGAATCTTACCATGACTGGCCTAGGAAGTTCATCACCGTCAACAATTTTGGTCAGCGGTAATCCGAATAAGCACCCAGGATTCTCTTTGCTGTGACTGCGGCGAAATATCTGCCCTATTTTCATCCGTCCAGGACTCTTCTTCTTCTTGATATCGGAGTCAGGAGTTTTGGCAGACCTGAAACACAAAAATTACGGAACTCGTGAAAATTTTGCGTGAAAGCCGAAAAAAATATCTAGTTGCAGTTTACAAAATTGCTGATGAATACCTAAACTATGAGTTCTAAGACCAACACACGTCTCGGTGAATAACCAGAACGCCCTTTCCAAAACAAAGATTCACGAATTTTGTAAACTAAGCTCTTGCAGATTCGATGCGATAAAGGAAGTGATGAAGTAATTGCATCGCGCGAAATTGAAGGCACTCCATTCATGGCGAACCGTTACATGTCCGGTGATATCTCCTACAGGTATCGAGCATAAAACTTAAGCTGAGGATGATATTGTCTTATGAATGCTCGTGTATTAAGCTTAAAGCCTCTCAATACATCTAACAAAAGCTTGAAACGGGTTGAAACTTAGAGGATGCCAGGGAAATTAATTGTCCTGGCGGAAAGACACAGCATTGAGCACTATGCAGCAAATTTCTGTCGCGCGCTGAAAACTGACCGACCAACCGGTTATGCGTGGGTAGCGATTGAAAAGTTGCATCGGATACAATTGAAGGGGCTTCAAAGCGGGTCGGCAAATGATTATTGATGTTTCGCGTGGCTGGAGTGGAAAGTCGAACTAAAAGGAAGCATAAGTTTTTGCTTTTACTTAAAGAAAACGTTATTTAAGTGCTTCAGGCATGTTCCGAACCTTCGAACGCATTCGAGCTACAGAAGTTAATCTGAAATATATTCTCTGGACTCAAAAATATGTAATTCCGGTAAATGTATTATTTTAAGCCTTTGCGAATTAAGTAACACGACATGGATCAGGCAAATCGTGCTCTTGCAAATCATAGTAGATTGGTTAGTAGAAGCTTGGAGGAATTCATACTGGTCTCCCCGAGGATAAAATGGAAAAAGCAGATACTTTTTTATTCATAAACGCATTCTATTACTCTTCTGACGCGTGAACTTCCGCCAAGAACGTGGACAATTTTGGCGGGAATCGAGATAGAATTTCACTGAGCCACTGCCACGACTCACGCAATCAGAGCGTCGGAATTCCACGCAGGAGAGACGAACAGTGGCGTGGCGTGCTTTGCTATATATCGATTGATCGGCCGTATAAACCTATGGAAAAGTATCGATAAACATGGTATCGCAGCGAACACCTTAATAATCGATTCTTTACTATATAGCTTCAAGGGGGAAATATCGATATATGTCGAAGCACGCCACGCCGCGCCACTGGAGACGAAACCCAGCTCACTGTCAGACAAATATTAATCGAAAAAGACGCTACCAGTGACCATAGCATTGCCGCTCACAGGTAAGGTAAGATCCCAGGCTACTGATAAACCTTATCACTGTCTCGGCATACCTATACCTGGATAGGTGAGCCGTGATAAGACACTTTCAGGAAAAAATATCAAAGCTCGCTCCCTCTGCTCGCGGCGGCGTGGCGAGGAATGCGCGAGATTGCAATGGATATGCATTGGACATGATACTCCTTACGACGCGACATTGCCGCGTTGTCATGTGCAAACTGGATTCTTGCATTAATTTTTTCGGTGGTTTGAAATGAACGAGTCCTAGGTCCTAGGTAGAGTGCGCTCAGAAGGGGGTGACTTGATTTAAATAAAAATGTTCTTGAATTTGCCGCCAGGAAGAGTTTTCTCTTGATTCAAGAGGAAAAGGCGTTTATAACAAACGAGAACGCTTGATTTGAGCAATTTTACTTCTTAAATAAGAGGAAATCTTCTTGGCGGTAAATTCAAGTCACTATTTTCTCTAGTGTGACTACAAACAACTTGTAAGCCCCCCGGTTAAAATATTAATTGGATTAAATATATAGAGCATATTACTGCAGGAAGGCGGTTTTAAAAACCTAAGTATGATGAGTTTTTTTTTTGATGAGATGTTGAGCTATTTTGAGAGGATCGACTTCTCTTTGGGGTCAACGAACAATTCACGAATTGATGAGTTCCACGAGAGAGTTAAAAAAAAGTACGGACACTTTTTGCGAACTTGTAGGTAAAACCTAACGTGAATTGATCGAAGCCAGAAATGGGAGAAGCATAAGGGTATTGCTTTTTGAAATAAGTGCGACCGATATTCCATGATAAAAAATTAAATTTACGACATTTTTAACAGGGGAATTTTCGGTAAATATATGTATTTCATTCAAACGAGAGAGGAGGCGAAATCAGTTTAAAAAAGAGGGTAGAAACGATGCATCGATCTCTCGCCGATCAGCTGAACTATTTCCAAATCACCGCCCTCAGTACATTCTTGATAAACAAGGCATCGGTAGCTGCACCCATGAGGGAAAAGAAACCTCCGTTTACAAATATAAATTTCGTCAGGGTTGTTTGTACGCGTGCACGACCAGTACCACTAGAAAGCAACTCGCGATATTCTCCGTTCTCAAACAGTTGGCTCGAGGCGGTAAAATCGACCCGAAATAATGCGCTTTTCGAAACTCTCCGGCTGGTTGGCCAAGAGACCTTCAGAATCCTAGTCCGACATCTGTTTTGTTTCGGTGACAACACAAAATCCGGAAGATCTGTCAAGTATCGGTCAAAATATCAGACTTCCGGACACTTCGTCGTGCGAACCGTATCAGCGCTTGTGAAATCCTCAACGCCAGGTTAAAACGGGACCTCAGAATTACAATCTTTCGAAATTTTGCCAAAATACACATGCAGCAGTTATACGTAGTTTACGGGCGATTTGGAAACTTGTTGAGAGCTCAAATGTTTTCATCCGACACAATGCTTTTACTTTTGAAAACATTAAATCGAAAAATGGGATGCGGTAAATGCGAAGGAACTTCGTAAAACGGCGCAAACATGAATTGTTAGAACGCGATTGTACTGATAACATCGAGGAGAAATAATTCTATCGATTGATAATAATGAATAACACTCGCATGACTATCAAACTTGCTTTTTAAAAAAGGAGTTACGGTTACTTTGTGTGGTAGATATGAATAATTCATAAATGTTAACAACATCACTGACCTACAAAAAAGTTATCAAGAGTAAAAAGCGATGCGAAAAACCGCGAAAGAGAGCTGAGCGGGGCTATCAGTTGGAGAAGATGACAGAACTTGATAATAAAGTGATTGAAATTTCGGTTACGGAGCGTCGAAAGTGCCGAAGCCAAGTAAAAAGCTGAGCACTCGTGGAGGAGAGTGAGCGAAGCGCCTTCAATCCATCGAGTATGCACAAAACCAGCACTCACGTCGAAATAGTCGCATGGCAAATCTTGCAGGCGCTAGCCTTGCGGAAGAGTTCCGATATTCGTCCGAAATCATAAAATGTGGCTAAACTATTAGGCTAATCATTTATTCAGTACACGCTATCTCAATTTCTAAGTTAAACGCATTACAAACTTTGAAACAATCACAAGAAAATTCGTTCCCTGCTCTAATTCCGTGATGGGTTATTTCCCTTTCATTTTCAATGAATTTTGTGAAAACTGCAAATAAATCGGACAGGGTCCACTGTTTACGAAGCTAACGATTGAGTTTAGGAATTCGCAGAAAAAAGCTGTATTCGTGCGATGAATACGTCAAAATCGCATCCAAGAGCAGAAGAAATCGCTGACCCGTTTTCGACCGTAAAATGGACAGCGCGCAAAAATCTAGATGTATTATCAAAAACCCAACCCTTGTGCACCGTATTTGTTAATTAATAAATGTGTTTTTATCTTTACGGCTGAAAGAGTGTAGGTGCTGTCAAACGAAATTATCATGTCTGTATCGAGGGTAAGTTGAAAATATGAGAGCTGAGAAAATTCAGCACCCGCACTTCGCAACACGTGAACTCAGGCAATCAGGCGCGCGTAGCTCACTTAGATAGGAGTCAAAAGATAAAAGAGACCCAGAAATGAGAATTCATAAGAACCCTTATCCAGAGCAAGGTGACAAAGGCTGTTCTTATCAACTAGGTACATAAATATTGAGCCATCTCCGAAAAACTTTGCACCGTTCGGGCAGTCTAAAGGTGATACATCTGAGGAATCAGAGACATAAGATCACTCGCTCAACGACTGCATGCTTTCATCTAGGAATATAGTATCTCCAAAATTGAGTAGGTAAACACTGCCGTGCTAAGGAAGAACGCCGTATGGACATTCCAGAGTTGCCAAATTTCCTACGAGAAAATGTTTTTATTTTAGGAAATTAATGGATATTTTTCCTTCAAATTTTCAGAATCTTCAGGTAAAGCTGTGAACTAAATCATCTGGAAAATTGGCTAAGAAAATATTCATAAATTTACCAGGGAATTCGCATTTCATGAGAGGAAATTTGGCAACGCCTGAAGGTTCATACGGAGTTTTTCCTTAGCACGGCAGAGTAGAAATCCTAATACCTAACGCTCGGGGCGATCAAGATCAAAACTTTAGGGTAATTTAAGTTTCTTTCCTACTTTATTACGCAGAAAAAAGTTCTGATTTGACGAGAAAAACTAAAAAAGAATTCCCCCAGAAGTTGTTTCGAGCTCTTCAACGTGTTCAGCCTATTTTCTCGAGAATCCTTTATTAAATTCGTTTCAGAAGTCTTACGACAATACACTAGTTCAACTTTTACATTGCTTTTTTTTCATTAGAGGCGATTGATGAGGTCGGGCATCGTGGCAAAATTTCATGAAAAGTCATGTGAAAAATTTCATGAAATTTCAGAAATTTATGACAGATATTGAAAGATACCGGTTCTTCTTTATGTTTCGCAAAATGTAAAAAATTGCGACTTTCTTCTTTTTTTTGCGTTTGAGTGTGGGTTGCATACTCTAGCCCCTGAAAAATATGAAATTTTTCACGGCCTAGTGAAATTTCGTGAAATATTTCACTGAGATTTCCGATCTTTCATTTCTTTCTTATGTTTCATGCCACCCTACAACCTCAACTTTATTATTGCTAAAATGGATAACTGGCAACAGCGCGCACGTGATTGCATGGTTGGCGCGAAGCGATCTTTCGCGCTCGGATGAGAGAAAATGGACGCGAGACTCGAAAATACGACACCTAGTTGAAGATAAACAAAGTTATTTGCTAGGCTATTTACATGAGGGGAGTTGAATGACACTGCGAGTCAACTATCGGTCCGCAATGACTGCAGAAATGCACACAGCAGAAGACGAATGAAAGTTATGACGCCCCGACTTCAGTCTTGAAGGATTAATATTTGAATTCAGAGAACTAATAGTTTCGTAACGGATAACAATTACTACTGGGGGCTAAAAAAATGCTAGGATACGTCGTCCACCTGAAAGTCAGAAAATTAGGAGGGGGGCAGAAGGCGCAAAAATGCGAAGTTTATGAGATGGAACTTTTAATCGTTGATTCTGACAGCTCTGCTCCTATGACCACCGTAATATTTTTTGTAAACTCAGCTGTACCTAAATTATTTAAGACAGGAAAAATTCATCCAAAAGTTGACAGTTTTTCAACCAATGAGTATAAATACCTAGAGGGTCAAATATTCATTTAAAACTATCGTCGATTAACAATACTCGCAAAAATGTTTACTGAATGGGTAGTGATATATGATCGGGTCCCATTAAAAAAAATTCGACCCCTCAAACCAAAAACTAAATAACAGGATGCAAATTTTTACGCGGAAAACGGTATGGCTCGTCGATCTCTTTGAAAGAAGTTTGAAAATACGTCCTTTGTGGTGATAGTAACTTTCAACTTCCCAGGCCCTTTCAAAGGCATTCAGAGAACCGAAATCGGACTATGTTCTGTAATAGGATTCAAATACAGATTGGCACAGAATAACAAAAAATAGTTCAGTCTGTAGATAGATCTAGAATTTAGTATTTCTCTTCAAAAAACGAAGCGAAGAAAAGGAAAACGTTACTTGAGCTTTTCTCCTACAGGAAAAAATAGTCATAGCTCGAGATATTTTCAGGTAGACACTCACTCTGATTCCGGACTGAAGCTGTGGAACAAATTTGTGGTAGATAGACTAGAATTGGTACTCCATCGGATTTTGTACGTCCGTTTCTTTTCGACGAACAACTTGGGGCGCCGCCCGAAATTCCAACACTCCGAAGAGGTCTCCTCGAAATCCTCCTCGCACACCATCATCACCATGGTCACGTCGAGGGCTACCGTTAAGCGAACCGGAGGCAGAAGCTCACAACTTTGTAGAGCGCACGCACAATCCCGAAACCGAACCTCAGGACATTGAAACAAGCCGCTAAAACTCCGAAAACTGTGTAGAACAGCCTCTGCAAGAACGGAACCACCGCAAGGACTCCCTCATACACCAAGGGGTCGACAATCGAAGCCACGCGGAACAAAACTTGGAAAACCAGGGAGAAGAGGATTTTAGGCGCGGTAAATCCTAACGCAACTACGAAAAAACACGCGCAAACACACGCAAAAGTACCGAGCTCCGTCACGAGTTTGAGCGGAGACTCGAACCAGAAATACAGGAAAGCAAACCCCGCGATGATCAAGTGATTCGGATGCATAATTTGCAGGCGCACATATCAAGACCGTGGGAGAGACACTATCACAACCAGGAGACTTAAACGTCGGGTAAAGAAAGTAGCGAGCGAAAAACGCAGGACACAGGCGACCGTTGATGTTTTCCAAGCGCGCGGATGATCCTTCGAAGTCCAGACGTAGACATGGCTGTACGGAGCAGCGTGACCGCAGCGGACGGGGAGCGTTCGGAAACTGATTCGCCTTGCCCCTCCGGCCTCCGGGTGCCGAAACCGCGGCCGGCGTCGGGCGGAGGGGAGGGGAGGGAGGGGAGTCCTGGCGGGAGGGGAACGGGAGAAGAATAGCCACGGACAATGTGCACCGACTGCAGGCGTAGGAATCTGAGCGAGGGCCGGAGGGGCGGGGGATAATGCCCGGGTTAAGGGAGGTGTAATCACGGCGAGGGGAGAAGAAATCATTTCTCGGACGGAGCTTCCCCAGCCCTCGTAACTGCCAAGTGCGCAGCAAGGGTGAAAATACAGGGTGCGCCCCAAGTCGCGCGCCACGGGTGTTCTCCTGCCGCGGCCGATTTATCGACGGGGGCCATACACCCCTTGTGGGAATTTTTGTAAAAAAACGATGCTTCAGGATTTTTTTCTTTTTTTTTTTCATGAAACGACCTTTAGCGAATGAGGCAGAAAGCTGAGAATTCATCGGTGGGAAAAACTTCGCGACGGAGGTGAAAGGGAAATTTTAATTGATATAGCGAGCATTAGGAGGATGGAAATTTTGCTGGCGATTCGGTGTTTTCGCCAACGGTGTCTTTAGAGAGTTATGCCGTTTTTTCATACATAGTTGAAAAACTGAAGCACTATTTGGGAAAAAAAGAAGAGAAAAGTGAAGTCAAAACGAAATGATGTAGTTCAAAATGATTTCCAGTATACTGTATTTTTTGGGTGCCACTGTTTGCTGAATGTCCCTATTATGTGTAATCACAGAGTTAAATCCGTCTTCATTACTGTAATCATACTCTATGAATGATATAAAATCAACGCATGGCGCTTGAGGCGCGAAGCACTAGGTTGGACCGCGAAGTGGTCAGAGGACGTAGCCCCCTTGTAAATTGATAAAAGCCGAGGAAAGGATCTTGAAAAATTCTGACAAAAAGAGAGAATTAGTCGATCAGTTTTTATGATTTGCGACGAATTATGTTCTCCTCAACTCCAACCCTTCCTGCATGGTGAACGATAGCTAACGAGCAGCCAAGAGAGATACTGTATTTTCTAGAATCTATGTTTTTCAGACTAAGGAAACCGTGTGGATACTAACTACTCGATACTTCACTCGAGTTAAAATCACTCGAACAAGAGAATTCCCGGAGATCAAAGCGTAAAACTTTGAGAACGCACTGTGAGCGCGGAGACCTACCCTAAACTTCGTCTTAACGAAACAGCAACAAGTAGCAGTGTTTCACTCTTACCCCACGAGACTTTTTCGTGAGGGATCTCATTATCACGTTCACATATCCACCCCAGAGCGCTCTGTTCCGACCGTTAGGGGCTGAAGTTTTTTCTAGATCTTGAGGTGCAAAGCTACCCTCTCGGGGTGCGGATCGCGTGCAAAAAAGGGCGGTATGTTTACAAGTAAATAATTACCCACAATACAGGGTAATTTTCGGATGGTCTCTGCTTTTGCATTTATATACCGGAAAAAGGTCTCGGAAGATCGGGTGAGGTGTATTGCGGTCAAAAAAGTCAGGGTCTTAATCAGAATAAGGAGATTGATGAGCGAGCAGCTTTTATGTAAAACCTAAGCTGGAATGATTTAGCATAATAAATTGAAAAGATTAAGTGGGCTATTATTAGCTATCGCCGATCGGTTGATAATCTACGCAGGTAACTCTTTTCGTGACTTTTGCTTTCGAACTCGGGCCTTCCTCTCTGCATGTTTTTTCGGTATAAATCTTGCATGTATGATTTTGTTTTGTTAATTCGACAATGCCCGGTCGGTGTATCCTCGAAGTCAAGTCTTTCAAGCGAATTATAATGAGCGAAATAAAATCATTTCAATATATTTCGCTTACAAAACGTAGGCAGCCGCAGGGCAGGAATATTTGCATTTAAGGATCAATTGAAATTTTTTACTTGGGTACATCTTATTGAAGCCATGATCCCTAGAAGCGTTAGATCCCTAACGCTCCTTACAAAATTTTCATTGTGAGAGGAAAAGTAAATAAAAAGTACAATATATAAAACTGCCGCGATTGCAGCGAGTAGGACGCTTGACACATTGTTCTCACGGAAAATATGCTTAAACTGTGTCTCTTCAGAGCATTTTTATGGGTCAAAACTCGATCTATGGTACAAGAGGCCAAGGTCCTGAAATCCACGATGCCCGAGATTCTTATACCTCCTCATACCCCGATCTTTACCTCATTTTTCCTAATCTTCGGACGAAAATTCCTGAAAAACTTGTGATTTCCTCAGGTTTTCGTCAGATTCTCTGATGAAGAGTAGATTCCGCCCCGAGTTTTAAGCCAATTTGTGATTGTTTCAGAGGGGTCATGCTGTAACGCTGAGCGCGCCACTGTTTTCGCGAGCAGTCGAAATAAACGAAAATAAACGGATGGTTCAACGCTCCCTCGCGCCAGGCGATTTAACCGTGAACCGAAAACTGCAAGGTCGCGACTTTTCCTACCGGCCCCCCGCCCCCGCGCGCCGATTTTCCACCGACGCGACGGCGTCGCCGCGGCGAGACGCGACGCGGCGCGGCTTTGACACCGAAACCGAAAAATCGGATAGGTTGTCGATCGCAGATAGGGGCTTCCGTGTGCGACCGGCGCGACGCGGCGTAGATTTTCACAGCTGTCAGCGAGGTATTGAGTATTGCCACCGAAAATATGGGCCTTTTCTCGCCGGGAAATGTCAAAGGGTTGGCCTGGTCGACCTGCTGATCGATTTTTGAAAGACATCGATCGGTAAATCCCTATATAAGTAATGCTACCTATCGATCTAGATTATTCGATACTTCTCGATGAACCTCGAAAGGATCGGTTTACTTGTGAAAAATCCCGGGTGGGTGACGAATGACCGGTGAATGCAACCGGCGAGCAGCGCGCTGAAAATCGGGACTAATCGGACGCCTTTACGCAAATAAAGCCTTTTAAGCAAGAACGACGGATGTTCCATTCGGGATACGTTGCTCGTCTGTTTTTCTTGACGCAGCAGGCTTGAATTAGTGTTTACCGTCAAAAGGATTCATCTTTGACGCCGTTTTGACCTATATTTGTGACAATAGCAGATGAACATCTCTAGACCGCAAAGACATAGCGGGTTCTATTTATAGGTCTGGAGCCCCTTCTCTCGGAAGACTTGAAATTTTTTGCGACTGGTTTGGAATTTTTCACCGCAAAATCCGATTGAGAAATTTTTTGATGTAACAATCTTGTCCTTTTTTTTTATGATGAAAAATGTCCAGCTACGTCATAATCCCGTTTTAATGGAATTCGACGATCAGAGTCTAAAAAATCTACTTTTTCAGAATACTACAGAAAGATAATGGATAAAAGTACGCATTAAAGTAGGAAGAAAAAACACTATGGATACTCTTTCTAAGCATTGGTGTATCGCATTTCGATCGATATTATGTTCTTTGAATGGGTTTTCCTGACACTTTCTTAAAATTGTTGCACTTGGCCGTGATCGCGCATTTCATGGCCACCGAGCGGCAAACGGAGAAATTTTATTCTGGTATTTTTCATTGATGAAATATGAGCCATTGCGCAGCAAAGCAGAATTGAGGACGCCCACATTTTCTTCAACGGTCAGCCTTATTCATCGTCAGCTTTCCTTGAAGAAGTCTCGAGAAACATGAACGATCGGAAATTTAAAAAAAGTATTTGCCTTCAGAAAATACATTACATGAATTATTTGTAACACTTTTTCAATAAGATCAAATCGCTGTTTCCCGGACGAAGGAAAGTAACTCCATCCTGAGTTCGCAAAATTGACTCAAACGATTCAATATTTTACCTGAATATATATCCGTTCAATTTTTGTCCAAAATTTGTCAGGTGTTTGCATGAGATCGGAACAAAAATGAGCGGAACATTCAGTTAGAAATGCCGAGGATTCTCCTGATCGAACTGCAATTCACGAGAGGAAATTCGGCAAAACTCAGCGGACTGATTATTGAAAGTGATAGACAAAGCTATAGACAAAGAAGACATAGGAAATATGGAGCGATCCTATTGGTTGAAATGGGTGGTTCCTATCGACAAAGAGAGGAAATGATAGACTAACTGTCGGGTTTCTCGTGAGTTGCCGTTAGTTAGTCTATTACCTATCCCCTTTGTCCATTGCAACCACCCGCTTCCACCAATGAGATCTCTCCATACCTCTTTTGTCTCCTTTGTCTATAGCTTTGTCGATCAATTTCAATAATCGGCCCGCCTGGTGGTTACGTTCTTTCGTGAAGGATACGACGAAAATACAGTTATCAAGATTGATGGGGGGGGGGGGGGGAACTAGGGTACTTTAAAAGGGTCACAACATAAATACCAATCATGTTTCTTAACAACATATCCAAAGATTCCAGAGGTTAAGATATTTCTTTTTTTTTTCTATCAAACAAAAAGTACCCCCGAAGCCTATATTAATGCACTCCTTCTGGAAAGGCTAAAAAATAGGCTTCGTTAGTGGGAGTGTATTGAAAAAACAATGAGAAAAAGGCACTGGGTAAGTGAGAAACTCGGTTCGCTAATTATTGTTGCTGGTCGAAAAATCCGAAGAACGCAAGTCGGCGGGTGGACGACGGCGCTCCTTACCGGAAGGCCACCGGCGGGCAGTCCGACAGGGGCCAGTCGAGAGAGCGCCGGGCCGGCAGGAGCCACTGGTCTTGTCGCCCGGCCGAGGAATCCAACAAGTGGCGCTATCAGAGTGCAGAAATGTCACAGGTGGCGGACCAGCACATCACGATAAGGGCGGAGGGCGCCCCGAAGACTGAAAGCACACGTCGCGAGCCCGCGTCGACATATCCACCCCCGTTGCCAAAAACCAACACCAGGACGACCGCGAAAAGGCGATTAAAAGGTGCATTTCGGCAACAACGCTCTCGAAGATGCGCCAGTCTGTCTTGTGGCGGAGACAACCCCCGCCTTGTTGCCAGATGAGACGGGAGCACCGGGGACATCGATCGGAAATCAGGGGTTTTTGCATGAGATTAGGCAACCGGGCGCGCTATCCGGACGGCATCATTTACCATGGCCCCCGTCAGGGGACAGTCAATGGGGACCCGTCTGAAAACTGATTGTCCCGGCCTTTCGAAACACTGACCGTCATCCGGACAGCGGCCTTTGTTCCCGGCATTTGTTAATTTTTTTTGTTTTTGTCTTTTTGTTGATTTTGTGAGTGCGGGCCCATTTCTCCAACGGACGGAAAAAAGGGACAGCGCCCCGCCCTTCCCCTCGGCACCCGAAACAGGCCGCGTTCGGGGCAGGTACTCGAGTTGCGTAAAAAAACTACGATAAATCAAAAGTGAGAAATCGGAGAGGATATTATAGGGAAAACTTAAAAAATGATCGAAAAAATAAGAGGGAGGGTTGGAAGGCTGGAGGGCGGGGGGGGGGGGGGGGTAGAGCAGAGTCAAGCCGGAAGTTGAGAATTAAGACAAAAGGCGAATCCTCTCGATGGAATCGGTTCCGTTTTTTGTTCGAGCTTACTTCCCTTTCTCTCAGATGGTGCAAGTCGTAAATTGACAAAAAGGCATGAAAACTCTCAAATATGAGTGTTTTTTTCCCCCAGGAGAGATGGTGAGACATTTTTCAAAGAGAAGTCATATTATCAAAGAACGTGCTGAAAGGCCAACAAATAGTAATTGTAACCGCCTCCTGTGACAAATTGAAACCCTCGCTAGCCGGTTGGTCATGGATAAAAACGTCTAACTTCGCGGTTCCATCTGTGTATCTCTGAAAAAATTACCTTCTTGATGAGCGATACAAATGAAAAACAAATAAATAGTTAACAGCCGGCAATATGAGTAGCTGAGATAAGGTTACTATATATCAGCCTATCAGCAAATTTCAAAATCCCTAGATTAAACGTCTATACACTTTGTTGCAAAATGAATTATTACGAAATGCCTTCAAAGTGTTGATTATGCAACGCGCATTCCCTGGGAGTTAAAATAGTTATCTCACAGACGCCTTGTTACAAGCGACTCAATTTTAAAGTTTTATCGCCACATTTTCTATAAATTTATACAAAAATTGGCGTATGAATCATCACGAAATGCCTTCAGATTACTGATTATGCAATGCGCATTCCCTCGGAGTTAAAATAGTTATCTCACAGACGCCGTGCTACTAGCGGCTTACTGTTCGAGTTTCATCGCCTCCTTTTCTAATTAAGCCAGAAATTGTACTTAACTGGAAAAAAAGTCTCTTGGATTGGATCTAGCGTTCAGACTCTTACTATAAAACATTTGACAGGAAAAACTACTCTTGATCCAATCGGATGTTTGGTTGAATCAAAAAGAAATCCGCTTACATGAAGAGTCTAAGCTCTCGATTTGAGCAAAACGATTGAATCAAAAGTATTTTTTCTTGTCTAATTTTAGAGTCTGGACTTTAGATCCAAGAGACTTTTTTTCCCAGTGTTCCTCATTGCAAATGGCAATTCATTTGTCCCTGTAGTGACCGGGCTGACCAGAGTCCAAAACTCAATCCCTCACATCCGATCCGATGTCAACACTGGACGCTGGGCCGGTCCAGGAGACGTGCGATTCCGCCGATGCTGTTCCTCCGTCTTCGGGAGCCCGGGATTTTCTGTGAAGCCCTCGGGTTCCACGAAGGCACGGGCCCAGGAGCCTCGCCCGTGCGACTCGGCCCCGGCGAGAACGGCGAAAACCGACGCGCGGGACGTCAATAGCACGGTGGATCCTAGGGCAGGTACCCATGGGGGGCTCCGTGCAGGCACCTGGGAAGACACGGGCTTTTCCATTTACATAAACTCTTCACATGCTCGAATCACGTGTCGCCGTACATAAATTAGGCCCGCTAAAGCCCTCCTCGCGACTCGAGTCACGTTTGGGATGTTCGCACCCGGCGTTGCCTCTTCGCGCTTCGCCGGGCCAGGATTTTCGGCATTTGGGCCGGTTCGCGGAATGGTGGATCTTTTATCTCAAGATTGATTATTTTTTCTCATTTGTGACGTTTGCTGTTAATTTTAAGCGCAGAGACCACGTTCTCTGTTCTGTTTGATTTGGATCACGAGACAAGATGCATTATTATACTGATATACGGGATAAGAAAGAACGAGAAACGCTTAAGGCGGGAAGCAGAAGAAAAGGTGTGCAAGGATCCGGAAAATCGATAGATATGTGATGCAATATGAGACAGACAGTCTGACGTCGAATTCTTGAAGATCGAAGTTTTTTCATATTTAAATGAAGCGCGAGACTTGGGAGGGTGATAAATGTCCGATTTTGTTGGGAAAAATATCTAATAATGACCAAATTCAAGTTGTTAAATTTAGAAAAAACCTCGAAGGGGGTTTTCAAAAACTCAAAATATCAAGGAACTCGCGTTGTATGTTTCGACTCAGAAAGTCGGCAAAGAGCTTGAATGATTCCGCTTTGCGTTTCTGTGCAGAAAATTATCGACAACTTCGGTCCAAAATTGCATTTTTGACCCTCCTAAACTTTGTGTAAAATTTACTGTATTTATTAGTAATAAATGTAAGATAGGAGAAACATGGTATGCACTAATTCACTAGAAAGAAACACATTGGATCTAGAGTCCAGACTCTTAAAAACATCGACAAGAAAAAATACTCTTGATTCAATCAGATTTAAGCTTAAATCAAGAACCAAGCCTCTTAATTAGAGCGGATTTCCTTTTGAGTTAAGCTTAAATCTGATTGAATCAAGAATATTTTTTCTTGTCAATGTTTTCAAGAGTCAGGACTCAGATCCAAATGTGTTTTTTTCCCCCAGTGAACACATATTAGCTCAACTTTGTTTGTTTCGAAAGTCTGATTTTTGGAATTAACTTATAAACGCACGGTGTCTGTTTAAAATATCGCAAATTAACATTTTAAATCGCACCGTCAGGCGTTGTCGCACGCAAACTGCTTTCGTTTCCCCCAACACACGCCGGTTTTCCCACCGATCAAGTGCTCTGAATTGGCGCGATGGCGCGGTTTGAAAAGGCGGTCCAGATTGGCGCGAGCCGCTGGCAACAGCGGGCTTACCCAGGTGGAAAAGAAGACATCCTCCGATCTGACTCCTTAAGCCTCCGTTGGGCTTTTGTTTCGGAGTCAGCAAGGGATAACACCGACCGGAACACGGACCCTCCCGAGGGACTCCCGGCGCGGAGCGGCGAGGTGCGTGCTCCTTACAAGCTCACCACCGGAAACCCTCGACAAATCGCCCTGCCAAAACGGAAACGCCAGGGGATCCTTATCTCGCGCTCGCACGTACCTATTGCGAAAAACTGAGCTGACGGCTGATTGTTGAAATTGATAGACAAAGCTATAGACAAAGAAGACAAAAAGGGTATGGAGGGACACACAGGGGGAAAAAAACACATTGGATCTAGGGTCCAGACTCTTGAAAACATTGACAAGCAAAAATACTCTTGATCCAATCGGATTTTTGCTTGAATCAAAACGAAATCCGCTTAAATTAAGGGGCTTGGTTCTTGATTTAAGCTAGATTCTGATTGAATCAAGAGTACTTTTTCTTGTTGATGTTTTTAAGAATCTGGACTCTAGGTCCAATGTGTTTCTTTTCCCAGTGCATAGAGAAAATACAGAAGGTGGTGGCAAGGCAGCCATCTTGAAGATTTGCTGTGACGTACAAAAGTACACGGACTGACGCGCTGTTCAAAAAAAAGTACATTTCATGGATTTCATGATGGAACCTGTATAAAAACCTGCTTCTCCCCTCGAACTAACGTTGAAATTCATATTATTGGACACTTTACCATGACTCTCTAATTTCTGCTTTTTTGACGCACAGAAAATAATTTACAGAACATATACAAATACTTTTTGAAACCTAAGAGGAAGTTGCAAGAATTTTCATAGGTAGTTAGATATTGAAATTATTGCAATTAAACTAGATCCCTTCTGTTCAGTGCGATCCATTACCAAGTCAAGTTTTATTTGAATCAAATCTCATTCCAATAGAAAATGGCATCTGGATGATGATTAGTGCGAGTGGGAGATACTCGATTTGCCGCAAAAAATGCCCTATGAATCCTCACACTTTTTTATCCCTCTTTTTTGTGAGAATATACGGTGATGGGCTACCATTAACACGAACGCTCTTTAACTGATGGGGGTGATAATCGTGTTTTAGACACAAAAAAACGGTTAAACAGAAAATAAATCACTTTTTCGCTGGTTTTAGAGTATATTTGGATTTTCATATAACGTCACTACTTGAACAGTTTTCCCGAGAAAAATTTCAGAGAGGAAATTTTAATGTGTTTCCCTTGAAACAAGCGGGAAAAAGTTATACGGAATGGATATGCTGATTTTCTAAATTTCAGACTAAAAGGCTCTTGAAAAATCGAAAAAAAATAAGAGCTTATCTGTGCCAGGAAAACATTTTCAGAACTATGATTTACATGTTGACGTCAAAAACGGTGTTTTTTAGCGCGAGGTAGAGCATTTTTTTCTAGTTCGCAAAAAATAGATTATCCGTCGCCACTTCGCACGCTAGTGAGCCCGCACTGCTGTCAACTATACGCTGTATATGACTGAAACTCGAGCAATTTTGTCACTTTCTCGATTTCTTAGCACACTCAATTATTTTGACAGTAGTCTATACAGTCTAAATAGTCTATTATATAGAGCAGAGGTTTCTTTTGGGTGCTACACGGGTTACCCCTAGAAAGCGTTTCGCTTCCTGGGTCAAACAAGCAGGCTAATCTAGAATTTTTACCTATTAGTAACCGCATGAAATGCATTTTGGAATAAGAAACTACTGTTACTTGTTCATTTTAGATACGACGTATGAACATTCGAGAGTTGCCAAATTTCCCTCGGTGAAACATGTATTTTTGACGACATTCGTGAACATTTTTTATTGAAATTTTCAGATGTTTTAGATTAAAGTGGATACTATATTATTGTCTAAAATTTTTGGGGAAAAATATGAACGATTTCCCCAGTAAATTAGGTTTTTATCGAAGGAGACTTGACAACGCCTGAAGGCTCATACGACGTTCTTCCCCAGTGCCGGAGTCGGGAGTATAAATCGCTATAGCGACAAGAGAAGTAACAAGTGCGCGTGTTTCCCCACAAGGGGTGGTTGGAAATGTCGTCACGGTGGACACTGGTCGCGGTCTATAATGGTCGAAAACTTTCCCCGGGTAAATGAGAAACGGCCGTTCAATTCGACGGCCGGGCCGGGCTCGCTCAACATCCATTATTGCGACTGCGAATCCGAGAAGCTGGAACCTGTCGTTGGCTCAGTTTGTTGGATGTTGGCTAATTTAAATTACCAGTGATAAGCCCTGCTCCAGCCTCACCGCAACTAACAGTTGCCTGTTCGGATTAAAAAGAGCGATCAACGTGGGACTTGGCTGATGGGTGCTTCGGAATGACACCTAAAATTAGCTTTCTTCGTCAAAAACGAAATTTTGAAACGACAGCCTCGAAAAGGCAAAACTAATGATTTTAGATAAAAACGACGGTGATAGATCTTTCATTTTTCAATTTTTTTAAAGTCGCAACGATGGGGTAGTGATTAAAATTTCGAATACAGTTATTTACGCACTGGAAAAAAAAACACATTAGATCTAGAGTCCAGACTCTTGAAAACATCGACGAGAAAAAGTACTCTTGATTCAATCAGAATCTAGCTTGGATCAAGAACCAAGCCTCTTAATTTGAGCGGATTTCCTTTTGATTTAAGCTTAAATCTGATTGAATCAAAAGTCCTTTTTCTTGTCAATGTTTTCAAGAGTCTGGACTCTCGATCCAATGTGTTTTTTTTTTCCAGGGCGAGATAAAGTAGAATCAGAGGGATTCAGAGAGAGAATAGGCAGTTACTCTTCTCTTGTACTTGAGCATTGAAGATGATCTCTGATTTTGACTTTTTCAGGTTATTTCAGGAGATTTTTCAAAAATCAGCTCCTTTTGAACGAATTATTTATCGCTCCATCCAATGGTAACTGAAATGTCGCTGCTGGCAAGCTTTGGGTAAACAAATGTTCCACAAAGAAAATATAAAGATTGGCATGGAGCCCGAAAAAAAGCCCTCTAGTGCGTTTTTCGCCAACTAATTTTTTCCCTTGAACAGTAGGATGAATAGGTAAAATATTAAATAAATAAATCGATGCGATATTCAAATTCCGTCAGAAAAGTCTCATTTTAAATGTGAAACACGATAAACCTCCGGTGCGACGGAGGCTCCAAAAAAGCCAAACAAAAACCATTAGTCTGCAATCGGAGCTATCATCGAATCTAATGAAGCCATTTCGTCGCTCCTTTTGCGTAAGGGCGTATCTAAATTTCAACATGAGCCCCAAAAAAATGGATTTATACGTAAAACAGGGCTCACGTGAAAATTAGTATACACCCTTACGTCAAAAGGGTGTCGATTTGAGGCCAAAATATCCGAAAAAACTCGTCTCAGTATTCACTCATGTTTGTTAAAAGGAACCACGTCAATAATCAGGTGAGCCGTGAGGCCCGTATACTTCTACGTATCTTGCGGCCCATCAAAAAAATGAAAACCCCCCCTTTTTACCCTTAGGGGTCCGTGTTATGGGAACTGCCGGGTCCCGAGGCAGACCCCCCATCCGAAGCGGAGTCATTACCCCTTGGGAGCCCGCTCGACAATGCGAGCTATGGCTGTTATTTGTCTTTGAATGTTTCGTTGCTCCTCCGTAATTACGAGCGGGGGCATTTTGGGGGGGGGGGGGGGGGGGAGTCTGGATCCAACCCCCGAGACGGCAACGCACACGTGAGCCCGATGAGGGCCCGAATTGAGAGACGCGCTTGACAGACGAAATCAGATACCAGATAAGGGCAGTTTTCGGATCTCACGGGGGCGCCGCGCCGTGTCGTGGTCCTGGGTCGACAGGGTTGCCGAGAAAATATTTTTTTTTGGGAAGTATTGATGTGGTAGCCGAGTCTTAGATAGGTGAAAAATGCAAAATTTCAGGATTTTTTTTTTTTAATTTTTGGATACTGTTCTAATAATTTGACAGAAAAAGTGCTACAGCCGCAAATATCCACACTGGAAAAAAACACATTGGATCTAGAGTCAGACTCCTGAAAACATTGACAAGAAAAAGGACTCTTGATTCAATCAGATTTAAGCTTAAATCAAAAGGAAATCCGCTCAAATTAAGAGGCTTGGTTCTTGATTTAAGCTTAAATCTGATTGGATCAAGAGTATTTTTTCTTGTCGATGCTTTTAAGAGTCTGGACTCTAGATCCAATGTGTTTTTTTTCCAGTGAAGTATTGATGTGGTAGCCGAGTCTTAGATAGATGAAAAATGCAAAATTTTAGGATTTTTTGTTTAAATTTTTGGATACTGTGCTAATAATTTTCACAGAAAAAGTGAGTGCTACGCTACAGTCGCAAATATCCATGAAACGCTTTCTGAATTCAATTCGACATTTTTCAGTCTTCGGATCGAATCCAGAGACAAATTGATACGACTCTGGTCAGGGAAGTTCTAAAAAAGACGGAAGGCTATATCATTTTACAAAACTTGCGTCTCTGCAAAATTTTCGGGGTTTTCCAAGTTTTCCTTCACAACGATGACATCGTATAAATAAAAAAACCTTTCCCGATCGACAATCTACTAACATTCATCCGAAAAAGAGAAATTTCTACTGATTAATCGAGGATTAATTTGAAAAATTACGATTCTTTTTTAAATGATATTTTTCAAAAATTTTAAATCCACTCCTCTTCGAAAACTCAAACAATGGGAAGAATCCTGGTCATTTCCATAAAATTCCCTTGATTGTCTCCTGACTTTTTTGACATTCAATGTTTGGTAGATTCTGCGATAATCTCAGAGGATAAAAATCTCTCTATTTCTGCCGAACTGAGATTCTGCATTAACCAAGTGGGATACGCAACTCTACCGGTGATTAGTCATTGATGAGTTCCAAGACCAACAGAGCTATTCTCTCGGTTCCTGCATTTCTACGAATATTACCGAATTTTTATGTTCGGCTCCGCAACAGCGGTAGACAGGGGCTCCAAAAAAACATTGGTGACATCTGTGTTACCGAGATAACTATGCTCATCTATTGATACGAATATACTCGTTGCCGGCTCTTGTAAAAAAGTGTCTATTTTACACGTGCTCTTACGGGGAAACTTGAGTACACCTTCACAGACGGGCGACACTGATACGTGAGTCATACAAAAGCTTTGTTGTCCCTATGACTGTGTTTACATTCTTGATAATCAAAAAATGCTCGTTCTCTTTCTCACGGGATAGTGGTCAAAATAAGGGCAGTTCCAACTATCATGAATCAAACCCTTAAACCAAGTACACTTTCGGTTAATGTCAATGAATTTATTGTGTGAGTGTACCTGAGAGAAACCCTGATAAAGTCGATCAATATGATACAATTGTGTAAATCTTTTTTTCTCCTCTATGATGTGTCTCTTCTATGTTATGGAAGGTATCATTGAGTGAGTCAATAATATACCACTATGAATCCACACGATAGCATAATGACATCAAATTGACGTCATAATGACATCATTTTTGGTAAAATGAATCATGCTAATGCTATGACGAAAGCATAGGTTTAACACCCGTTACTACTGACGTAATGTTACAAGTGCGATGAATTTTTCTCATCATAATGGTATCAAATTAATCCACGAAGGTATGATATTGAATTCCTCGTGCCACTAGTATTAACTATAATAGTACAACGATCGTGTTACGAGGGAAAATGGTACAACAAACAGCACAAACACAGTTAGTTTTGATGTTACTAACATCAAAACTAATAGTATCGAGAATGGACCACTAGACAAGGTACGAATTTCAGCATTCTGATACAGGTTTCTTAATCAAAATTTTACGTAGAACACGATGCGCACAACAAAAATTACCGAAATCAACTCCTTATGAAGAAATTAAATGATTCTTGATGCGTGAATTCAAACCACCCCCGCTCATGAAAACTCAATACTATACGTGATTCACATCGCGCGCTAAACGTTGTCATGACAGTCTCTGCGATATACCTACAAATCTGGCAACCTCAACCTTGACGCTTTGGCTCAGTTGTAGCAAATTGCTTATAGTTTGAACAACACATGGTGGGAAATGAACGTTTGCTCGATTGAGAGACTCGCTATAAACGGTTATTGTGGTGCGCAATTTGACTCACGTAGAGCTTTGAGTTTCTTGTGAGCGGGCCTTTCAAAGTCCTCGTAACCAATGTGAAATAAAAACGTTAATATCTTCCTTAGAAGTTGATTTCAGTAATTTTCGTTGTGCAAATCGTGTTTTACGTGAAATTCTGGTCAGGAAACATGGAATAGAATGCTTAAATTCGTACCTTGTCTAGTGGTCCATTGCGTGATCAAAGCGGCGAAAACAATGTGTAGTGCTGGTGAAAATACATAAAAACTAAGAAATCAGGTTGTCCAAAGTATTAATTTGCACAGAATGCTACATGAGGGAATTGCAGTTCCTAACTCAGAGAAATTCAAATCGACGAGGTGTAAAACTTCTAGAAAGGAGGAATAATTGAAAAGGTGGTGGTGAATGCAAGGAGGCTCCTCGGTACATAAGGGCGCCATTGGGCTATAGGCTCTCTTGCTCTCTTGCACCTACTTCTTCGATTCACATTTGACCAACCGAGAGAGAGGGTGATGAGGGTGAAGACCGAGAAATAACAGTAGCGTCTCTTTTCAGCGCAGCCTAAAATGTCTGGTAGCAGGACAAAGCTCTCGACCGCAACCTGTTCACCCGTCGTCGGGAGGGTGAACTAAGTTGCTTTGCCATACTGACAGAAAAATTAAACATTTTCAAAATACAGCTTTCAGCTTCTATTTTTCTTTTTGAGGCATTATCTATAGGGAAAAACTCTTATTTGGATTGCATTTTGCAAAAAGGAACCACTTGCATTGCAATGTTGCTAAGATTGTGCAACTTTTTTTGTCTTGGAGGAAAAACCCGAGTATCCATTAGTAGTTTCTATTTTACTCGCTAAAAACTGTAAATTTAAGACAAAAATTACCATCTAAATTTCATAGTTTTTCACGATTTCCGCAATTTTATTGCAAAAGATGAAGTTGCACAATCTTAGCATCATTGCAATGCTAGTGGTTCCTTTTTGCAAAATGCGATCCATTTTTGCTCTAGCAAAAGTTTGCAACAGGCCCATTAGCGGCGTGCATCGCACTCTCGGAATTTGAGTCAAGATTCCCATCGCGAAACTCGGCAACGTCGGTGGATGGCAAAGGCATTCAAATGCTCACGCGCGGGTGAGAAACCCTTTCGCGGATGATTTCCCGCGGACCCTGGGAAAACGGGGCTCGCGCCGATGAAAGGAAAAGGTCCCGTTGGCCCGGGCCAATTCCAGTATTTCTGCGAGCGGCCGAGGCGAACACCCGGTCATCGAACCTGATTTCGGCCTCATCCGTAGGCATCCGCTGATCCTTGCCTGACTCCTTCAGTTCAACGGGGTTTTACACAGCCTCTCTATTAAACTGCCGTGCCGAGGAAAAACGCCGTATGAACCTTCAGGCGTTGCCAAATTTCCGTCGGTAAATCACGAATTTTCGAGAAAATTTGTGAAGATTTTTCTTCCGATTTTTCAGATAATTTTGTTCGCAATTTTACCGAAAGTTCTTGATAATTTCTCGGAAAAATATTCATTACTTTGCTGAAAAATTAACTTTTTATCGAAGGAAATTTGGCAACTCTCGAATGATCATACGGCGTTCTTCCTTAGCACGGCATAGTATTAAGGAGAGTTCGTCTTCATCTTGAGGGTCTCTTTCGGCTTTCTATGCTCCAAATTCGCACGCAGTATTTTCAGAGGATTAAGATTAAGGCCGAGGGCAGAGTCGGACTGGCGTAAATAAAGTTAGGCAGCCACTAGGATTTTGGGGCCCCTGACGTAAAAACTGGGCCCTTATGGGGGGTCTGGGGGGTCGCCCCCCAGGGATTGAGGGGGGTCCGGGGGTCCTCCCCCGGAAAATTTTGAAAATCTAACCCCTGAAAATAGAAGTTTTAGGCTCTTTTCGCATTGAAATTTGATAAATAGCGCCTCCGAAAATGTCACCTATTTTTCAGATATTTTTTGAAAAATTCGGCGATTCCTCTTGTTGATAAAGAAGCACATAACCTCCTCAAACTTTTACGCAGGGGCCTCTGCTGGTATCTTTTCAGAGGCCCCGCCCCTGAAGTTACCTTCTCCCAGCTGCAGGGCCAGTAGGGGCGTCTCAAAAAAGAAGTCATTTTAAAGTGAGTAACCTTCAAAGACCGGAAAAAAGAGCTTTCGAGACCCGGAAGGGCCCCTGAAAGTGAAACTTTTTTTTCGAGCCCAGGGTCAGGGGCCCCTGCTGACATCTTTTCAAGGGCCCCAGAAGTGACCTTCTTCGGGCTATAGGGGTCTCAGAGAAAGAGTCATGCTGTTTAAAGTAAAAAACCCTTAGAGGCCGGGAAAATATAGCTTCGAGGGCCGCTCCAGGGCCCTTAAAGCTCATATTTTTCGATCGCTGAGGGCCCTTGCTGGCATCTTTTCAGGGGCCCCTGAGGTTACCTTTTTCCGGCCGTAGGGGCCTCAGAGAAGGTGTTATGAGTTAAACCCTCAAGGACTGGGAAAAACGAGGGTTTTTCAGGGATTCATTTCATTTATTGAAGAATAAATTCAAGGATTTTTCACTTTTTCATGGATTCATTTCATTCATTGAAGAAAAAATTCAGGAATTGTCGGCTCAGGGGCCCCGACGGGGCCCCTGAGCCGACAATTCTTAGGCAGCGATCGCTGCCTAGCTGCCTTAGCCAGTCCGGCCCTGGCCGAGGGTTTGACTTTTCCCACGTATAATCTGTTTGCGCCGCAGATCAGTGGGCCCTAGACGTTATAGATAGAATATGGTTTGTTCGGGGTAAGAAGTTGATGTTCACGGAAAGGCACTCGAGAATTGTGTCGAATTATGGTAAAATTAAAAGGTTGGGGAATTCCGAATATGTGCGAGGGCGTACAATAACCATGCTCTAGTGGCTCCTAAAACTTGCTGGTTTTAGCGCATACTGTAATTTCAATACATTGATCGATCAATGTAATAATCTTTGATTAACCAAGATAATGGTAAACAAATTTGACAATGGTGGACAATTCATGTTTATGATTACGAAACATTTTTGTAACCGTCCACGAAAAGAGGGGCGCAAGTGCTAAAGAGCTTAAAATTGACGTATTGGTACCGCTGCTTAAGGAATCGTTCCATTAAAATGTTTGCAAGAAAAAAGGGATACTGTTTCAGCAAACTAGAATTCTGTGGATTTGAAGCTGAGATTTTTAAACATAGTTTTAACTTAGAGGCTAACTGAAAAAATAATCGATCATGCTCAGATCTTAAAATTATAGATATGAAATGCAATGCCACACTCTCTTGGGATACAAACATAAGCAAAATTGATCAGTTGAGGTTGGGATATCACAGTATGTTCCCACCAAGAATTCAAATTCCGTTTAACAGACCGAACGAGACAAAAATGGCTCTCCTGAAAAATTGCATCTGTGTGATAAGGTCACTTTTTTCGTGGACGGTTACATTTGTTAGATACTTCTAAATGTCCAGACATTATTTTAAAATATATTTATATTTGTAAAATTTACCTGAAGGTGGCGACGACGTTGTTGGAGGGCCAGCCGATGACGAAGGAGGTGTCCGGGGACCTGCCAAGTTTGGTGACGTCACCCATGGCGCTTTTCGTGAGCCACAACTCAGACATCCGATCTTTTTCCTTGAGGTTGGACCGAGAATTCGTCACCAGGAGCAGGTCGTCCAGGAGAAACAAGTGTCTGTCCGGGCTCTGAACTCCCTGAAAGTAAAAATGGAAAATATTTTGAGTTTTCCTTCAAAACCAAATTTATTATCAAGTCTTTAGACTTTCAAATATTTTCCGGTCAGGCATGATCTGAAAAAAAATCCTGAAGAGGAGACGAAACTTAGCGTTCTCCCTACTCAACAACTTTAGAATCTTATGTCATGAACGAGTGCTAAACTGCCGTGCTAAGGAAAAACGCCGTGCGTATGAACACTCGAGAGATGCCAACTTTTCTCCGCAGTAAAAAGTTCATTTGTAAGGAGAGTCATTAGTATTTTCGCTTGAAATTTTGAGATAATTTAGATCTGATTGCGAGTGAAATTCTCAAAGAGAATAATTATAGGAAAAAGATTCACAGATTTCCCAAAAAATTAGTATTTAAATGGAGAAAATTTGTAACGTCTGAAGGCTCATCGGCTTTTTCCCTTAGCACGACAGTAGATGCGCTGTAAAAAAATTGATCCTTCATCACAAGAAAACTGTAACATCAGTATCAACGTTTAATCCGCCGAGAAGAAAGCTTGTTGCGCCTAGAAAGTGACTTGAAACGCCACTTAGAAGCTTTGTGACGACAAAAATTTACTAATCGTGATAACATTTTCTCTTTGGAATATAAAATTGTTGGATCTTATTACGCGTTCCCCTCCCTGATACGAGGACAATCTTCCTCGTCATAGCGGCTTATTTTTCTTCCATTCCGAACTCCATGCTAAACATCTCCATCTCCACCTTCAACTAGTTCCAACAAGGAGTTAGAGATGAAAGTACAGTAAAAGCCACCTGAGTCGACAAACGCCTATAAAAACATCAGAATGAGTTTCCGTCGTATAGAATAAATTGCCTCGCCCGATGAAAAAGTCATTCCGGTATTTATAAGTCACCCCTTTCTTTAAAAAGAGACATAAGCAGCCTTTGAAAAAACGAGCGACACAACCCGTTCTTGCGACTGCGAGGGCGCGACAGAATGGGGGATCCATGAATGGACGAAAAAAGTTGAATGAATCCCGTGTGTGCGTCAGGAGTTAACTCACAACCATGACAGTTCGAATCGATGGAATCCCCCGTGGTATACTGCCGTGCTAAGGAAGAACGCCGTATGAGCCTTCAGACGTTGCCAAGTTTCCTCCGATAAAAACCGAATTTACTGGGCAAATTATGAAAATTATTTTCCAAAATTTTCAGACAATTTTGTACGCAACTTAATCTAAAATATCTGAAAATTTCAAGGAAAAATGGATTGCATTTTGCAAAAAGGAACCACTAGCAATGCAATGTTGCTAAGATTGTGCTACTTCTTTTGTCTTGGAGGAAAAACCCAATTATCCATTAATAGTTTCTACTTTACTCGCTAAAAACTGTAAATTTAAGACAAAAATTACCATCTAAATTCCATAGTTTTTCACGATTTCCGCAATTTTATTGCAAAAGATGAAGTTGCACAATCTTAGCATCATTGCAATGCTAGTGGTTCCTTTTTGCAAAATGCAATCCAAATATGCATTAATGTTGTAAAAAATACACTTTTTATTAAGGGAAATTTGGCGACTCTCGAATGTTCATACGGCGTTCTTCCTAAGCACGGCAGTACACTCCGCAACATCGAATGTCTAAATCCAAGGCATCGCAGTTCGATTAATCGCGATATACTTCTCTGGTAGCGGGTGGTGATGAATGGACTGTCGTCGCAGACGTCACTCGGATTAGTTTGGGACCCTCTTAATCAAGGGGTGTCAGGGGGATGTACGGGAGGGGCGGGGGTCCGAGCCCCGGACCGGATATACTTAGGCCCAATTAAATTCCAATCATTTAGCCCCGCGCCTCGATCTACAAGATGGATGATTGATTGAGGATTAGTTCGGGGAATGACGTGCGTAAGGTGACCGCGTGCGCAAGAACATCACCGGACATCGTTCACTCTTAAGACGAGTTTTTCTTCTTCTTTTAAGCCGTATGACACGATCGACCCTGGTAAAAATGTTGAAGGAAAATTGGCCGCATTCGCCTTTGAAATAGACCTAAAAACTGACCTTGGTTTTGGTCACGTACCGTGATCACAGATGGATTATAGCAGAGTTTAGGATACTCGTTTTGAAAAATTCTAAAAATTTCCGCGTTTCCTCTATCTTCGTCGTCAGCTTTACCTGAGCTTGTGAAATTGTGTTTTTTAAAAAAATTCTAAAAATTTTCGCGTTTTCTCTATCTCCGTTGTCAGCTTTACCTGAGCTTGGGAAATGGTGTTTTTCCTTTGCATTTTTTCTCTTAATCGATAAAAAGAGGAGAAGTAGATTTACGTTGATAACGAACTTAGTAACTTGATATAATTCATTTAACATCAATATTAGGCTCGCGGTATTTCCACTATTGACAGTACAAGATGCTTCGATTCTTTGAATTTTAAAGCTTCTTGGTTTGTCTCTAATTTGTCGAGGTTTCAAATTGAAAAGAATTCTGGGGATGTTGCGTGCATGAACGCGGTTCAAGACGCATACTCAGCGCAAAATTAGAGCTCTGTTGATAAAAAACACCGCAATGTTAAGTCGACGATTTAAAAATATTGACCTAACGAGAAAATTCGAGGCCTGATAGAAAAATGTCCAGAATTTTTGTACCTACCTGAAATTTTCTGACTTTTACTCTACAGGTCTCTCCTGACTCTTCAAAAGATTGTCATTTTCGTACGATGTTGATTTGTGCTGTACAGATTTTGTGCTTTAAAGTGTCTCCAATTTTGAACAGGAGACAGTGCGCTTCGGCTGCCTCCGAATAAAGGATCAGTGAGAAAGAAGCACGGTCTGGACAACAGCATAATGGCTATGCATTCCGTCTGGCCACGTTCTGGGCGCCCGAAAAATGTCCCGAAGGAAGGCGACTGGGCGACCGGAAGCTGACCTTATCTCATCTCTGTTTGGGCGCAGGGTGTCAACGCACTTGTTGCATACTAATCCGCCATTCCCCCGCGCCGAGTCAAAAACCGCGTACCTACCCCAACTTTAGACGTCAGTTACGAGGTTCTTGGTCGGTGGGCGTCCACCGCCCAGACTCCGGGATACCCAGAAACACCGAGTTCCGCCGAAACAACGCAACTGCGGGTGGCCGTCGCGGCGGATGACCAATTGACCACCCACACGTTGTCGAACCGCAAGGAAATTACGGTATTTCCGACCGGAAGAAGCGACAACAGGGCGCCGCTGGTATGAAATGAATCATGAGACGTGGACAGAGCGATGGAGCATGTGCGAAGAGGGGAGGAATGAACCCCGGGCGGGAGGGGGTGTTCGTGCAGTAATTGAAAACCGCAACCGACACGACAAAACGTAAGAAGCTTGCCAATTATCCGATGTTGTCATGTTAGTGGCCGTGCATTGTTCCGTATGCGCTTACCGCAGGAAATGGCTTTTGCTTGGCAGGCCGATAATTGTCGAGTGGATAAAAATGATTCGAGGAGGATTTTGGATTTTGCTCGATGCATTCTGAGTGCGATGTGCATGGTGACTGTCTCTGATGCTGACAGAGCTAAGGGGTGGCAACTTTAGAAAAATCCGAAAAATACAATTCACAATTTCGTCGACAATCGAAAAAAAAAAACAGTCGACGTATGTCTTCAATAATATCACCATTGACATCGGTGGTCAAAATCGATTGTCTTTGGTTTATAGCACCTGGATTTGCTTGATTACAATCTGAATGAATATGCCTTAATGATGAATCTAGGAACTGTCAGTGGAGGAAACATTTGGGAAATTTGATGTAAATATGAACTCACGTAGTTTGCAAAAATGTTTTGACTCCTCAAGAAAATTCAGAGCTTTTTGGGCTTTGTTTCTTCGAATAGAACGGAAATGAACATTTTTTTTTCAAAATTGTCACGTAACATTGATTTTTTTCTCCCTTTTTTCTCCTTCAACTTGCACGATTTGAGGAGGAAATCCAGAAACAGCTCTAGGGTTCCCACAGGAGTTGCAAATTCAAAGATCGCAACAATAGAATCGGCAGCCAGAACCGCCCCATATACATAAAACGAAGGGATTAGTGTCTTTTGGCTAAACAAATACTGATCGCCGAAAACCTGTCAAAACTACCGCTCAATCACGGGGCGAAAGCAGCCCGGTTCTCTTTGACCTGCGAAAAGTAGAGTTGCCACATGGATTTTTTCGAATTCTGTGAATTCAGATTAATTTCGACACTTTAATCATAACTTAATCATCCAGAGCAGAGGTTAGGCATACCCTTCATCAATTTGCGAAAGATCAAACGGCAACCCTGGCGTATACTGTTGATCAGTCTGACAATGAGTCGGCTAGTTCTAGACTCGTGGTCTAATCCTGGTCTACAGCGACTGCTTTCATTTCCGATTGTGCGATTGAAATCAGCCGTTTCCGCCGGTTCTGATCCCGAGGTCTCGGTTATTGGTGTCATATCCATTCACATGTGCCACTCCTTGCTTCACAAAACTTTAAAAGCGGATATTATATCCTTGAGGAAGATATTTAGCGATCATGAGAGTAGCTATACTCATATAGCTAAAAATTGCTATTGGAAAGGGCCTATCGCATCGTTTCCCTCTCGAAGATTCCTGTAGAAAATTGAACGTCCACAAATCACGCACTGTCACAATTTTCTTCCCCTGACCTCTCCTCTCCGTTCTCCACCTAATGATAATTGTGCTCTTCACTGGAAAAAAAAAAAAAAAACAAATTGGATCTAGAGTCCAGACTCTTAAAAACATCGACAAGAAAGAATACTCTTGATTTGATCAGATTTAAGCTTAAATGAAGAACCAAGCCTCTTAATTTGAGCGGATTTCCTTTTGATTTAAGCAAAAATCTGATTGAATCAAGAGTATTTATTCTGATCAATGTTTTCAAGAGTCTGGACTCTAGATCCAATGTGTTTTTTTCCAGTGGTTTCCTTGAGAAGCTGGCTTTCAGAATTCAACCTGGTTTTTGAGCAGAAATTTGGGTTTGAATGAGCGTAGAAAGCCAATGCGCTCTGCGATAAAAGTAACTCTAGGCATCTCAGTTGATTTTACTCCTCAGAATTTCTTGCGTGTGTTGCAGGCAATTAGCGATCTCTGGAAATTTGTAAGCAGCTTGCGTGTATCCTCAGAAAATCGCAAAAATACACATCGGCAAGGTATTATTATTAATGATAGAATTTCAAAAACATAATCTGGGCTTGGAGCGCCTTCAGTTTCCGTGATACTTCACGCTTTGCCACACAGTTAATTTAGTTGCCTATCCGACCCAAACCTATCTAGCATTTCTGCTTTCAGTACACGTACATGTGAGAGCAGCGGCTTGGAGCGCCTTCAGTTTCCGCGATACTTCACGCTTTGCCACAGAGTTAGTTTAGTTGCCTATCCGACCCGAACCCAACTAAAATCTCTGATTTCAGTTCACGCAAAACACGAGTGTGAGTGCTAGTAGCTACCGTAATCCCTTTTAATGCATAGTAAACGAGATCAAAGCGTTCATTTACGTACAATACAAAATTATCAGTGCTCCCTTCTTCTTTCTTTTTTTCTAAATTTCATATTTTGCAATGCATCACGGTAGCTTGCAAATTGCCGACGACATTAAAATGCTTATACTCAATGCAAGTTTGCGAAGGAAGTTTCAAGAAAAGTCTTCAAATTATTTTGTCGGAAAGAAAATAATGATGAAGTTTCTTGAAATCGTAAGTCTTTGACTCGGATTAAGTCCAATGCCCCATTTTCGTGCCCCTAAGTGGACAGTTGGATTACATTTTGCAATAAAAAATCACTACTTCTTGGCCCAGAAAAAACATGATGCTGTTCCTTAACTGGACTGAATTTGACAATAAGGAGTCACTTTTTTTAGAAACACCGTATTTTTCATAAATTTTCCTCATGCAAATATTTGCTTCTATGGTTAAGCCAGAGATAGTCCCTCATTGCAAAATGTAGTTCAACTGACAGTGAGCCAGAAATATTAGTTCCTCATTGCAAAATCCGTGCACTTGGCCACTTTTTTAGCGGCCAGACTGGATCTCGGCGACTTCCTGTCACCCCAGTTGTGATCGGTCGCTCTCGGATGAGCACATCCACCTCGGTCCACTACGATGACCTCGTTTATTATGAAATCTCTCGTAGCGTAAAAATGACATAATTTGAGGTTATGTTGACACAACAAGCCCGAAACCTCCTCGCTGAAGCTGAAATCGACGCGGCCAGACCATGCAGCACGGAGGGGCGTAAAACCAGACCTATCACCCACTCCGACCATCCTCCACACAAAAGCGTTTAATTAGCTAATTGATCGGCTCCAAGTTGGCACTGCTGAGGGGCTCAGCAGTGTCCAATCAAAACCACGTATCGACACACATTCTACATTGGACATACGTGGTTTTTACTCGATAGGGCCGCGATGGTAGCCAAGAAAGTGAAATTGAAAGCTGGCCGGTCGCGGTGGCGTCGCGTCGCTCCGTTTCCGGTTGCCGCTCCGCCAGCGGTTGCCGGATTTCCGCTAAAATCCGCCCACTCTGCATTGTCGAGCGGGAGGAGGCGCGTTTTTTTCGTCAGCGCTGGCATCGACGGCGGCAACCGGTGGGACCGATCGATCGGTATCTATAGATATGAGTGCAAACGCCGGCCGGCGCACTCGTATTAATACCCTGCCCATTACCCGGGTAGATTACGTACTAAGTGGTGCTGTGCCAAATAATGCTAACGGTCCTGGTCGGCCACTCTTGGCGCTCCGGAGAGTCAACCGGCACCCGGCTCTACTGCCCCGACTTCTCGGCCGGCTCTCACAACTATACTGCTTCGGTAAGGTAAAACGCCGTATTAATATTCGGTTGTTGCTAACTTTACCCCACGCGGAAGAAACAACTAAGCGCTGAACCCTGATACTTAAGGTGAAATAGCGCCAACTAAAGGCTGTAGGGCTGAACCCTAAAGCTGCAGGGTTCACAATAAGACTCACTAGAAAAAAAAAACACATTGGATCTAGAGTCCAGACTCTTAAAAACATCGACAGGAAAAAATACTCTTGATTCAATCAGATTTAAGCTTAAATCAAGAACCAAGTCTCTTAATTTGAGCGGATTTCCTTTTGATTTAAGCTTAAATCTGATTGAATCAAGAGTCCTTTTTCTTGTCAATGTTTTCAAGATTCTGGACTCTAGATCCAATGTGTTTTTTTTCCAGTGCTACCTTTAGTTGGTGCTATTTTACATTAAATGTTAGGGCGTAGCGCTGAGTTATTTCTGGCATGCGATTAAGTGTTCATTATGGAGAAAAAAGGGTGAATATTTCTCTTTGTTACAAAAATTTGGAAGTAAAATTCCATGAAAAATGCACACAAAATAACTCATAAGTATTCCAGAAATTAATGACAATTTTCCATTTTATGTAGAGGACTTCGTGGGAACAAAGGAGAAAAAATATTCCTACTTTCACTGTGATAGTCAGCTTTAATGAAACTAATTATACCTTAAAAGATAGAGGGATAGAAGATGTAACCCCTGATCTAGAGAAATAGAGATAATATTCTTACTTCATCACAGAGGAACTCGCGCGGGCCCGCAAACCGTATTAGTAGATAGTAGAAGCTTCGATGGAATACGATGAAGAGATCGGAGTAAGATAAATTGCATCGCCCGTAAACGAAGGCGCTTCACATTACGAGCATCAGTTTCAGCGGGTTTGCTGAAAAAGCGATCATAGTGCTGCGCATGCCACGCTTCAAACTAAGGCTTAACATTTTACTAACATTGTTAATCATTCTTTTGGCCTAAAAGTGATTGCAGTTTAACCAGTTTCTCCGCATAAAAATTCGTAAATTCACGAGCATTACCGACTCAACCATTGAGAGAATCGGAATCCTCATCACAAAAAAATGTTTCCTTCGCAATTTTTCTCATTGCACTTAGGGACGCCCTTATCACACCAAGAAAGCGCTTTTTTTTTGCAAATTTAGATGTAAGAGAAAAAGTAATCTATAGGTTAGATGTAGCCATGATCTTGGTGAAAATTTACTGGTTTTCATAAAATCCTTAAATTCCATTAAACAAAGCCGTAAAATCGATTTTTTTCTTTTTACGACAATTTATTTTCCGATTGCGAGTGCTACCGTGCGTTGATCAAGATCATCAATTTTTCAATTCAAAAGGGAGGGATTCGGTCCACGGTTTGTCGAACAACTCATAGTTTTACTCAAGATTTTCGGTCCGCACTTTCCTCTTCCTGTTAGCATGGTTTTAGAGCGACAAAATCCTCGACAATAACTGACCAAACTTGCAGAAAATCTGTACAAGACCGCTCACTTTTGCACGAAGCTCCACCGATCAACAGCTCAATTAAAGCCCACGATACCACGTTTAAGACCGAGTCGGGGATATCTTAACGACTAACCGCCCGGTGGTGGAGGGGCGGAGGGGTGGAGGGGGGTACAGACGTCATTTTCAGAGTTAATGGGGGACCATCGGCTTGTATCGGTGAACAGAGGAGCTTTTGATGCGCGAAATATCCTTGAGGACCGAGCTAATTTGCTTTTTAATTGGGTATCCACCCACGGGAAAACATCGACGTAGCTAGATTAATGGTGCAATTTGCCTACATTACATTGTTTCTTACGGACAAGGAGAGGATTCTCTGTAAAAATGGCAAGGATCAACATGCATCAACGAGACGGCGAGCTTTCCACCGCCAAAGCCGATCGACACAAAGATGCGATTGTTTCATTGTTCGCCGCGCGATGTCACCGATTTTTGAGAGAATCCGCCTTGTTTTCATTGTAGTGCACGGTGAATGAACGGATCCGTTTGGGAAATAAGGCAACAGTCCGAAGAATTCTGCTCATCGATGGTGAAACTAAAAAAATACCATCCCGATTTGTAGCGTTGCAAATATTTTGTAAAGGATAAAAATTTTGGGAGCGAACAGAAATCATTACTATTTTGGACCTTGACCATTTACAGCATATTTTTCAAGAAGCATTTTCGAAAAAAAGAGAGAAAAGAAATTTAGAGAGTAAAAACGGTAAAATTTAATTTTTGCAGGGTAGGAAACACTTTTTACGAGTTTATTTCTTCATAAAAGCAAAGTTCTTACATTTTACGGTCGAGTTATGTCATTTTTAAGTAAGAGTTGTCGAGAGGCAATTTTTTAAAAAAAAAAACCAAAATGTAAATTTCGTGGTAATTTGAATTGATTGGTGTGCAAACTAATTCCGCGCTGTGAGGTGATTTTTATAGGTAGTAATTAAGATAAATAAAAGAATCTATCACACCAAATTTTATGACGATTCATGTAAGATTCTGGGGGGAAAAAATCTTAAAGAGTGTTCCTTCCTAGCCTCTCATACATATTCCATTAAGTTAATACTCACCATAGTTAGAACATCTCGGTCATAAAGGCGCAGTGAATCGGACGGAAACAAGTCTTGAAACCGCTCAAAATTGCTCTCTTCTTGACGCCGTTTTACAGCCTGCAAACAAACAAAATAAAATTAAGAGGACATGTTCAGAAAATGAGGTCAAGAGTAAAGAAAAGAGGAAAAACCAACGAGAGATGCAAGGATGAAGGGCGGAGACGCGCACCACTCCCCGCGAGGAGTAAACATGTATTTGAAACAAAAGCTCCTTCGATTCCGTGATTATGCAATTTGAGTTACTTCAAGGTTGATATAATTGTATCATGTATCTTGATTCACGAGGGCCATATCTTAACTTGTGTAGCGCTGCGAGGAGGAAACTAAGAGCTTTCATCTTGATGATGTAAATTCAGCTATTTTTAAACCAGAAATTAAATGTACCTGATACCAGTCATTAGGATCCATCAGCGCAACATCTTGACTCGTTTCAAGTTTTTGATTAAGCGACGATACTTGTGCAAACGAGGAGACGCCTTCATTTTCGAGGATATACAATATAAGTCACTCGAAAGTCAAAATAGTAGTGATCTGTACCCTAAATTTCGGTGGACCGAAATATTTTAACTCGTGTTTATATGAGTAAAAATATACAAAAAAAAGAAGAAAAAAATTGAATACTCCAAGAAAGAAGCGATCACACAGTCCTACAGGGTTATTCAAAAGTCACGCACCACTGGCCATAAGTTTAGTTCTGATTAAGATGTCGATTTGCGGTTTGTGACGTTTTTCCTCATATTGAGAGGGAAACTTTTTAGGTACTTTCCAGTTTTTGACCCCCTCAGGGTGAGGGGGCGGGGTGCAACTCAAAAATTTCAAACGACCACTCCCCTCATGGCCAGTGGTGCGTGACTTCTGAATAACCCTGTATGAAACCGAACCCTTGGTAAGAAGAAACTGAAGTGAAGATTTTTTGCTCAGATTTTCCTAACCAAATATATTCACCCATAACGACCCAGCTTCCTATGGAAACAACTCCAGTCCCATAATTTTCGCTTAAACCCATACAATTGAAGGGCGGCCGAATTTCATCAGCGGCGTCTTGAGCCGGGGGTGGGTGGAGACAAGATGGGCGATAACAAGGGGAGGGGGTGCGGCAAACTTCACCGGAGCTGATTCATCCTCCAACACGCGGAACATCGCCGTCAACTGGACCGAAAATCCCCCGCACGGCAAGAGAAAAACAAACCTTTTTCCGCACGAACTGCCAACGTGGGGTGCCCGTCGATAACTATTGATTGAATCACCTTAATTCACCTCTCGTGGAATCCTTACAAATTAAAGATTCCCGCCAAAGCTCACGATACCCTCACACCTATTTACATTCCTCCCGTCGCTGCTCGTGTGGCGGTTCCTTCCAGCGTGAATGATCGATTATCGATAATTCCCCGTTTGAAGCTATGGTAAAGAATCGATTGTCACGGTGTGCATCGTTTATCGATATTTTTCCATGGGTTTAAATGGCAGATCAATCGATTTCCTTAAGATTTTTCCCCATGAGATATCGACGATTCAGAGCGCGCGGCTGCCCGCCTCCGAGCTTCAAAAAACGATAGCGGCTCGAATTAACTCCGTTCAAGGCCGCGCGGGGCGCTAAATACGGATGTTAAAGCCACGTTCGTGCTCTTCCAGACCCCTCCGGCATTTGGCGATTGAGATACAAACTGAGTTACGACTTGAGAGGACTAGAGGAGCTCAAATGCTAGATCAAGGAGGCTGTATTGGAAGGAAGTGGGCATGAATTGGACCGCGTTATTAAACAGAAAGGAACCAAGCCACATCAACTATGGCCAAATTTAATCGGGCAATTTTATTTTTTTCATGAAAACGGTTCTGCGGATTTTTGTGCAAATTTCAGTGAATTTTCTCCATTATACAAAGCAAATTCTTTAAAATTTTCAAAGGAATCTGCACAGATGTTCTCTCGTAAAAAATGTAATTTCCCTGTTGAATTTGGCAGTAGCTGATGTGGCTTGGTTCCTTTCTGCTTAACGCGGTCAAATTAAGAGCGAATATTTTATAAATCGTGGCTTGACTGATAAAAGGGCGTAACTGGACTTAGAGATGGGCCGAGAAAAGCGTTAAGTTAAATGGATGACAGGGTTCGCATTATGTCAGGAGGGCGAGGAAATATGATTCCGAGTGGGAGTTAGTTTCCCTCGTCCAAAAATTAAGAAGTAAATTAGTTGAAACCAGAAGTTAGAAAAACGCAATTAATGAAAGGTTTTAGGTTGATTTCTTATTGATGATAGTATCGATTAAATTGGCATTTGGAATTATTGAAAATATATAAATTTTCGGTGTCATTTAATCGCACCGATTCATTTTCTTAACCTCAGATGTATCAGAACAATCTTGTTTCGATCGCTTGAAATTTATTTTTATTCTCCTAATTTTCTTTAAAAAAATTGCGAGAAAGAAGTACCGGCCATTTTGGGATTATTCTAAATTTTCCTGAGGTCAAAGGAAGGGCTCTGAAACTGGTCCCTTCTTCGAGTTTTCTCGTGCTTCCTTTTTTATATCTATTTTGCTAAGTCTTGCCTCGCGCGCAGTGAAATTTTCCTTCATGTGATCCTTCTACGTTCGAAGTAACAAACTTCAAATTTGTCAAATTCGTGCTTCTCATTTTTCGCTCTCCCACTGTTCTCCTTTACCGAGAATCCAGCCTACCCAACATGCTGCCTCTCCTATTAACTTGCCCCAGTTTTTCCCAACTTTTCCCGCTTTTCCAGATTTCCCCTCCCGACAATAACCGCCTTGCAAACCGCTTCCTGGAAACTCCGCGAGCATGTTCCTCGGACACCTCCCTGAATTTTTAAAATACCAGCGCGTAGACCATAATTTCATACGTCGATATTTGGAGCGGATCTATGAGCGGGGCAGGAGCAGCGCGGCACGGTCCAACGATCTAATTTCCGATGATCCCTATTGTTCCGGCGATCAATGGCCGCACGCGTTGGAAGTTGGCCGGCCGGCTCCCGGCGTCGGATCCACGGAATAACGGCACCGACCAAATCAAATACCCCGAAAGAATGGAGCCGAAGCCGGAGAAAGGAGAGAAAAACTAACAAAGACCATCACAATGTCAAGCTCACGGCGGGATAATTTCGCGCTGGCCATCGCCATCCGGAACACTTTCAGATTGATTTAATTAAATTTTCATAACACGATTACACCCCCCCCCCCCCTTAGTTGCTGGGGAGCCCCCTTATTTGGAACACTTTTCATCTCGGATGCGCGCGAGGCGTCCGAAAGGGCGATGCTGCTAGCGCATCTACCGGAGCCATGGACTGAAAAAAAATTTTCGGCGTTTTTACCAAGGTCCGTTGGTACCTTTACCATCTCAGTTTTTTTTTACCAATTATTGGTAATTTTACCAAGACAGACTGGTAAGCTTACCTAAAAACCGGTATTTTTACTGTTTTTTTTTTCAGGTAAGAATACCACTTTTATTGGTAATCAATTCCTGGTAACTTTGTCATTTTATCTCGGTAATTCTACCTCAGTCGATAAAAAACATTGGCGTTTTTACCAAGGTCCAGTGAAATTACCGAGAAAGTTCAATAATTTTACCGAAATTTCTCGGTAAAATTACCAATTCCATAAACGGTAATTTTACCAAGAAAAAACTGGGATCAAATAGAACCCTGAATTCTTGGTAATTTTACCCTTTTCTTAGTAAATACACCGAGATTTTTTTTTCAGTGTGCCATGCAGGTGTTACTGTAATTTTTAATGCGTTAATGCGTCAAGTATGGGTAAGGTCTCGGAAAATTTCATTTGCACTAAAAACAGGAATAGTGGCATCTATAAACATACCAAGCAGAGGCACCACAGAAATCCGTGATTTTAAAGTTATCGTTAAAGCTTTACCAATCGAAAGGATTAGCATTTTGTAGAAATAATTCACGAAAAAAACAAATAATCCATGAAATCGACTTTATTCACAGAATCGTGCCCCAAAGTGGTCGACGACTGTCTGACAATGAATACGGTGTGCTCATACGTTTAAATATGTTCACTCCCTCACGTAATTTAATACGTAAGGTTTTGGACAGATATGACGACTGTAAGTCTTCGTAGGGCTTCTCATCCTTTAACACTGACACAGTGGGGGCGTCCGACTTTTCCTATGTGCGATAAAATAATTTCGAGGGAAGTGGTGTGACTAAATCGACCGAATCATCGGAAAATAACATGACAAATAATTAATACCATTATAGATTTGAGCTAATCACGCAGGATCACACCTTTTTGCAGGGCTTCGCTGGTGAATTTCAAGCATGGAGTTGGAGACTGTGTCAGTTCCATTAATTATTATGAAATTTGTTTCATAGATTTTTTTTTTTGGGGGGGGCTGATAAAGTAAAATTCAGATAAAAAATTGAATCTAACCTGACATAACTAAAGTATGGAATCGATGGCTAAAGTGCGAAACCACGAACCTCCATTACGATGTTTCGAACTTTTCACTCCTCCATTACTTCTTCGAAGAGAAGCGAGCCTACTATACGTATAAGGCTTGCTACAGAATAGTCTACTAACATAGAGGACAAATCAAAGAGGTTTATAAAAAAATTACGTCAACTAGTAGAAAAAATAATGTCTGACAGGAAGTCTACGACGTCGCAGACGGAGACACGTAGTTTTGCACTACATCGAATTATTGCGCGGATGAAATTATATTGCATATGTTTCGAGAGGACAATTTTTTGTTCAGAGACTTTGCGTACGTATGACTTTCATTTCCTTACTGCTCCATAAAAATTGACAATCAAAACACCCGGTTTAATCGTAGCATAAGAGGATTAATACTATAGCTCCCACTCGCTCCGATCAGTTCGCCTTCAATATCCTGATAGGCAATGTGAACGCCTTAGGAGCGGTAATAGTTTCTTGCAGCAGTTTGGTCACTTTCACTCGGTTTAATCGTAGCAATACCAAAATAATACCCCACTTGAGCTGTTTCTCACTAGCTTTGAACAGTTTGCTTTCAAAATCTCGATAGTGCAACTTCCGCAGCTTGGTATTTGAGAGTTGATTTAATTTTCCGAAAAAACCGATGGCACCGCCGTGTTCTTCGCACAATTGTGATTATTAAAATCCCAAACGTCCCTTTTGATAAAAACTTGATAACTTCATTAATTTACTTCTTTTATTTTACAAGGTGGAGAAATGGTGCTGGGTTCACACCATTTCGCGGGGAAAACAAAGCCAAGAAGTTCCAAAAATTAAAATTAGAGTCAAAATTAAATTTTTGAACTCTACTGCGTACCAGTACGAAACCAGACTCTAATTTTAATTTTTGGAACTTCTTGGCTTTGTTTTCCCCGCGAAATGGTGTGGAACCAGCACCATTCTCCACCTTGTTACATACAGTTCGGGCCACTTCTTAGCGTTTTTTTTTCATCTTTAATTTTATTTAGTTACTTATTTATTTCGGAAAATTTCTGCCGTTTCTCACACGAGATCATAGCTTTTGCAGCTACTTCGGAGGCTTGGGCCAACATCGTGTGTGGCGTCATCTGGAGTCGCGAGCGACATTTCCCACCGCGGCTCGCTTCCTGGCGCGGTCCGCGGTGTCCACGGGAGGAGCCAACTCATCTGTCAGTCACGCTACGGCTCCTTCCGGCAGGAGCCAAGAGGGGTGGTCCAGCTCCAGCAGGATCTTCGCGGCCTCTTTGAATCGGATTCTGGATTGCAACAACTCCCCCGTTGCCGGCAGCGGCAAAATCACCGTCACGAAACTGCATTCAAGCCTAAATGGAGATGTTGCATATGTGAGGAATTTGCGATTTGACTGTTGATTCTTAGGTAAAAGTTTGCGAGAAACACGATGGTACCACTGGTTTTCTCTGACATCAACTCCCAAGCTCAAAAAAAGCCCTCAAGTTGAGGCCAAAATGGAGGGGATATCCCACGCTAACCTGAGAGTCCACCTCTACACCAAGACTAACTCTCCATGCAAAGATAGGGAGCAAATACATCGACAGGGCTCCCACTTTCTTTGGGGACTCTAAAACTGAAATCGCGGCAATCCTGTCAATGTATTTGCTCCCTATCTTTGCATGGAGAGTTTGTCTTGATGTAGATGTGGACTCTTAGGATAGCGTGGGATATCCCCTCCATTTTGGCCTCAACTTGAGAGCTTTTTTTGAGCTTGGAGCTTGATTCCAGAGAAAACCAGTGGCACCGTCGTGTTTCTCGCGAACTTGTACGTAAGAATCAACCGTCAAATCGCAAATTCCTCACACATGCAACATCTCCATTGCACTCTTTTAAGATGCACTCTGATGATTCTACACTTTGTGGTGTGGTACTTCAAGCATTTCAAGTACAGCTTTTTTTACTCAACTGGTGTAAATTAGTGAATTTTCGCGATGATATTGCAACCTAGCCGGTGCAATCGAATCGATCCGCCGATGATGCATCGTCCATCGGTCCATCCATCATGCGCACAGTGACTAAATCTATGTGTTCCCGGGCGAAACGTAACCCTATTATTATACAATCATGGTTTCACAGAAAATGGTTGGGATCTCAAAGTAGGCTCTTCAAAATGAGCCTGTGGATATTCCAGAAAGCGCTGATAAATACAGGTAAGATAAATAGACGAATCTCTCTCTAAATGTATAGAGATTAATGCACGTTGAATTTATCCAATCATGTCTAAAGAACTGATGTAGACGAAAGATGATCCACATGAAGGGACTCCGAGTAGTTTTTGTCTTATGTTACAAGTGGCTAAATAGATTATCTTAAGCAACAATTTTTTCTTTTTTTAAATTGTTGTGTATGGCAATCCTGGAGAATCCTCTCTCTAAAAATCGACATTTTAAAGAATTATTTTACCCGAGTCGAGTTGAGTCCAATAGCTTAGTTCAGAAATCGTAAAATCGCAAAGAAAGGGATCTTATTTTAAGTTCTTGTTCGGGAGACTTTTAAAGCGAATTTCCAAAAATGTTCAATTTCTTGAAAACATTTGACAATCGATTTCCAACATGCAATAACTTGGTCGATTTTAAGTTTAATTCTTTAGAAGACGTGAGAAAATGCAGAGACAACACATGGGATGCATAAAAAATCGAACCAACTCATTTGGAGACTTTAACGCTCATTTAGTAAAGTAGAGCTGACAAGAATGGTTGAAAAAATTATCAATTATCACCTGTCATCGAAGGGAGTTATAAGTTTGCATGGGTGAGTCATACTAGAACAAAAAGAACACTTAAAAAAATGAAGGAAACTGCTCACCTATGAGGAAAATGTTCCCTGTAGTGTAAGAATTAGTCTCGGAGGTTGACGCTCAGATTTGCCTGATGACGGAGACCCATGACCAAAGTTGACCAACCCAAAAACCAGTAAACCAACCCAATTTGTAAAAAAAAAATCGGCTAACAAAGTGCTCACCTTGAAATTCATCTGTCATCATTAGGCTAAATTTCATTTTATTTTTTCTAGAATATGTTGCTCATCAATCATCATCTGGCGAAAAGAAACGTTGACCGCGGGACTTACATTTTTGCATCACTCCATTACAGTTGTTAGTACGGGATCTTTAAAATATATTGTCTCTGATTACTACATCTCCGAAGAGCCTTTGAAAGAAACGCCGACGTTACTGGTTATTGGTTCGTTTGTTAGTTTATTTGTTTTAATGGATGTTTCCGGTTGTGCGGCGATGAGTCGCGGTCTCCAGCCGCGCGCCTCTTTCGCTGAGCACCACGACTACACTGCCGTGCTAAGGAAAAACGCCGTATGAACCTTCAGGCGTTGCCAAATTTCCTTCGATAAAACACGAATTTCTCGCGGGTAAAAATATGAATATTTTTCTTCCAATTTTTCGGATAATTTTGTTCGCAATGTCACCCAAAGTTCCTGCAAGTTTCAGGCAAAAATATTCATAACTTTCCTCAAAAATAAACATTTTAGTGAAGGAAATGTGGCAACGTCTGAAGGTTCATACGGCGTTCTTCCTTAGCACGGCACTACAACCCACAGATTATCGACCCTGCCCCCTCGCGCTCCGGGGGGAGGGGCGGGGGGGGAGGGGAGGCATAAATCTGTACGACAGTGTGGAAAATTATTTCGAATTCATTGTGATCCTGACGGCTGGGATGACCATCGACCATCGATCGTCCGATTCGAATCCTTGGCTCTCGGCCAGGCCCCGGCCGCAAACGAGGATGAACGGCCCCGCTGGCTGCCGTTCGAAAAAGAACCCTCCGATTTACGCGGCAATATCTTCAATTTACCTGGCTCTGTCTATCCAAAGCTCCGCTGTCGTTTGATGGGATCTATCCGATTTACGCAGTTCTGCTCGTCCAAGGCCGCGCTGTCGGTGAATGGAATCTCTTTCGATTTATGCAGTATCGTCAGGCCGTTGTTTACGAAATTCAACCATGCGTAGGACAATGTAGTTCCAGCGAAAGGAAGGTATTTTAGACTCGATCAAGTACATTATAAGTGACTAGTTGCTTGGTAAAATGTTGGATGCGACTGGTTTGATCCAAAATCGACTTCTAAGCTTTCAGAAAGCTCTTAAAGTTGCAGCAGCAGAAATGATGGTGGAAACACGTGCCTCGGCGGATCTAGGAAGTTGGCAATATTGTTTTTTATCCATTTAAACCTACGACAATGTATAGATACTCAAAGAGGCCAAGTTCTCCCCCCAGAATCGATTATTCTATTCAGGTTTAAAGAAAACAGAAGGAACAGTGTTGCCAACTTCCTTCATCCGCGTTTGAACACATTTTTAAAAGAAGCCCGCCGCATAGTGGATCGAGTCAATCCAAGAGGTCGGACATGAAATTTTTTACTAAAGCTGCAAATTTTGGTGTTTGATTCGTCATATTTTATATTTTCAGGGATGCCTCTGGAAAAAAAAATTCACGTGGAAACCAATGAAACCACTTTTAAAATCTCAAAGTTTTGTAGAAACGGAGTTATAAGTTTTGAAAGTTTCCAAATTTTGTCTGATCTCTCCCACTGACTCGATCCACCGTGCGCCGTCCTGCTCGAAGAGTCTCCTAGAGTAATCTCGCACCATATACCTTTGAGTGTACGCTCGCACTGCCCTGTTGCCCCGAGTACATAGACTATGTGCGGAAGTCAATGCTCAGACAATCGCTTTATGACAACTTTGAGCTCTAATGAAGAATCAAATTCACTCCGAGCTCTTACACAATCACCCACAGCAATCATTCAAATTTTAAAGAGCAACCAGTATTACGTTCTTGTTCTCGGCGCTCAACTTTTCCGCGGAACTTCAGGACGTTCCGCTTGCCTCGGTTCCATCCGGCGCTTCCCGTCATACTCCGGCGACGTCGAAAGGAACAGTACAATCCCGGCTCGCACTTTTGTCATCGGCGGCGCCCGGGCCGTTCCGGAACTGGATCTCGGTTTGTAAGCCAGCCCATGAATGAGAGCACCGCCGCATAATCCGGAGGGCGGGGCGGGGGAGGGCGACAATGGATGAATGATACTCGAGCCGGAGTACCGATCGCTTTCGGTGATAACCGCAATCGGACCTCGGAGGGCAGAAGCGGGCCGGGTCGCATCAACTCGTGGGCCCTGGCAGTGCTTGTATCGTTCGGGGTTCGAGGTCCATGAGATATTGCGGCTCCGGGTCGGGCGTTCATCTGCCGACACCTTTGAGATCCGCTGGCCGTCATCGGAGTCTGCTCCGGTTTTCGCGCCGCAAATGGGTCATTAGCTCGCATCGCGCCCACGCGCCCAAGCCGGGAAAGCGACCGCGCGTCGATTGTCGCTTTCGACGTCGAGAGGAAATGCAACCGTGTGACGTCGTTGGCGTCATTGCCTGGTCCCTTAGTGAGCATTTTGCGATGATAACAACTAGTCTGGCGCAGAATACGTCGTTTCCCTCATGAAAGAACGTGACGTGAGAAAATGCAGAGACAACACATGGGATGTATGAAAAATCGAACCAACTCATTTGGAGACTTTAACGCTCATTTAGGAAAGTAGAGCTGACAAGAATAATTGAAAAAACTATCAATTATCACCTGTCATCGAAGGGAGTTATTATAAGTTTGCATGGGTGAATCATACTGGAACAAAAAGAACACTTAAAAAATGAAGGAAACTTCTCACCTTTGAGGAAAATGTTCCCTGTAATGTAAGAATTACTCTCGGAAGTTGACGCTCATAGATTCGCCTGATGACGGAGACCCATGACCAAAGTTGAGTTGATTGGTTCAGTAAACCAACCCAATTTGTAAAAAAAAAAAAAAACCGGCTAACAAAGTGCTCACCTTGAAATTCATCCGTCATCATTAGGCTAAATTCCATTTTATTTTTTTCACAACACGTTGCTCATCAATCATCATATGGCGAAAAGAAACGTTGATCGCGGGACTTAAATTTACCTGGTCCCTTGGTGAGCATTTTGCGATGATAACAACTAGTCCATTTTAATATTGCCAAATTTCCCCTCGTAAATTGCTTATTAACTGGGAAAATCTTCGGCATTCCTGACTGAAAATTTCACCGATTTTTCTTCAGATTTCTCATTAAAATCAGAAACATTTTGTTTCAATTCACGCAAGATTTTGCGTGGCAATGCTAAATTCCAGTAGTGAAAATTCGGGAAGAGTGGAAAATACAAATGAGAAGCAATTCCAAAGGTAGGTGTAAAGTTTAGTTGGACCGCGTTTAGCAGAAAGGAACCAAGTCGTATCAGCTGGGCGATTTAATTTTTTAAGAGGGAATGCTCGTGCGAATTCCTTTGAACATTTTAAGAAAATTTGCTTCGCACTGTGCAGAAAATTTACTGAAATATGCACAAAAATCCGCATGACTGTCTTCATGTAAGAAATTAAAGTGCCCATTTGTCAACGACTGATGTAACATTGGTTCCTTTCTACTTAACGTGGTACAGTTGACACCCGTTCGTTGACAACATTCTCCAATTCCCTGCAGGGTGAGCTGTAAGATCTTATGATCGGCCATTGTGTCCTCAGTGCTTATACTTGGGGTCCATTAACAATTTCACACCAAAATACGTAATCCTTCGTGCGTCGAGGAGCACACATAATAAAACTGCGCTGTTCTAGCGTCGACGAAACAGAAACACCACAGACAAGTCATCGAGCAGAAGAATTTGATCCCATCGTCGCGTCGTGGCCTGGACATTCCTGTCGTGGGTCGCCCCCCGTGACCTTCTGACCCGCCCGCCGTTTTTTTGCGTGGTCTGCCAATCGTGAGCTTCCGATTCGAGATATCGATCCGACTTCGATATATTTCCACGCTTTCAAGGTGCGAAACGGAGCGATTAATCGACGGATCGGGCGGCCGGACGGCCCACGGAGCGCGAAGATGCCATCTGGACCATTCCGCGACGCGGCGTCCACGATGCGGCGACCTTCACCGATTTTACACTTGCCTCTGTTCCGTTCCGTTATCTGCGCCTGCGCCAGTTCACCGCCCTCCCGCGATTTCTCGCCGCATAATTTCGGATCCGTTTGCATAATGCGCGCTATTGTTTTCGCGGCCGTGCACCGGCCCCGGGTTGCCAGCTCCGATGCAGTTGCAACGGTTGCGTTTAGCAAGAGGAAGCGGAGTTTTCGTGTGGAAACAATGGGCTTCTCTCGGAAATCGATTGGCAGGATTCTCCGTACGAATCATACTCAACCGCAGTGTCATTGATGTCTTCTTCTAATCATACTTTTTCAAGAATGCTTACTCTGAGCTATCTGAGGGGCGTCACTTTTGCTAAATCTTGAGGAAGAGGGGAAAACTTTAGGAGAGGCAAAATCTGCTTCGAAGAGGAAGGGAAGGGGTGTCAAATTACAGAAAGAGGTAAAAACGATTCTCGAAAGTTCATCAACATTCACAAAAATCAGGTCAAAAAAGGTCCCGAACATTGTATACGTTGACACAGTTGTTATTATTAGGCACCAATATTCTTTAGGCGGACGCCTTTCTTTGTTGAAAGTTGGTGCCGTTCCGTGGCGGAATTTGCGATCTGTTAATATAATCGCAAAACCTTTTGTCTATGATTATTAGATGAATTGTATCCTTAAAAATCTCTTCCAAAACAATCCTGGAAAACATTTTTCTAGAATTTTTGCCGCTCGATTAATTCCTTTCAGAATTTTCTTTTTATTTCCAAGATGGCTGGTGCTTAAACCTTCAACATCACCATCAGCAACACAGGCAAAATATTACGAACCCCCCGAAGGCTACTCTATACTATCTATCCTACGGTCCCGGTTCTCCGTTTCCGTTCAACTAAAATTTAGAATTTTCTAAGATCTCAGATACTATGGATGTTCTTTTCAACTCGCTGCAATCCATGGGTCCAGAGCGGAAGGTCCGGGCATGTATGTGATGCTGCGAGCTGAAAGACGTAAGGATGGTCAAGTTGTCTTTACATCTCTCAAGAGTTGCTAGGTATTCTAACCGCAAATATTTGTCAATATTTGACTACGAAAGGGTCGTATTGACTCATGACGATGGTGAGAATTTTAACATCTCGTGCTCACGGTCCAGGCAATGTCCGACAAGAGAGCATTTTGTTCCGCGCAAAACAAACTTCGCTTCTAAATTGCGCAGTACATTCCGTGTTAGGCTGCTCGGTGATTCTGTTGCAGAAAACCACTCCTTGAACCGTCGTCGCTCTTCTAACGAAAGGGCGTAACTCTATTCCCACATGAGCCCTGAAAAGCATAGAGTTAAAAGGAGCACAAGGTTCACGTGGATATTGAGACACGCCCTTATACCAAAGAAGAGACGAAATATCTTGGAGTGGAGGGAAAAATCAGGCTTCATAGAATGTTTTAGGGATACGTCTTGAAAGCTTTGTCTTTGATTTGAAGAAAAATATTTTGACTGCATTTTTTTAACCAGATAAAAATTTCTCTTGATTATTTTTTTTTCTTTGGGAAAAATCTTTCTCAATTCAAAAGAAACTTTTCTAAATTCAAAGGAAATAAAATTTGTAACAGATGAAACAACTGCATTATATTTAAAAACAAAATAATTAATTGAATCAGTGAGAAAGAAAACACACCAACTCGAAAAAATGAAAATAATCAAGACACACAAAAAACTGCACAGTAGGTGAAGAAGTTAGTTTAAGAAAAATATTTTTGGTGGCAAAAGATGGATACTTGAGGACACTTTAAAGGTCCAAGTTGGAACAGATGCGCTACCTTCAATGACATTAATGAAAGTTGACTGTCTTTAATGGAAATTGAACATTTTTGAGTCACCGAGAGAGTGTGTTGACGTTCTCACTGATTCAATCGGAATTCAAGAGGGAAGCCTTTCACTCTAGAAAAAAAAAATTTTTATCAAAGAAGGAGAGCGAAAAACATTTCTGAGGTCAAACAGAAACAAAATTTTCTTATAAAAACAAAACAAACATGTTTAGCTATTCATCTGAGTGGTGTTTCGTGCGCATTCCTGGAATGAAACTAATATATTCTGCGCAACGGCAAAGGCAACAGGTGCGGCAAGGTTGACGCAGCGAAATTCGAAGTCAAGGCACCGCGGCAAAGGTATTTGCCCGGTAGCGAGGCGATCATCCCAACATCGAACATCTCATAACACCGATCGCAAACGCAAAGGTCAACCGATAACCCGGGGCCGATCCCGACCGTAAATCAGGTGCCCCGTAAATAAAGTTCGTCTTTTCACCCGGTTTGTCCTCGACTCATCTCGGGTCGAGAGTCAAGAGGAGGCCATTGTCACCCGACGTAACGCAAAAACCCCGCAACTCCCATTAAAAAATAATGAGGATACGCGGTTTCTCGGGGCATTGTCAACCGTTGTAGGCTATTCTGCCATGCTAGGGAAAAACGCCGTAAGAACATTCGAGAGTTGCCAAATTTCCTTCAATAAATTTTTTATTTTTGAGCAAAATTATTCGTATTTCTCCTTGAAATTTTCAGATATTTTCGATCAAATTGCGAACAAAATTATCTGAAAAATTGGGGAAAAAATATTTACAAATTTCCCCAAAAATGTGTGATTTACCGACGGAAATTTGGCAACGCCTGAAGGTTCATACGACGTTTTTCCTCAGCAAGGCAGCATTGTTGTCCGGCCGAAAGTGAGATGAACGCAGAAATGATAAAATTGTTATGATCATGATCGCGCGCCGGACGATTAAATCGGCATTCCTCGGGAGCGCCCGCGCGGTCAGATAATCGATTTATTTGCGGACTCCAAGCGAGATACCCATGCGATGTATCCCACATCGATCGTCGATGGATACCAAAGGTAATTCCTTTCGATGTATCGAATATCGTGCGATATATTGCTCTTCTCGAGCCGTCAGATAATCGATTTATTTGCGGACTCGAAGCGAGATATCCATGCGATGTATCGCACACCGATCGTCGATGGATACCAAAGGTTATTCCTTTCGATGTATCGAATATCGATGCGATCCATCGCTCTTCTCGAGCCACTTGAGAATGGGTTTTGTCGCAGCCCCCCCGCGGGTGGGTCGTTCCAGCTGCGAGGGGTTTTGAGGACTTTGCAGGTAGAAAGTGACGTGAAGAACTCCGGGTTGTTTTGGTGGACTCGTGAAATATTATGTGCTCCTCTCGAATGCGTGCGACTCAGGTGCTTTAATCGGAGATTATCGTGGAAGAAAAACACTCTACATTTTAATAGGATTTAGTATCGTCGGGACATAACAGCGTAATATTCCTGCTCTTGAAAATTCCAATCCCTCGCGAACTAGAGTTGCGAATTTTGTAAAAACGCTGAGCAAAATTACGGCGCTGTAGTTAGCCATCATAAAATATTCGAGTATTTCTAGAAACAGTTTTTCCTCGGAGCTCCTATTGAGCTTTTTAAATGGACGGATTTAACCGAACTCAGCCGTTAAAGTCTCTGAGATGGTGATCAGGCAATCAAGCATGTTAATGGTACGTTGTGAAAGGATTCGGCACTATACAGTTACTAACTTGACACCTTTTTGAGTTGCGTTAAGTTTCCGAAGGAACTACAATTACCAAAAGACTCAAGTTAATGATACGCCATGGTAATATTAAGTCATACGAGAGTGTCCTCATGTGGAAGAGTCCCATAATATTACCATGGCTAGTCATCGATTCTCAACTCTACTTTTCTATACATGCGTTAAAGTCTCTCGACTACTGGGTCGTATTCGATGCCGCAAACAGTCGTTCTATCGCTGAGATTGTATCAATATTGACTGGCTCAACATGAAAGCATGCATATCCTCAAAAGTCGATGGAGTAATCCGTGAGGACGAGTTTTCGTGATTGATATTTGATTCTGATGCGTACAACATGGCAATGAAAAGCGAAAACTGTCAGAAATTTCCTCTTTTGCAGCTTTCCTAACTTTCATCCCAACATTTTTTTGAGTTTATATGGTATTGTTTTGAGCCAAACTATACATCGAACCACTATCAAATACGATCCATTAATGTTACCTTAAATCTCTCCTTGATGATAACACTTCACATGAGAGTCATCTGCAAAATGCCGGCACGTACCATCGCCTCGGCTGATTATCATCTTTATACACTTCTTTTCTATCCCGCATTAAAGTCTCCGAAGTGACGGATGTCACAACCCCCCAAGTCGACCATCCTAGGATGAGCTTTCGTATTATAACTTCAAAACATGAACCCAGAAACAAGGCTTTGGTACGAAGAGGAGGGAGAGTCTTACCTGGTTGACGCGGGTCCTGACGGTGGTGGTATCGTCATGATCTGTTCGGGGATCATCGAGCAGGTTTGTCAGGTACTCTTCGTATTGAGTCAGTCTTTGCACCTGAAACACGAGAGACATGAAACCACGATTAAGATACCATCTAAAAACAGTGATCTTTCCTAACGACACCGGGAACGACCTCTCGAGGGGGTCGCGGTTATTGTAGAATGCGGGTTTGATCGATAAAGCGTGATAGTGCTGCAGCAGGAGATGCTACCGCTTTTTGGCTTCCGTGGACGGAGATACAGGGTTATTCAAAAGTTACGCACCACTGGCCATAACTTTAGTTCTAATTATGATATCGATTTGCGGTTTGTGGCGTCCTTCCTCATATCGAGGGGGAAACTTTTTGAGGTACTTTTCAGTTCTTCACCCCCCCCCAGGGGGAGGGGGGGCGGGGGGCAACTCAAAAATTTCAAATGGCAACCCCCATCATGTGATACATCGTTAGAAAGAGCATGAAAAAAGAAAATTTTTGGCGCAAACCGGAAGTCGATCTGACCCCCCTGTCAAAAGTTAGGGGGGTCCAAAGGTTATTTAGGGGGTCCGTACCTTCATTTTATAGAGTAGCTTCGGCGGCTCTTGGACATACCGTTTCTCTTTTCAAAGAGTCCTCGAATACTCCAAGTCTGATACCGAAGTCTTCATATTGCCCCGGGCCACCACAGCCCCCCCGTAGGGGGGGATGGGCCTGTTACATTGAAACATTGCATTATAATGCGAAAAGTCACAGAAGAGCTTCAAACTTAGCATCAAATCCGAGTGGAACTTCTTGCCAATGTTAACGCAAACGCAGCCTGCGACTATAAAGTGAGTTTTCAAAACTCTTAGCCCCCTGCCCCCCCTCATTTTTGGTTGCAGAGCGGGTAAAAACCGGGAAATTCACTACAAATAATGCCCGAAACTAATGTCCAACTTGAGGAGGACCCTTGAAACGTTGCGATCAGTCGGAGCATTCAAATGCAAGGACTGCCACCCCCTTAAAGTACGGAAATATCTAAAACACCCCCGCTGCTCCCCTCATTTTTCGTTACGGAGCGGGTAAAAACCGGGAAAATCGCCAGAAATGATGCCCCGGTTCTTACCAGCTCTGCAACGAAAAAAGAGGGGGGCAGCGGGGGTTTTATGGGTGCTTCCGTCCTTAAAGTGGGCGGCAGTTCCTGTGTTGCAGTTCTCCGACTGACCGCAACGTTTCAAGGGTTCTCGTCAAGTTCTACAGTGGTTTCGGTCATCATTTCTGGCGATTTTCCCGGTTTTTACCCGCTCCGCAACGAAAAATGAGGGGGGCAGCGGGGGTGTTTTGGATGTTTCCGTACTTTAAGGGGTGGCAGTCCTTGCATTTGAATGCTCCGACTGATCGCAACGTTTCAAGGGTCCTCCTCAAGTTGGACATTAGTTTCGGGCATTATTTGTAGTGAATTTCCCGGTTTTTACCCGCTCTGCAACCAAAAATGAGGGGGGGCAGGGGCTAAGAGTTTTGAAAACTCACTTTATAGTCGCAGGCTGCGTTTGCGTTAACATTGGCAAGAAGTTCCACTCGGATTTGATGCTAAGTTTGAAGCTCTTCTGTGACTTTTCGCATTATAATGCAATGTTTCATTGTAACAGGCCCATCCCCCCCTACGGGGGGGCTGTGGTGGCCCGGGGGCAATATGAAGACTTCGGTATCAGACTTGGAGTATTCGAGGACTCTTTGAAAAGAGAAACGGTATGTCCAAGAGCCGCCGAAGCTACTCTATAAAATGAAGGTACGGACCCCCTAAATAACCTTTGGACCCCCCTAACTTTTGACAGGGGGGTCAGATCGACTTCCGGTTTGCGCCAAAAATTTTCTTTTTTCATGCTCTTTCTAACGATGTATCACATGATGGGGGTTGCCATTTGAAATTTTTGAGTTGCCCCCCGCCCCCCCTCCCCCTGGGGGGGGGTGAAGAACTGAAAAGTACCTCAAAAAGTTTCCCCCTCGATATGAGGAAGGACGCCACAAACCGCAAATCGATATCATAATTAGAACTAAAGTTATGGCCAGTGGTGCGTAACTTTTGAATAACCCTGTATTATGATAAGATCGTCATACTCCACAGTGCTTCAAGAGAGCCCGGCCTAATCACCGCGGATGCCAGGTTGCGGGGTATCCCTGCATTTTACTGGATGTGTTGATTTTTTGTTTGTCTTATGGGAATGGTATCTAAGTGCAATGGACCGATGGTTGGATTAAAGCCAATTGAACCTAGGCGTATTTTATTCTGAAATTACGTTAGGAGTGATGACATTCTTAGTGCGATGTAATGCTATGAATGGAGAATTTGCATGCAATTTTTTTACTGCTTCATCTGGAAGTCCTTAAAGAGCTGATTTCCAAATATTTTTTATACTTTTTTTCTGATATGGGAAATAAGATACAAATAGATTTAGAAGTGAGAAAATGCACCCCCTGTTGGCCTCATCTGGCGGCATTGCCCATTTAAACACGTGTATTTTAACAGATTAGATCATTTTGTCACATCTTCTTCAATAGTTGTTAAATTCATGAACTGAAAATTCATGAAAATTTCAATGTTTCCTGCGGAATTTTGGACGAAACGATTTCCTACTCTTGTCAGGAGACCAATGATGCGACACACACACACCCCCCTCCCTCCCGGCATTTCATGTGCGAAATTGACAGAGATCAGGGTGCGCCGGTGCACATTTCGGTTCTCGATTCGCGCCCTGGGGGCTTGGGGGGCTCAAAAACGGTTTCCGACGAGAAGTTATTACTAGTTGCGAGGCGTGAATACTCGATACTCGACATTGCCACCACTGAAGCTGTGGTAAAGTATCGATCATTATGGCGTTCGTTGCGAACACCCATATCGATCCTGTCCCATAGTTTTAAACGGCAGATTAATCGATATACCGCGGAGCATTACCACTGGTTATTACCTTCGGCGGGACGCGAACGAGAGAATTTCCGCACAGCGCATCTCCGAGGCGTCGGAACCGGGCGTAATATTGCGACTTCCGAAAATATCGAGAAAATCTGGCCGGATTCGTTTTGGTGCTGTCACTTCGAAGGCCATCAAGAGCCTGGCGTCCCGGGGGGGGGGGGGGGGGCTGTGGAAAAAACGGCCGCTCCGCTGAGCAATAACCACGTATCCTGGCGAGCTTTTCATCGGGAGTTATGCGGTTGTTGCTCAACACGGTGGATGTCATTGACCTGACGTGTGACGGCCGGCCGGCCGGCCGGTGCGGCGCACATATCACCCGCCACTTCGGCTATCCTGCGTATCGCGTTGCCAGATTCGGATGAATTGGTGTCGAATGCACACGATTTTTGTTTTATAATTGGTTGGGATGCTCGTTTTTCAAACAGTTCAGGCAGAGTGACAATAAACGAACTTGAGTATTCACACGACAAAAAAGAGAAACTATGGCTCTTTCTGAATCGTCCAAAATCATGCGTACTCGAAACGACTATGTATCTATACCCAGACTGAACCTCAGTAAACTTACGTGCATTTTATTGTACTGCGGTCAGGCTAATTTTTTAGAGCCCTTCCTTTTAATAATTGAAGTCGCAGCGAGATAGATAAATTGGTAGGTTTTGGAGAAATGCTTCTAAAAGGATGCTCAATCACTTTATATCACATACCTATCTCTTTTGGTGCTTTTGAAAATAGATCTGTGCGACCAACACGGCTCTTTATGCCACAGTCCATTTGCTGATTTGTACAATGTTCCATTGGCTTTTTGCGTCATGATACAATTTAAAAGCCCGCTTTTCTTAGAGATTACCGCAGGAGCACGTTCCAAATATAACAATATCATTTAAAAAAGAGTAGCATTTATGCTAGCCTAAATTAATATATGCTAACTGACTTCTTTGTCGTTATGACCTGGGTCTTGTTTGAATCGCAGTTTGCTCAGAACATTACTCATCAAGAGTTGGTGAGTGTTGAACTTTCACACTGAGGAGAGCCAACACTGGAAAAAAAAAACACATCGGATCTAGAGTCCAGACTCTTGAAAACATTGACAAGAAAAAATACTCTTGATTCAATCGGATTTTTGCTTGAATCAAAACAGAATCCGCTTAAATTAAGAGGCTTGGTTCTTGATTTAAGCTAGATTCTTATTGAATCAAGAGTACTTTTTCTTGTCGATGTTTTTAAGAACCTGGACTCTAGATCCAATGTGTTTTTTTTCCAGTGAATAGTGCAGTCTTTGACTTTTTCCATCTCCGGAGTCGCAAATCCGGCGACGCTGCTTCACGGCAGTTTAAGCATTGACACTAGCCGATCAGTGACGTACGCGATTGTCACATCAGCAGCACGGAGCTCCGCACTTGCATGTGAGAGAGACGAGTTTTTCCGCGAAGGCATGCAGCCGTGGGTGAGAAACAAGCAGCCAACCGCTTGTCACCCAATTAAATGTATACCCACGGACCGGCGAGGCGAGATGAGACATCGAAAACAAAAACATCGGATCTGTTTCCGATTGCGGTGCGCCAACTGGACCGATATAACGCAGTCGTATCTTCATCTACAAGATGCCTCGGAGAAATGATGCATCTGGAATGGGAATGGGACGAAGGTCGATGGACCGAGCGGCACCTCGATGTCTTTGTTTCGAAGGGCTCAACTTGGAAAATAGAAATGTATGTATGTATAAGCCGCTTTTACGGCGCGCTAGGGCGCTCTGCGACGCCTACTCTCCACAGGAATCTGTCATGGTACACGGAGAAAAAAAACTCGTGCGTGGGATCCGAAGTTTAGGTCATATGGATCTCTGAAGTTTTCAGATTGAGCATCTGAACACTTTAGGTCTAGCTGCCGAAGTTCGGATCACACATCTGAAACTCCAGTTTTTACATCTGAAGTACTTCGGTTCTCACACCCGAAGTACTTCGGTTCTCACATCTGAAGTACTTCAGATGTAAGAACTGAAGTTTCAGATGTATGATCCGAACTTCGGCAGCTAGACCTAAAGTGTTCAGATGCTCAATCTGAAAACTTCAGAGATCCATATGACCTAAACTTCGGGTCCCACGCACGAGTTTTTTTTTCTCCGTGTAGAGATCCTCCGGAAGCTGGCATCCCTCCATCTCTTCATGGATGCCCTCTACCCACCGTTTAGCTGGACGCCCTCTCCGTCGAAAAATAGAAATTCTTCGAGCACAAATAACACTAAGTTGCATACAAAGGAAAATTTCTCGTGCATGGGACCTGAAGTTCAGGTCAAGTGGATCTCTATAGTTTTTCAGATCGCCCATCCGAAAACTTGAGCCCAGCTGCGCGTAGTTTGGATCACACATCTGAAGTACTTCGGTTGATAATTCTATGTAGTCAACCGTACTAGCAAAGTACTTCACATGTGTGACCCGAACTTCAGCAGCTGGGCCTTAAGTTTTCGAAAACTTCCGAGATTCGTATAACCTAAACTTCCGAGATTCGTATAACCTAAACTTCAGGTCCCTTACTAGAAGTTTTTCTTTCCATGAGCTCGAAGGACAATACATTTCCAGACAAAAATTTAATTTATAAAAATTTTGTGTCGGACACTTTAAGAATACGGAAAACTTAATTACGAGGAGGGCTCGCAAAATTCCAACGAAATTTTCTCGTACGAATAAGCGCACAGTTAACTAAAGGAGAATATTCGTGCACTGGAAAAAAAAACACATCGGATCTAGAGTCCAGACTCTGAAAAACATCGACAAGGAAGAGTACTCATGATTCAATCAGAATCTATAGCTTAAATCTAGAACCAAGGCCTCTTAATTTAAGCGGATTTCGTTTTGATTCAAGCAGAAATCCGATTGAATCAAGAGTATTTTTTCTTGTCAATGTTTTCAAGAGTCTGGACTGGAGATCCAATGTATTTTTTTTTTCCAGTGTGAAAAAGTCAGGAAAATCATTTTCCTCGAATGAAGTTTGCCAGAGGGCAATGAATCGTGCTGAAGCGAGCATTAAATTAAAATTTGCCAGACGAACCTTATGCACATGAATCATTATGAATTCTCACAATTAATTCGACGAAATGGATAAACCTTCAGCTTCCGTCGAAACAAAATCCCCTTCGGCAGAAATTTCACGAGTTGCATCCTGAGACTTGGGCAATAAATCAGTCTGAAATGTGAGAACGCCAGTGGGAGGTGCCTCATGAATCAAAATCGGGAAAATAAATTTTCGAAAAAGCCACGCGCGCGTGCGTTCATCGACGGATCTGCTTAGCGGGCTGCCAAAGTCTAAGCACCCGGGCGCAACCTAGGTCCATAAATTAGCGGTGTGCATCAGATAAAAATTCCTCGTCCCATCTGAGGCACGGCCGGCCGGCAAAATACACGCTTTGCCCGACAAAAAATACAAAAAAATAGAGGAGATAAAAAACAAAAAAGAACCAAACCAACACTTCCACCGGACGATTAGACTATTACTCGGCAAAGCTTGACCACCGGGGTGCCAGTTCGATACACAAAACCTTTCGTACTTCCGAACAGTCTATGGTAAATGTTCGTTTTATTTGTGAACTAGGCAACGTTGGTTGAAAATTGAATGCACGGCAATCGAGCAGGCTGAGAGTTATATTTCAATTCCCATCGAAAACAGATAGAAGCTGAATTTCGTCCGAACAGGCATTAGCATAATTGGTCTTTCGATGAGCTCTCGAGAAAAAAGAACTCACCGGGTGTCCCGAAAAGAGAATCACGGGCTATGAAGTGGATATTGAGAGCTTCCACTTTTTCTGTAGGGAGGAGTCATATTTTTTCAGGTTATTTCAGCCCTAAACGTTCTCTTTCAAGGTTTCTGAGGCCAAAATCTCCATTACACAAGAGATTAAAATTGCAGATTTCTTCCTGTAAGTGCCTTTCAAACTTTCTTGGTTTTAAATGTCAGTGACTCTGAACTTTCAAAATGTTGCTGCAGTATTTGCATTTTTTACACAACTGGTTAATTTTTTTTTTACTTTGTAGAGGATTTCTCAATTGGAGGGGGGGGGGGCAACAAAAAAATAATTTCTAGAATAGACGCACAACAAAAAGTTTGGAACGTCCATCTAATGTCAAATCACATTATTAGGAGGCTCATCATCAGTATCCTTAATTCAGAATACCTACAGACTTTCAAAAAAGGAAGTCCCAAAAGTTCCCTATGTTCTTTCATTAAGACGCGACTTTTCCAGTGAAAAAAGAAAAAAAACTTTTAAAGGTAATGTTAATTTTTTAAAAGACCCCAAAAATTCTTAATACATAGCAAAAGCGGAAGAATTATGTTTTCCTTTTTATTATTTATTCTTCACTTTCCCCGTCCTAAATACACCCCGTAGTCGAACAGAAAAATTCTTAGGTATGCACAGGCACACGAATAGATCTCGACAGTAAGGTAGACACATTTATACATCGAAAATTTAATTGTTTCTAGTTCACGAAAAAAAAAAAAAGAATACAGAGATTGAGCTTACCTCGGGATCTGAGGACGAAACAACTTACTCCAAATCCCAGCCTCCCTTCCTCGACCACACTACCCCTCTTTCGCCAAAGTTATGTTAGGGCTCACCTATGGCTCCTCAGCGTGAACCCAGGGCATAAAATTCATGAGGAACAACCTGTGCGTGCATACGATTGCAACTACGCGCCGGAGGGAGAGAGGGGAGGGAAATAAAAGGAAAATAAAAACTGTCATAGTTAACAATATTTACGGCTACTCCGGAGTATAGAGAGCCACACCTCTCCCTCGAATGTCTAATCCTTCCTTAAACCAATCGTTACGGCAGCTTATAAGTAATAAATATGCGTAACCGAAATCGTTTGGGGGCTGGTACTCCTGGTTCCACCTGCGGCCGGCCCGTGACACCGGAGTCTTGGGAGGAGATCCCACTGAGCATCTCACACCATTTCGTTCTGCCAAGAGGCAACTGGCGCTTCAAGGACTTGGGAGGAAGATAGGATGGTGGGTTCTTCAAACCTTGACGTCGTTGTTTCAAAGTCGGAGTTATCAAGTTTAATCGAGTGTGGAGGCTCATACAAAGACTTTGAGTTTCATGTAGTTGGGTTGAAAGCAAATTCCTTACGTGAGTAGATATTCAACCATTGAGGTATGTTTGTAGCATACTCGATAAATTGAAGGTCCAAGAAATCCAGGAGCCCTCTTCTGTCAGGTTCAAGTCATTGATTTTTACGGTAGCTATGCGAAAAATGTCCGAGTTTCCTAAGATGAAACTTTCATGTCAATGGAAAGTCGCTCCTTTTTCCTTGTTTGCAAAAGTATCGCATTGAATTGCGAAGAAAACTCTCCTCAAATTTCAACGAAAAACATTCGAAAAATTTCCAGGGAATTCGTATATGACAGGCAATTTGGTAGCGCCAAAAATGTCTGTACGGGATTTTTTCCAGGCACGAAAGAGTAGGCAACTATCTTAGCACCGAAGTATGTTTATAGTACATTTGACAAATCGAAGGCAAAAGCCTGGAAAGGCTTGAAACTATCGACACCCTGTAGATTTCGTGCATTAATTTTTTCTGTGATCGGGTAAAAATCACAGTCTTGAGTCGGCAACGGTTTCAACAACGACAGGATGTGCTTATGGCATACACGATCGAATGAAGGCGCGACACTAAAAGGCTCCCTTAAGATTGTACCTGAGTTTTGAGTTTTATCTTTTGCTTTAAGTTGGGTCGAAAAGAACCCGTTTTTGAGGAATTTGAGGAGGCAATATATTAACGCCGTGGTATGTCTGAAATACACTTGATAAAATGAGGACAAAAATCTGTAAGAATTATCATCAGACTTGAATGTAGGGATCATTTCCTTAGTGTTACGTACCATCGAGCGACTCGAACCTCTGAACCAGTGGCGTGGCGTGAATTGCGATAAATCTATTGTTATGCCATTTAAGCCTATGGAAAAGGATCGATAAACAAGATGTTCGCAGCGAACACCTTAATAATCGATTCTTTACCATAGGTTTAAATGGCATAACAATCGATACATCGCAATTCACGCCACTACACTGCTCTGAACGTTGTACGAACGTCTCCAGAATGGCACCCATCACGCTAGTCACTCTCCAGATTCTTTCTCTGTGTCGCGACCATACATAGCATCGAGCATTGTTGACCGACTCAAGTCGAAAGCAACGTTAACAAGTCATCTCTCGAAGCAGAGCTACAATAACCGAGCTGGCAGCCATTTAAATAACCGATATCCATCGTTGCCAGTTGAAAGTCGATATTTTCTTTCACGAAGCTGATGTTACAGCACAAAATATACATTTATTTTGAGAGACTCAAAGGGTATGGTAATTTACTTTTTTGATATTTTGGTAGTGCATGATACCTCAAATCCCGGGATGTCCTCGGTATATCTCCACATTTCTTGAGTTCTTCCTGTCAAGCTTGTATTATACGCCCCCAGGATTGAACAGCCACACTGAGAAAGTGTGTTCTGCGAGTCAAAATAGCATTTATATCTCAGTAAAGTTTTTAGAAGAGTGCTCCCAATCGGAGTGGTGGTCCTTTTAAATTATACGGAAAATTCGACAATTTTCCGAAATTTTGGCGACGCGCGACAATAATAGATTTTACGGACGTGAATTACTTTGGGGGGAGGAGGACTTCATGGAATAATAAGGGCTTTCATAGATAAAAAAAAAAAACCGATCCTGGACGACTGTTTCACCCAAGGACATCCTGTATGTCTTGCGATAGCGCGTCTTATTTCAAGTTCTTGATTAGACTGTATGACCTACGTGGCTGACCTATCCCAAATGCTCTACCCCAGTCTTAAAAGTTTGACCGGTAATCCTGAATCGATTCGAGATATGACTGCAATCTTGACAAAAGAAAAGAGCCAAACTTGTCTCTCTGAATGAAAAGTTAGAGACCGTCAAGATGGCACCACTGTCGCGGGTGCTTCCGAGAGGAGCGTTGAGTGGCTGAACTGCGGGGCCGTTCCGAAGTGGCGGCCCTCCATTTGTTTACCTGAAACCGTTACCGAGTGGGTGGTGACTGAACCTTATGCCTCAGCAATACGGTTACCGGGAGAACTTTCAGGATTCCTTTTGTCCGCGGTTTAATGGATCTATTGTGATCTATCGTCGAGAGCAGGGCTGCTTATATAGGATACGGACTCAAATTCACATTAAGACGATTGGGAGCCATGCGTAAGATGACGTCAAACTTTTTTTCCGATTTTCTGACCCACCCCACCTTTCAGATATCCTCCTCTTACTCCCCTCCCCAAGCGATTTTCCGGGCGGTTCTAGATTCCCCTGAGTGTTTGACGTCATTGAGTGATGGTTTCTTAGTGTGTAATGTAACTCATGTTACCTGTTCTGCCGTGTTGAGGAAGAACGCCGATGAACCTTCAGACGTTGCCAAATTTCCTTCGATAAAAACCGAATATGCAGGGAAAATTGTGAATATTTTCCCCCAAAAATTTCAGACAATTTCGTACGCAATTTAATCTAATATATCTAAAAATTTCAAATTTGCATTAATATCGTCAAAAATGCATGGTTTATCGAGGGAAATTTGGCAACTCTCGAATGTTCATACGGCATTCTTTCTTAGCAGGCAGTGATGATATTGTAAGTACGTCAGCAGCGGCACCTTTCGGGTGGGTCAGGGGGCTGTATCCCCTCGAAGTTGAAAATTCGACCCTTCTTTAGTGGACTGATCCGGGTAATTTTTATTAATTGCCCACGACTTACTGAAATTCTTCCGCACCCATGAAATTTCGATCTCTTAAGGTTAATTTTCACGTAATTAGGATTCACTTGAAATGTCAAATCTGTGCGTCAGCTTGATCGAGTAAAAAGGGAGAATTGTTCGCGAACATTTTTTGTGAGGTTTGACGGTTATGAATAGGAGCATTACGTTGATTTGATTTTGACGAGCACGCGACGTTCCATGTTAGATTTATAAAGCCTCTGATGAGAGGATATTACTTCCCCCTATTTTCCTACATCTCCTCCCTGTTACTCTTTCTCCGACTACCGTGATTCCATTTGTTGATGAGGTTTTTGCATTCTACGTCATCAGTTTCCTGGAAGAAGAGAGTGACAACATCTTTTCTAAAAAACACAATTTTTTTGGTTAAAATAACACCGACTTGCGTTAAATTTTGAAATATTTTTTAAGAAAAAAAAATTCTGTAGAGCTTTTGAAAAAATCGAGACTTGTATAGCCGCCTAATGATGTTCGTAGTGATGAAATCAGCCTCTTCAGGGGGAGAGTAAATATTTTTTGTGGTCTCTTGCAAAGATATTTAGAAAACGAGTTGGTTTTTCTCGACAATTTTGTATTTTTTCTTTAGTCGAGGAGGTAAAAATGTGTAAAAGTTTGCCATTTTGAAATTTCTACTCTTGTTTGTTGAGATGTAGTTCCATATTGTGCACTCATAGTGTAAGAGATTATGAAAACTATTTTTTGCCTAGTTTCAACATTTTTGTTATACTAAAAAATGCACGGAATGATTCTACAATATCTGGGCGAGCCCACCTCGGACTTAAACCCTGACATTCTGAAGCGTAAACCGACCACAGAGAAATTTCCACTATAGCAAATTTATATTTTTTAGTTCGAGCCGAAAACCAAGAAGGGTGTGTCGGTGAGTGTTCATGGCTATACACCTTTCCCAGTAATGATAATACAGACCACAACGCTTTTCACACATAATTTTTTTTGGAATGAAAAAGAAATACAATAAAATCCTCTATTTTCTAGTACCTATATATCCTTTCGGAGACCTATACATTCGTACTTATGTCCATTATTAAAGCGCCGAAACCAGATTTCAGGAATTCGCGATTGCCTCAGTTTATTCGTCATGGTGCCGTTAAAGCTGATAAAAAACTCCTATTCACACCAACAAACACTGCCGTGCTAAGGAAAAACGCCGTATGAACCTTCAGGCGTTGCCAAATTTCCATTGGTAAAACACGAATTTTTGAGAAAATTTGTAAAGATTTTTCTTCCAATTTTTCAGATAATTTTGTTCGCAATGTCACCTATAGCTCCAGAAACTTCCGAAGAAAAATTGTTATAACTTTCCAACAAAATAAACATTTTATCGAAGGAAATTTGGCAACTCTCGAATGTTTATACGGCGTTCTTCCTTAGCACGGCAGAATAGGGAACACCGTAAAGAAGTATCCACCGCATGCCTTGCAAAAGAGGCCTGATTCGCATTCCATAAATTACGACATAACCTCTGCGTCGATCTGAGCACCGCGCCGAATAGCGAAATAGCGCAAATACGATGCTGTTGAGGAAGAACCACCCAACTCGAAAGGAAACATGATGTGAATACGCGGTGTTTCTCCGAAATCGACAGTAATAATATAAGAACATAGGCCCACGCTGCACGCACGGAGCGCCATCAGGTACTTCGTTTATTTAGACTTCGTGACTGACTGCGCCGCGCTCGCCCGCCACCCGCGCGACGTGTAAAACCGATCGTTGTCCTCCTGAGCGGGAACCACGTGGCTCCAATTAAAAACCGTTGAGCAGATACGCGGTTTTTCCGGTGCATGGTGTTTATTCCGACGGACACAAATCCCGGGGAAATCTGCGACGCTACTTGCTCTATACTTCGCTATTGAATTGATCAGAACGGGGAACGTTGTCAACTCGGGCGAGAATTCACGTCGTTCCGGTGACGTCATCGCACGAAATAGGGAAAAGACATGATAATACAAGATTCAGACAATTAGGCCTTGTCTCCACGGGACGTTTCATGGGATTTGTCCCAAGTTCGAATTGCAGGAATGAGACCTCTGGGTTTTTTCCCTGTCGAAGAAAACAACAAAATTTCATCATCTTGAAATATTGAACACTTGTTTTGAGCAAGTGAAATTGTTTCCAATGTAAGAAAAAAAGGCGCAACCGAGGCCACAACTTTCAATTTCCGATAAAATTAAATTCTGCGGCGATAGCGAAACAAATTTCCCACAGCATCAAGGCCCAAAAAAAAAGGAGAGAAATATTTCGAATGCTTTTTTCGTGGAACAGCTCGTATCATTTTAACTTCAATTTCGAGGGACCGGACGCACGATTTGGCATCCGTGAAAACGGACCGGCACAACAAATATGAAGAATAATCCAGGAATGAATTATAATATATAATCGCAGCGCGATACGCTATCGAGAACGTGCTGAAGCACACGGCAATTCCGGGGAAAAAATTAACGCTTCATGTTAACAAACCGGGCGCCGGAGGACGGCGGGGGTTTCAGCGTGACGAAAAACCCATTCTCGGGGCCCTAAACGACGCGCCTAGAAAAACACGAAATGATTCATATGAAGTCTCGCGAGGGGAAAATATGTATTGTTGCCAAGCTCGCGTGGAAAAAAGAATGGATCGTCAGCATTGGGTGTCCGACTACAGCTGGTGGTTTTTCTAGGCATCATCCCTGAGGTTCTTGATTGACTTTTGAATGGGGCATCAGAAGTGATAAAAAAAGCACTGACGAGGTTTTTTCTCGTATTTGTATGAATTCTTTTCTCAAAAAGTAGAGAACGCGATGGAATAGGGGGAAAGTTAGATTAGAGTTCCCAGATTTTTCCATTACATTTGCATTTTTTGTCTTGCCTCGCCTTTTGCGAAAACGCCTGGCCATCAGTTTTCCTGGACTTGTAGCTGTTTTTGAGGAAAGTCCCGATTTTCCAGACATCATCCCTGAAGTTCTTGATTTACTTTTGAATGGGGCATCAGAAGTGATAAAAAAAGCACTGACGAGGTTTTTTCTCGTATTTGTATGAATTCATCTCTCAAAAAGTAGAGAACGCGATGGAATAGGGGGAAAGTGAGATTAGAGTTCCCAGATTTTTCCATTACATTTGCATTTTTTGTCTTGCCTTGCCTTTTGCGAAAACGCCTGGCCATCAGTTTTCCTGGACTTGTTTTTGAGGAAAGTTCCGATTCCGACTTACAAAAATCTTTCTTTGACGTCACAACTTGCCTTTTACTGGCGAATTCAAAAAGTACTCCTTTATTAGTGCACTCATGCTTTCCATTTGTTTCCTCTCGTCTTCAGCGGTTGTTTGAGTGATAAGTTTCGAGATTTCTCTGCTTTGCCAAATTTGTGTACTTCTTCCCGATTTTCCCTTTCCAATTCCACCTGCGGCAACGCAATTGAACAGGGGGAAAGTTATATTAGAATTCCCAGATTTTTCCATTTCATTTGCATTTTTTGTCTTGCCTTTTGCCTTTTGCGAAAACGCCTGGCCATCCCATCAGTTTTCCTGGACTTGTAGCTGTTTTTGAGGAAAGTCCCGATTTACAAATAGTCACGACTCGCCTGTTACTGGCGAATTCAAAAAGTACTCCTCCATTAGTGCACTCATGCTTTCCATTTGTTTCCTCTCGTCTCTCAGCGGTTGTTGAGAGATTAGTTTCGAAATTTCTCTGCTTTGCCAAATTCCCGATGATCCCTTTCCAATTCCAACTGCGGCAACCCTACGCTGCTAGTCACTCCAAAATCAAGGAACCACCTCCACCCTCCCGGCAACGCTGCCATACTGAGAAAGAACACAGTAAGAGCCTCCAGACGCTACCAAATTGACCTAAAAAATACAATTATTCAGTGAAATATATAAATATTATCATCCCGATTAGTTGGAAAATGATATCCTCAATTTATATCTGAACTATCTAAATATTTCAGGGGGCCAAATGCATGACTCTCCTAAAAAATAAATATTTCATCAGGGTAAATTCGACACCTTCCAACATTACCGTGCTAAGGAAAAACGTCGTATGAGCCTTCAGGTGTTGCCAAGTTTCCTCCGATAAAAACCGAATTTACTGGGAAAATTCTGAATATTATTTTCCAAAACTTTCAGACAATTCTGTTCTCAATTTAATCTAAAAAATCTGAAAATTTCTAGGGATAAATGCATAAATGTTGTCAAAAATACATGTTTTATCAAGGGAAATTTGGCAACTCTCGAATGTTCATACGGCGTTCTTCCTTAGCACGGCAGAACAGCGCATACGGCGTTTGTTCTTAGCACGGCGCACGGGTGTATGACGTGACGAGGCCGATGACGTGAGCCGATGAATTGGTTTGATTGGTCACGGGGGGCTCCTCGGAGGCGGGGGGGGGGGGGGGATGCAACGGTGTTCGCAAGTTACGCACCGAGGGGGCACATGCCCGGAGCGGTGGCGGCAAGGGGGGGGGGGGAGGGGGGCTGGGCTTGGTGCCTGGGTGCCCGCAGTATAAAAATATGAGCGGCTCTTCGGCGAGCCGTTAGACCAATTGGCACTTATCTGCATTCTTCCGCATGCGGCATGCGGCCGCAGCGGCTGCACCGCCGCGCCGGGCGAAACCGCGCAACTGCGACGGGGAGCCGTTGGGAGTTGCGTGGTTTTTGCCGAAAGGCTCGGCTCCGCACTTTCAGCGCCCGGCGACCTTGTTGCGGACGAGATGCGGGCCAACCCTGCTGAAGAGCCGCTTAAGTCCGGCGAGGGCCTTGGGTACTTACGTGGTCTTCGCTCCGTACGACAGAGCCCTTGCCAGCACTCCCGCGGTCCAGAACACGCGGCAGAAAAACTTCTGCAAACCTCGTAAGAAACCCGGAGAATACGGGTCAAGCTCTCGGGTTACTTATGAAAATTAAATAGAGCGGGTTGGTTGTGCAGTGTGCTCATTGCGGGGTCGTGTTTTGATGTTTGCAGGTAACAGATCAGCCAAAATATACACGGAGAATAAAACCTCGTGCGTGGGACCCGAAGTTTAGGTCATAAGGATCTCTGAAGTTTTCGGATTGAGCATCTGAACTCTTTAGGTCCAGCTGATGAGGTTTGGATCACACATCTGAAACTTCAGTTCTTACATCCGAAGTACTTCGGTTTTCACATCCGAACAACTTCGGTTCTCACATCCGGAGTACTTCGGTTTTCACATCCGGAGTACTTCGGTTCTCACATCTGAAGTACTTCGGATGTAAGAACTGGAGTTCCAGATGTGTGATCCGAACCTCGACAGCTAGACCTACAGTGTTCAGATGCTCAATCCGAAAACTTCAGAGATCCATATGACCTAAACTTCGAGTCCCACGCACGAGGTTTTTTTTCTCCGTACAGATTTGGTTACCTCAACCCGAAGATTCAATCAACTTGACACAGGGAAAATTAACACAAAAAACTCACTTCTGCATTTTTGCACGAATACTGCCGGAATCTTCCCACGGGCTATTTCTTCGGCTGCGAATTTGGAAGGTCGAGATTTCAAAAATCAATATTTACAAAATCGCTTTCCAACTCAAGATCAGATGGGAAACGATTCGAAAAAATCCATACTCAAACGATGACTACATTCACAGACCTCCTCTACATCCTCTTCCATCCTTGAAGACATACAACAGGCGCGGCGTTCCTATCCAAGTTCCACAACGCCGCGATGAATTGGACGTATTTATGCCAAACGGAACTATGTGCATCAAGACATGAGCCCTGAGACCCACAAGAATACATGCATAACAGGACTCACGCCATAATGCACTTAGTTCCGTTTGGTGGAAATACGTTCAATTAATTCGCAACTCCACCCCCGATCGGAGTCACCGAGTTGTCATCCGGACAAAACGACCTTGGACCCGCGAGAAACGCCAAATCGCCGCGTGCTCCTTCGGGTCGACCCGGGGCGATGCAATTTTCGCGGACGATCTACTAACCCCGCGACGCGGGATCTAATTGTTTCAGGTGATGTTACTGCCCTCTGCCGGCACGGGGCGGAGTGGTGGAGCCGGAGTGTGCCCGGGCCATAAAACAAGAGGGCGGCGACTTGATGAGCATGTCACGAGCACAATGCTAACAAAGCGTTCACAGGAAGACACTTCCTTTTTAGCTTCCTCTCCTCCGACTATCAACGCGACGCGCGACGCTGCGCTGTGCTGTACCCCTTCTTAGGCCTCGTTTTGCTTGAATTGCTGCGCCTTGTGTGTCCTCAGCATTGCGATCGATGCCAGCGAGCAGGATTGAGGCAAATCCAATAGAAGCTATTAGTGCCGCGTCACGGAAAAACTATATACACGGAGAGAAAATTCATCACGAAAGTTCGGTTAATAAGGGAAGTAAAACACAATATGGACTGCATTTTGCAATGTGGAACTATAAATTCTGGCTCTTCTAGAAAAACACTTATGTGCATAGGGAAACTGATGGCACATACGTTGTTTTTAAACCGGGCGTGTTTAAAAACAACGCGGGGAGTCTGGTTGGAGTTTTCGTGAGCGGGTGGTTTCAATTTACGCACCAAGAATCATTAGATATCTTTGTAAGGAGTTGATTTCGGTAATTTTTGTTGTGCGCATCGTGTTTTACGTGAAATTTTGGTTAAGAAACATGTATCAGAATGCTTAAATTCGTACCTCGTCTAGTGGCCCATTGGAAGGCAAAATCTATGATTCCAACGATCGAGTACGAGGAAAAGTATGTGACAAAAAATACAAGAAAAAAAAAAATGTTCCGATGATTTGCGAAATTTGCGCACGGATGAAAAATCGCATAAAAAATTGACAGGAGGCAAAAAAAATTCTACTTTCGTAACGAGCGCATACTGTCGCATATCCATGATGGCGCATTTCTCAACGCGTCCATACCATAGGACCCCATTTATTCGAGGAAAAAATTGATTGACTCTGGATTCTCTGTTTCCCTCACCACTAAACCCCCTCGAGCATATTTCGCCGATCCTGTTCCATTTCGTTCTCCGCAACAACCGGGCCCGTATCCCGAGGCATTAAAAACTTTAAAAAAAACCGAGGGCAAAAAATTTTAGAGTCCACGCACGAGACAGGGTTTATAAAAGTTCAAAGGTTCACACGTAACGCTCAGTGAGTGCGAATCGTCCATTGCGTTTGATTTAGTTCGCAACAAGTGGGGCTAGAGGGCGAATCATGTCATGGGTGCTATCTCCGAAAATTTTCATCCTTCTGATTGTTATAGTGTCATCGGCCGTGGGCAGAAAAAAAGGCAAGTCTTCCATTCAATTTTTCTAGTCGTATATTTTTCCCTTCTATGAACAAAGAATGATTATGTATTTGGGAATAGTTAGTCTTCATAAATATGCTGAGCTCATCGCATTGAATCATTTATTTTGGAGCGTGTGCTAGTCTCTTACGATTATGGTGATGATTCCGGTAACTTTAACTCTGCTATATTTTGTTGTAGTTTATTTCGATTGAAATGGAAAAAGCGCTTATTTAAAAATGTTTAAGTTGTTGGTCATATTTTTCAGCCTTTGCCTCGGACCATTTTGTCAGCACTGATAAAAATGTTTAATTTTATGTAAACCGGAGCGGTTTTTTTTTAAAAAACACTGTAGAGCGTGGCGATGTATCGATTAATCTGCCAAGTGAACCCATGGAAAAGGATCGCTGAACAGGATGTTCGCAACGAACACCTTAACAATCGATTCTTTACCAACGCTCCAAATGGGAAAATTTGATAGTCGATCATTCACGCCTCTCCAATGAAACACTGGAAATGTTTTTGGGACAACCGCGATTAAGTTCGTCCAAAAAGAACTCCATCGCGGAAAATATTGGAAGAACGTTTCTTTAAATCCAATTTGAAATGTTTCCTAGTGATTTTGATAGAGGAAAGTTTCAAAGAATAAATTTGCGGTATTGCAAAATGTGCGGAAGTACCCTCCCATTGAAACCCGGCATACTTTCACCATTGCTAAGAAACATTTGGGAGGTTTTATATATTGGAAAATGCATTCGATTTCGACTGCATACGAGAGACCAAGAACACATCTCCATAATGGGTTAATTTTTCGTTGATAGTAAATTTTTAATGTATTCTGGGAGAAAATAAAAGGAAAAAGTAAGTTAAGTTCCTCTTGTAAGATAATGTTCCTTGGGCTGCAGGTAGTGCAGGTATCTGCAATGGCGGGCAGGGAGATCCAGTCGCGGCATGCAATCAGTTTTGCGCTAATAGATACAAGGCTATCGAGGTAAGACTTTAATTCGCGTTCAACTTCAAAAAATTCCTTTTGAATTACAAGTAGTTATTTGTCCCTCATCATCAATTAAGTACAGTTGTTGATAGCAAATGCGTCTAACACCGGAAGCGGGGAAAGGTGTGAAAATGAATCAGTGGCGTGGCGTGAATAATCGATTATCGATATCTCGCCATTTGAAGCTATGGTAAAGAATCGATTACTAAGGTGTTCGCTGCGAACACCCTGATAATCGATCTTATTCCATAGGTTTAAATGGCATAACAATCGATATATCGCAATTCACGCCACGCCACTGGTGAAAATGAATGCACGAAATCAGAGAGGTCGGACATGCCATTTTTGACTTTGTGTTTCTTGTGACCGGACACTTCAAATTTCACGTAACCAATGTAAAATTAAAACGATCATATCTTATCTAGCAGTTGATTACCGGTAATTTTGGATGCAAGAATCGTGTTCTGCGTGAAATTCTGGTTGAGGTGATGCGATACATCGATACGTTCCATTATTTCAGCTACTTGTCGTTTTTTTTCGAATTTTGAGATCGCACTCCTGTTGTCATGAGACTAAAGAATTCACGTACCAAATTTGACAAAGAAATTCAACGTAATAAAGGCAGGGGTTTTTCCAGCAGAAAAATATCGCAATCGAGTGCAGTTTCGATACCAGTATCGAATTCGATATTTTTCCTCTAAAAAAAACCTTACCTTCATTGCGTCGAATTTCTTTGTCAAATTTGGTTCATGAATTCTTGAGTCTCGTGACAACAGGAGTGCGATCTCAAAATTCGAAAACTAATGACAAGTAGACGAAATTATGGGACGAATCAATGCGATATATCACACGACACAGAAAATGACGTCCGTTGGTCCGTTGGCGTCCGTCACCTTCAGGTGATTCGATTGAGGCCATTTTTTGTGTCAAAGCGACGTGCGATGTATCGCATCGATTAGCTCCATAATTTCAGCTACTTGTCATTTGCTTCAAATTTTGAGTTCGCACTTCAGTTGTCATGAGACTAAAGAACTCATGTATCAAACTTGACAAAGAAATTCCACGTAATAAAGGCGTGTTTTTTTTAGAGGAAAATTATCGCATTCGATACTGATATCGAAACTGCACTCGAATGCGATATTTTTTCTCTGAGAAAACCCTGCCTTTAATACGTTGAATTTCTTTGTCAAATTTGGTTCATGAATTCTTAAGTCTCATGACAACAGAAGTTCGATCCCAAAATTCGAAAAAAATGACAAGTAGCTGAAATTATAGAACGAATTGATGCGATATATCGCATGTCGTTCTGACACAAAATATGGTGTCCATCGAATCACCTTAAGGAACATGTATCAGAATGCTTAAATTCATACCTGGTCTAGTGACCCATTTCCACTATAATAGTTGCATGTGTTCCGTTTCTCAGTACGACAACGGAGTGAAGGTGCCTGTGTGTAAGGGTAGCTGCAAGTTGAAGATATGTTTGTGCCACTTGAACCCGGACCTCCTCATCCCAAACGCTCCCAATCGCTATCAAAGGTGGTCCTTCAATTCAAAGCTATCTGTTAGAGGCAAGTACTATGAGGCTCTTGAGTACCGGTTGAACTATGGAAGCGCGAAATCAAAGGAAGCAGCAAAGAATGATAACTACCTGAGATCGTCACGGTACTGATGAATTTTTTGTTGTTCAAAATCCCTATTGATATTGTATGCGTTCTAATAAAGAAGTTTAAAAAAAATGTTAGGATTTAAAAAATTGAAGCCACGCAAAGGAATTGCTTATTTTGAGAATTTTCACAAAAATCCTTTTTATAATCGATCTCCTGAAAACCACCCGTATGACTTAGTTGAATCAGTGAGAACGAAAACACACCAACTCGGAAAAATGAAAATAATTAAGACACACGCAAAACTGCACAGTGGGTGAAGAAGTTAGTTTCAGAAAAATATTTTTCTGCCGAAAGACAAGTACTTATGGACACTTTAAAGGTCCAAGTTAGAACAGATGCGCTAACTTCAATGACCTTTAAGTTTTTAATGGAAATTGAGCATTTTCGAGTTACGGAGTTGGTGTCACGGAAAAAAAAAGAAGTAGGGGTTATGTCCGAACTGTTGGATGATATCGACATTTCCAAAATTTTACCAATTTTTTTTTTACCAATTTTTTTTTAATTTTTACCAATCGTGGTATTACCTCAATTTATTGTGATATTACCCCCCCCCCCCCCCCCCAATTAATTGTGATACTATCCCAATAAATTGGACTACTAACCTAAATGTTGCGGTACTACCCCAACTTGAGCTGCGACACTACCAAAATTAATTAGAAATGTCCATATCATTAAACAAATTGGGGGTACCACCATTTTAGGGGATAACCCCTGACACTTTTTTATCCGTGGTGTTTCCGTTCTCACCGATTCAGTTGTGAATGACGTTAAATTATTCGCAGTTTTCCACAAGCCAAGAGGCTGTAACTCCGTTCTTATTTGACTTCAGATTCTCAGTCTACGAGATTCAACATCGAAACGCAACCCTGTGACGCACGCAAATGACATTTGTCTTACAATACAACATAGAGTGGTACAAAAAAAAATCCGAAATCCAGGAATAAAGATGCCTCTCCAGTGCAAAGGGCTTGATTTTTGGGGCGGATTCGTTCTTGTAAACCAAACCGACCGAATACTGGTGCGTCGATTTTCGAATCGTTTTCGATTAACTTTGATTGATACGTCCCTATCATAGCAATACTATTTGTCGATCAAAGTCGATTGATAACCAGTGACGTGGCGTGCTTTGCGATAGATCGACTGATCTGCCATTTAAACCTACGGAAAAGGGTCGATAAACAGGGTGTTCGCAACGGACACCTTGATAATCGACTCTTTACCATGGCTTCAAATGGGGAAATATCGATGATCGATCGATCACGCCTCACCACCGTTGATACTTCATTTTAGGACCGGGGACTCATAATTGGAGATGAGGAACAAAACGGAATGTCGGGAAATGGTCAAAATGAAAGAGAACAAGGGGACAACGCTGGATTAATCTGGAAATCTCATTACGTTGGACTTTTCCGAGTCGCTGGCGATGTTATGCATCACCAGTTTTTAGACCTACCTCACCCTTTTCTATGAAGAGGTCCCGCCGAGGTTGGCGTCAGACAACAAATGTCAACTCCTTTCAGCTTGCAGCTTACGGAAAGATTTCTCGTTGGATTTTAATATGACGTCGTCTACCTCAGGCAACGAGCGTATCACAAGATCGCATTTGTTGGTTGAATCTCGTGGGACGGCATGGAGGAAAAAAACGAGGTGTTTGCATTTCGGGCATCTTGGATTTTTTGATGACGTAGGACGGTGCGGAGCAAAAAAATTCGACGTTATGTTCCGTTTTGCATACTTCGAATAGATTTTGCTGGAATATCGACGCCATGCTGTACCGATTTAGAACACGGGGTAAACAATCTTCAAGATGCAAAAACCTCCTTTTTTTTCTCCATGACGGAGTGACAGAAAAGAACAGTGTCTGACGGCAAGTCTGACGTAGTTACAGAGGGAAAACTGCCAATGACGTCATCCACTGAATGGGCACGTTGCAAACTTTTGCTAGAGCAAAAATAAGAGTTGTTACTCATCGGAAGTGTCTCCAAAATCACGATGAACGCATCGGCAAAGTCTGAAATGCACTCCTTACTTCACAATTTGCGTAAGAAATTTGCGTTTTTTCAAGCTTCCCGCTTCAAAAACGATACCACAGCACAGGTGAACAGTTAGAGGACCCTAGTAGCAAAATCTGTTTCACTAACATTTCAGAAACATCTCAAAAGTCTCAAACTTATATCATCTCATTGAAACGTTCCAAAAACATTTTTGAAATACATAATTGACACGAAACACTTCGAAAGGTTCATTAATATACATTTGAAACGTTTTGAATACGTTTTCTTTTTAAATAAAAATATCAAAATCACAATGTATCAGAAAGAAATTGGAAACTAATTGCAGATAAAACAATGAAACAAGATTTGGCGCTCACGTGATTTTGAAAATAATCGGTTCAATTAATAATGGTACCTTTTTGCAGATTTTCGGATCGCAGATAATCGTCGACGTTTTCAACCGAATGTAAACGTTTGTAACATAAAAGTCAAGCGGGCCCGAATGAAAGCTTCCGCTGTTTCCCCTCCGCCATTTTCGACTCAACAACTCGTTTTTCAATTTGAGGTTTTTACCCATTTTGAGGGTCATCGCGTCGGACGTAGTTGATCCATGCGGTTAGCGGGACCGGGTTCACGGGTTGAAATTTTAATTGAATGTTTCGTGGAAAGCGGGGGGAGGGGGAGGGGCCTGAATCAGTTTGAAATATTGGTTTCCTTGATTCTCCTCTCCAGACGGATGGTCCCTCCTCCGGGACCATCTCCAGCCCAGCCGTCGCACAAAAGCCCGAAACAAAAGCGAACCGGCCCCATCTTTTCACTCTGTGAACGCTCTGTGGCTGCATAACGTTTGCGCACACTTTTACAACCGATGACGTTGGCTCACACTCTTTCTAAATATCATTTGCGCACAATTTTATTGATAACGTTTGCGCTATTGATGACTCCTCCAGCACAGAACAGAACTGACAATGAGCGGTGGCGAACTCAGTTGATGCTGCAGGCCGATAAAACTGCCGTGCTAAGGAAAAACGCCGTAGGAGCCATCAGACGTTACCAAATGTCCTTCGATAAAGAGGAGATTTAAAGAGGATATTTCCTCCGATAAATACCGAATTCGCAGGGAAAATTGTGAATGTTTATTTCCAAAATTTTCAGAAGATTCCATACGCAATTTAATCTAAAATATCAGAATATTTCAAACAAAAAATGTGCATGAATGTCGTCAAAAACACATGTTTTATCGAGGGAAATTTGGCAACTCTCGAATGTTCACACGGCGTTCTATCTTAGCACTGCAGAAAAGTGGTGTTACCCAACCTCCAACCGACTATTTTGAGTATATCATAGATTTTAGCTGCAGCAATCACTGATTGTAGTACCAAGTGTGCAAGTGAAACATAATCAGTTGATTATTGAAAACTCTTACCAAGTATATTATCATAACTGAATTTTTTCTGAAGGCGTTTCGATAGTTTCAGTTTACGAACTGTACTGATAATCGCCAATAGAAAACGCAGATCGCTGCGCAAAACTTTCACAAAGCACGCGTGGTGAAGGATGCATTCACTACTGACAAAGTATTTTAAGTTAGATTTTCCAAAGCTTATGACGGACTTTTTATTAATTTACCTTGTTTTGAACACTCTTCAACTGGACAAAGGACAGAAACGCACCAAAATCCGTCAAGTTTCAACAGATAACATGAGGTTTGAAGCTTTATACAGCCGTAAGACTCAATGATAAAGACGAAGTTCGAGGTGTATTTTCCTATCCTTTCGTTGAAGTCTCTGCGTTGAAATTGGACAAAACTAGGAAAATCAAAACTCTGCCCACTGTGCGCCTATTGTGCTGTAAAAATCCACTAGCTATGTCGCAAACGCCCGCGAAAATCTCTAAATTTTCCAATGTTCATCCGACCTAAAAATCAATATTCCCAGCACCATTTTGCAACGCTGGATGGAGGTGTGCTCCTGTAATTCATCAGCCGGTGCATAGGCTAAGCGTACCTTGAGACCGGAGATGGGGGAGGGGTGGAGGTGGGGGCGGCTGGAGAATTAATCGCTGAAACTTGGATACGCATCCATTTCTGGGTGTCGAGGGGCTAATGTGGTTACGGATATGTCCGTGGTCAGTGCGCTAGCTGATGGGATGGTGGCGGGTGATTTTTTTGAGGCAATGATAGCTACGGTACCGGCGGCGATCTGTTTGTTGACTGAGGCAGTCAACGAACCGAGACCGTTTACGCGCCCAGAGGGAAATAAAAACTTCTCTTGAATAAATTCACTCTCCTCCGATGGAAGACACAACTCTGGAAAAAAAGTCTCATGGATCCGGAGTCCAGACTCTTAAAAAATTCGAAAAGAATAAACACTCTTGATTCAATCGAATTTTTGCTTGAATCAAAAGTACATCCGCTTGAATTGAGAGGCTTGGCTCTCGATTCGAGCAAAATATTCGATCGAATCTAGAGTATTTTTATCTGTCAAATTTTTTAAAAGTCTGAACTCTGGATCCAGGAGACTGTCTTTCCAGTGACGCTTAAATTGATTTTAGGGGATCTGGAGACAAAATTTGCCACTACGTTGCATTACTTCACAGAGTGCGTCTCCGATAAGCAGTAATGAGCCACTAAATGAGGTGTAACCCAGAAGAAAACTTCCAATGTCATCCCCTTAGTAGTTTGCGCATAAAACAGTTCACACGACGGGAAGTTAAGAAAATAACTCCTGAAAAAGATATTAAAACCTTGGAGATTCCAAGTATTTTAAACACGCATGAAATGGAAGTTGAATTAGGATTTTGATTTGTATGCAATAAATAGGGCTGGAACTTTTTTGGGCTCGTTTGTAGGAGGTTAAAGCTATTTCCGGCTAATTGTAAGTTTTGTTGACTTCTTCTTTTTCGGCTTGCTTTTTTTTTTCTTTTTTTTAAAGAATTCAAACGCAGCCTTTCTTTCCGGACCTGCTTCCTCGACATTGTCCTCCTTTACCGTTAGATTCACGAGCAAGAGTAGAAACATTCAAGGATACAGATTCCTGGAGGAAAATGCACGGAGCTCATTGAAAAACGAGGCCAAGATCCGGTGACACGACTTACGAGTCCTTGAAAATCCGAACTGAAAAGTTCTCTTTGTCCTCCGTCGTAAAAATAAAACGAGCACCGGAAGAATCCGAGGAAAGCTCGTATTGAATTAATGCTCATCCGAGTAGGAGCATTATTTTTGACCTAGGTTAACGGGACGCCAACGGGACCCACAAAAGCGCCCCGATGACCGAACGACGAGACAAATTGCTTTTTAAAGGCCTGCATTCCTCCCACCTTGAAATCCGTGGCTGCAACACGCAGGATTCGATCGTAAACGCTGAAGCACGGATGCCAGCTATTCGGGCATTTTTCGTTTCGGGGCTCGTCGTGGTTGTGAGCACTTTGTGACGTCATCATAGGCAAATCAAGAGGGGCGCAAGGGGCATACATGGCGTACGTGCTGGAGGGGGAGGGGTTCATAAGACGCGTTTACTCGTGTTGGACACATTTTTTGCGAGAGCCCTGTCAATAATATACTAGCAAAAGTTCACGGAACCTAGTGCGAAAGTTATGTTCCGTAAACCTATCTCTGTGTGGACAAGGCCTTCCATTTATATGAAATGAACGTAAAAATAATGACAGAACAAACATAAATGTGGTTTAATAATTTTAACTTACGCCGCCGCGTCGCGCTGACCGATCTGTGTTTGGCGCAATGCGTGAAGTATTTCTACAGTCTTGTATGCGGTTTGACGGAATGCATGAAGTATTCATGCAGTCTTGTAGGCGCTATGCGTTTCACGCCGCCCGCTGCTGACCACAGCGACCGCACTGTCTTTGCCGCGATGCGTGAAGTATTCATGCAGTCTTGAAGGCGCTAATATGTGTTACATTCCGACCGCCGCGCCGCGCCGAGGGTTTCTCCGTTTCATCTTAAATCCTCGTCATCATCGCTCTCAGCGTCGCGCCATTCCGGACCAAATTCCGTGTTCGGTTTCTCTCTTAGTCTTAACTCGACTAATTAAAGGTGCTGTCTATTGTATCACAGAGAGACGACTAAATTAGAAATATACTCTCAGGAAATGAGAGATTTTGTCACCTTTTCTCGTTTGCAATTTTTTTTCTGGTTCCGATTTTAGCTTCATAGCTACATTTGAAAATATTGCAAAATTTGCCGCCATGGGCCGCGGCCCATGTGGCCACCCTCTAAATCCGGCCCTGACTAACACCCAAAAAAATGAAAAATTGAGAGGACCTAATGAAACGCTTCGTTCGATCGAAATAGGACGAAAAATTTAACTTCGAGTGAAACGGTGGAGGAATCTGTGAGACATCGCAACCAAGAAATGCCATATCTGCACCGAGCACTTCGATTTTGGAATTGGCCTTTAGATTACTATAGAAAATTTACAAAAGACGGTGGTCCATTGATGAGCTTACTCCTTTCTTCGATGACACGGGAGTATAGAAGCAGCGTCCCGGAAAAGTCCTTAGGTTGGCAACCCCGATGGCCGCGGGCGTTCCGAGCGCCCTCTGCCGTCGCCCCGAGGGAGCGTAATTACAGCTTCCCTTCCTCAGGAAGTCGTTCTCGCCTTGATTTATACGGCACGGAACATTACCGTTGTCTTACGCCTTCCATAAACCTTTCTTCTTTCACCTTTTTTATTATTTTTTTCGAATTGCCCGAGATGGATCATCCGAGGCAATAATTTATGATACCCCTAGCGGCGCGGCGCGCGGGCAGTGTCAAAAACGCTCGCTTCGTTGCGCCCTGAGCGGCAGTGTCCGATGCAGGCTAGGCGTTGCGACCTTGAGCCTTGGTTGCAAGATTGAGGTTAAACCTTTCTTCCACTGACCTTAGGATCCGCCCGGATAAAATGAATGTTAGGAGGGTTTCTAAAATGCTGATCACACATGGACGTATTTCTATCAAACGGAGCTAAGCGCCATAGGGTGAGGGAGGTAGAGGGGGGCTTGGATTGGCGGCGGAATCGGGCGTCCGGCTTATTCCGTCCTATACTCGCAATGCTTTTCCATGGCGCTTCGGTCCGTTTGACAGAACGCGCTATCCGGGATTCTAAATTCCTCAAAAGGAACTCAAATTGGCGCTTAGTTCCACTTGATAGAAATACGTCCGCAAGATACTCGAAAAATCAAGTGAATAGTGGTGGATGTCCATATCATTCAACAAGCCCGTGCTCTACTTTTCTGTGTGTAGTTCGGCTGATTCTGGGGAAATATGTCTGAATACGATCTGAAATCTAGTAAACACTGATGCTCTCTCTCTTATCCATGTGATGCCATAAAAATTGATTGAATAAAAAAGAGTCTATCCACTAGAAAAAAGGAGAATCTCTAATGACGCGATACACACCTCACCTATCCGTCGGGAAAACTCCATTATGGACGTGACTTGACAAATGGTTTCATGAGCACCCCTGGACAGTGATTACCCTCACCTCCACACGGTGCCTGAATTGAGGGTGGTGGCCATAAAATTTATCACAGGTAAAACTACGCATGCGCAACGCATACGAAACATTTATTCGGGGTTTTTGTTTCTCTTTTTATTTTCTTTGGTGAGGCTGTGGCTTGTTGTTGGTGCCTGACGCGTGCGTGCGGCTGTGGAAACACTTCGGGTAATTTTATTGCGCCTCCTACGGCGAGGATAATTTCCCTTTCCCCGAGTTTGTTATGAGTTATTTGACCGATTATGAATGCAACATTCGAAAACTTTGATGTGTTAGGGGAGACTCATTTTATTTTACTTCTGGACTGCTGACCTAGTAAACTATTAAGGAATGAATGTCAAAATTGAAAGAAATAGAGCGCGCTATTTGAAAAGTAAACCAATGGAACGCGTTAGAAATTTCATTCAAAATTTTAAGAATACGAAAGCAATTTTCCCCAATTTTTTCATTCTTAATACAGGATCCGCGCAATGAAGCCCTATTAAATATGGAAGAAGTGAAATTGGGAAGGAGGCATACTTTTCCTATACCTTGTAAGCGAGTTCTTAATAACTGAATTTGAGGACTGAGGCTCCTTTTTCCGTGGACAATCATAAATGTTTCTAATTTTATTTTCGAAAGAATTGGGATAATGTTTAACTTACCACCTCGGCAAAATCAGACATTTAGAAAAACAAATGAAACCACAGGATTCAAGAATGCACTCACCCGGAACAAAGAAAGGATAATGCTATTAGTTTTTGAGTACTTGTTACTGACCTAAAAATTACACTTTGAAGCAACAGTATCACATTAATGTTGGTCTGGTATTTACTGGATAGGTGCACATAATCAGGTTACATCAATGATCGTGAACATAAATTAAAGACGTCGAATTATACTTATAGGGCAAACACGCTAATTCCAAGCATCAGAAACAATGGAACATCCTTTTTTCCTTTTCAAAAGGAATAATATTGAAGCAAAAACCTCGGATCCACAAAAAGTCTGGAGTAGGCAACTATTCGCGCTTCACTGTGGCGGATTGCATATTCTGACGAATGAAGGCGTTTTCATACTGAGAGATTGTCGCACTGCTGACGAGGTTCTCGGTCGGACGACCGAATATAATTTGAAAGGTTGGAGAAATTATGATTTACTGAAAGCGAGGTACTACGGATGGCTAGTTAAATCAGTGATGTGTGGACCTGGATCAGCACTAAATGATGCTGCCGCTTTTAAGGGAAAAATACTAAGAATAAGTTTTCCCATGAGATGTAACTCCTTTGACTGCCGAAATGTCAACGCCGACGCTGACACAACTCATCGGCTCGTAAAAAAGAATTTGGACTCGAGATTTTTGACATGCTTACGAAACGTCGTTATTGGCGATACTTTCTCTGGAACCGAAACCAGTTTGCTGCTTTACAAGCTCCGCCGAACCTTTCGCGCCGATTCGGCGCATAAAAATGATTCCGGCTACTTCTTTCCTTACTGTTCCGGTACGAAACGATGCTGAATTGACAACGACGTCGGAATAATTGCTGCGCAATTTAAGGATTATCGTTAGATTTTTCGTTCTTGTTGTTGTGGCTCGAATGAATCATTTCTGAGATCTGGCAATTGAAGTAGCAATGGGTGGCGAAAAACTGTAGGTGACAAAATACATAACAGACTTCCGATGACTGCATCGTTGAATTTGGTCGTAAAAACCAGCACAACATAATTCGCTGACGCAAGATTGTGCTTAAAAGTCCGTATGAGATGAACGCTTGCGTTTCACGAGTAAGATTAGGTTGCTTAAAAAATAGTTTCTTCAGTTGATATTTTCTTCATGCAAGTTATGATTTCAAGTCGAGGGCCGCAAAACCATTATTATTTGAAGGATTAAGGGGCTGCAATAACTGATGGATCTTCTTGTTTGTCTCGCATATTTGGACATCATCAAGAAGATTAAGATCTTCGTTGTGGGACTTGAATAATATTTTATCTCCAAATTATTGCGCTTCATAGTAGATGTGCGCTTTCTCAAACTTTATAGGGGATGGATTAATCCCTTCAGCGAAGTGACATCCAATCATTATTCGTCTAGGTAAAACCAATTTGATTTGTTTGATGTGAAATGCAGATGGCTTGCATATATTTTAGAGGCTACAGAAAATCAGATGAAAGGAAAATGTTGCATGAAGCATTTTCAAAGATTTTGTGAAATTGTATAAACTCAGGTAAGTTTCAAAATCTAGACCTATTTTCTTGGATTTGGTTTATTTCAAGGTAAGGACTTGAAGGACTTGAGAGACACGGAATAAGGGATTTTCTTAGGAAAGAAGAAAAATTTAAAAGTAAACAGACTGCATTCACCAGAAGAACGACGAGACAGACAGTAAAAAACTGAAAGTAACAGCTTTTACTACTAATGATATAAAAAACCTCATTCAGCTTACTTGACCCCCTTCTTTGAGCAGGGGTTAAATTCAAAACGATTAAAAATTCCAGGTTAACTACAGTCGCTCGTCATCTTTATTGTCCTCTAAACAGAGAAAAATCCAACATCTTTCATTTCTCTGGTATATCTCAGCTCTTCTACTCATTGACAAAGAAGATCGTTCGCCGGCAATCATAATCCGATGTCATAAAGTTTTCAAAAGGCAACATAGAAAGCGTATTAACTGTTCATGACGCAAACGCTGTTATGAACTATGTAGGACAGGCCCTACAATGACAACGACCTTTGATGTGATGCTGTTTGGAAAAAACAAACACGGATACGAAATATGGTATTCTCGCACTATTCTCTGAATTCTAGATACGTTAAGTAATGCCGTGTTAAACTGAGCCCTCTTAATTGAATCTATGGACTTAATCGGAGAAAATTCAGGGTGCTATACGGTTCGGACCCAATAAATCTGTCCACGGTTTAAAACCTGATTAGCGCTCCACAAGGCGAGTACATTGGGAAGTGCATTTTTGAGAAATTGCCAAAGTGCATCTTGGCCATTCGTTCCAGGTTCTTCATCTTTTGCTCTCCTTTTCATCCGTGGGTTTTATGATTCCATTCCTCTTCCTTGCGCATTGTTTTTATCGAGTAAAGTAAGAATTACTTCTTCATCAAACCATACCACGGCCTTGACGAATTTAAATTTACGATCGATGCATTTCAAATTTTCATCTTCAGGTAGATATTCTTGGGAAATCGAAATTTGAGTCTGTAGGTGTACATAAAGATGTAAGAGATGTGTAGAGGTGTAATCCCCCAAGATTTGTGGTTTGAAAGAGAGCAGTGGAGGTTATAGGGGTCGTAGAGCGCGAGGGAGTGCTGTAAAGCGACTTATATGTATGTATGTAGGTGTACATAAACAGGGATATTTGCGCCGAAAATCGTCTTTCGAAGTCTTGAGGCACACGAGAAAAAAGGCTTAGGGGTCATCCCCTAAAATTGTGGAAGTGACGCAACTCAAGTCAGGGTAGTAACGCAACGCAAGTTGGGGTAGTGCCGCAACATTGAAATTAATCTAATTTATTGAGGCACTACCAGAAATTAATAGGAAATGCCCATATAGTCGAACAACCCCTACCAGCCTATATAATTTTTTCTGTGCACAGTTAAGAGTACAGTTTTCAATCAACCATCGATATCCGATATCGCTATATCAAACTTGGTTCCCTAATGGAAACATTACTTTTGACTTTATTTTACGATTTTGGAAGATGATTTTTGGCACGGACATTCCTCAAAGACAATGATTAATCTACAGGCTGTAATTTGAATTTTTCCAAATCAATCTTCCTAAAGGTTCCAATTTGAAATACGCTAAGGAAGAACGCCGTATGAACATTCGAGAGTTGCCAAATTTCCTTCGATAAAATGTTTATTTTATAAGGAAGACATGAGTATTTTTCCTTTAAATTTTCAGAATCTTCAGGTAAAATTGTGAACTAAATTATCTGAAAAATTGGGGGAAAAATATCCATAAATTTATCAAGAAATTCGCGTTTTATCGAAGGAACTTTGGCAACGCCTGAATGTTCATACGGCGTTTTTGCTTAGCACGGCACCATGGATCCCGGGACTTCGCAACATGTCCAGGCCGTCCTGCAGTCTACCAGACAACTCGGCGAAGGAATTCCGGCTGCGGATCTGGATGGTCCGCGATCCGCGCGGGAAGACGAGACTTCAAGAGGCTGTCTGTCCGACGTCTATTATGCTCTCTTTACTTGTCTGTACACTCACTGCTCAGGTGAAGCGTGATGAATGTCTCCTGTCTCCTGCAGTCCTCGCGCGATTCGCTTCTGGGAAGTTTTTCTGGCCACTTTTCCTTACATGACGGGAAACGACGCTGGAACCTGTCCCTGGTCCGTGACGATGGTCCACATCCATCCGGCATCTCAATTTATCCGAGCTTACTTCGTACGTGCTGACTTTTTTGTCAATTTTGTCGTTTCCTGTCCTCTTCTCCGGGTTCTTGCGAAATGGGTCACTTACGCTTGTCACAGGATCTCAGCGGGTTGATTATTGAAATTGATAGACAAAACGATGGACAAAGAAGACATAGATCCTACAGGTTGAAACGGAAGGTTGTTATCGACTATAACAATGAGAGGGAAAATGATAGACTAACTGTGGGGTCTCTGTCAATTGCAACCATCTGCTTCCACCAATATGATCCCTTTATTTCCCTTTTGTCTAATTTGTCTATCGCATTTGTCTATGAATTTGGGTCCGCAGACAAAAGAGCGCGACTAAACTTCAATCTTGTTATTTTCACACACAGAACTCGTATTTTTATTAAAACACAGCTGGGAATTTCTAACTCAAAATTTCACAGATGTTTTATTTGGTTGCTCGGTAAAATCTGCAAAATTTTGGGCAAAGGTCGCAGTTATATTCAGATAGAACATTGAATTATTTTCGTCAATTTTGCAACTTTGAAATGGGGATGCGTTCCTTCATCTGGAACAAGACCAAATATCTATGTTTTTGGATCATTGATTCATATTTTATTTTGTTAGTAAAATTTAGTGTCTACAAATGTCACTTGCATCTAAAGATTTCGTCCGATGACGATATAAGCAATAAGCCATGAAGGTAATACTTGTAAAAATTAAGTTCACGGGTCACATCATTACGCTTTTTACGGCTTAAGAATCTTAAGATGAATACTTATTGCAATTATACGATGTCATTCTTAATCGAAGTTAAGAGATAAAAAATAGTTCATTTTCAATCAGCGAAGAAAAAATACCACTTGAATTATTCTACATTCAGACAATCTCGCTAATTTCGGAGGACGGACTGCAGCGCAATTCTACCATACTGAGGAAGAACGCCGCATGAACATTCGAGAGTTGCCAAATTGCTCTTGATAAAACATGTATTTTAGACAACATTCATACACATTTTTCCTTCACATTTTCATATATTTAGATTAAATTGCGTGCAAGATTGTCTGAAAAATTTGGAGGATAACATTCGCAATTTTCCCAGTAAATTCCGTTTTAATCGGAGGAAACTTGGCAACGCCTGAAGGCTCATACGGTGTTCTTAAGCACGGCAGAATTAGACGACGAGAGGAGGCAAAAAAGAGGATGCGAGCTCGGAAAAAAGAGTGCATATGGGACGGGGGGGGGGGGGGGGGGGCAGGTGCCGACTAGAAGGGAAAAAAATCGAGTAGAAAAAGGGAAAGAATAGGTCATCAAGTTCTCGAGAATGAAGTTGGTAAGAAAGGCAATTTTTCACGAGAAATACGCGGCGGCCGGGTCACGGCCGATCGGAGAATGGATCTGGTTCATTCTTTCATTCATTCATCCACTCACTCACTCGTCCACTTTCATTTATTCGTCCGTTGATTGGAGGATAAATGAGCCCTCCGAGCCTCTGCCGGGTAAATACGACGCAACTCCCATATAAAAATCAAGTGCTGATACGGGGGTTTTGGGGTCTCTTTCAGGCTCGAGGGAGACAACGACGATATGCGCGCGCCCAGATTCCTCAGGGTTCGGGACTCTATTTCCGGCCGGTGGTACTCAGAAATTCGTAAAAGCACCGATTTACATTGTTAAACGAATGGCGAGTATGTTGTTTCTGAAATGAACGGGAAAAGGAGGTTTATACTGATAAACTGACACTGAAAAAACAGTTTAGAGCCCGTGCGTAGGGTGGTAGATCAAATGGCATCATCTACATTTTGGGTAAGTAACAACCTATGTCCGGTTTAGTATACCTATGCGTCCAGTCCTGCGAGGGTGGGGCTGGTGGTGGGAAGAACCAAGATTTCAGGCTTTAGATCAGTTATTAGAAAATGTTCCTCCAAAAAATCAGTTTTTAAAGCCATAAGATAAGTTCGAAAGTACTGTTTCCAATGTTCAACCAAGTTTCATGCATAGATATCGCTGGCTAATTGAAAACAGTTCCTTGCCCTGGTAAAAATTGGCAGTAGAATCTGTGTTCCAAAATACCATAGACCTACAGCCGGATGTAAGATTTCCAAAAGCTTCTATAGCCGGCTACACAATTTCTTATAGCCTTTTATAGCCGCTGGCGATTAAGCAAAAGCCAGGCAATAAAGTGTATGCTAAACGTTACTAATTACGGATGCTAGGACTTGGTGAGTTTTTGGACTACTGTTCTCTTTTTGGGCCGTAGTATCTTGATTTATTTTGCGAGGAAAGCTCCGTACCTTTGATTGATGCCTGCCATTCCTAATATATTAGAGCGCCTTCAGTTTCGTATGATACTGTGCAATACCTCTGGTATGAAATAGTTGCTTCCAGCGCCGTGGCACGCTGCGGCAGGCGAGCAGCCAGCGCGAAACTTGCATTGGCGCCTACAAACCTAACAGGGATACTTCACGCGTTGCGCAATGCGTGAAGTATCCCTGTTAGGTTTGTAGGCGCCAGTGCGTCGCCGCTCCGCTTTGTGTTAGATTCTAATATTTAATCTGGCGGAGTCAGCGTTATTCAACTCATGATTTTGAAATGTTTGCACATCCTGTATGGATTATTCTCATTTTAATTGATGAAAAAAAATATGTATTAAAGGAAAATATAATGTGCGTTTTGTAAATATTAAGGTGGTTCCGTATCAAACTTAATTGTTTCCAAAGCACACGAATTTCTACACAATTTCTTATAGCCTTTTATAATCGATGGCAAAAAAGCAACAGCCAGGCGATAAAGTGTAAAGCCCGGCGATAAGAACCTAAAGAGCCTGGCTGCTTAATTTTTTATCGCTTCGTATATCCCGGCCGTATGATTTTCGCCGCATTCTACAGCCAGCTACATGATTTTCTGTAGCCTTCTTTAGCTGGCTATAACAATTCCTATGGTATTTTAAAACGTAGCTCTTATCGCCAATTTTTACCAGGGTGGGCTTTCTTTGAACATTTCGAAAGATTATGTTTAGCAGAAAAGGATACGCAGTCCTTTCAACTTTATTTCAAAATGTCCGAAGATACTTACGAAGATCTAAGTGCTAAAAAATTGGCTGATATACTATGTGAAGGACTCCCCGATTGTCACTACGTTTAAATGTATGAATTTCTCCAAGAAAAAGAGCTGCGTGAGGATTATCTATGAATATGTCCCTTAATCTACGCGAAGCGTTTATGACTGAAATGTTTTACACTCTTTCAAAATTACGTTCTTACAAATAGTTGTCAGGTATTAACCAGCGTTGCAACGTTCCTGTATTAACACAATTCCCTGAGTTCGTGACAATAAGCTAACACCAACAACCATCGAAAAGCAAGAATTCAAGCATGCCGGCAGCCTCGTACCAAATGGCAGATTCGAATACTTCCAGCTAGAGGGTGACGCACCCAGGAAAGTATGAGTGCGACTCCATTATTCGAATTCAGAAGAAAAGTCGGATTGGCCGGGCTTTGAGGAAGTTGGCTGGTGTTCGTAGTCATTCTCAGAATAGCTTTAAACTTAACTTACGAACCAAGTAACGCGGGTATAATGATAATGTAAAATTCCTTGTCAGCGTTTTCTCCACGGAGGTTTCGACTGTGTAACATTTCTGAGATGAGCTCTGCGGGTTCTGAGCAACCATTTAATTGTAATGATGAGATGTATCATTTTGGAAGAGGCATCTGAACAATTTTCTCGCTGGCTGATGACAAGAATTTCGCCACCTAGGCACCCTAACTTTGAAGTTGGTGCCGTGTGAATTGGTTGTTCCTAAATTATAGTCGTATTGGCTGAAGCCAGGGATGCATCGAAGGGGTGGCGATAGGCGGACCAAAGGCTAAAGAGCCTCCTCGAGAAACTACTATAACAGGGTATCTATTCTCTATTGCAATTTGATTTTGGATTTCCTTAATATTTTCCTGAAATTTTAGAGGAAGATTCCCTGATTTTTGGCGCGAAAATTTACACTCGTTTGATTTATAAAGTCAACATATTTGATGCATTGACTGGTATGTTTGTAAACTGCTTGAAGCACTCAGAATCCCCTGATCCACGGCCGACTTCCTGACATTTTCCTGATAATTTCGAATTTCCTGATTTTCCGGTGTTTACTGATAAACATCCTGTATACACAAGGTCCTGGACGTAGGATGTAGAATAGTCTGAACTATCACTTTTCCTGAATTTCCTGATTTTCCGGTGTTTACTGATAAACATCCTGTATACACATGGTCCTGGACGTAGGATGTAGAATAGTCTGAACTATCACTTTTCCTGAATTTCCTGATTTTCCGGTGTTTACTGATAAACATCCTGTATACACATGGTCCTGGACGTAGGATGTAGAATAGTCTGAACTATCACTTTTCCTGAATTTCCTGATTTTCCGGTGTTTACTGATAAACATCCTGTATACACGTGATCCTGGACGTAGGATGTAGAATAGTCTGAACTATCACTCCAATCAAAGCTCGAAAAATCCCGCGGAAGACGAGGCCGACTCGAAATCGTTAATGAGCGCTTGAAATCGCATTTTCCGCGGCGACAGGCGACACGCCGGGAATGCCCGCCGTGGGAGATTCCTGCGCCGAGTCAACGGCCTCTGGAAATGGACTTTTTTTCCGCGGCCGCGCAACTTATTATGGTGAAAAGCCCGGACAATTAGATAAAAGATGGACGAAAAGGCGCGGGCAACGGGACCGCGCCTTTATTCCCGGCCGGCGTCGCGTTCAGTTCCCGGAGCTTCCGGCAGGGCGCGCTGACGGCGCACAGTGGAACGAACTCGTAGAAGAGAACGAACTCATAGTCTCCTTCTTTTAATTTTCTTGTTTTGCCGGTTGAAAATGCGGGTGTGATCCCTGCGAAACGTCCCGGGTTTTTTTTACTTTATTTTGTGTGTTTCTTTTTATTGTTTGCGGCCTCAGTCCCGTTTTAAGTTGTTTCTTTCTCATAGAAGAGGTCGGACATGACATTTTTGACTCAAACTGCAAATTTTGGTGTTTCTTTCGTCACATTTTAAATTTTAAGGGTTGCTAAAACAAGAAAATTTCACAAGGAAAGCGATGGAGCCAGTTTTAGAACCTCAACGTTTTGTAAGAACGGAGTTATGAGCTTTTAAAGTTTCGGAATTTTGTCCGAGTTCTTCGATTGACTGGATCCAGTGTGCGGCGACGGCAAAGGTGCCACATGAAGGCTGCGGACGTGAACGTGGACGGTGAGCTTGGACATAAACACGGACAAAACGGGGATATTATTGTTTTACGAGCAGCGATCGCCCGGCGGCCGGCGGGATTGTCCTGCCGCGGCCGTTTAATTGTGTTTGCGCCCCCTCCCGCCGGGCGGCGCCACCGTCGTAGCGGGACCGCGCTGACACCCAGCGCGTGTCAACGTGGTACCGTTCCCCGGCAAGGTAACTGAAGGTGAACCGCGCCCAGGGTTGGCAAATAGCGGTTAAATCCTCGGCTTGAGACGACTGTGAGAGGGGGATGAGATGGACCGAGTTTATAGCAGAAACGCACCAAGTATAGAATCCCTTTATGCTGAGAGTCAAGACAATTTGAATCCATTTCTGATTGGTTCCCGTATTTTAGGCCTCCACAATGTCACAAACGGGAATAAAGATTACATTTTCCCCAATTGCAAAGATTATAATCTGGAATGGACCAGGGAATTACGGGTTCGGCAAGGAACAAACTGAATGAGAGGAGGAACGGAAAAAGGCATTTGAGAATGGGCCGATCAAAGATTACGAAAAACGTTCAATTTCTGTAATCTTAATCCCGTTTAGGACATCCATGAGCCGAATTGTCTTGACTCTCAGTATAAAGGGACTCTAACCAAGTATAATTCAGGGAAAAAGTCAGATAGGAGTAGTTTGGATTTAATAGGTCTGAAATTCTCTCCTGTCGAAAATTCAACGTCGAGAAAACGTACTTTGAAAGTTAGAATAGTATTTAAACTTTGTTCTTATCGAAAAGTCTTACGGAAGAATACGTAATTTTAAACCTCCTTCTCTGGGCCCAAACTTGCTTTTCTAATACCTAAACGTGGTCTGATGGAAATGTCCGTAAAGTTAGCAACCCATCCTTAAAAATTTTTAAGTTCCTCTTTTGCTCATCAATGCTCATCATTTGCTCACCCCCAAAAATCACACTAATTTTGTTGTTTTGTTGTTTATTCAGGCACGTATTCCTTCAAAATTGCACTTGAATTTTCAGGGGGCTCATTGAATCCAGCACCCACACATCATCCGATTGCGCTGAAATTGGTCTCAAACGACGCAGTTTCATTTTCTTGCCCCTTCGTTTCTATTGCTCACCCCTATTTTTTTTCACAATCTGGATTCCAGATCCAAGAGAAAGTTTTTCCGGTGTATGCCCTTTCTGCACCCAGCGCCTCAATTGTAGTAATAAATGACTCTGAATAATTTGGATTGTAAGGCTAGCTACCCCATGAGCCATACGGCCTGCATGGACGATCAAATTCCCGAACAAATTCCGATTAAATTAGCATCAAAGTGTCGGGAGTCATCAGTCTGAAACTCATTAATTTGCTTCATCTTAAAATGAAAACTTGGCAGAAATGTTTCCTGTGGCAGGAAATGATGAATGGTGGTACTCCGGTCTGATCTTACTTTGAACAACGAAGTGCGGGCCCGGGCCGTCAACATTTGATGGTAGATGGTGACCACCAGTCATCAGCATGTCTACTTTGATCGGAATTGGTTCGGAATTTGATCGTCTATGCAGGGCTTTAGAGGCTCTATGACCTAACCACGAAACTCCCGACATGTCCGTGCGAGGGGCCCCACCGACGGACGCCCTCGCTCGGGCAACGGTGGCCGACTCCGGCCGCGAGTCCGGGGTGTCGCGTCTCGTCGCGGTCATCGGCGACCAACTGTACTTGACTGCTCGCGTTCAAACGAAAGGAATCCCCGCCCGACGACGACGACGACGACGACGACGACAGAGATTCGACCTCGGATAAAATGCAGCTCTATTGAACTTGACGACACTCCGGATTTATAGGGTATCGCCGGCGCCCTGCCCCCGCCGGTGACGTCACCGCACGCCGCGTAAATCCGCGCTCTTCCCGGAATCCCGCGCAAAGGTCCCGGGAGGTGCAAATGTCATGGCAAATGCCCGCCTTTTTCCGGGCCCCGCCGATCGCATCGCGGATCGGGGGTTTGTCAAGCTGAAGGCACAATGCTCCCCGGTGGCTAACGGTGGTCCCCCGGCCGGCGTGCTTAACGGTCGCCGCGAAAACCCGTGACATAAGAGTAGAAATACGTTTCTATTCGAGTGTTGCGTTGAGTAATTCAAATGCTACAATTAAACCCGCCGCGTTATGGGGAACCGATTGCGTAACGGTGCGATTGAGCCCCTGAAAAGATGCACATTGTGAGGCCGTTTCAATGCTAGTTGTGAAGCCTGGCTCTATTGAGGAAAGCTCCGTGGCTTTGAAATTCTGTGGGAAGAGAGCTGGGATATTTGCGGGACTGGACGGAGAAAAGTGATTTTAAAAATTAATAGGGACGGAGAATCGATTGCGTAACGGTACGAGAGTCCCTGAAAAATGCACGCGAGGTGGTTTCAATGCTGGTTGTGAAGTCTGCGTAACTGTTCTCGAGAAATCTTTAGGGCTTGGAAATTCCGTTAGTGGAGAGTTAAAATATTTGTGAGGTCACATGTAATACGACGGAGAAAAGTAATCTAAAAATTAAGGACCGTGTAATTTTTACATTTTCTTGTTATACAGTAAGAAACTAGATAAACAAACTTTAAAACTCCATTTTTTGATTCTTCAATAAAAATCTTTCCAAATGACTGGAAACAGAATTATTTTTCTTCCTATCCCGACCAAAAAAAAAAAAAAAAAAAAAAAAAAAAAAAAAAAAAAAAAAAAAAAAAAAAAACAGGACAGGCTTTCATCGCTCTTGATGAAATTTCTCCAAGATGAGGGGGTTTCCGATCTCAAATACTAAATCTAAATGTATACTAACTCCCAAACTCATGAAAAGGTCTCAAAGTAGTGACCGCACAGTGAAGCATTGGCTGCTCAAAGGAGACTTTAATTCAGTTTCAGTCAAGTGTCTACGCAAAGTTATAGCTTACTATTCAAGTAGGGACGCTACCAAGAATAACATTACTTTCTTGACATTTGAAGTTTACAAACTTAGCGGCAACCCACCTAATGGAGCCTTACCGCTGCATGTAAACTTCCCAAATCACAATCACAATCTCAACTTTTTATGAACTTTCGGAGAGGATTTTCAAGCAAATAATAATGAAAAATAAATAAATAAATAAAAAAATTGGGTCTGTTGGAGGCAATTTACAATTTTTTTTCTCCCGCCTTTCGCAGGGATTCGATCCGATAAGTTTCCTGATGACTCACCTCGACCCCACACTGGCGCGCCGCGGCGGTCAAAACGAATTCTGGTGCGTCAGGTCGTATCATAGTCCACACCATTATCAGTCGATGAGTAAGGACTCTCTCACTTACGATCGATCTGAGAGCCGAACTCTCTCCTCGACGGACTCCTGACGCGCAGACGTGCACTGTCTATCAAGATCTCCGCGCACAATGACTCGAGCGATAACCTCCAAATTTTCCGGTAACTCAGGAACCGTTGAAACAAAGTAGGCGAGGGCGCGCAGGTCATGGTAACAATCGAGCGGGGACCGTTCGGGGGACGGGGCGAGGGGTCTCGTTCTGATGGAGTGCAGACTTTCAATCAAGCCTTCAAAAAGCCTCGTCAAAACGGAACTGACAGCCCGGCCGCTGAACTGATTTCCGGGCCTGGAACGGGATATTTGGGAGCGGTTTTCGCCTCTAACCCGCTGCATTAGGGCTCGATACTTTGTTGTCGTGTCTGTTTCGGAGTGGAACGCTGGGACCCCTCTCGGAGCCACCGCTCAGCCGTTGCCATGATGGCGTTGAGCGCAAGCCAAACTTAGGTCAAACTATTTCAAACAATTCAGGGGGCTCTGTTTGACAAACTAAATTCATGTGATAAAAAATTTTAATAAAAAGAAGAAAAAAAAAATACTCACTTGCGGTGATCTTTTTACACAGTATGTAAAAGTATGTATAAAGATGTAAAAAGATCACCGCAAGTGAGTATTTTTTTCTTCTTCTTTTTTTACATTTTTATACGTAAAGATGTAAAAAGATCACCGCAGGTGAGTGACAGAATTATTATTATTTTTTTTTTAAATTTTTATCACAATTTGACTTGTAGCGTTCCCCCACGAAGTTTCTCTACTGATAAACTAAATTCAACTCGGTTGAAAATAAATTCATGTGATAAAAATGTTTTAAAAAAAAGAGGAAGAAAAACAAAATACTCACTTGCGGTGATCTTTTTACATAGTAAGTAAAAGTATGTAAAGATGTAAAAAGATCACCGCAAGTGAGTATTTCTTGTATTCTTTTTTTTAAAAAAAAATTTTATGTAAAGATGTAAAAAGATCACCGCAGGTGAGTGACAAAATTATTATTATTTTTTTAAAAATTTTTTATCACAATTTGACTTGTGGCGTTCCCCCACGAAGTTTCTTTACTGATGAACTAAATTCAACTCGGTTGAATTGAGAGACAAAATGACAAATACGAGGTTTCCATTATTTCTTCGTTTTCCAACTCTCCTAACTTGTCCTCGACTTTTTCCTCACTATAAAATTTATGAAAGCTCAGAATTTTTTCTGTCTTTCCCCATGTTCGAACGCATCTCCATTGTGTCATCTGAGCGAGTGCTTAGTGAGCTGAGTTCGTGGTATTTTTCATAGTTTTTTCTGATGGGAAAATTGTAAAAAAGTAGATTTAAAAGTGAGGAAAAGTACCGCCTTGTGACGTCATCTCGTGGCATTTCCCGGCACCTCAAAACGGGAGATCTTTTAGATTATTGGTCTCAAAATTTTCTTCTGAGCAGTAATAGGGCATCAAGAGATCATCCTGTCTTCTGGTAGGCCTTGAAGATTTGGGAAAAGGAGTGGATCCACAACTTTACCACATATCGGATGGTTCGCCAAAACAACTTCTCAATAACAAGGAGGTAACGAGGGTTCACACACTTCCTACACTTTAATATATAATTTTCTAGTTTTCTCACCACTTCTAGGGTTTGAACCCGGAACCCTCTGACCGAGAGTCAGACGCTCTGACCACTATGCCATACACACTTCCCACACATTAATATAAAATTTTCTAGTTTTCTCACCACTTCTGAGATTCGAACCCGGAACCATTTGATTTAGAGTCCAACACGCTGACCACTAAACCATCCTGGCCGGCCTGAATGGCTTTCAGGATGGAATTTGATGAAATTTGGGTGGATCACTCTTTGAGCGCCATTTGACAACGCCGCCGTACCAGGACAACTTATCATAGGCGAGTTAATGACCTTAATTATTAAATAAATAGAGGGCAAAAATCGAATGGCTCGGAGTCGCCGGGGGGCAGGCGGGGGGGGAGGGAGGGGCGGGTGCCGAGTTAATGAGAAAGACGCACCAAGAGAAAGGAGCCGGGCTCATTATGCACTTAAATGCGTTTTATCCTTTGGCGCATGCGCGGCATCGGGACCGGGCGGCGACTCCCCCGGGATGACGACGTCCGATAAGTATTGTTCTGCATCGTGTCACGCTGGGTGACGTCAACTTGATACGTACTTTCTTCGCCGGGTCCCGCTCGTTTGGTGGGGGGAGGGGAGAGGAGAGGGATAGGGTACCGCACCATTAATCTAAGGTTCGCTTGAATTAAGGATGCAGGATTTGCGAGGCTCGAGACGAACACTGAAAAAAAAGGATGGAAAATTTTACCAGAAGTAAGGTAAATTCTAGCGAGAGATTTTATTTTTGAAAGTGATACCGCACACTGAGAAAAAAAACGTCGTTCATCTGAACCGAATGTACGGCGTTCAATATCGGCGGTATTGTTCGGTTCATGTGACCGCTCTCAGGGTTCTGGGAACACTGGTAAAAAAACCTCTTGGTTCAAGAGTGCAGTTTCTTGTCGCCGGACTTAAGAGTCTGGACTCTTGTTCCAATGCAAAATCCGCTTGAATCAATGCAAAATTCGCTTGAAACAAGAGTTCAAGACTCTTAAATCCGGCGACGAGAAACTGCACTCATAAGTCAATGCACCGCGGCATTGGTCCAAGAGGTTTTTTTTTTACCGGTGAACCGTATCCTCGATTCGTGCAACTGCGCATTCGAACCGAACAGAGCTAGCGAAAAATCTCGGTTGCATGAACCGAGAGAGCGGTCGCATGAACTGAACGATACGGCCGATAGTGAACACCGTACATTTGGATCATGCGACTGAACTTTTTTCACAGCGTAGGGTATACGTCTGGTAGCATTTATCATACTTTTAAAGAATGCTATTAGATTGATACCATATTCGTATCCCTGTACCCTCAAAACCATACTTTTTTTCAGTGAAGTTGAAAAATTTAAGAAGAAGGCATCCATGCCTGTTCGAACCTTTACATTGGCTAGTAGAGTGATTTCGTGTTCTGTTAAGGTCTTTTTTGAGAAGAGTAAAATCGGCGGAGATATTTCCGCCAAATTCTTAAAAAATCCTACCACGGTTGCCAACTTAACCAAAAATTCGTGTACTAATGGCCGGGGGCCGACGATTTCAGGTGTCGATCCCGCAACGATGAAACTGGGTCTGGGTCGCAAGTTCAAAGCTTCGTCGGCGTCGGGCGGAGAAATTCACGGCTCACCTTTCACCCGGGTCTTTCTTTCGGCGCGGGTGATCGAGGGATCGGGGGATCGGGGGGCTCCCTTGACTCATTGTCACGGCTGCGCGTGCGCCCCGGAGACGGAGCACACCCAAAAAAGGATCCGATCCGGATCATGAGATGCCCGCCCTTGGAGCCCGTCCATTTCACTCACCGTCACTCTCCGCCCGGACAAGATACATTTCAGCCCGAGCTGAAAGCTCGTACGCTTCGTCAAGGTCTCACGTTTCTTGCGACTAGATAAGAAAAGAAGGGGAGTATCAGGATTTGTCGATCGAACCCGTGTCGAGTGGAGGTTAGGTATTTTTCACTCTTGGATAGAAGCTCGCACATCAAAGGAGCGAAATTGGCCGTTTTATGTAGATTAGATCCTCAATTTTGGCGCATACAGGGTGTCTAGTTTTGTTTTCATTTCGGGAAATCCTGATTTTTCCTGATTTTTGACTGTTAAATCTGATTTCATAATTTTTCCAAATCCTTTTCTGACCAAATTCTGACCATCACCTGGATTAAGTTGGGAAAATCAGAATTTCAGTCTCTGGATCACTCCTTAAAGAATGATTGTGATTTTACCTTCAAAAATCCTAAAAAAAATTAAAAGTACTGTTCACATTTGGCAACAGATTCCAATGTATCGATATGGATGGTTGATTGGAAACAGTGCTGTTGACATTGGAATGCCACATTTGGTTGCCTATGCTACCAAATAAGGAGAAAAACGATGATAAACATCGAGCTACCAGCCAATAATAAATAAACGTAATATAATTGAATTACTTGATGTTTTAAAGATGTTACGAACAAGCAATTGAAACTATGACATGGATCGAAATGTGTGCCGTTGTTGTGAGAGTTTGTTATAAAAGTTTGGAGTATATCATATTTGGCGCAAACATTGCTTCATGGTTGATCTAGAAACTGATCTTGGCGTAAGATACGGAGTGTATTTCACCCCGGAGCCTATTTAGCCCCCCAAGGAGTGAATTCCGCTCGGTAAGAATGGAGCCAACTTTGCAAAAAAGTCAATTCTTCTCCACACTCGTATCACCGCAGTTGTTCTGAGATTTTGAACAATGTATGACAACTATAAGTTTCCAAAATCTGGGAAAAATATGAAGAATCATTTCCACTCGACCTGCATACGTTTTAAAGATGCCGCAAGCACAGCAAGTATAGAGCAATCCTTGTTGACGCGGCGTCCTGAGTAAAAATAGTGCATAGGAATAGCACTTTCTCGCTTGAAGGCGGTCTCAAAACCGACCGCACAGCCTCGGTGAAATTCGAAATTCTGAGAATCGATTTCGATGAGACTACAAGAAATGCGCCAGTAGTTACTGAGACAATTGATTAGTTTAGAAAATTCTGCTGCGTACTTTACCCCTTCTTCCGTGGAAAACGCGTACTTTTTTAGGCACAGACAACAATGGAAAAACACAATCAGCGACTCAAGGCTCGGTACAAAAAGCTACTTAAAGTATTTTTGAAATTCTCAAAAGTCTATTAAAACATTGATTATGATTCTCGGTAGAGCTCACAGTCTTCCGGTTTCTATGAGAATGTTAGACATGAGGATATGGTTGCTTACTTGGTGCAGTCATAAAGACGCTGACATTACGAAACTCCCAGACATTCTTTAGGCCCATTTAAAGTGTCCACGCAGAACTAAGGCTATCAAAAGCTCTTTCGTTTCGTATCATACAAATTTGGAAAAACGGGAAGACAAACTACTGTCATAACTCCTCACGAAGGGACACTGAGCACTTGGGTCTCTCGTTGAAGCAGCCTGCCATTAAGCTCCCGAAAATGTTTACTCAAACGAGCCGCAGCAGTTAGCTTAAGAAAACGTTGCAAGACTTGCTAAGAAATGGATGTTTGTCGAAACGGTAAAGTGGCTCGACCAAAACAACTCGTGAGACACAAGGAATAATGGAGGCGTTTTCCGCGAATGATCGACCGTCATTGATATAAGCCATCATAATGGATGCAATATCTTATTGTTAGTTCCGGAGGGGAAATTCTGATCAATTTTGTCCCTTAGTTTTCATGTTATTTTGCTGATTGTGAGATCATTCAAAAAAAATCGTCATCTTAGATATTAAGGACCGTCATTGGTAAACTGTCAGTACGGTTAAAATATCTTGGTTCTAGAGGAGGAATTCTGATCGATTCCAACCCTCAGTTTGCGTTAATTCGCTTATTATAAGAGCATTTAAAAAATCTGCAATCTTGGATATTAAGTTTCATTTTTAGCGGGATAAAAGGCAAAGATGACCCTATTTTTGTATTTCCCTTCCTAAATTTTTCTTTGACTTCTTCTTCTTTTCCTTCTTCTTATTTTTCTTCTTCTTCGATTCATCCTTCTCCAGGAATACGGAGTAAGAAGAAAAAAAAGAATTTGACAAAGAAAGCAAGATAAAATTTTCACAAACTTCTGTTCTGTTTTTCTGGAAAAGATGATGAAGTAAAAAAAAAATGTTTTGATATTTTGAAACTGTCGATATAGGCATCAAGTGTTGAATATTCATTCGGGTTTTTGCCATTCTGAGTGCAGGAAAACTCCAAAAAAGTGAGCTGAAGGCATGAAAAGCTAAAGCTAGGATCATGCGACACAAAGTTCGATCGTCGTGCGAGCGAGCAACGATGGGCCGGCGAGAAAATGCAATAAAGTTGACCTCTCGAAAACTATAAACAGTCGGGGAACAATACAAGGGCAAACAATCAAACAAAGCGACCCGGGTCTAAAACAACAGCGCGGACACTTGATACTAATTAATGGACAGGTACCACGCTCTCTAGGCGCATAGAGTCGGGTCTTAGGTGCCTTTTGAATACACATTTTCCTCCTCGCGCTTTGTTTGTCCTCAACTTCGACTCGGCTCAAGAATTTTCTTGCCGTAGGAAAAACATCGTATGAGCACTAAAACGTTGTCAAATTTTTCCCGACGGGTAAAAAACGTCCGTAAAACTTTACTCCTTTAGAGATAATTACGAACGGTAATCGCCGGAATCGGTTAACCTCCGCGGTGAGGAGTTACAAAACGCCTTCGGATAGGATTCAAGCAACCCGCATATCCCCAGAGTTCAAATAGTTGTATGCAGCATTACAGCGTTCATTGGAAAGGAAGGAATGGATCAGCAGAGAGGGGGTGGATTTCGCACATATTTTCTTGTCAAAGTTTCTCGCGGCACGCGTTAAACACATTGAAAAATGTCAAATTTAACTCATAAAGGAGGAACAACTCCTCATTGCAAGTGGAAAACTACCCATGCCACGACCATTGTGAATATTAACTTCTATATTCTTACACGTGGTATGGAGTGCCACATCTCGAGCCAGCGCCTTCAATTAAGACTCTAGCAACCCGCATATCCGCAGAGTTCAAATAATTGTATGTAGCATTATAGCGTTCATCGGAAAGGAAGCGATGGATTAGACTACTGGAGACAGTAGGAAGTTGTGCAACACAAAACATGTTTCCTCGTCAAAAGTTCACGCAGAATACGTTGAAATAATTGAAAACTTCTGGAATTGACTGAGAAACAAAACGTAGTTCACATCTTGCTTTTTGAAAGCCAGTATTTTCGTTCATGTAGGACCTGAAAACGCGGCGTTTAGGCAGAGCAACTTTTGCGAGGAGAGTGCTAAATAATGAGGAACATTTCACGTTTTTTTTCGTTCATTTGATTGATGATGAGCTTTCCAGATTTTTTGGGTAGTTGCGTGATAATAACAGCTTATATCAGGTACAGTCGCTTGATATTGTTTACGAGCTTTTACTTTTTTGCAGCTGACAAAGAGCCAGCGAAGGATCAAAATGTCAAACCTTCTAAGTGTTTTTTAAATGTTTGCCACGTTAGCTCAAGTTTTTAGATTTAACCCTTTCGTGTTCCTATTTCCGAATTTCTTATTAACGGAAGGCTTTCGAATTACTTTGAGCATTTTCTCATTTTTTTTTACTTTCGAAAAATTTAACGTAGAATTTAAACTCTACATCTAATATGGAGCCCCCTCAATTTTAAAAGATTCCTCATTGCACATGCCTAATTTATTTCATTCCTCTGATTCAGTCCATTTTAAGTATGGTCAATGTGACTCAAATTCTCACTTTCGTAAGGATACGAGTAATACAGTGCTGAGACTCGAACTCGTGCAATCCATTCTACCCACACACATCTAACATGACGGAGAAACCAATAGAACAGAAATAGAAAACAGAATAAAAACCAATTTTCCGGTAAGTTTTCCGACTCCACACCTACCGAGGGCACCGGAACTCGTTAGTTTTCCTTTTTTTCTGTGGCACCGCTCCGAGTCGAGCGGGCAGGTGATCGGACACAAATATGATTTTTCTAATGAGTGAACGACTCGCGAACAAGTTATACCTGATCCGCTTTTTTTTCATTCTGCGCTTATTAATCGACCGAAGGCGGCGCAGCGCGGTCCTTTTCGCGGCACTCATGGTCATCCGCTGCAACAAACCAATGGTCACTCCTCACTATCCCATTGATGCCAAGTTTACATCGAAATTCCTCAATTTGGAAAACGAAATGGAAGCATCATGATTTTAACCGTGAGTAATTTCTAAAATGCCTCACTTGCACATGCACATTAATTTACACGATTTCGACTCATTTCGAGGCCTCTGCCATCATTGACGGATCCAGCAAATTGGCAACATTGTCTTCTTTCCATTTAAACCAATGTAAATGTATCGATTCTTGGAGGGGCCTGGTGTTCCGACAAGAATCGATTTTTTGGCATGGGTTTAAATAGAGGAAATCCGGTGTTGCCAAATTGCTGTATCCGCCTCTGTCTGCCATCATTTTCAGCGATTATCTGTCTCTGCTTCTGCAGTTCCTTTAATATGGTTCTAAATCGATTTTTTTTGGCCTGTCAAACAAGTTCCACATTTTGAACGATGAGGGTAAATGATGAAAACAGAATGAGGGTCAGCAAACTTTTCCATACGTAAAATGTTAGAGAAAAAGCCAAGAAGCTGTCCTGGTAACTGGAGTCTGAATAAGTAAAAAATACAGAGGGGATACGTACTACCTACGACCGACATGTGGTTAAAGGCGGCAGTTGCAATAACGGCAGAGGTAGTTTTATCCGACATGAAACTTGACGATTCCCAAGAATGCCTCTTTCAACATTTCGCTAGTCGAGGCTGATTTTATTTTCACGCATAATTACTTCTTTCTCTGCTTCCATTTTGGTAGATAAACTATTTTTAAAAAAATTAAGCTTTTGGCCGATCGCGTTTTTCTGTTCTCCTTGTCAGAAATTTTAAAAGCGAGGTTAAAAAACGGAAAAAATAGAGGGGGGGGGGGAAGAAAATAAACAGTGAGTTATGACAAATATAAGTTAAACGCACAACGATTTACGCACATGTTCTTTTCTATGTTTTTTCCTTTTATACCACTAATGGCAGTTTTCCCCCTTCCTTCGCGGTATTTCGTCTTTTTTAGAAATAGTGAAGAGCCTGTAATAATCAGGGAACTTTTAAGCTTTTTCTGAAAAACACGAGCGTGACAGTTTTATCCCATTAAGTTTTTTAAGTCAGATATGAGTCAGGATTATTCAACGTTAAAACACGAAATTGATCATTTTTTTGCGTTGATTTCAGATGTCATCCTCGCGCCATTTGAAGTTTCTAATTGAGATTAAAACTTCGCATAGAGAAAATAGATCCTTTTGCTAACGTCTTTCTTCAAGTCACTTGATACAAGGCTTGAGTTTAAGGATTTTCAAATTAATTACTTCAAAACTTCACTCTGAACTCGGATTTTGAAAATCGATCGCAATCAAAACCCCAGTAAGAATAATAATCGAACATTGGAAAAAAAAAAAAAAAACCTTGAATCTAGAGTCCAGACTCTTGAAAACATTGACAAGAAAATATACTCTTGATTCAATCAGATTTTTCCTTAAATCGAAAGGAATCCAGGAATCCGCTCAAATTAAGAGGCTTGGTTCTTGATTTAAGCAAAAATCCGATTGAATCAAGAGTATTTTTTCTTGTCGATGTTTTTAAGAGTCTGGAACTCTGGACTCTAGATCCAATGTGTTTTTTTCCAGTGAACTGTTTATTTATACCAACGTACAATTAAAAATTGCGCCATTCTGGCAACACAGTGCAAGTATATTGCTTCAACCGAGCAATAACTCAATACGTCACTCCTCCGACGTAAGGTCTTATCTCAATTTCCACGTGAGCCCCAATTGTCATATAAATCCATGCTTTCTGGGGCTCATACGGGAATCGAGATACGCCCTTACGTCAGATGAGCGACGAATAGCGGCATGCAGCGCAGGGACAGAACATAACGCACCAGGGTTGCCACGATGTGTAAAACTACAAGCCTATTCCGTGGGATATATCGAGAAATAAGGCGATTCGGCAACGACCTAACGCACACCTGATGATTTCAATTAATCCAAACATGAGTATACGTGTATACGCATAACATATGTTTGTGTGTGTTGGTGTTGTACGCGGTTGCGAAACGCGTCACTCGCGGTGTAATTACGACCATTAACGCCGTGTCGCTAACTCCGATTTCATGGAGTAAAACCGTATCTTTTGAAATTATGGAACGCTGATCGATAAGAATTCTTACGGATACATTGCGGGGGCTTGATTAAACCGACTTCATGGGCACTGAAACCAGGAAGGTACATTGCCGACGTCCAATAATAATAATCGAATCGTTTTTTTATTTTCATGTTGGTACTGAAACTGAAACGCCGCGAAAGGCAGGACCGGATTGAGAAATCGATTTGTCGACCATCATTCTGCCGGGCCGTATGAACCTTCAGGCGTTGCCAAATTTCCTTTGATCAAATACGAATTCCTTGGTAAACTTATGAATATTTTCCTTCCAATTTTTCACATGGATTTGTTCGCAATCTCACCTAAAGTCCCTGAAAATTTCACGGACAAATATTCATAACTTGCCTCAAAATAAAGATTTAATTGAAGGAAATTTGACAACCCTCGAATGTTCATACGGCGTTCTTCCTCAGCACGGCAGCATTCCTGTGTCGATTTTCCAGTGATGCAGTCCTCTAGCATTTTCTGAAGGAGGGGGGGGGGGGGGGTGCTCGCACGTTAAACTCCGTCTGTGGGTCCAGATCTTACGGGGATTTTATGCTCCCGATTGGACCCATCGTGGAAGAATGGAGATGTTGCCTGTGTGAGGAATTTGCGATTTGACTGTTGATTCTCATGTAAAAGTTCGCGAAAAACACAAAAGTGCTACTGGTTTTCCCTGAAATCCACTCCCAAGCTCAAAAAAAGCTCTCAAAGTTGAAACAAAATGGAGGGATATTTCACGCTATCCTGAGAGTCCACCTCTACGATTCTACATCAAGACGAACTCTCCATGCAAAGATAGGGAGCAAATACATTAACAGTGATGCCGTGTTTTCAGTTTTAGAGTCCCCGAATAAAGTGGCAGCCCTGTCAATGTATTTGCTACCTATCTTTGCATGGAGAGTTTGTCTTGATGTAGACGTGGACTCTCAGGATAGCGTGGGATATCCCCTCCATTTTGGCTTCAACTTGAGAGCTTTTTTTGAGCTTGAGAGATGATTTAAGAGAAAACCAGTGGCACCATCGTCTTTCTCGCCAACTTTTACCTTAGAATCAACAGTCAAATCGCAAATTCCTCACACATGCAACATCTCCATTACCTCTGTCGAACCTGACGTCATCCCAAAACGGTGGCTGCGTCCAATCATCCGATAGCTGCCCGATGAGGCGTTAATTTCTGTGTATCTACGCATGGGGGAAAGGGGGGGGGGGCTGCCGCGCATGCGCGTGCCGTTGTGGTAATTAATTAACCTCGACGTGCGCGCGAAATTTAATTCTGGCAAATTTGTCGCCCGGATCGCATTATGCAACTCTACCCAGCGTCCCGCCGACAGACTCGCAGTTGCCAAATTGTACGTATTGTATGCATTTTTAAAATCCGGTGCAAAATTTTGGGCAGAATTGCAGGAAACAGATTGCCGAAGAAAGCCATAGATTGGGATCCTCCTGTCCTGGGCAAAGGGGCAGAGGGCGCCCGAAAAGAGGGTGAAAGGCTGCACGGAGAAAAAAACCTCAAGCGTGGGACCTGAAGTTTAGGTCATATGGATCTCTGAAGTTTTCAGATTGAGCATCTGAACACTTTAGATTTAGCTGTCGAGGTTTGGATCACACATCTGAAACTTCAGTTCTTACATCTGAAGTACTTCAGATGTGAGAACCGAAGTTTTTCGGATGTGAAAACCGAAGTACTTCCGATGTAAGAACTGAAGTTTCAGATGTAAGATCCGAACCTTGACAGGTAGATCTAAAGTGTTCAGATGCTCAATCCGAAAACTTCAGAGATCCATATGACTTAAACTTCGGGTCCCACGAACAAAGTCTTTTTCTTCGTGTAGATATCTAGATGCGGTTACGACAAAAAGTTCCAATTGGCGAAATTGGCATCTAGGTGTTGCGGCTACCCGAGTGCGAATTCAGTTTCCGCCTCTGCTGTCAATCAAATTTGCATGCGGCCACCATCGGTGCCATTGTGCCACCTCGATGTAACGTTGCACTCCAACGGCGGCCCACCTGCTCCGACACCTTCCAGTCGCCGACTTGTCACAACACTCCTAAACTTCGCCGCTGACAACCCGCGCGGCTCCATACGCGGTTACACGTCGCGATTTAGAGACCCGCTTGTCGAACGAATGATCTGTCATCTTTCATCAGCCTCATTCGCACGGATCATTAGGTCTCCATTTATCCAGAGAGAACGAGCTTTTGAAGGGACGGGATTTATTTCTTGTTCTTTATCGGCAAGATAGAATCGGATTTTTGCAAAAGGACTTAAGTGCACGACTCAACTGACGTTATCTTCAGTTTTGTTCAGTCATCGGGCCGTAGAAATAAACTTTGATAAGATAAAGGCAGCATCCGCTACGAGTCCCCCAAAGTCAGTTCCTTCTGCACTTAAAACGCTCACAATAATTATAATTAATTTCAGGTCCAACAAAGTTTTAGTCAAGGTACGATGTCATGGTAGAGGAGACAGGGATATTTGCTGCCTCAACAATGCATCTCGCAAAAGTTCATGGGGGAAATTGTTATTTGAATCGAAAACCCTCCTCACTGGCTCGACTCCAACACCAGCCTTCGATGCATCGTTGCATTGATGCACTAAGCCAGTGGACGCGCACGCAGCGCAAGATGACTAATGTGAGGCTCACGTGGGTTGAGCAGGCGTTTCTGAAAGCTCGGGAAATCAAGTTCGCATCGTTTGTCCACGTGTCATAGAGTAGGAAAACCTACGACCGATTAGTCTGCTTTTCATCGTGAGCTAGTCATAAACTCCAGCGATGACACGATTTTCTTGGAAAAGCAGCAAACTATGTGCCATAGCCTTGGTATGAATATAACTACATATTGAGATCCAGCAGAACCTCCCCTCGGTTTTGCCCAGAAGCTCACTAGATGTCATTTACTGACTCTCGTTCTAATTTTGGGATTCTTTGCTTTGATTTCCGCCAGCATAGTGTGAAACGAGCACACATGGAAGCACTAGAAAAAAAAGTAGCTTGGATGTAGAGTCCAGACTCTTGAAAACAATGACGAGAAAAAATACTCTTGATAAAACCGGATTTTTGCTTGATTCAAAAAGAAATCCGCTTAAATAAAGAGGCTTGGCTCTCGATTTAAGAAAAAATCCGATTGAAGTAAGAGTATTTTCTCTTGTCATTGTTTTCAAGAGTCTGGACTCTAGATCCAAGCGACTTTTTTTCCAGTGAGGTGAAACTCCCGAACCACGTATCTCGTTTCGGAGTTTCAAGATCTCCGCTTCCATTTTTTTTTTTTTTTAAGAAGAGCGAAACAAGATCATTCCTTGATGTTTCCACAGAATTTTCTTGGCACAAAGAGGGGAAATCACGGAAATTTTAAAAAATTGATGTTGAGTAGTTTTCCATTTGAAACATGTATGACAAGGTGTCTGCGACGCACAGTGGATCACGTTAATAGGAGAGGTCGGACGAAATTTGGAAACTTTAAAGTTTCCAAATTTCGTGTATAGCTCCGTTTTCATAAAATTTTGAGGTTCTAAAAGTGTTTCAATTGGTTCCTTAGAGAAATTTTCATCTAGAAGCATCCCTTGAGATTTAAAGTGTGACGAAATAAACATAAAATTTCGCAGTTTCAGTCAAAAATGACTAGTCGAACCTCTGTAACACATTCAATCCACTGTGCGACGTAGCAAACTGAGATTCGTAATTTAGGAATTTCAACGTCCTTATTCGCTATGAGTGAGGAGATCTTGATTCGGAAATTTGCAAAAAAGAAATTCGAATTTTTTTTATTGGGAAGGATTTTTATGGAAGGAAAGCCAAAGCGTGGAACTCGACTTGTCGCCACCCTGAAACGCGAGGAGCATGCAATGGGTTACAATCAACGTTCGTCGTTCGCGTGATGGACCACAGTGGGAGACTCCTCGTTTGAGTTTCCCTCATTTCTTCACCCGGCAATCAAAATATTATTTACAGACGTTTATCTCCATCGCCACCAGTCACACCACGCCTCTCTCTCTCTTTCCCGACTCGGAGAAAATGCATCTTCTCACCCCCCCCCCTTCCTCTCTCTCTCGACCTGCAGTCTATCATCCAATTATACATATTTTGTCTCTTCTCTGTTGCACTCACAGGCCGGCAATTTGGCAATGAGGCTAGTGCACGTCCAGCAAAAGCTCACTTTTGGAGAAAATTCACCACGTCAACGCCGTGATAGTAACATTTTCACGAGGAAATATGCATCATTATGAAACGTGGTAGTAAAATTTTCACGAGGAAATATGCATCATTATGAAAACCTTTTGGTACTCATACTTTTTCGACGTGGACAAGTTTGGAGACTTAAACGCAGAGATAAAAAAATAGATAAGTGCATAAAAACGTCGTCGCCAGTGAAAATCTTTTGGTACTCATACTTTTTCGACGTGGATAAGTTTGGAGACTTGAACGCAGAGATAGGAAAATAGATAAGTGCATAAAAACATCGTCGCCAGTCGTTAATAGACCTGCAAGTTGGCTAACATTTTTCGTCAGTTCTCATTTTCTTCATTTTCTCTTTCTATGTTACACAGTAATTTTTCGCCACCTGAAAGTCTAGATATTAGTTTTGAAGCTCTACATTTTATTGAAGGTTTTTATTATTAGGAACATTGATTGTGCGTTCACACTGTGGGCGAAATATCTATCTTTGCATCCTCTGCTCATGAGAAAATCTAATGTGAATAAGTGCATTTTACGTAAAAAATGCACCGATACTACGACTTCGGCCGATCTCTCCTGCTGTTCAAAAATTTTTCCGCTCCATCCTGGCAAACACCCCAACTCCTGATATATTACAGTTTCTTCCTACAGTGAATCACGGTGCATAGCTCAAAGCGCTCTCCACTTCATGCACATTGCGTTAGAAGCATGCACGCAGGCTTGCGAAGATGCCAAACTTCCGACTTTTCAAGTTTCCTTGACCTTTCTAGCAAAATTGCCAGATTGACACTTATAAATACAGTCGAACCTCGATAACTCGAACCTCGATAACTCGAAAACCTCAATAACTCGAAGAAAATGTCCGTTCCCTTCCGCAGAAGGCCAAAATCCTCGATAACTCGAAGAATTTGTTCCGTTAACTCGAAGACATTTGAGGCTCATTTGTACCTCAGTAACTCGAAGGAATCGGCGGTTTACCTCTATAACTCGAAGGCAACTACCATGTGTCAAATATGTACCTCAGTAACTCGAAGGAATTGGAGAAAAACCTCTATAACTCGAAGGATGCTTCGGCCCAGATAATCTCAAGGCGGCCGCAGGCAATCAGCGGTGGCAGGTTAATCAGTTTATCATCAGTTAATGTTGTGACGCGTTAAAAAAAATGCGCAAGTGTTCCGCGTTGAGTGTCGCCAAAAAGTGAGCATATTGGAGGCGGTAAAAAACAGAGGTGCGAAGACAAAGGAACAAATTGCAAAAGAGTTCGGTATCCCACCCTGCACCCTCTCAACGATATTAAAAAACGAGGAGAAGATCCTTGAACTTTCAAAAAGTGACGGGGCACGTGGCTGCAAAAGGAAACGGGAGAGTGAATTTTCTGATGTCGGTTTTTTTAACGGACAAATAACGGTTTTTTTTTCTAAATTGACCTAGCACCTACCTCGAACCTCCAACCTCGATAACTCGAATTTTTCATCTCCAAACCTCGTTAACTCGAAACCTCGATAATCTCGAAACCTCAATAACTCGAATTTTTCATCGCTTCCCTTCAGCTTCGAATTATCGAGGTTCGACTGTACATCATTTCCACTAGGCCAGGCATTTCCACCGAAACGTCATTGCGCGAATAGGAAAGAGGACTCCTTCAAATTTCAAAACAATTTTGAATTTATCCACGTGGGTCAATTCGTTCCGCGTGGCACATACTCGTGTTTTGATGGTTGAATCTGAAAAGAAATCATAACGTGACATGATATCTTGAAAGATATCTTCACGTTTCTACAACCATTCAAGACACCTATAAATGAAAAATCCACTTTCAAAAAAGATTTCGTGAACAGATACAGAATCACATTTTACACGTAAAAAAGTAATCGGTGCTAATGACAGAGCCCCCTGCTCATGGTGCTCTTGCGCTTTCTTTGTTATACTTACAGAACTTTTCTGTTGTGGGAACAGAACTTGAGCACAGAGTGCTTTGTCTTCATAACGGAAGCTTCTGTAGCCGTAACAAAGAAAGTGCAGGAGCTCTATAAACAGAACTTTTCTTTTCAGTGCACGAAAACCTAATTTCCCGTTAAATCTGTCAACATTGGAGCAACCCGAAAGAGGCTCTCCTCGCCCGGCATACGAAGGGAGAGGGGGGGGGGGGAGGAGAGACTCGGGCTCCTAACCTATAATTTGGGAATTTATGTAATACCTGGGTATACCGGTAATTTCGGTTTCGGTCCTCAAAATCCTCCACTCAAGTCATGCATTCGGGGCTGGCTTCTCCCCTGTTGTCGGTGCATCTACCGAGTTCCCAATCGTGTTTACTAACACCGTTTCTTATGCATTCGGAACGAAAACAAGGGAAAAAATGAGATGAAAAAAAGATGAAAATGACCCGGAAAAGAAGAAGCGGTAGCGGGTCAATTTGGATCCTACATTCACACATTTAAACATTTGGACTCGAACACGCACTCCGAGTGTAATCTCTGTGAGAGAGCTCACCAGATCGCTGGCTTAGGATACTTCTATTTTAATCTACCAACAAGCCTGATTATAAGTAAGAAAAATACGAACTTTAACAGCATTAAGGTCTCCACGAATCCATTTTCACTGTGTTATTATGTGTTAAAGAGACTGCGATTAAATTACAGGAAGTCTGGTAAAGATAAAAATCCACAGACTTGTGTTGTGAATTTTTTCGAATGAATTCGAATGAAGTGCGGGTGTAACCCAGAGAAATTCGGCATGAGGTTTGAGGACAAAAATTTCAATAAAAGTTTGTCTCAGGAGTTTTCAGGGTCGCAAGGATGTTACATCTCAGACGATATAATTTACACATAATACGTATAAAAAAAATTGTGCAAATTGTATATTAAAATTCTCAACCTTGGCGTAAAGCTTGGGGATATCTGACATCAACTTGATTTTCTGAAAGGAAAATTAGAAAATTTCCGAGTTGCTGGCAACCTTGAGCTATTCAATAATGCGCACACTTAGCAGATTGCTCTACGTGCGTGCAAAAATTCTTTAGATGGTTCAATGAGATGTTCAATCTCATCATATAAAAGCTAAAAGCTTCCCGCTAAAAAGTCAAGAATCCCAAGCTCAACGGCACATCCTGAGTTTAATCTGCCAACACGCCAACAGCGCTCTCTGCCGACCGAATCCGAACTATCTTTCCGGGCGAGATCCGCGCTCCGAAGGCTCCGACCTTGATACTTGAGAATTGACATGTTTTGGGTCATCACTCCGAGGGGGGAAGGGGGGGGGGGTTAGACTCGTTACGATTACGAATGAAATCGGATTACATTAGAGAAATACATTAGAGAAACTTCGGATACATTAGAGAAACTTCATTAGAGAAATGACTGTGATGTCTGGTCGTCGGCGGCGGGCCAAGTCTGCCATACCGAAGAAAAACGCCGTATGAACATTCAAGGTTGCCAAATTTCCTTCGATAAAATATTTATTTTTGAAGAAAATTATGAATATTTCTCCTTGAAATTTTCAGGAACTTCAGATCAAGATACGAACGAAATTCTCTGAAAAATTGGAAGAAAAATATTCATGAGTTTACGAGGGAATTCGTGTTTTATCGAAGACAGTTTGGCAACGCCTGAAGGCTCATACGGCGTTTTTCGTTAGCACGGCAGAAGTCGTGATAGGGCCATTCGGGGAGACTGTGGTTAGGGAGGAGGTTCACCGCGGGATCGTCCTCAGCCCTAGCCTCAGCGTGGCGGTATCGGAGTCTTTGAAATCAACCGGCGCCGAAAAACCGCCAGAAAAATGGCCGCGCCGTGAGCGGAAATCGAAAGGACATTACCGGGACGTGATGCGAGTTAGAAACAAAGGATTTTTGGGAGGACCGACTTAGGAACTTGGATCGAAATCAACACCACAGAGAGAGGCAAAAGTAAAATTCCATAATGATATACTCGTGCTGACCCTCAAGCCCAGAGTAGAAAAAATAATGGATCACATTAAATCATATTATTTTTGATTTCAGTGCGAACCCCCCCCCCCCCCCCCAAAGGCAAATTCAACAAAATCAAAGTACACAACTGCATTATTCACTGGAAAAAAAACACACTGGATCTAGAGTTCAGACTCTGGAAAACATTGACAACAAAAAGGACTCTTGATTCAATCAGATTTAAGCTTAAATCAAAAGGAAATCCGTCCAAATTAGGAGGCTTTGGTTCTTGATTTAAGCTTAAATCTGATTGAATCAAGAGTATTTTTTCTTGTCGATGTTTATAAGAGTCTGGACTCTAGATCCAATGTGTTTTTTTTCCCAGTGTTGGATGAGATATGTCATAAAGATTCCTTTTGGGTCAGGGCTGTAGAAGTGATTGCATATAATTGTTTGCAGTGGCGTAGTTTGCCCCCCCCCCCTCGCGTTTCAAAAAGCTATATAAACGAGTAAAATTGATCGAATTGCTGAAAAACTTATTTTTTTCTTCACTTAGTATCCTCCAAAACTTGGGGGTATGGTGTTACTGATTGTTATGATCCAAATCAATAGAACCACGATAGATTACAAAGCTTAAATTTTATGTTGAGTCCGAATAATACCATAAGCTCTTTCGATGCTACATAAAGTGAATTCATGACTATCGAATATTCGATGCCTCCTTAGGAATCGGATTGAGTCCGTCTATACGACGTTAGAGTCAGAGTTAATTATACCAGAATACTCTACTATTTATAACTAAACAAAAGTTAGTTTGACCGTATAAGTGTTCGTTGAGCGCTGTGATTAGGTTAAGCATTGTTGTCTTTTATTCCGTGTACTTTGTTTGAAATAGGAGGATTACACCTTCAGTTCTATCCCCTAAAAATTCATTAAATATAAAAAGTCAACATTTTGAAAAAGTCACTAGAACTCCTCAAAACCTTTTTATGTTAGTGCTTCCGATTTGCATATTCCAGAACAAATCCCAACCGTATCGTGCAATTATTTGAAAGATAATCAGATCTCATGCACAAAAAAGGGGGAGAGACAAAGGATACTTCGGTGGCAGAAATCGGCGTTAATGGAGGGGCACTAATAGCCGCAAATGTTAGGTAAAAAACGGGCAAAATGCAAAACAACCAGACATTTTAAATCAAAGGCCTTTGAAGTGGTTTCTTTACTTCTGCAGTAGTCAGACATGGCGTCCATGATAAAATTATCACCTTGCCTGAAGCAAACCAGTCTTGAGGCATGCAAAATACTCCCAGAATCGAACGTGTATTTTTCTCTTGTCTGATCTCAGTATTTCTCGTCGTCGATAGAGTCATTTCAGAGAAGGTCGAGAGAAAATCGTCGATTTTGAATGGCGTCAGTCGAGTATCCCACGGGAGGAGTTGGGTGAAAATTCATTTTACCGAGAATCTTTTACGGATCTGGCTGGAATTTTATGAACAGTGTTCGAAGAGACTTGGCCTTTGGATGTATCTTAACATTCTCGCGCTAATCTACACTGGAAAAAAAAACCACATTGGATCTAGAGTCCAGACTCTAAAAAACATCGACAAGAAAAAATACTCTTGATTCAATCAGATTTAAGCTTAAATCAAGAACCAAGCCTCTTAATTTGAGCGGATTTCCTTTTGATTTCAGTTTATATCTGATTGAATCAAGAGTCCTTTTCCTTGTCGATGTTTTCAAGAGTCTGGACCCTAGATCTAATGTGTTTTTTTCCAGTGTATAGCATCGAACCATCAGAACACGATTCTGTGACTAACGCATCTGACCCACTGATATTATTCAGAACGACGCACTTTCTGATTTCGAAAACGGAAGTTGCCTCTGCGTGATCTGAGAAGTATCCACAATAGAAATGGTGATTTGAATCAATAGAATCATCAGGGCCCAATCAGTTCCGTTAATTCTTTCCAGAGGATACTGCCCCCATGAACTGAAATCACGTAACTCCAGATGAAATCTTGGGTAGATGTGCGATTTTTACTTAGCGCAGCAGGATACAGATACACCAAGTCATCGTACCCCGAGCTATAGGTCCTGCATGGGCACGGGTACGCAGATGCCACGATCACCCAAAAGGTATCTCCACTTTCGAGTGAAAGCCACAGATACGTTTATCAATACTCCTACGATCTAGAAAAGTGAACTATGCGTCCGTCCACGTAGTAAGGGATTTTCTTAAGGCAAAATTAGAAATTGAGCTATTGGTGCCGCTCCTTAGAATAATTTGAAACACGCATTTTGGCACGAAATTTCTCATGAAGGGGTCAAATCGAAACTGAGTTTTATTCATTTATAGTTAGCACGTAAAAATGTAATTTTGAAACTCTCATGTTCGCGTCTTAGAATCTTCGGATTATACGACAGCAAAACTTTACAGTTTTCAAACTTTACAGTTTTCAAACTTTACGCTTAATATTGGCACAAACATGCACTAAAGCATTTGCAACCGTTTTTTTTTTTTTTTTTTTTTTTTTTTTTTTTTTTTTTTTTTGAGTATGGGGGATCAGAATCGATCAAAGATTGAAATTACGATTTTTTGGCCCTCGTTTTCTTTGATAAAAAGCATTCTTTGGAAATAAAGTCTCTTGGATCCAAAGTCCAGACTCTTAAAAAATTAGACAAGAAAAAATTCTCTTGGTTCAGTTAGAGTTTTGCTTGAATTGTGAGCCAAGTCTCTTAATTTAAGCGGATCTCCTTTTGATTCAAGCAAAAATCCGATTGAATCAAGAGTATTTTTTCTTGTCAAGTTTTATAGGAGTCTGGACTCAGTATCCAAGATACTTTTTTTTTTTCAAATTTTATGCAACACTTTAAACTCTCAAAAAATGGTAGCGACTAAAGAACTTTTATGGCGGGAAATTTCGAGCTTTGCGACCAATCCGACAACCCGATGCGGCGCTGAGTTCCGTGAAGCGGCCGGGTCAGAGCTCGGCGCATGGATTTGGCATTCTTCGCGACGACGCCTGCCGAAGAAGTGACTGTTATCATTTTTTGAGGGCCCAATTATATCGGTCAAATTTCGGGCCGCTTTATTAACTTCGCTGACGCCCCGGGGCGCGCCCCTCCCCCAAGTCGTGCCCCCCAAGCCCCCTCCGCGTGGCGCGCGCGGGAACTTTTTAATAAATGACTAATGCGCTGCAGCTCATTAAGAACAGCTCAATTTATCATCGACTCCTGTTGCCCGATCGCCGTGAAAAAAAATTGAATCCGCGAATATCAAATTGTCAAGCCTTAATTCAAATTTTCAAGTGTATACGGATTTTGATAGATCATTTCTAAGAACCCAAAGGGGGTGCAGCCAAAAATTTATCGAGGGTCTGCAGGGATAAAATCCTTAAAAAATCTCAAAACATGATCTTTCTCAGGAGAACTATTTGAGTACACCTCAGCAGAGATCTAAAAGAGTTTCCAAATTGATGAAAATCATTGGCGGGCTTAGGTACAAGAATGTTTTGAAAATTATGAACACAGGAAAAAAGAGTTAGGGGTTGTTGGATGATAAGGGCATTTCCAATTGACTGTGGTAGTACCCTGATAACTTAGGTTACTAACTCCAATGTTGCGGTGCACCCCGACTTGAGTTGCGGTACTATCACAATTAATTAGAAATGCCCATATTATCCAAAAAAATTGGGTAGTACCACAATTTAAGGGGATAATCCCCCTCTAACACTTTTTTTCCGTGAAGTTTTTCCGCGTTCACTACCACTTGGTGGTTTTCAAACAAAACTCGGTTTATAGCTTAAAATATTGTAACATTGAAACATTCCCTTTAAAAAGCACCAAGATCTAGTGAATGCGAAAAAGTTTTATATTTTTCAGGTTTCAAACTATTAGAAACACTAAAAGAAATTATGCACAAATGACCGCCGATTGGCATATTTTTCCGAATGCATCCAGCAAACATCGAATCACAGTACAAAAACCCGGCAACGTCCCCGATGTTTCATTTTTCAGCTGTTTACGCTGGGAGATTTATTCGTCTGCAGGGGCCTATATATCGGCTTCGATAGCTTCATCGATGCCCCCACCCCGGTTCCCACAACCGGTGGTTGATGAATGAGGGGCCCCGAAAGTACTGTTGCCCCGTTCAATGGGCCGGGGCCCGGGCCCGAAAAATCGAATCAAGGCCCCGGCCCCCCGCCCCACCGCCGATCGAAACTGCATTTTAATTAGTACTTCCGCGTTTTTTGCCTCGCGCGCCGCGGTGATTCGCTCCACTTCGCCGCTGAGGGAATGTGGGATCTTGGGCGGGAACCTTGAATTCTACGGGCCGAGCTTCGAATTTTGGGAGGAAGTTACCGTGCGCTTTTTCGAGAGATGATGCACTGAAAAAAAAATCTCGGAGTATTTACTAAGAAAAGGGTAAAATTACCAAGAATTCAGGATTCTATTTGATCCCAGTTTTTTCTTGGCAAAATTACCATTTATGGAATTGGTACCGAGAAATCTCGTTAAATTATTGAACTTTCTCGGTAATTTTACTGGACCTCGGTAAAAACGCCAATATTTTTTATCGACTGTGGTAGAATTACCGAGATAAATTGGCAAAGTTACCGGGCATTGATTACCAACAAAAAAGGTATTCTCTCCTGAGAAAAACAGTAAAAATACCGGTTTTTAGGTAAGCTTACCAGTCTGTCTTGGTAAAATTATCAATAATTGGTAAAAAAGTGAGGTGGTAAAGGTACCAACGGACCTTGGTAAAAACGCCGATAATTGTTTTTCAGTGTGATGACGCTGTGTCTAGGGGCACAGATTCCTAAGAAAACGGGTACATTTTTACGATCTTTCATGGATTTAAACAGGAAAAGCAATGGAAAAAATCATAGTGACTTTTCTCGGAAGCTCCTGTCTCTTCGCTTTTGATCGTATTTTTGCCAACTTCTCCCCTCAATACTGGCTAATGGCTTTGTGGCACGCTAGAAATAGATCCAAGTTAATGGACGTTCCATAGGGAAAAGTACACAAAATTGCGATGGGCACATCAAAAAGGACTGAAATCTACTTTTAAGTACGCTAATTGCGTAAAAATGCGCTAATTGCGTCCAAAATTACGTAATGCGCTCTTTCTATTCGGCCTTTTTGACTTCCCGACCCCCTTCTAACGCTTTTGTGACGTAGAACCCTACTCTTCAACACGTAAAAACAAAATGGCGTCACGCTTTCTTCGACCCCCCTCCCCCTTGAGAGTTACGTAATTTAGGGACGGTCCCCAGTTTGTAATATGTCTTTTCAAATTTTCCGCGTGTGCGGGCAGCTTTTCATTGGTTTCTGACGGATTTTCATTTGAGTAAAAAAAGCTTCATTGGCATAACATTACTAAGGAGGATCCTTCAAAATGAATTCAAGGAAAATTTATAGAGGCTGCTGCACTGCCGTGCTAAGGAAGAACGCCGTATGAAAATTTGGGAGTTGCCCAATTTCCCCGGATAAAACATGTAGTTTTTACGAAATTTATGCATATTTTTTCTTGAAATTTTCAGATATTTCAGATTAAATTGCAAACAAAATAGTCTGGAGAATTGGAAGAAAAATATTTACGTTTTCCCCGATAAATTCGTATTTTATCAGAGGAAATTTGGAAACGCCTGAAGTTCATACGGCGTTTTTCCTTAGCATGACAGTGCAGTACAAGTTGCACCTCGCTTCTTTTCGATGCCATAAGACCACAACCCCTTTGGACTTAACCCTTACGAGATTTTTCGTTTTCATAGGGACCTCATTTCAAGGATGATTAGGAAGCGGTATGCGTTCGATCCATATCATGCGGGAAGTAGGAGATGCCGACAATAACTGCTACTCACGGAAAGAACGTGCAAGTCATGTTCCTGGGCGGAATATTTTCCCTTACCTGTAACAAAAAACAAAAGACAGAGGTATGAAAAAAACTGCATAAAAAAGAAATTTCAAACCAAACAATGCATGCGTTAAACCGCGGTCGAGCCCCAAAAATCAATCAAGGCACGATTTTGAAAAATAAGGTATTAAAAGGGTTCTGTTAAGTAAAACCTAACGAACCGGGAGGATCTCGGTGGTGCGGAGATTAATTAAGATACTTTGGAAATAAAATATATCCGGGAATATTCTATGGTAAAAACTAATGAGGCAGTTCTGATGTAGATTTACCCAGACAAAGGTTTTATCATATTTCTCAATCAAATGTTTTTGCAATTTCCACATGATTTTCTAATTATCCCTGCATTGACATGAGCCGTAGAAAAATACCTGTGTTTATCATCAGTTCTATCTAAAACCCTTTAATTTAGGAAAACTTGTGGCCGTACGGGGAAAGTACGATGTGTGCGAGAAATGTAGTTTACTTTTCTAACCCTTCGTTAAAGTCTCTCCGTCCGAGATGGATATGCCTGCATTTTCCATACTCATGATCCACCGACAGAGTCGATTTTACAAAGTTTACACTGGCAAAATCCGATATTGTATTTTTTAAAAGGATTCTCGCGTAATCTCCGTGTTCTTCAAGTTCTTCCTACCCTATTAAATTAATGTTCAGCTAGAATCAATCGTTAATCAAATTTTGAGGTAACTAAAGTAATTTCGAGTCTATGCGTCATTGTAGAGTCATTAATGGATTCAATGAGGGTTTAATGAATTAGAATATACCCAATGGCTCGAAATTGAGTCAAAATTGACTTGGTCTCATCTCCAATCAAAATATTATCATTTTTGACCGGGTAACCTCCTCATGAACTGACAGAATTTTTTGCGCTTTATTACAAACACCCAAACAATCTCATCATCCTGTTTTCTCCTCACTTTTGGTCCAATCAATCACCCAAGGCGTAGAAAGGAAAAGCAGTGCACAGACATACCAAATCTCCGGCCAAAACCTCCCAACCACACGCCACACATGAACGTATCCAAATCAAAACGACCTATCTCCGTTGCGACATGGACCATGTCATGCATGCGGTCTTATGAGTCTTGGCGCCCATGTTAAAACGGAGATAGGTCTTTTTAATATAAATGCGCTCAAATTATGTTTATAAGATGCGAATTGGCAACGGTGGGAGTAAGCCAGTGTGTCAGGCACTTTCCAGCGCCCGAATTAAGGTGGACGTGAGGACATGCAGAGCGAGAAAATGCGGCGCGGTAATTATGTTTTATCACAAAAAACACTGTTTTGCTTTCAGAGAGGCCGCCACCGGCCACCGTCGTCGCGGCTGCACCACGTAAAGAGCTCGGGTCTGCTCTGATTTTTCCGCCCGACTGAGCCCGAAAACGAATCTGAAATTACGATGCTGAACCGGCTGGCTCCCTGATCCTGCGCTCCCAAGGTTGGCGCCGTGCAAAAATTGGGTAACATTCCTGAGACATCGTAGAGACTGATGTTTTGCTACAGGTATTGAGAGAAGCAATTCCTTAAGAGTTTTCCCAGATAACACTTATAGAATACAGGGAAATTAGCTCGGTGAACTGAATTGTATTTCAAATTGGGGGAGAAAAAGTGCATTCCACTCCGAAATAGCACTACCTAATAGTTACTCGCTACTACTTACACTGCGCTGCTGAGACACTCTTAAGACAAATGTTTTGCCAAAGGTATTGAGAGAAAAAATTCCTAAAAGAGTTTCCATAGTTAATGTTGATAGGTGTAAGGGAAATTTGATGATTTTTACTATACATTTAAAATAAGCGGCTAATTTTAAGATGAAAAACGGAATGAGGCAGTGCATTCCATTCCAAAATAGCAGTAACAGCTATACGTTAAAGGACTTTCCTTTAGTATTCGCTTATTTTTTCCCGCAGTGTCTTTAATTTATCAGGTTTTCTCAGGCATTGAAAACAAATTCCTCGTGAAGTTGCAAGTTTTCCTATATCAATTATATTTCCTACTTTTACAGGCTTTCCCTAACTTGTTTAATTCCTTAATTTTTCCAAAGCTTCCTGGTATTTTCCCCCTTAAGTTTCCCATCACACTTAAAGATCCCCTGGATCTTGACGTTATGTGTAAATTGTTTTCTACGTACTATATATTGCAGAGAATACATGTGGCGATTATTTATGTCCAGATCCTCTCTGGTGGCCGATTGTATGTTCAGGTAATTCATCTCTACCGTTCAAGTAAACTAACTTTTTTCCTCGGAGAGAAACTTGAAAACTTTTACTTTCGAGACTCTTCAAGCTCCCCCTCATCCAGCTTTTCTCTTTTCCTCCAAAATGGAGCTAGATACTTTGTCGTGGAGGTATTTTGCTTCACAGATTGGATACTCGTCGGGACCCGTAATTCAGTCCGGCCAAGTTATGGTCCACTGTTGAGCCGATCTTGACATTATCTAGAACAATCGAGCGCTGGAGCTGCCAATAAAAACGATTCAATTTCTCCGCGGTGACCGGCAATCATCCCGATAGCATCGATCGACACCGGATCGGGTGATTATCGACATCAAGGTGTGCTCCTCCTCCTCCTCCTCCTCCTCCTCTTCTTCTTCTTCTTCTTCTTCTTCTTCTTCTTCTTCTTCGATCTTCGCGAATTTCTCTCGCGCGCGCCACGGGTTGTCGCGCTGACGACATTTCTTCGCCCGTGGTCCACTCGTCACACCCGTGACAGGTTCCACGCCGAAACCGCCGGGGGCACTAGGTGCGCAGTGACGTCACCGACCCCGGTTCTTGACGTCATCACTCAACAGTATCTCGTCTTTACGCTTCAAGAAAAAGCTGAGATAGCGTAAGTAAGCAGGATACCACTAATCGAGCATGCTCATCATGCTGATTGCCTATTCTCGAAATTGAAGGGAACTGAAGGGAAAGTTCTTCTATTTACAACGTGCATCAGCTAAGATTGAGATTACTTATACTGCTTAATCGAGCGAAAGATGTAAGGGTTCGAGGCTCATATCGTGAGACTTATTATGAAAAATGAATACTTTTCACCAAGATCCACTTTGACCCATGATCACTAAAATATCGGTGCCTTAATGCAAAATGTAGTCCAGTTACTCCAGTTATGTAATTGGACCGCGTTTTGCAGAAAGGAACCAAGCCACATCAGCCTTTGCCCAATTTAACAGGGCATTATAATTTTTAACAAGAGAACGATTGTGCGGATGCCTTTGAAAATTTTAAGGAGTTTGCTTCAAATGCAAAAAAATTTACTGAAATTTGAGCAAAAATCCGCTCAAACATTTGCATGTAAAAATTAAATTGCCAAAATAAATTTAGCAATCGCTGATGTGGCTTGGGTTATTTCTGCCTGACGCGATCCAATTATCCTTATTCATCTAATATTCCCAATCTCGCACTACTGCACCAAAGTTTTTTTTCAAAAATGTCATGGTAGATACGTCCTTATTGCTAGGTTTCATCCATATATTTTTGAAACTGAGTGGCCTCGAGAAGGAAAGTTTCGAGGAGCTTCTTATTGTATGAGCGTTTGGCGAACCAAGTTCCAGAGATCACCCGTCCTCGTTTTGCGCGGAATGAGGTAAAACTGTTTGGTGAGCCATGTGCCAACACAACGGTGACCGAGCGAGAAATTCCCCGCAAATGTCACGTCCGTCACTCGTAATCGTATCCTCTGCCTTAGTTTCTTATCGCTGGCAGCCAAGTTCAATGATCCGATAAAAACTGAAGAATTTCCAGAGTTCACATGGGGGCCATAAACGCGGTGAGGGGAGGGATGAGGGAAGTAATGTATACCAGGACGCGCTGTGGGGGTCTTTGTTTTCCTGTTCAATAAAGACATCCCCCCCTCCCCCCCCGGAAACTTTTTTGGACAATTGACATTTCACCACAGAACAGTTAACTCTGATTGAAAAAATGAATATTTAAAAAATAAATCCGTTGGTTTTCTTTATTTGTCCCCTTAATATGTAACAGGATCTGTGAAAAGGAGCCTTTTCTTCCGGGAGAAAATTTCCCCTCACCGTTTCCAAAAACTTAAAGCAAGATTTTTCTACAACCTAGGACTTTTTGTCTTGGGACCAGGGTCGGACTGACGCACCTCTGAGGGCGCAGACCCTTAGCCGGCGAAGGGGGCAATGTGATATTTCGCTAAGGAGTATGCAGGAACGATCCCCCCTCTCTCGGAGGGGCTGGACTTTTTTAAAAATCGAACTCTTCTAAGTAGAATTTTGACAATATTTTCAGGTTCAAAGTCGATTAATCTTACAGAGGAAAATTGTGGAATTTAATTGAATTTCAAAAGGCAAGGGTATGTCTTGACTTCATGGATTCTACGAAAAAAGTTACGTAGAATTGGTATGGCGAATGGCCCGTTTGCTTCAATTTTTTTCGCCCATTATTTTCTCCAAAAATACACGGCTTCTTATGGGCAAACGGGGTTCTTCAGTAATTAACTCCTATTAAAGCCTCTCCCGTTTACTTATAATTTTTAGGCATTTTTTCTTTACTTATTTTCTTTTCTCCTTCCTTTTTATTTATTATTCTTTTCTTGTTTCTCTTCTTTTTTTCCTTTTTTTCTTCTTTTTTTCTTTGCTTCTTTTCTTCATTTTCTTTATTATTATTCTAGCGGTCGGAAGAGGGGCGCGCCTTTGGCGCGCTGAGGGGGGCGCATCTGCCAATGGCAGATTGGCCTTATGGTCAGTCCGACCCTGCTTGGGACTACAGGAATCATATCTCCTTCAATATATGAGATTTAGGGGTTGGAATCTTAAGTTTCCTGTATGAAATTTAAACTGCCATAGTTCCGATTTTATTTAGCATTTGTGGGTATTTTTCGTCTCAAAATATTCGCAGAACGTACTCTTCTATACTCTAGTACCATAACGAGTTCTTGTGGACCGAGGTTCCTTTCTCCGTGGATTATCACAGATTTATAATTCAATTTCCAAATATTTCCTACCAGAAGGCAATAGTGTGATGAACGCAGTCAACAGCTCAGCATTCATGGAATTTGATCCAAAATTACTTAATAAAAGGAAACGACCTGCAAACAATTGAGACTGTTTGGGAAACAATGGTAACAAGGGAAAGCATATAAGAAAAACACGCTTCGAGCGCAAAATACCCGGCTATTGTGCTGGTTCACAATGGTGCCAAATTTTGCATGACACATAGGAGGCATACATGGATTCTTTCAAGAAAATTTCTGTGATTTACATAAATCGTAGACGCGGCTCGGTTATTACTGAAATAGTGCATTCATTTTCATCAATTTTTTTCGTCAGGAAAACGAGGACTAACGAACGTTCGAGCACGCTATGAAATATATCTCGAGCAGGTCAACCGTGCGTATCACCAAGTTGTGTTATTACTGTTAAGTTTTGTAGATTCAAATAGGTCGAAAAGAAGTAGAATTCAATATCATATCCCTAATGTTACGAATATGGAGATTAGTCTTTACGTCTTAGGCTGTAAAATTCTAACGTTTCTAAACGAAATTTTGCTGTTATGCACAAATGGGATTTAATTTTCACACCCCCATTTGTATGTTAACAATTGTAGTAAGTTTTTGGCATCTGCGTGGTGTAGTCACCGAATATAAAATTCTAGGTTTTCCAAGGTAGAGCATTCGCATCATATAAGGTTTCTTCCCCTTGCTTGATTGCTTGTCTACTTCCTTGTGTTACTTATTAGCTCTGAACTGGAAACTGCACGACACTCTTATGCGTCAAATTCTGATTTTTCAAACTAAATTTTGCTTTTGTAAACGAATATGTTACTACTTTAAAGAGCGACTTAACGTGCACGAGTAATATATTGAAACGGAGTGTTATACTAACTGGGGAATAATTTATTCCGCTGAAAGAGCTCAGTTGAGGAAAACTGATAAACTTTTTCAGTAGCACGACGATTTAAATTCTTTTAAGATTGAAACACAATAAAATCTACATAAAACCTAAAAAATCGACCAACGCAGGCAATCAAGAACCAGCTTCTTGCAAGCAGTAGCTTTGGAATCTTGAAAAAAAAACGAGGGGGAGAGGAATAAAAAGGTGATAAATAGTCGAGTCCGCGATTTGCGGAACGCGGATTCGAGAAATAAGTGCAGCTCCTGGAAAACATCGTTTTTTTAATTTTTGTCACCCACTACAGGGCTTACTTTCTCACGTTTCCATCATTAAGATAAGATATCGCTGAGCGACGCGACGGTGAGACGTGCGTTAAAAACCGATTTAGGGCTGAATGTCAGACTGGGCAAAAAAATGCTGAAACAATACGAAAAGCAGTAGATTCAGCTGATGCATGTTTCGATAAAAGTCAACGGCAATACTCCAAAACCACTCAAAGGCTCGAAGTAATGGGAGCAGACGAGGGACATGAAAACCAGGTTCAATCAGCGTGAATAATTAATGTGCCCGCTCGAAGTTCGAACATTTGCATGCGTAGTTTGTCCGCAGTTTTTTAACACCACATGTACCCTCAGAGAAAAATTCTGTTCTATTTTAATGGATATTCGAGGGCTGAGCTAAATAAAATAAATCACTGACTGGTGAGACAGAGAGAATGTTCAAGAGTAGATATTAAGCTTTAAATTGACGCCATAAAATGGCTACTAATGAAGCGTTTGGAAAATTGGTCCTTAAATTTAAGACACAGGGACAAGACAAAGACTCAAAGACACACATCAGTTTTCGTGGTGAGATATCAAAATTACACGGTCTTCACCAAAGTTACGGACAAAATGCGTCATTACCGGACAGAGTTGTTTTTTTTTTTTCTTCTTCGCAAATATCTAAAATTTCTCCTTATTGCGGTCAAATTTAAGTTATACTCGTAGCTGTTGCAAGAAATAAACAATCGCCGGTACCTTGCAAGCGGCATGCATCCGTTCTGCTTATTCATCAAATTGCAAAAAATGGCACTGGTGTGAGAAACGTTTCATTGATGAAGGATTTTAGGAGCACGGTTTCGGCTTAGAGCGCCTTCGACTCTCCGTGATACTCCCCGCTTTGCCTTGGTGTTAGTTTAGTTGCTGAACCTAACCAAACCTAACTAAAGTCAGACTAATGTCATCACGCGGACGCGCGAGGGTGCTGGACGGCACCATAGATTAAAGAAGAAGAAAAAGTCTATTTCACGCAAAAGCATAGTAACTTCTATTTTCTTTCTTTACTAGTAAATGTTTACATTTTTCAACTCAACACTCATATATTGCAAATAACTGGCGATTGACACTTCTCTGTGACACAGCGACAATGAATCGATGCAAAATTATACTCACCTTCTCTAAATCACAGAAATCAAAGAATTTATGACGTGAATTGATTCTCATGGGATCTCTCAGTTTAAACATGATGGATTTCGGAACAATGAAATTTTTCATGAGACAATACAAAACTGCGTAACAGCCAGAAAATAAGTGTTTCTGTGTGAAAAAAAAAAAAAAACCGTAAAAAAAACCCACGTTGGGTCGTTTCCGAACTGAGAAATTCAATGCATCCGCACCAAAATAGTGGCAAAGAAGAGAAAGTACGGAAAAAACTCGACTGTAATAACTGACCATCAATAATTTAACGTAAATTACTATTGACGCCCGATAAATACTTAACCTTTAAATTATTACGCCGGCACCGACACAAAAATGGAACCTTGAAAGATGCAATAAAAATACATTTCTTTGACCTTACATAATTTTAAGGTATGCGCGGGTTCGTGGACCCTCATTTTGGAAAGTATGAACCAAAGGCAGGAGTATAGAACCACAGAGAGGGCTAATAAGGTTCTGATTCCGGATACATCTTACTCTGCTGAGGTAAAACCAAGTAACTCCATTTGAAAAGTCTATACCGATATGCGGTTTCAGATAAACATGGGAGTATCATGGTCGAGGCATTCATACGGCATTCCGCCGCGATGTGTCCGCGGGTGATTTTTTCAACGGCGCGCATTTCATAAATGCCTCGAAAATGCTCGGAGGATGACTCATTAAAATTAATTCGTTTGCATCTCCGTCACGAAAACGTGTCATTGTCAGCCGACGATTGTCGTCGGACGAAAATAATGAGGCTCCGAGCTCGTAATGGAATTGCTTTATTAATCTGCGTAATGAAGATTTCCTACCATTGTTCCGTCGACGCGTTCGTTACGTCGCGGATTGTGCAAAGCCGGGTCGATTATTCCTCGGTAAACAAACGGGCGAAGAATTTCAGCTAGGAAAAAGAGGATGAATCCAGGCTGAGATATCGATAGACCAGCAAAAAAAGAATAGACGTAAACGCTGCCTGTTTTGAATAGTTTAATGGTCTTAAAAAATCATTCAATTAGGAATAGAACGATACGAAAGTATAGAGTGGGTAATCAAGACTGAATACTTCAGGATGCACTTTACAAAAGTTGAGACTTCAGTGTCACAAAACAGTTGTCAGGATCGCTAATTGTTTTAAGTTGCGCTTTTAGAAAATAAAAAATAAAAAAATTGAATTTTTGTGAAGAGGTTCAAACGTCTTTGGACTTGAAGTAAAGAAGTAAGTGTCTGTTTTAATCAACTAATGTTTGCTCTAAATTTTGTTCGATTCTTTAAGGAAGATGATTGTTCCTGTTTTTTTTTTTCATTCAATATATTTAATGATCACTTTGCGTTCATTCGTACTTCTCATGGGCGAACTTGCAAGGGCTATAGAGAAATTGTGAGCTAGCAATAGTTGAGCTTGAAACTGAAATATCCTTCAATTCGATGGTTATGCACTTTGAGGTACAACAAATTAAAAAAAGTCTGAAAAAACTTACAAATGATTAATTGTTAAAAATATTTTAATTTTTACGCCTGTATTTATTAGCGTGCTTCTGAAAAATATTTCAAAGACTTATTTCTGTAAAAAATATTAACAAATTTTTTTAAAAAAATGTTAAACTTTTTCCGATGTGAAATGTTCTGAAAACTATTTTGACGGGGTTGAAAAATGATGACAAAAGGGAGGAGGGGATTGGAATGAATAGAGTGACGCCTCTGCCCAAAACTTTAGAGTCCTTAACTTCGAACCTGCTCTTGAACAATTTGGCGTTCCATTAGAAACGGACTGTGCTCGATTCTGATGATCGAGTTCCTTTTTTTCCGTGTAGGTAGACTCAAAGTGTGGGGCGCACAGTGGCTCGAGTCAATTAGAGAGGTCGGACATGGAATTCTTTACTAAAATCGCAAATTTTGATGTTTATTTCGTCACATTTTAAACTTTCAGGGGCGATTCCGGAAGAAAATTTCACGAGGAAACCAATGAAACCACTTTCAGAACCTGGACGTTTTGTATAAACGGAGTTATAAGCGTTTAAAGTTTCCAAATTTTGTCCGACCTCTCCTATTGACTCGATTCACTGTGCGGCGGTGGAGATCGCGTCGAGGAGGAAGCTGCTTAAAATCGGAAGCCGAAAGATTAACGGTGACAAAATTCAAATTTGTGACCGGACCAGCGGTGTGATGATGATGATGATGTTCGCGCATGCGCCGAGCGATGACCAGTGACCAGTGAAAGTTCTCGGGGTCGGCCGCTGATCCCCGTTTCAGCCGCGGGCCTGCGCACTTGCCAAATCGCAGTTACGTTGTTTTGTTTTTCAGCTTACAATCGGACGGACTTCATAAAGCAGATTGGAGCTTTCTTCAAAGATTGCTTTTAAAGTCTCGTATATGCTGAAATATAACGCTGGAATATAAGCTGCTCTCATTGATGATGCCTAATTATAAGGTAAGATAAATGGACGTATTACTATCAAACTGAACTATGTGCATTAAGACATGAGCCCTAAGACCCATAAGAATACATGCATAACAGGGCTCACGTCATAATGCACATAGTTCTGTTTGATAGAAATACGTCCAAATAAGAGTTTCCTCTGAGAGCAACTAAACGATGGTAGGTGACTGCAAATCCAAATAAAAACGAATGGGTTTCATAAGTTCCTCATTTTCAACTTTCCCGAATTTGTCCTGATTTTTTGTCATTTCCTGACTCCAAAATTCAAAAATTCCACAACTTTCTTTGCCTTGTTCTTTAGCCTTAGACTAAATTTCAACCTTTTTTGAGATGAACTATATTCTGCACAAATGGTCAACATTTTTACTTTCAGAGATTCAGCTTATGACAAATGCACTCAAAAGATGTTTAAAAGGTACTAAGGGTGGGTAACAGCAACGCGTTATGAGCAAAGCTCCCTGAATTTTCACGGAAATTCCTCGACTTTTCTACCTTTCCTGGGAAATCAGCTCCGATTAGGACCACATGTGATGACATTATTATGCAGCAAAATAGTTGAAATAGTAACTAAATAATACCGTAAAAATTCTCTCTTTTTTGAGCTTAATTACAGTCATGTCTCCGATTTTTCTCGCTTACGTGACATCATTGGGTACAGATTCCTCACTAGCCGCTATTTCCCGTTTTTATTTCTCGATGAATTCTGGCAACCTAATGTGAGCTTTGCGCATGCGTCATTTAACGGCTCTTTAAATCACGGCCTCGCGCACTCTGCCTTTGCGAAAAACATGCACGACGTTGCCAAATACCCTAGAAATTCCGAGTTGAAGGAAAATTTGAATAGATGCATCCGACAACATTCTCAACGAGTAAATCGGATTTTTGAGTGTTGAGGACGGGCCTGATGAGTGAGGGAAGAGAGAAGTATGACCTGGACATCCGATGCTTGTTTAATTTTGAGGGGTCTCTAACTTTCTCGAGAAAGGTTAGGTCAGAACTTCCAATCAAAGCTGTGTTACCGAGAATCTGGCTGGTCGGATTGTGAGACTGATTAAGTTATTCATGAGTGTTTTGTAAGACCGGGCCGGAGGGGTCAATAAAGCAGTCACAACTCCTCCAGTTGATAAACAAAGTCAAATGAGGCGATGGCAAGGAGAAAAATTATAAAGCCTAGAGTTTGAAAATAAACTCACAAAATTCGTTGAAGGAGGTCAGCAATGAGTATGTATATGCTTTATTGCTTTTTCCAGAAAACATACTTCTAATCGGGAGTAGTTATGCTAAAAACAACCATGTTAAAATCATGTATAGATTAAATCATAAGGAACATACATGAGATGAGTGTACTTCGTAGTTTTTTTTTGACGTAATTCATTTATCTATGGTTCCTTTTAGCAAAACTACTCTCAATTGTGCGTCATCAATGGAACGTGACCTATCAAAAATGTAACTTTTAGAGAAAAACATAATTATAAATGCGCAAAAAGCGGGAGTACACGGATACCGGGATGTTTAACGTTTAATTACTGATATATCACGTTTACGAATGACGTCAAATTGACATATTGTGTGTTTTCACAATCTTCTCATTTGACTAGAAGAGTAAAAATATTGTCTGTTTTAGCGGCTCTGGTGCTTGCACTAGAGCTGCTATTCCGGACGGTCCCAGCTGGGGAGTATCAATGCAGCATGTTACATTGTAGAGACCGCGCGTTGGTTGATGGGAATCGGCGCCATTTTCGGCTATGTTCCTTGTCATGACTTTATTTTATTGCATACTGTTTTATTGTTAGTCAATGCTATGTTGTGTATTGTATTTTTGGAATCATGGTGATACAGTCAACAATTCAAAACTTGTTTGTGCTTTTATCTCGTGATGGAAAAAATGTACTTTACGTTCAAAATTTGAAAATTTGAATTTTAAAGTTTTCGCGGTTAAGGAAGCTTTAACCACTGGGTTGGGGCTTCCTAGTCATTTACTCGATATCAGCTGATAGCAAACAAAGGTTACCAGGGAAACCGTAAACGTCTAACAACTATCGTGGCCATTGGGGCGATTATTGAAATGATATCGACTGTATGTCGCCGCTTACGACAGGACATAGCCCTATCTTAACTGTGTAATATATCGCAATTCGATATTGTTTTGATTTTTAAAAGGAGCAATTCATTCATACAGTTCCGATTAGTTTTGGCGAACGGGCCCTTAACCTACGGCACTCGGCTCATGGGAATTTTTTAACTTGTCCTGGACGGACTCGTCTGTAGCGCCTCGTTCTTCGTTGTGTGTGTGATTTCGTGAAGAAGTTTCTATGGCAATTTGCTTTTATTTGTGAGCTGTTTTTTCACGGGATTTTTGAATGTTCTGTACGAATAAATTCGGTGAGTACCTCATTTATCCCTCCTTCCAGTAAAATTATTTCAACTTTTCCTTCTCCCTCATTCTGGACCCACTCATGGGCTGATTATTTTCTCATTCTTGAAACTTTAGACTGGCAATTTCTATGCACTATCTATAGCTCATTAACCTATAGTTCAAGAGTTCCTCACTAGTGTCTTGCTCTTCTTTTTTATTTTTAAAGCCTCAATGTATTTATAGAATCCGGAATTTCCAGGGATTTAGGGATTTTTCAGGAAATCTAGGGATTTTTTTTTTGATGAGGTAAAGTTACCAAAAATCAACTTTTTAACCTCAATTCTAGCTTCGACAATCGAAAACATTTTTTCATCTATATTTTGTAGGCCTTTTTGGCAACACTATTTTCCCCGCAAATAAGCCGGAAATTAAAACGATTGCGTCCTTCGATGTACTTGACATTCAACTGCATTCAACCTGTTAATAATAAGAAATCAACTAATATTCTTTCATTTTATTGGTCTGGATTAGCACTGCTTTCAGAGAGCGCCAAAATTCAAACGAGCCAATCAGATTTAAATATTGCAAATCGCTACATCGAATGACATCATGATTCTTCATAAAAAAATGGCGCTTTTTGCAAAATCTAGGGATTTTTTAAGTATATTTGAGCAAATCTGGGGATTTAGGGATTTTTAGCGAAATCTAGGCATTTTTTTTCTTCCCCGCTAGGGATTTAATATCGGAAGACTGGCTTCCAGTATCGTAGCGTTGATCGTCGCTGATGTCGAAATGGAACCTAATGCCGGACTTACTGTAACACCTCCATTCCTCAATTCCGGTGAGGAATACGTCTCTACCCTTAACTCAATATAAATATACAAATTGATAAGTGAGTGCTTTAGTCTCCTGAAAACAGAATTGCGAAACTTAAAATTGGAGAAAAATGATGAGTAAATGAAAAAATGGAACCAATTGATGGGATATGTCGCATGCCATTCTGACACAAAATATGGCGTCTATCGAATCACCTTAACTAAATAAAATAACCAAATTTTCAACTCTCAAACTATCAACTATCAACTATCAAAATTCAAACTATCAAAATTTCCAACAATGACAAAAATGATTGTAATATACCTATAATGTAATGAAATATACACGCTCTAATCATTTAATTTGTATTACCTTTATGTTATGTACCTACATGTTATACTATTTTTATAATAAATTTTGCCAACATGCTTTTCAATTCAGTCCACAATTTTTCATTCCGACGTGGCAATAATGATTTATAATGCCCCTAAACATTAAAATGAATTACAATAGTAATGCCGCATTATAATGTCGTATTATACATCGCAACGATTCATGTCCTACTGATTATTGATTATTGTAAGATGAATTCTGTTTTCTCTGATTGTATGTTTCATACGTGCGAAGCAAGTACGGGTCACTAGAAACGTGGTTCGTACGGGTGGCTGATGAAATTGATCTTCGAATACCTTTTGATGAGCTAGGGAAATGGAACCATCTGCATCTCATGGACAATAAATAGTTGCCGTAATTAAGGTCATCCCGTGATTAAGGTGCCGTGATTTAAGTCATAAATTCTTCATCTAATTCTTGATTCATCTCCAAAATGTCTGCTAAAGCTTTCATGCGCTTCTCCTTGTATGCATGAATGAGCAAATTGGGTATCGAACAAGCGGACACTTTTTGAAAATTTAGATGATTCTGGACAATATCGTACAGAAGTCCACGAGCTGCAGATAGAACCATTACCTCTAGCTCATCAAAAGTTATTCGAAGATCATTCAACAACCTCTTTGACAAGTTGCAAAAACTTTTCGTTAACAATAGTGTCACACGGTACTAGGAATATTTACTATTTAACGAACCTCATATTTCCCTGACTCAGTCCTAAATTATAGAAGTATGCGTTACTTTTCCAGCAATCCAAAAAAACAATTATACAAAAAACCAATACCTACACTTTCAGATATAAAAATGCAAATTTTTTGCAGCCTCGCTAAACGACTTATCAACCAGAGATTTTTTAGGAAGCGGACCTCCAAAGAGCTTTCAAAATTAAAAGTATACAACAAGTGATAATGTCATGTATTCGCCATATCAAAGCCCAATACACATTTATACACCGGCTACGTAAATCTGCTAAGTTACAAAACATGAATCGACAGTTGTCGGATTGTACATCAATGACAAAATGTGTCTAGGCCCTCATTCTTGACTACAACTACTGCCCCCAGAGCCGCTCTCCGACGCCAATGCGTTGGAGCTTCCTGCTTGTTTTGGTTATTCAGTGGTCTGGACTGGAAATTACTACTTGCATTGAGCATGGCGAGAATAAAATGACTCCGAACAGACTATTTCATTGAAGAATAACTTCAATCATAGAAGTTTATCTACTGTGACATTGTAAATTTAAGTTTCTTTGTATGTTTACGTACAACGTAAGCGTAACTCTGCGCAGCGAGAAACATCAAGATAGCGAAGAAAATTCAGTGATGTAAACCCACTTTCCTTCCCTGAGAGGACAAAATCTGGAATTTTGAGGATTTGCCTATAATATTTCAAAATATCCCACCCCAATGAAAAAAAAATTCTACCTGAGAAATTTTCCCTCCCTCTCTCTTGTGATAAATATCTGGCTCCATCACTGTTTGGAATGGTGCCTTAAAAATATGCTAGTCCAAATAGGAATCTCGACATCGCAGCATTTCCACGAAATTTATTTCCGCCATCAAAGCTTCACAGCCCAATGCTGCCTTGCCAGGGAAAAACGCCACATGAACACATGAACGTTACCAGATATCCTATATTAAAACACGAATTTACGGGAAAACTTGTGAATTTTCTTCATCCCGTTTTCCGGAAAATTTCAAACGCACTTTGATCTACAATATCTGACAATTTCCAGGGGAAATATTCATAATTTTCATGAAAATTAAACATTTCAACTGGGAAAATTTGGTGACATGCAAATTCTTATTCGGTGTTTCTCTTTCGCACGGTAGAGCAGATCGCCAACCGAGGACTCTCCCACGAAATTTGGCACGAGCACGGTCACGTTTGTTGGCAACCGGTTCAGGTTCGGGCGTTCGTCGGCCGCACCGGTCCGCTCATTTTTCAAGTGTCACCCAGCACGCTCTAGCGGTGCGCGGCTCAATTAATGAGCCTATTACTTCGGCGCGCGAATGTTACGAGTCCTCTCCGTCGCGGCTGCGGGATCAGATCCGAAAAGTATCCGAACCTCCCCGGCGACCAAGAACCACGTAACTGGAGTGGAAATCCCGACCCGGATCCGCCGTTTTTCACCGAGCGAGCGATGTCGCTGAGATCCGACAACTCAACGATCACCCGACAACTTTACGCGCGCGGCGCGAAAAACGCAAAAAGCTCTCCGCGTTAGCTCATACATCGTCGGTGTATTACGTTGGTTATTCGAGTTATTGTTGCGCTGACATCCCGGCCGAGTGGGTATTATTGATTGCAACGTTTAACGACACTGTTGCCAAATTTCGGTGAGATAAAAAGTAAATGTTCTCTCGTCAAAAACGTCAAAAGTGTCGTATTTTTGTCAAACTTGGGATAAGATGTTAAGATTTCATAATCTCCAACAACTATCCGGGCAACAAAATAAAATTACTTTTTCTTTCGAGCGGTAAAAATTATCTCGGTAAATTATTTCTCTCTTGATGCACTTCATGTTGCACCAAGGGCTTTAAATCAGGCAAAAATGCAGTTAAGAGAATCAGAACTCTTTTCAACCTCAAAGATTGCTCAAAAAGAGATATCATTCATCCTTGAAAACGTGGCGATTGTGAACTCCAGGGTTTCCCACTGGGAAACTGATTGGCGTCGGACATATTCACCCTTTTGACTAATGTCTGGTTACAGTACTCAATAGAATAGTTACGTATTAGTACCAAATTGCATTCCTGACTAACGCGAAACACATTCATTGTACTTCACTTTGCAATTGAAAATCACCATTTCTGGCTCATCCGTAAAATCACTTATTTGTAGAAGGAAACTAATAACAGATACGTTGTTTCTAAAATAAGCCATACGTTACGGTATTCGACACCAATACAACTTGGACAAAAATCTTTAAAGTAATACAATGGAGCATAGAACGACTTGACAAATTGACAGGTCATCTTGGAGACTTAAACGCTGGGTTAGGACATTTAGCCATAACTTTTTTATCGACATGAGACCGCGCAGGATACATATGCTTTTGAAGGGTCATTTTGGACCCCGAATTGGAGCCTTTTTAGCAGAAAGGTTCCAAGTCACATAACGACGGTGAAACTACCAAACCACGTATCTCGGTTTGCGACGTCGCAGACTTCCTGTCATACTTTATTTTTTAAATGAAAAACTACTTAACGTCTAGTCTTGAAAATTTCTGTGATTTTTCCTCTTTTTGCGGAGAAAATTCTGTGAAAATTTCAAGGAATGATATTGATTTGGTCGACTTCAAAAAAATAAAATGCGAGCGTAGATTTTTAAACACCGCAAACGAGATACGTGGTTTGGTAGTTTCACCGTCGATAAGTTCTTGCCACATTTAACTGAGCAATTCCATTTTTTACAAGAGACCTTTTGTGCCGATTCTTTTGAAAATTATAAGGAATTTGCTTTCGTCTTGATTTTCCCCTGAAGGCGGCAACAAGGCTACCAGTCCAGATTTGTCCCCGCCGAGCTCGGCGAAGAACTTTTTCACGTCTGGCGGTGACCTGGACGAGCTTTCACACCGGTGGCGAGCCCACTTTTCCCGCGCTTACACGGGTCCTCTCCCTCCCTAATTTATAGTTCCAATTAATCGTTGTCCGGCTCGGATTCGGAAACAATTCCGTTTTGGTCCGTTTCGGTGGAGAAATATTTTAATTTATGCGGCGGCCTCTCGACGCGACGACGTTCTCGACGCGTCCCGTACGATCCGAACGGACCCTCGGACATTTTTTCGGAACCGGAGATGATTGGTGATTACGACTGGTGTGTAACTCAACGGTTCTTTCTCTCGCTTTCCAATGACGCAACGCCATTATTTTTACTTTTACACGCCGATCAGTCTGAGGCCACCTCGGTTCTTCGGGACGAAATTTCTTGGTTTATTAACGTAGGAAAGAAGCTTCTTCGTTCCCTAAAGGCGTATGCAGAGGAGGAGAGTTGCGGTCAAAGCTCAACTTTTCAAGACAGTAAAAAAAAAGGTGTCAAAACTGTAGATTTTTTGCATTGCGCTGATGTCGGTAGCTAATACTTCTCAGCATAACGGTTCAAAATGAAATTTCAGGTCACAATTTGCACTCGGCCATTTTAATAGTTAGTACTTGAAATAAAATATCTAAAGTTCGATTGCAGCGCCGGCTTCATCTTAGCTCAGCTGAATGGTGTTTGATGTTTTGATTTTACGCGACGCCAAAGTGAAGAATTAGGATAATTTTTTTAACGATGGACGCTAATTTTAAATATATATTTTAAGTAGCAGTGCAAGTCTAAAAACTTACGTAAACGATTCTTTTTCCCGGGATTATTTTCAGAAATTGCCAACACCCTCTTATTATGCACTTAAAAGGTATGTCGATTTTATACAATTTTTCCTACGATTTGACTCTAACGCTAATTTTTGGAACTTTCGGCCTTGATCTCCCTTATAATATTGCGGTCCCGTGAAATTTACGATCCTATTCCCCTACTACTTAGTAACGTCCATTGTACTACATTTTGCAATTAGGAACTACAATATCAGGCTCATTTTCGAAACAACATTTGTGTCTCCGTTTCCCTGCGTGGATATTTATTCAAGAGCCAGAAATTGTGCTTCCTTATTGCAATGTGCAGTTCAATTTACCCTAACCTCACCATGTCATACTTAAATTTACCATATTACTCTCCGAAAAATGGCGAGAATCCGTGGCGGCCCCAAAGCCGGCAACGCGACTGGGTTCCCGACCTTGTCTAACTCACAGTTATTTCAGTTTTCTAGCTCAAATTATTCAAATTAGGTTTCACTTTTGTCGAAACAATCTCGATTCGACGCGCGTATCGTGTGAGGTGTGTGGCTCGGGGCCCCTCGCGCGCGCGCGCGCCAGGACCCGTTCCGCTCGCGCGAGCGTCGCGGCGGCGCGCGCGTCTCGTCGCTCGGAGATAGCGGGTGAAACGTCGCGGACGTGAAGGAACTCGGACCCTTGTAAACCGCTCGCCGCCACCACCGCCTACCGGGCCGCCCGATGAAAGTAATAATGAGCATCGAGGAAACTCTTCGGCCACGAAAGTTTCCGATGTAGAATTAGATAGTACCAAACTAAGGTACGCGGTTTCGTCGGTTTTGGGAGTTTTCTCAAAAAGCTGTGGTAAGAAACGGCTCACTAGAAAAAAAAAAAAAAAAAAAAAAAAAAAAAAAAAAAACACATTGGATCTAGAGTCCAGACTCTTAAAAACATCGTCAAGAAAAAATACTCCTGATTCAATCGGATTTTTGCTTAAATCAAGAACCAAGCCTCTTAATTTGAGCGGATTTCCTTTTGATTTAAGCAAAAATCTGATTGAATCGAGAGTATTTTTTCTTGTCATGTTTTCAAGAGTCTGGACTCTAGATCCAATGTGTTTTTTTTCCAGTGCGAATAAAAAGGCAGCAAGTACTGCAATTTGCAAGAGCCTCTATTTTTCAATGATGAGGCCTTTTGACCTTGGCGAGGGATGGATTGGGCAAATTTTACAGCTTTCATAAGTCGAGCAATAAATGTTTTCGGATCACATTGAACAGCGAACTTTGTTGTTTCAGGTAATCGAATTTGTTCGTCACGGTAACTGGACTTCAATTTCAGGGAGTGTACTATAAGATTTCATTTCGGGGTTTTCCTGATTTTCCCTGAAATTTGAAGTGAATTTTCTTATTTTTTATGCAAATAAACTGACTTTCATTTGAATTGATTGGCCAATATGTTTGGTGAATTGTATCAAATGTTTTAATTCCGCATAAGCTAGATTGGATGTAGTTGAAAAATACTTGATGCACTCGAGATTTCTTGATCCATGACCGATTTTCCTGCTATTTTCCTAATATTTCCTGATGCTTGATGCGTGGGACCGAAAACTTCAGTTACGTGAAACAACAAAAGTTTGGTGTTCAAAGTGAAGTTCAATTCAGTTAAGTTCAGCCCCTGCAACCAAATTTTGTTTCTCAGTAATGGGCTCAAGTATAAAATGAACTTAAAAAGACTAAAGCGTTAACGTTTTTGGAAAACATCAGAGAAAAACTCAGACAATCCGAATTAAATTAATTTTTACTGATGCTTAGAAAGACTTGGAGATGATTCCAAACAAATTTCAGCCTCAGATCGAGGGACCATACAGTGGGTTTGGATCCTGCAGAGACTTGAACCTCTAGAAAGGACCCACTGTCCGGGCGCCGAAACTTTCGCGTGGGGCGTCCGATGATGCACCGATGACCGACGAAAGCGCCAATAACCGGCGGCTACGTGCGCGAACTTAATCGAGTCCTCGGAAAACAATCACCGACGACGACGACGGGCGCACCACTCACCAGTCACCACTCACCACTCACCACCCGACACGACAGCGGCAACGGTGGCCGGCGAGACGAACGCTTGAGTGGTTCCCGATCGGAGTCGGTCGGGCGATCGAATCGGTCCCGCTTCGAATTAAAATGAGCGACCCTCGTCCAGACGTAACCTATCTACGTGTAAGGTCGTAAACCCGTGTACCGGAGCCTGTAATAACATTTTTTAGGTTTACCCCATTAACCTTGTTTACAGTTTCCCCCGTGCCCACTGCCCGCGCCGTCTCATTTTCCCCCGGCCCGTCCACTCAGGAATTTGTAATCAGCCCGGACCCGCATTGCCACGTAGGGAACGCACCCGGGATATACGGCGTATTTTTCCACCCTGGTGAGTTTCAAATAGGGGTTCGAGTATTATCCGTTCTGGGGTGGACTTGAGTCCCACTGTATCAAGGGGAATTTTGAAAAAAAAAAAAAAAAAAAAAAAAAAAAAAAAAAAAAAAAAAAAAAACACCTATAAGCGTATTATCCCTTGTGTGATGGACTAAAGTCGCACTGTTACATGGGGGATTTTGAAAAAACACGTGTGTGTGACAGCTTCAGGATTAATAAGTCAGAGGAGGACGTGCTAAAATCAGAGGAGGGAGAAGGAGAGGACGAAGAGTAACGAAAAGAATAAAGGCAAATAGAGCAGGAAGAATCGAAGGAGAAAAAGCAGAGGTGGAGGAGACAGACGAATAAATATATTTTTTCGACTCCTCGATCCCCTTTTTTTGTTCTCCTTCCTACTCTCTTCGTATTCGTACTCAAATTATACTTCTTACTGATGATTGAATTATTATTCTTCATCTCCGTCTTCTTTTCCATTTTCATCTCTATCTTCTTCTCCATCTTCTTCTGAATCCTAAAGCATCATTACATGACATTCGTTTAGAGCCCTAAGCTATTTCATATATTTTTGTGTGAAAAATCCCTTTGTAAGAGCCTGAAAGAGGGAGTCCTATCTGAGCACAAAGTTTGCTCTGTATTGTGTTTATGATACCACTTTAGTCTTTGCAATTCAAATCTACCAACAGAAATGTCGAGTAAATCACTAACTCAGTTACCTACCTCTAATGTTCACATTTCACCGAACCCGGCTCTTCAGGATAGTTGGCACAGTAAGGAATGCGTAAACCACCCGACGACCGCAGTATTGAAAAAAAATCTTAAATGAAACACCTACACATAAAAGAAAAAACCTTCCTGAATTCTGACAACGTCCTGTTTGATGAGGCAGCAGGTCCAGAGATCAGGATTGGATTGATTTCATTGCGAGTTGCTAGACTGAACAACAACCGGCTTCTCTGATACTCGGATCACCGTATCAACCGGGAGCTTAGGCAGCACTGCACTTTTCATTCATGGTCTATCGGAAATTTGTGTGGACGTATCTGGATGTCTTGATCCGATGGGTTCCGTTTCCTGTAAGTAGTTACGTTGCTTACGGGTCAGTAGTGGTGTGGCCTCGAAAAAAACTGTGTCGCAAGAAAGCTCGAGGATAATGACCGGGTACTTCCAGGACAATGTTCTGGAGGTCAAGAGTAGTATCAAGGACTGGTTTACGGGGGATTTGAGTCATAAAATCAAGGGCTATCAAGTTACGCATTGGTTCTTTGACTCTTGAGGGGTATCATGCTTTGAAGATTCTGTAGGTGTGATGCGAGTACTAGACCAATGATCTCACGAAAGCTAATACACTCAGGGTGGAGGTATACCTTTTACGTTGGGAATTCATTGCGGATAGAATTCTTCCGCATAAATTCGTCTGTTTATTACGGTTTACAAAGTTGCATGGCCGTATTGGAATAGGTTCGATAAAAAAATACGAATGTAGACCCGGTGGGAATTTTCAAGCGAATTCAAAGTGCTACAGTTGCACGCGACATTACTGGAAGGACGCAAAGTGGATTAAAGGGAAATGTTTTTCGACCACAATTCAACTACAGGAACTACTTATTACGCTTATATTGATACGTTACTGGGTGCCATTGCCTCCGTGCATAAATGAGTGTTTTATGAATGAAAAAAAAAATATCAAAGCAAACCACAGTATTTTGAAAGTTTGAAGTTTGTGGTTCAAATAATTTAGTTCTCATAAGGGAGTATTTAAAACATAAATCGACTAAGTTCGCGGGTTGAAATCATCAAAATGAAATAACATTCTATTTCATTCCGAGCCTCAATCGGCGTTAATTCAACAGAAATTGCCTGAAAGTTACCTCTTTGAATAGTACAGTGCGTTTGTTGTCGTGAATTAAACTTCGGTAAATAAAATCTATCTGCTGAAAAATTACATCTTCCACTTGAACTCCTCTTGCCTTCTCCCTAACGTCACATTTGGATACCATTATTGTGCAAGGGATACCTAGATAGGCAAATTAACGGCATGTCTAATGTCTCAAAAGTAAGTCATGTCTATTAGACAGATCTGCCATGAATGCTCGAGGAGTGAATCTTCAGGCCCACCGAGCGGCGGGCGGCGCTGGAAAATGCAGTGGCGGAGCGCGTTGATTGGCCGACTGGAAATGCGAGCCAGGAGCGATTCGCCGATTCATCGAGGGACTTCCGCGGGTCCATGACTCGGCGTGGCTGCATTTCGCGAACCTTGCTGCCAAACCGGACGCTAAAATAACATATTTTTGACGCTTTTCAAGGTCTCGGCCAACGAGACGCAGAACGTAACGCGGCCCACGCGGAGCTTAGATTTCTTAAGAGAGCAGAAAATTACAATTTAAGTAAGTACTCTTCGGCCAACTTTAGTTCACACTCTGAAAATTGACGCTTGAAGTGGAAGCTGAGAATGGAGGTCATCGGCCATCTGACGTGAATTTGAGGTTTTTTCTATATGAGTTTCTAAACTATTTCTAAAAATCTACGAGTGCGAGCCTCTTACTTGACCTTCGAGTTTAGATAATTCCGAATTGCTCCACGTTAAAAGGCCTCTACGTCAAAAAGCGACTCATTGTCAGAAATTTTCTACTCAGCAGTTCTTGGAATAATCCAGAATCTATGGTGTTCCATCTAAAAAATTTCTATTGTATTACTTCTTCAACTGTCTTACCGTAAGTGCGGTATATGGTTATCTCGAGGAAACTTGACAAAGTTCAACTCACCTGGAACAAAAAAGCAAAACAAACACATTAGTATTTTTATCTCATTTTGTATCGAAGAACAACATTTTCCACCTTAATTTCAATACTGATTCCAATTTGTCAATAAACGAATTTTACAAACAAACTAATCTTTCTTGAACGCATGGCACCAAGTAACACACTCGGAAGTGCATGAATTGAAATCAATGACCTTTGTTGGGTTTGGTCCGGATAGGCAGTTAAACTAACTGCCGAGCAAAGCGGAGAGTATCATCAGAATTTAAGGCGCGCAAAGCCAAATGGTGCTTCTGAAATACTTTACCAATGATACCTTCACGAATGTCGATACGAATCTGTGCACGCAGTAAGCACGGCATTCTGCTTGCAAATCGCAGGCAATTGCTACTGCCTGTAATAACCATACGCATGGCCTCTTGTCTACTTATTAAAAAGGAAAAAAACAAAAAGTGGCCCGAATCGTATGTAACAAGGAAGGACTTTTTGGCTTTAAGCCCCTGGTTCTTCAAACTCCTTGGCTTTGTTTTCCCCGCGAAATGGTATGGACCCAGCACCATTACCCCACCTTGTTCTTATTAAATAGTTTTCTCGACAAGCCTTTTACGACGTTTTCCCCACTTCATCCTAAATTTTTACATGTGACCCCACCGGCTACCTCGCTTGAGGGGTTCAACCCGATCAAAAACACGTAAAACCAGACAGAGGCTGGAGGCCGCTCGAGGAATGGAATAACGGTCTGGAAAGTCGGATGGAAAATGAGTGATGAGGAAGGTCAGTCGATCTCGATCGGGGTGAAATCAGGCATTTAAATTAAGACGCGCTGGCGCGGCGCTCGGCCGAAGCTGGAGTCTGTCCGTCAAATCTGACGAGACCCAAGAGGAGCCGTCGTCCGACGTAGTGGTGGTCGCTCGTCTTCCATCAGTGACATTTGACTCCGGGAAAATTTCATCGAGAACAAAGCAACACCCGAAAGAATCCATCTCGAGAGATGGATTCTCTCCCCGGCGCGGTAAAGGTGAGGCCCGCGTTGCCGCGTGCCATTGAGACAAGAGAAAAATTAAACCGTGATGTAAATATGAATCGGACTCAGGATTAAAATAAAATCTAAACCCGTTGATATTTAACTTGGACTGGCCAACGTTTTCGGCTATGTGTGAAGAAGCACTGGAAAAAAAAACACATTGGATCTAGAGTCCAGACTCTTGAAAACATTGACAAGAAAAAATACTCTTGATTCAATCAGATTTAAGCCTAAATCAAAAGGAGATCCGCTCAAATTAAGAGGCTTGGTTCTTGATTTAAGCAAAAATCCGATTGAATCAAGAATATTTTTTCTTGTCGATGTTTTTAAGAGTCTGCACTCTAGATCCAATGTGTTTTTTTTCCAGTGAGGGCGTAAGTTTTTAACTTTAAGGTGGAGGAACTGAAACGGAACAATGGCGGGAGTCAGTCAGAAATGGACTCAGTATGCTATAGAGCACATGAGAATAATGAAAATCTAAAATTTGAAATTTTCAAAAAAAAGTCATAAGTTGAATTTCGAAGTTTCTAACGAAATGGAGAAATTGCACGGGTCTGAAAATATGGTGAATTTTACTTTTAAAGGCTACTGTTTAAACTAAGTGTGAAAATATCCTTGGTTTAAAAAATGGACAATTATTGGAGGAGACCAAATTACCTAATCTGCTGAAGTGCATGGGTTTAAGTAGGTTAAAATAAGAAAAAAAACTATGAGAAATACTTTGAACTCAGCTCATTAAACGCTTTCAGACATTTTTTTCGTGAAAATTCTTAACTCTAGCATAATCGTTGCGGGATGCATGCGCAGCCCGACGCCTGACGCAGCCCCTACAAAATCTTCAACTTTTAATGGAAAAAGAAACACTTTTCAGATTGAAATTTGATTTTGCATCCCCGATTGTTGTCATAAGTTTTCGAACTTTCGCCTCCTCCGCATGAGTCGACAAGTTCGACTTAAATTTTTCCAAATTTCAGGCAGTCTGACAGCGCGGTCCGGCGGCGAATGGCGCAGTGGCAGTGGCGAATTGGCGCGATAACGGCGCTAATTCGAGTGACTGCCCGGCTGAAATTTGACCTACATCAACTGTGACACGGACTCGCCCGAGGGCACGTTCCCGGGAGCGTCCGCGTCCATTTCTGCCCCCGCGAGCTTTGTCTCGGAGCCCCCCCCCCCCCCCCCGGGGGGAAATTCGAGCCGAGAGACGCATACCGCGCTCCTGCAACTGCACAGATCAAGGAGAGACGTCCACGTCAGACTCGCTTAGCGCTCCGCCCGCCGGCGCTGGATTCTTGTGAATCGTGCGGAAAATCTCCAAGGCCACGCCAGGACCATTTTCATCCCATTCGTTTTAACTATCAGTGTGAGCACAGGTTTCTATGTCTGGACGTTCGCCCATCCCTGGCTGATAACTGAGAGGCTGCACTGGGAAAAAAAACCACATTGGATCTAGAGTCCAGACTCTTGAAAACATTGACAAGAAAAAGGACTCTTGATTCAATCAGATTTAAGCTGAAATCAAAAGGAAATCCGCTCAAATTAAGAGGCTTGGTTCTTGATTTAAGCTTAAATCCGATTGAATCAAGAGTATTTTTTCTTGTCGATGTTTTTAAGTGTCTGGACTCTAGATCCAATGTGCTTTTTTCCCAGTGCACCTTGATTTTATTATTCTTTTTAACGCGACCTTTTTCTCAGCGAAACGAGTTAATTTTATTTCACATGCTAATAATTGTCCATTCCTCGAATCAAAAGTAAAAACTCTTAAAAACCCGTGAAGGTTTGTGAATCGGGAGCGAAATTTTAGTAAGTGCAATAGGTGATTTCAACAATTGGTCATAAATATGGGTAGACATGCGGCTTATGGATAAGAACATGCCGTCGGTTGTCTTTTTATCTACAACCATTCTTCCTCTTGCGTTGAAGTCCCTCAATCAGTCAACAAGTTCTCTTTGTAATACTCATCAAAGAAAAAGGAAAAAAGCAAGGCAAAATAATGAACAGTTTGAATATACTAACTGCGGGAAAAGAAGAGTTAGAAAGCGGGTCACCATGGCCGCACGATACCCAAAGCGCCTTCATTTTTTTGCATATGCAGTGAGCACATCCGGTAGACACGAATAGATGCATCCCTTTGTCGGGATATCATCCGAAAACGCTTCCTGCCTATACGAGGAACTGTGAAAATTTGTGAAGATTTGTCTTCATCCTTCATAAATTTTCTATGATTTTTATAAACTTTAATGGTTGCGAAAACTCTAAGCATAACATTTTGTTGAAAATCACTTTATTCGCCATTCATGAAGGATAATGCAACCAACATGAAAACGCTACATTCATTTTCTGAAGAATATATAAAAACTAATGAAAAATGCATGCAACAAACCTTTAAATTAGATCTTCCGTGCGGAAATTTGACGCTTGGTCGAACATCATCCAAAGTTGAGGCAGGGATTTTGCTGGCAGAATCCAGGTAAGCGGTCACGTGACCGTTGACGTACACCCACACTCGACGCATTTTTTCGGGCGGGAATTTTAAAGTTCAAAATAATTATTTCAAGTTACAGTTTTTGCACGCAAAAAACTTCTAAAACGTTCCAAACTAATGGTTGAAAAATGTCCAGGATAGAACACCGAGCACTGACCGAATATGAAGGAATACTCAAATTGTTCAACGGTACAAATCCACACAAGAAGATGGTTCATTTGCCCGGATTTAAAAACCGGAGACGAATCGTTTAAAAAACCTGAAAAGAGATTTTGAAAGTCCTGGTCAAAGACAAAAAGAGACTTTCCATTTGGGAGCTTCCACTTTTTAGGCTCCACCACTATATCCGTAGCGTTATTTCATGACTGTTGATTGGCATGTTCAGTAGTTTGTTACAGAAACAGGCCGTTATACAGTTAATTTCCTTTAGACGCTGCTTAATGCATAGCTGAACACCTGGCAAAAAGGTGAGATCAGTACGGTTGCTGATGAGAATACTACACGTGGTAGGTTGCCAGGATGCTACAATATGGATGCTGCTAGATTCTAGAGGGAGGTCTGTATATGTCTCTGGTTTTATTGGTCGAATATGCTATCAATACAATCCTATGATAAAGTTGGCACGCCTCTGCTTTAAGGTAATGATTACACTTTTTAGGGTTCAAAACTAAGTTTTTCAAATCGCTAACAGCAAGCTCGAAGCAGAGGAATCAGCACTTCGGGCAAAAAATGTAGGCACAGAGTTTGTGACATGAAATTAAAGCCTGCCTCCATAATAAAACATTCCATAATTTCATTTTCCTTCAAGCTTGAATGATTAATGCGGCAAAATAAAGAGAGAAGACGGTCCTATCGACGAGGATTGTGGGAAGTCGAGAGATGAAACACCTCAAAACAATACGCCATAAAAACGCAGGATGTCAATCAGGAGAGCAACGAGGTAACAACAAAATAGAATCAAATAGGAGAGCTACGACAACGACAGGTGTGAGGTTTAATTGGCTCTGAGAGTGGGCGCCAATGATGCGACGCAGGGTAGTATATGAGGACTTTTAATGAGCGCCCTGAAAGGGGGCTTTGCACGGTCTGAGAATCTACGAGCCGATTGTTTCACACTTTCTCCCGCGCAGCCCACGGTTTTCCGAAATGATCGAAAGTGTTGTAACGACGGTTTCCAAAAATTGGCCTGGATGACGTAGTATTGTTGCCAGATTGCGTTACGGAATTGCATGCGGTAGCCTTCATCAAATGCACTAATATAAAGATATTATTTTCAGGTTCTAAAAATTTAGATCGCCTGTAGGTTGAATTCACTTTTGTTAATAGAAATATTCCAGTTCCAGTCAAAGTTACGTGCAATGAAGTAAATTTTATAAGGTTTATTTAATTCTATACTACTTTCAATAAAATTAGAAATCAATTATAGGCTACATACAACTTTTCGTCATGGAATAAACATTACACAATTATAAGTGCATTCGTAAGAAAAATTTAGGAGGGTAATATATCTTCAAGAAATGTGAGTTCCAAAAAATATGTAATCGATCGCCATCAGAGGCAACCTCGAGAAATAATAGAAGATAGGTTTTTTTTATTTGGGGGGGGGGGGGAGAGATTCTGGGAGAAAAGCAGCCATTAGAAAGATTCAATAGTCTTAGTTCAAAAATTGCATAAATGGACGCACAAAATCACCATTGCACTGCAGCTTTTATGCTAGGTGCCACTCAATCATCGTTGCGTTTGCTGGATATGTTTCTGGTTGTTTCTCTGGTAGTAGAGAATTTCTGTCCTTTTCGACAACTGCTTTTTTTATATCAATTGATGGCTGAAATCAACACCAAAATAGAAAAAGAAAAAAAATTAATTCCTGCCTTACAAACAGCAACTTCAGAGGGTGTAATGTTACTTTGAATTTGGATGCTGTGACCTCTAATACGATTAAAGTGGAATAATTCCTACTAAACCTGACAACTACACGACTCAGCTCAGTCCTAAACCCGAATCGAAATCCTCCCACCGGCTCAAATAAGCGCGAGATAAAATCTTATCCCGGTAAGCATCTGCCATCGATACGCCTCGTTCAAGGGGCGTTCGGGATTCTTCATTACAGCGTTTGGACCAAAGAACCGATTCTTCTGTTTTAAAGAGAAAAAAGAGAGTATTGTAATCCCTGACTCTCTTCCATTCAATATTAAGCGACCATTTCCAAATTGATCCACAAAATATATCTCTCAAGCAGCGAGACGACAGACACTTATAAATGGAGCGATCGGCAAGCTCGAAGTATCAGTACTTTTTTTGAGATTTTGAGTATCGATAGAAAATGTATCGTATGATTTCTACGTCGAAGAAAAGGAAATGATGTACAGTTTGGGGAAATTTCATCGTGTTTCGTTCTGAAATAGTTAAACTAATTCATGAGTGGCTAAATGTGACGGAACACAATAAGAGAGTGACAAAAATAATGCGGACGCATGTATGACGAGGTCTTTGGAAGTCCTAGATAGTTCATAAGACGCGTGACTAAATTAGCTGTAATTACTGAGGAAAACTACCATAATTGGGAGTTTACTACTTAAGATCCCGCGCGCTTTTCCTGCCTTCTCCGGATTACTGGACAATTGAATTACTGATTATTCGAATTCTGAAAGTGCACACGTCAGAGAGTCGTATTGGATGATTGTTGTATACCATAGCAAAGTAAGAACTAAATCTGCCCAAACGAGGAGAATTTGCTCATCATGATCTTATGCTCATCAATAGTAATCAACAATCAAGAGGACATTTACGAAATTGATCCATCCTCGCGTCCGTTTTTTAGGGAGGAAACATTCCACAAAATCAATAGGGTCCATTTTGAGGACCAGAATGCACGAATTTATACAGTATAACGATAGAGATTCTGGCGCCAGGCCCACCACGAGAATTCGAGGGATGAAGACTCTTAACACGGCCCCGCTTCCTCCCGGGCGGAAACCGCGCATCTTGAGAACAGCCTCCCATCATGATACGTGCTTTTACCTCAAAAAGGCTTTACACAGCTGCAGGACCCTATCCTGACCGCCCATTCAAACTGCCCCCTCCGTACAAACCACGCAACGCCAACGAAATACCAATGCAGATACGCGGTTTTCGCCTACCGCGGCAGAGAGCGTACCTGTGTTCGGGGAGCTCCTTCCTGCACAAGACAGGACCCGCTGTTTTTATAAACAACCACTTGAGATTCAGAGCAGAACGCGGGGTAGCGGGGCGGGGGGGAGGGGTGCCTTGCCCAACATTCGGAAAGGCCGGGCAGGTGGGCGAGAAAATAAAGACCAGAAGAACAGAGACCTCTCCGGTGAATGTGTTCCGTATGACTTTGAGCGATAATCGGTTTGTGTGATATGCACGCCTGGAGCCGGGGTCCGGGCGGAGGTCCCATTCTGCCGCGCTAAGGAAGAACGTCGTAAGAACATTCGAGAGATGCCAAATTTCTCTCAATAAAACATGTATTTTTGACAATATTCATGAACGTTTTTCCTTGAAATTTTCAGATATGTTAGATTAAATCGCGTACAAAACCGTCCGAAAATTTTGGAAAATAATGTTCACAACACTGGAAAAAAAACACATTGGATCTAGAGTCCAGACTCTTGAAAACATTGACAAGAAAAAATACTCTTGATTCAATCGGATTTTTGCTTGAATCAAAACGAAATCCGCTTAAATTAAGAGCCTTGGTACTTAATTTGATTGAATCGAGAGTACTTTTTCTTGTCGATGTTTTTAAGAGTCTAGACTCTACATCAAATGTGTTTTTTTTTCCAGTGAATTTTCCCACTAAATTCGGTTTTTGTTGGATGAAACTTGGCAACGTCTGAAGGCTCGTACGGCGTTCTTCCTTAGCGCGGAAGCATTGTCCAGTGTGACGTCACGGCCCTTTCATTCTCCTCCGCGGAGCGAGACCGGTTGGCGTCGCGGTTTCCACGTCGTGCAAGCTTTTCCGGCGGCTCCGAGGGGAATACGTGATTTTTTCGACCGTCCGGCAACGCTGGGTCGCGATTCGCCATGGTCGGTCTCTCTTACGTCCTAATTTTGTAGGGTCTACCTCAACGGATTTCCCTGAACCCCCTTATTTAAATAAGCCGCGGAGCACACCTCGGCGGGTCACTCTGCCTCGAAAGTGGATCTCACCTGTGAAAAGGAACCCTTTTTCTCGGGAACCGGGAGTTATAAGCATATTCGGCTTGGATTTGTTCCGAATACCGGTTCTTTTGGAACCTAATTCCGAGCAGACTCCACCAAAGGGTCAGTTGCGGTAATCGTATGATCGTATTTCGGTGGTTGAAACAAATATTAGGGGGAAAATAATAATACCGGTCTATTCACACGCCAATGTTCAACGTTCACTATTACCAAAGATATCTTGGAATTATCAATGACCGATTCTACGTTTCCGCTGGTTACCCCATTTTCTGATGCAACCGAAACGAAATAAATTATAGTATGAATTAATACAGTCATTGACGTCATCCCTTACGGTAGGGCACACGGCACACCATAGTTTCTCCTACTTTGATCCTGACATAGATGGACGAAGAGCGAACAAATTCAAGGTATTTGAAGATGAATTCAAGATGGAGTAAAAAACCATGGTTTATACTACCACAGTATTGCCGTACTGAGGAAGAACGCCGTCTGAACATTGGAGAGTTACCAAATTTCCTATCAGAAAATAGTTATTTTTGAAGAAAGTTAAAAATATTTTTCCTTGAAATTTTCAGGAACATTAAGTGAAATTGACAAGAAAATTACCTGAAAAATTGGAGGAAAAATCATCACATTTTTTGAAGGACGATATCTTCCTTCTTAAAAATAAATAGGAAACTTTATGTCCGGGTAGATGAAGTTATTTTTGCTAATAATTGTTCGCGCTGCAATTCTCAAAATATGATTCTGCGGCTAGCGCAACTAGTCTTGAAAAAGTTCTTTTTCAGGGCAAAGACACAAACGAATACCCTTTTTTTCTTCTTTTTCTTTCCAGAAGAATCATCGCTGTAACCTTAAAACGACGTACGTGGACGGCAGGCCGACACGTACGGCAAGGCTCCAGCAATCTTGCCGAGGTCCGACCGGCGTGCGATCTGGGTTGCGCGACGCAAAACCGCAGCATCTTTTGCAGAGGAAAATACGTAAACACGATACGTGGATTATTGCACATAATTATAATTAAAACAGTCGCATCCACTGGCGTGTTGCTCAAGAGCCGCGCTGCCAGACGTGACGCGAACATCCCCGTCGGCTTATTCCTGCTCTGCCGTGATAAGAAAAAACGTCGTATGAACCTTCAGGCGTTGCCAAATTTCTCTTAATAAAACACGAATTTCCCGGTAAACTTATGAATATTTTCCTTCTCATTTTTCAGATTATATTGTTCGCAATTTCATTTGAAGTTCCTGAAAATTTCGAGGAAAAATGTTCATAACGTTCCGCAAAAATAAACATTTTAACGGAGGAAATTTGGCAACTCTCGAATGTTCATACGGCGTTCTTCCTTAGCACGGCAGTGCTCGCGGAAGATCCCGTCGGGCGATCGTGCGGCGCGTCCCGGGGGGAGTTGCGTCAGACTGGAAAATCCTCGTGCTGTCGGCAATTATTGTCGTCGGGACACCGCCGCGGACCAGGAATGCCTCTCCTGCCGACAAAGGTCAAATTTGCCACTAATTATGTCACTGGAGTGGCCGCGAGATTCATCTCACGTTAAATAATGGATCCGACATTTTTATGCTCCTCAGCGCGGGACGAGCGCGTTTTACCGGGCTGATTAGCAAGGGAGATTCTAGGGTATTCGATCATGTAACGAAAAGACCGAGAGGAAGTTTTTTTATTTACTCATTTTTGTTTTTGATTGATTTACAGTTGGACGGATTTGACAAGTATTATCCTAACTGCATTTCACGTTGCCTGAGTTTCCACGTTGGAAAAATGTTAGAAGTATTCAACAAAAAGTATCGCAACTTATACGGCATGATTTACGGTCAACTAGTCAATATTTGAGTCACGATCAATTGGACCACATTTCTATCAAACGGAACTAAGTGCATTATGACTGGCCCTGTTATACACATATACTAATGGGTCTCAGTTCACGTCTTCATGCACATAGTAGTTCTCAGCAAAATAATCCAATTATCAGTCGTCAGCAGGCGGGCCCAGCAATAATGACATATGCACGTATATGTAGTTTTTGGTTGGGAAGTATCACCCCTGTAAATATTACGATCTTGCGATGATTTTAGGACAGCAATTTCTGACTACTGAATTCCCTGAAAATGAAGTTTTGAGCAGGAAATTCTTGGTTTGAATCCAGTTTTTTTTTTCTCATTTACTCTGCATATTCTTACTCACAGTTCAATTTATTTACAATCTTATGAAAAGCCAAGAGATCTAAGTTGTTGTTCCATTCCTCCTGCCTCTGTAAAATCTGGTACCGTCAGACTGACTCTTGGACCGAATCTGGTGAGGAGGGACAAGTTTTTCGGCTTATCGTAAAAACGACACAATTGACATTAATTATTCTATAAAAAAGAAGCTTTTGGTTCTATACTAATCATCATTTTCCATTCGTCCAGAGCTGAATCGTACTTAATCGAACCATAACCTTAAATACCTTCAGCCTGCCTGAAATGGTGCATCGGTAGATACGCTGTGCATGGCCGCTGCAAGTGCCTGCCGTCGCGAGGATCGGGGAAGGGGAAGTTACGGCAAAACAGGGTTGCATACTGTTGTGACCTATAATCTCCTCTCAACACGGCTAGTAAATAGTTTCATTCGATTTGGCAACACTGCGTGCGCAATACGCAACGGAAAAATTAATACGCAGGACGCACGAAAGCCGCACGAAGCGATCGCCGTGCAAGAATGAATGGAGGTTGACTGTTGAATCGAGATTCAATCATTTTTATTCACTACTTGTCCGAGTGCTTTGAGGACACCCGCCGATTTACGAAAAGTGGCGATGGAGGGGACACTATGCCTTCTTAGGCGATGGCCAGTGTTTATAGGTCCCCTCCGGCGTAGGTGATTGTAAGAGGAGAAATCGGTGGACACAACGCGACAGGCGTGAAAATTCGGTGTGCATTGATTCTGATATTGATTATATCAACATTGGTAAATGGGGCAATCATTGAGATGAATTGGAAGCACTGGTACAGCAAAGGAGGTTGAACTTGGATTACAATTTGCAAAAAGGAACCAAGGGCATCAATGGTGCTAGGATTGTGCAACTTGCATCCTTTGCAATAAAAGTACTGGAATCATGCAAAAAATTAAATTTACAAAGGTAATTTTCGTATTGAATGCATAGCTTATTTCGAGTAAAGATAAGCCTTGCTTAGATGATCAGTTTATGTTTGCAAGGTAAAGGAAGTTGCACAATCTTAGCGACATTGGAATGATCTTGGCTCCTTTTTGTAAAATACAATCCAACTGATAGCTTTGAAAGTTAGCTTATGCACTTTTTTATTTTATTTTTTGGTTTGGACTTTTACGCACGAATCCAAAATGACACTTCCGGATTCACTGAAGATTTTACTGTTTCAAGATGTTACTTTTACATATCAGCCGCAAGGTTGCCAGATTGTCCAATAAGAAGTGGATAATTTGCACGGGTTTATATGGGGAAAATGCTGCTATTTCAGCTTTATCTGGCAATTATGCGTCAGCGTGGGATCGCAATGATGGTGAATTTCTGACAACGGTATATTTTTTATTTGAAGTGGCACCGCGAAATATTTTATTACAGGAAGGCGAAAAAAGCTGAATTCTCGATTTGTTATAGTCCATACAGCTCATTGATCATTTCAAAAGTTCTCGCTTGATTTCCCCGAAAGACGTTCTAACGCAACGATTCGTGGAAGTAATTTAGTGATACTTCCTCTGGAATTCCTCAAGCATGAGTCCGAGGACGAAAGTGTCAAAATATCGCCGACAAATCCCCCTGTCGTTTTAAATCTCTCATCAACATTCTTTCTTCTGCAGCAAAAAATGGTAGAAAACAAATAGTGAAATGGACATTTCATGATGCAAAGAGGTAAAGGTAAAGGTAAAAGATATGTGAGGCCTTATATGTAACAATGGCGGATGAGAAAAATTACCTTTTAGAAACACGCCCATAAAACTGTTTTGGCCACACAAAAATCTAAATAAACAGATTTCGAAGATCACATCTCAAGTATTGTCTCAAAATTTTCTCGATGCCAAAACAGTTTTTTGAACTTGTTTTGAAAATGTAATTTTTCAAATCCGCCATTGTTACATATAAGTCCTCATACGTACAAAAAATCGAATCCATAGTTTTAATTAGTTAGTTTCTTTACTATGAAGCACGCAAATTATATGTGCGTGCATACATAGTTTCTTGTAGTATTGATTTATCTACGGTTAATTTTAGTGCGTAAATAAGACGATACATAATGATCATTTGACACTAGGTGAGTTTATTCGCGAACAGACCATAAAGATAAGACCGAAAGCTTCTGGAAATGACCTTAATTGAAAAATAATATTGCGTAGTGGGAATTTGTCAATGAAGATAATTGGACAAAAAACGATGAAGTGTGCACAATACACCTATTACTAAAAACTCGATCGTCAATATGTCGAATAATTTTAATCAAAAAACCTCATTGCAAGATAGAGCTTTGTGGATAGAAAAAAAGCTACGAAGTTTCAATGGTCGACAGATTTGAGTGTTCGTTCTCTTCTTTCAACTGCATGCAGCACAGGATGGCTTGGTAGAACCATCGCGATTACCAGCAGGTAAATGGAGCAGGATTCTTTCGGATTGTCATAGTTCTAATATTAGAAGGAAATTTGAGGTCGCATCGAGTTTGATACAGATGTTGGCGACAAAAATGGAGCTAGAAGCCGCTGACCGGCGGGCGACGGTGCGGGCGTGGTTCAACTTTTTCATACGAAAGGTCGCCTGACCTTGGAATTTTTCGGTCAACCGCGCGCGATCGTTCAGTAAGCCGAAAACGTGTCGAGGTCCTTTCCAATTAGCAGCGTTTTGAACAAATTCGCAGGCTGCACAGATGCTACATGCTTAAAGCTCCGAGGAAAATTTACTGAAAAAGAAAATATTGAACTGCCGAGGAAAAATTACGAAACGAAAAACAGTTATTTGAGATTGAGAATTGAGAGAGGATACATCTGCTGTCCATAGAAAAAACTCCGTAACTCCTATCGAGACTATACAATTTTTTTCCACACATACTGTTCCATTACGGAAAAACCTGATCACTATAATGCTTCATTTTGTAAATTTGGATTCGCAATGGTATCGCACTTATTTTAGTATTAAAGAGGATAAACTGACGTTGGTCTCTTGGTAATGGAACATTTCGTCAGTAAAAAGCTGAAAAATTTAAAATGTAGTTATGGCTTTTTTGCCAAGGACGGCAGACATACTCAGGACCCTTGACTATAAACAGACCGGATTCAGCAGGAAAGGACCCACTGTGTTTTGGTTTATTTCATAAACTTTCATCGATTCCCCATCAAAAAATGTGTCTTTAGAAACACTTCTCTGCACACGGTTCATCTTTGCTAAATACGGTCCAATTATTTTAAGTTCATTTTGTGCGAACTTCTGCATACAGCTGATGTTTGCTATACAGAACACGTTGAAAATGTGCAAACTCCGATCGATAATATCGAGAGGAAGGATGTGATCAATAGGAACAGATGAAATTATACTTTGTATCGTGGAACTTTCACTTGTAAAAGGACAGAAGGAGCAAGCTCTCATTGAAAAGGCCGAGAGACTTTAACGCTAGGGTAGAAAAGTGAACTGCGTCGCACCCGGTCACCGCGATGAACCCGACCGGAACGCTTTTCACGGAACCATAACCCATAGGTGAGTGCCACTTTGAGAATAAAAAATTCCATTATCAACAATATAACGAGGTGAATCACGACAATCTGGCAACCCTGCTAGCCTAAGAGCTTGTATTTTTGCTTGATTGGAAACACTTTTACTCTCGTTTCACACTTGAATAGTATCAAAGGTGCAAGTATGATTTCCCTTTTTTTTATTCAAAACGACACGGGAGCTTTCTAACAGATTACATAGAGGATAAAGTAAAAGTTCGAATTTCGATGGAGATTATATAAATGCTGCGGGATGATTAAAATATGACCGACTGGAAAATTGCGTTCTATTTGAAAAGGTGCACCAACTGCACCAACAACGTATGCAATTAAGTGAATCACGATCACGAGGAAGATAACGTCAGGAATGCGAGTGGGGTGCACTTAAAATTAGATGCACTTATCCTAAAAAGAGCTGAGCGCAAATTATTCAGACCCAAAGAAACAATGTGCATAGGATTTGCGGGTTTCATAGTTGTTTTTGATTGAATTTCTGAGTGCATATAGTTCCTTTTTGTATAAAATACGTTCAATTAGTATTTCAACCGGAATATGGGGATTGGAAGTCCAACAATTCTTATCGACTGATAACCCGCAAGCCGCCAAGAAAGTGTGAATGCGCTCTAGTTTGACTGTTTGCTAAACGTCAACACTAAGATACCGCGCTCTCGTTTCATTCTAATTCTGGGTCTAAACTGCTTCGCTTCATTCAAACGGATTTTGAGGCTGAAACTTTCGCACTTAAAAGTTTTCCAACTGACAGGGTTTCTACAGTGCTCAGTTCAAAAAGATTCTATTTTTACCCACTCCTCCAGATGAGATTACAAAAATCCTGAATCCTAATTTTTCCATAAGAATTTTTGTCCCCCAAAATAGGGAAAGAAGAAACAAAACAAAGCGCTATGGCATGTTTCGCCGCAACTTGCACGCTGAATCTCAGAATTTCAAAGCGTTTTCCTCTATCATTTTTCGCTACGTTTGTTTATTTTAAAGTCATGAGAATGCCGCGACGCGCGGTCGAGGCTAGGCCCGACCAAAATTTTCGACAGGTCGAAGATTCTCTTTTCGCCGCACAGGTAACAAATCAGCTCATAAACAGATCCAATGTTCAGATACGTTCGAAACATAATTCCGATGAAAATTAATTCCTGTACAAACATTAATCTGTTTGGGTGCGTTCTGAATCTTTAGGATAAAGGTGCGTTCCTTCGTCTGGAAAACGATTGAATACTTTTACTTGGATTTTTTTTAAAAAAAAGGCAAAAACTCTCGGGGCAATGGAGATGTTGCGATTTGCGATTTGACTGCTATTTCTTATTTAAAAGCTCGCTCGAAACACGATGGTGCCACTGGTTTTCTCTGAAATTAACTCCCAAGCTCAAAAAAAGCTCTCAAGTTGAGGCCAAAATGGAGGGGATATCCCGCCCTACCCTGAGAGTCCATCTCTACATCAAAATCAACTCTCCATGCAAAGATAGAGAGCAAATACATTAGCAGGGTTGCCGTCTTTTCAGTTTTGGAGTCCCCAAATGAGGTGGCAACCCTGTCAATGTATTTGCTCCCTATCTTTGCATGGAGAGTTTGTCTTGATGTAGAGGTGGACTCTGAGGATAGCGTAGGATATCCCCTCCATATTGGCCTCAACTTGAGAGCTTTTTTTGAGCTTGGGAGTTGATTTCAGAGAAAACCAGAGGCACCATCGTGTTTCTCGCGAACTTATACATAGGAAACAACAGTCAAATCGCAAATCCCTCACACATGCAACATCTCCATTTCCTCAACACTGTGCGCCGGGCCCTCTTAAGGCAACACAGGGCCCGCGACATGTCAGCGAAAGTTGACGCGTCACGGTCCTTGACTCCGACAACGGCCAAGAATGCGAGGACCCGAGGACTCGGAGGAGTAGCCGAAACGATTAAAACTCATAATTAATAGAACGCCTAATCAAGCCGCTCTTGCGTAATGCTCCTTCCAGGAGGAGTATCGATTTCATCCGGGCCCAGGAACGCAGACATTTCTCGACAACGGCCCGAGAATTCGTTCCAAAACACAACTATTTACTAATTTATGCCGTTTCTGCATACCATCCCGGAGTTCAATCCTTAGGAACCTGATTTGTTTGAAAATAAAGAAAAAAGTCTTCTCTAGAACAAGGAACATAAAGGGGAAAACTTTTTTCCGAAGAGCATTCAAGTTTTTGGTCCAAGACACTGAAATTGGGGCGAGGTAACCAAGTTATTTATAGCTATCACTGGAAAAAAAACACATTGGATCTGGAGTCCAGACTCTTAAAAACATTGACAGGAAAAAATACTCTTGATTCAATCAGATTTAAGCTTAAATCAAGGACCAAGCCTCTTAATTTGAGCGGGTTTCCTTTTGATTTATGCTTAAATCTGATTGAATCAAGAGTCCCTTTTCTTGTCAATGTTTTCAAGAGTCTAGACTCTAGATCCAATGTGCTTTTTTTCCCAGTGATATTTTAACACTTATATTCTTCAGTATGGTCTTTGGTTATCAAAACTTAAGTTTGCTCTCTAATGCTTTTAACTTCGGTCCCTTGAACAAAAAAACTTTGGTGTTCCGTATGAACAGTCTTTCTAACATTAGTTTTTTTCGTCGTGACCCACGGCAACTACGGAGTCCTGAATGTTTTCAGGTTTGCCTGCACCGGATTCCCCACTTTTTTGCACAAAACCTGCGAATCATATGAAAATATATAAATTTCCTCTTTTTATTTCAAAATTTACTCTCTGATTCGCTATAAATGTTTATTTTCAACGTTATACATCCTTCCAATACCTTTCATACTTGATCTCCATTTATGCGATGACTTACGGACCGATACTGATACTGCATTGACAGTTTTTCGAATTGATCATTATCTCATACTAGATCGTAAGATATAGACTTGTCGGTTAAAGTCATTCGACACATGGCCGATAAAGTTCCAATGATCAACCGAACAGGCTCTAAAATTAGAAATCCAGCAAATTCGGCAACCTCTATCACGAAATAACTTTTTAACTTTCCTATCGCGACTGTCCACCGGGTCTCGCGGCTGGAGCGTTGACTTTTAGCGGGGCCCGTGCTTTTCAAAACCGCTTGTTTAATTATTCATGCAGAAATTATGACGACGAAAACGTAGGAGAAATCTGCACGAGACTGATTAATAGCTTGTTTTGCTGCCTCTTCGGTTTCCATGACGACAGCTCCAAGCTAAATGTCTTGTCCGATCTCGGAGTGAGAGGGAGTACGTAGAAAATGGAGAGAATAGATGACTGAAGGACGAACGAGCGGAATTCTTGATAAACACACGGAAAGGAACGAAGGTAGATGATGGCATCTACGCATTTGCAAAAAGATGCTATCTATTTCCATTGGACGTTGTCGCGATTCACGCAAGCTGGTAACGCTGGGGTTCGTCCATTTGAATGCATGTAAAAAATCGATAGGTATCGAATGAGGTGGTTTCACCCAAATCGATTGTAAATAATGGATTTAAATGAGGAAAAACCAGTGTTATCAACTTTCGAGAATTGCGTTGGAATTTGGCGATATCATTGCTAATCCATATTTAATTTGCGCCTTTTAGATCAGCAGCATGCTCAACTGATCCATTAGAAAGCTAATCCATCTACCTTAATGAAGTGCGTTTTTACAAAAAACTATTCAAAAATCATGAAAAAACGAGACATTCCACTACTTGCACGGTCGAGATTTTGATGATAAAATCCTGAGAAGGAAGGAGAAATAAGCCATGGGTTATCCACAACTGTAAACGCTTATCTGCATCGATCCTGGAGAAACACACTCTTTTTTCACCATTGGTTAGGATGAAACGAGAACTTCAATTTCAACCGTATTTCACAATCACGAAACGATAAACTCTTGGACATTCATTGTTATTACACTGATGTACACTGAGAATTTCAACACTCCTTGACGAAGAGAGGGCCCATGAAAGCTACTTCCATTGATCAACCGAAATGAAACAATGAAGTCAACGACTTATTGCACTTAAGTTGTTCTTGTTCCTTAAGTCGAAGACAAACTCCACCCCAGGGAAACTTCTTACTTTCGGGGCTTCATCAAACGTTCTTCAGATTACCTCCTTCTTGTCTACTGAGCCGAGTTGAGCTGTTCATTTGGCAAACAGCCAATGACCGGTAAACTAATTCAGGACGGCTCAAAACGTAGCTCACTACACAAATAGGTAGTAAAATGAATGTTGCTGCCTTTGAGAAGCCCAAAAAGTAAAGTTTCCACCATTGCCAGGACATTATTAGAGGGAGAGAGTCTCCATTTATCTCTGATTTGACTGACTATGCCATTCGATATTCGGTACATTCGATGGTTTCACACAGAAGAGATAAGCTGTTTTGATATCGACCGCTTTTCCGCGCTTTTTAAGGGCGGAATCATTAATTGAACCTAATTCTGCCAAACGGAACTATGCGCAATATGACATGAGCCCTGTTATGCATATATTCTAATGCATCTCAGGGCCCATGTCTTAATTCACATACTTCCGTTTGGCAGAAATACGTCCAGTTGGCGATGCGATATATCGAATGTCATAGCCACTACATCAAACTCTTAATCCTTATCAATCGATGACGTCATCAGAGGCTGACCGAACTCAACTAACGAGCACCATTCTCACCCTAGGCAGCCGAAACTTCGTTAACCGGCGACACGCGACCGAACTTAGGGGACCTCGATGACGTCATCGGGTGCCGACGGAACTTAACTCGAACTTACGGGTACTTAGCACTTGAGCGCCGGTGGTTCGGGCGTAATCGGCGTGTGATCGACTATCGACGGCGCGCGCGACGACGACGGGTTCTCGCGGGCGGGCGGGCGATCGGCGACTGAAGCGCGACGCCGGAGAAATCCGATTCGTCCAAGTTCGAGCCGCTGAGGCAATCGGAGCGAGCGAACGAACGCGAACGGGCGATGAATCCCAAACGAGATTGAAAGTCCGGCCGCGCGCCGCGGTCGAGGCTGCGCCTGCGCGAGTACCGACGCGCGCGCCAGTATGGGAGGAATCCGAGGGCGAGTCTTCGCCGCTGCCTCTGCGTCACAGTGCAAACTCGCCGCTGACGAACGGAGATGTTGCTAAGTTTGCCCGGTGCCATCGGAAGTTTGAGCATGATGACGGGCTCATTCAATCGTGACGTCATGATGGGTACCTAACGTTGAGCCGGGTATCAATTGTATCGAAATGGGTCCAACTCATAATACAAACTCGTTTAGAGATGTATTGTCGCGGTAGATTAGATACATTGTCTAAATGTCAAGTCCAGTAGTCTCGTGAACCCTATCCTTGTTTTCGGGGCTCACCAAACGGATGATTGGTGCTCACCGGGGTCGTCGTTGAAATTCAACCTGCACCCCGTGATTAAATACCAGGGGTTCGGTGGATCTGGCGGGAAGCTCTGTGATTGGTCCGTACTGATGAATGGGTCTGTCGCCTCACCGATGGCACCGATGTCAGTAACGTTATCGGATTCACGCGAAAATTTTCTTTAGTCATGCCGATAGAAATACATCAACACCTTTTATATAGGAGCGGACTGGCTTAAAATAGTCTAAGAGGTGGGCCTCATCAACAAGGCATTTAAGGGATCCTTTACGTGAAAGAAGTTCCTGAAAGGCTCTGCGAGTTTACGCCTCGCGATCGGATTTTGCCCAATGGGGATTGACTCGGCCGGTACGGATCAATTTGAAATCTGTCGACGAGCGTGGCAGCACGGCTTTTGACGTCGGGACGTCGCGTCGTCGCGTCGTCGCGTCGTCGCGTCGTCGCGTCGTGGACGCCTGCGCGGTGCATCGAGGACGGAGGTCGCGTGGTCACGTGTGCTCGAAGATTCACTTTGTTTATAACATACCTAATCGGTGAGCCTCGACTCATTGATGCCTCGCATGTTGCCAAATCCCACCGTCGACAGCGCTGGTGGCAGGTGTCCGTGTCCGTTGACATACTGCCGCGACGCCTTCAAACGCCAGGTATGCCACCCGACGTGCCATTCAAAGCTGACGTTGAAACTGACAATGGAAATGTTGCATGTGTGAGGAATTTGCGATTTGACTGTTGATTCTTCTGTAAAAGTTCGCGAGAAACACAATGGTGCCACTGGTTTTCTCTGAAATCATCTCCTAAGCTCAAAAAAGCTCTCAAGTTGAGGCCAAAATAGAGGGGATATCCCACGCTATCCTAAGAGTCCACAACCACATCAAGACGACTGCATATCATCTCCGCACACTTTCATTTCCACACACTTTTTCCAAATTTCATTTCCACACACTTTTTCCAAATTTCATTTCCTCCCACTTCTTTTTTTGCACTATGTGGCAACATCTACAGAAAGAGGTGAAAATGTTTACTATAACGCACATCGAGGAGTGCGTTTGATAACGCACTGGTGACTGATTAGCTCCTCTCACGTAGGATCGGCGGACCGCAATGACAAACAAGGCAGTGACACGTCGTCGGTAGCCGCGGTCGGGTGAATAATTTATCATAGCCAATTTTTTAATTAGTCGTTTTTACCGTGTGTATTTCAAGGTTTTTAACGTGTGATTTTAGTGTGTTACGTTTTTAATCCAACCGGTCGGGTCAATAATTATTGTAGTCAATGTTTTAATACGTGGTTTGAATATGTTTAAAATTGAAAGTGACAGGGGTAACCCAATGATTGTACATGAAGGTGCTACATTTTATAAATTCCGTGATCAAAAGAACAGTTTTGTGTGGCGATGTGTGGACAAAAACTGCGGTGTCACTATAAAAACTGATCGTCTAGTCTCCTCTATATTAGAAAAGAAAAAGGAAGGTGGTAAAAAAGTGCACAACCACGAGATCGTCAGTGAGGGAGCGTTACAAAAAAAAGAAATTCGTCAGGCAGTGAAAAGAAAAGCGGCAGACGATGTCCACATTCAGCCGTCAAAAGTTCTGAAGCAAGTGTTAAGCGAAAAGAAAAACGATCTGACATTTTCTGATTTACCGCCTATACAGCTAGCCGGCTATCGAGCGAGAAGGAAAGTATTGCCCAAATTAGCTCGTAGCATTGACATTGCGATATCACAAATGGTTGAATTATATCAGAATCCGAGAGAAAATTCAGCTACTGACGAGGGGATGAAAGACTGTCCCATAGTTTTAACGGACGAAAAAAACAAGATAGTTGGAGTAAGCTTCCCTGAAAATATTAAGTTTTTGATAAGGCATGGTCAAAAACTCCTTGGAGATGGCACTTTCACGTATTCTCCCAATCATTTCGCCCAGAGTTATACGATCCATGTTTATAAACAAGGCTTTTACGTTCACGTCGCAACATTTTTTTTGCCTTCTAAAAGTGAGGTAACATATAACGCTATGTGGGTGTTGTTGAAAAGAATGTGCCTAGAAATTACTGGTGAGGATCTGCAAGTTTCCGAAATTATGTTTGACTTCGAGACTGCTGCTCACAACGCTGCAAGATCTGCATTTCCAGGAATTATAGTGAGAGCATGTAAGTTCCATCTTGGCCAGAATTGGTGGAAACACGTTTATTCTTACCAGACCCTAAGGCTTGCTTACTACTATAAAAAAGACGACAACAGCGACTTATGTCGGACAAAGCAGTGGCTACAATGTTTTTTTTCACTGTCTTATCTCAAACCTGAAGATGTTCAAGCTGCCTTCAATGAGTTGAAAGAAGTAGCTCCAAAGCATGAGGATGCCAGTAAATTTTTAGACTATGTTGAGAAAAACTACATTAATCCTACATCAAAGTTCCCCCCTGCCTTGTGGGCCGCTCCAATTACCGATACAGAGTTCACAACCACAAATGGAGTGGAAAGCTATAACAGTAAGTTACAGCATGAATTTTACCATTCTCACCCCGATATACACCAAGTAATACGTTGCATCCTCGACAACCAGAGTATTATCTCCTTAAAAATAAAATCCATATTGCGAGGCGAATTCTTCCAGAAGAGACACAGACAAAAAACTATGGAAGAAAATATAACGAGTCTCACGCATGCGTTTTATATTTACAAGTACGTCACCAGTACCTTAGCTTTCCTGTACGAAATTGGGGAGGAAAAGAAATTGCACCGCTTCAAAACAAACAACCTCACGGACAAAACTGATGGACACCATTCAGATGACGCAGATGATCCAGATTTCATTTAGGTAGGTGAGTCGTTAATTTTCTTTTTATTTCTCAAATTTTTGTCAACAACGTTGCCAACTTGCGTATGATATAAAATGTGTGGAAATGAAACTGTGCGGAAATGAAATTTGAAGAAATGTGTGGAAATGAAAAATGACCCAAAAGTGTGCGGAAATGAAAGTCTCCCATCAAGACAAACTCTCCATGCAAAGATAGGGAGCAAATACATTAGCAGTGATGCCGTGATTTCAGTTTTAGAATCCTCAAATAAAGTGGCAGCCCTGTCAATGTATTTGCTCCCTATGTGTGCATGGAGAGTTAGTCTTGATGTAGAGGTGGACTCTCAGGATAGCGTGGGATATCCCCTCCATTTTGGCCTCAAGTTGAGAGCTTTTTTTGAGCTTGGGAGTTGATTTCAGAGAAAACCAGTGGCACCGTCGTGTCTCTCGCGAACTTTTACGTTAAAACCGATAGTCAAATCGCTAATTCCTCACACATGCAACATCTCCATTATTCCCTCTTGAAAACAACCGATTCAAATGGGAAAGCTCCAGGATTGATAGAATAAAATTTCAGAATGTTGGAAAGTCGCCTTGACTAACGAGGAGAGAGTAAGCATTGTTACGTGGGGGTAAGGAACATAATACTGTTCTCCCCTTGACACAATGACACTGTAATGACACTTATGTGCGATAATGTAAGGTGGAGCGCGAATGTTGGCAACCGATCAGACCGAGTAGCCTGGAGCCGCCTTCATTGATCACGTATTGATTTAATGATTCATCCAAGTATTACTTGTAATACCTACAACAAAGACGCCGAGCAATTAAAATCGGAAACCATTTGTGACGTCTCTACTTCTTATTTATCCTCATCATAAAAAATCGATAAAAAATAATGACTTTAATTATTTGCCTGATTGAAAAGCACTTGTTCTCTCGGGCATAAGAGCCCACGCCTTTAATTTACACATCGAGTAAAATTTTACTTCAGAACCGATCATGTAATCAAAGTTCGAAGGTTACTTTGATACTTCTACATTACCAGAAAACTATGGTACGGTAGCGGGGAAAATCTTAAAGTGTTTTAGGTGTGATCGTTAAATTTGCATCCAAGTTTGAAACATGATAATTTTTGTTCACTTGATCGTTCGCATACAATTTTTTTCACTCATATGTGAAAGGTTTCTTTACTTACAGTCATAGAGAAAAAAAAGAGGTGTTTGCATCTCGAAGATTATTTAAGTAGGGCGGTACAGGTGCTCTAGCAAGATCCAGAATACGAAGCATGAAAACACCACAACGTCCGATTTTTTTGCTTGAATCAACTCATGAAATAATTTGAAATACTTTACATAGATTGACTTTTTTCCATAAACTATACCATTTCCATAGTTCTTTATTGGCGGGTAAACGTTTCTCTAAGCTATAATATGGTAAAATTTACCGATATTTGTTCCTACGTGCATGGTAGTATATTTCTGTCTGATGCGTCACTTGTGGTTAACAGATTGTCGACATCTTTAAAAAATTAAGAGCGTCCACAAAAAAGTAAAATTTTTAGGCAAGCGCACCTCGTCTTAAAAGAGCTGTGGCTTTGTCCTACTTTTGTACTTGATAAGGAAGAGCGAGAAAAATAAGCCAGTGCCCGCACAGTGTGGGAGCGTAGAGTCAATTAGTTCATCGGCACTGGGTTATTTTTTAGCCTGATCATAAATCTTAACGATGCGTTCTTCGCACCGAGAGAGCAAAAAATCCTTCTCAAAAAAAGGCATTACGTAATTTTTGAGTTTCCCCCAGGGCTTCAACTGAAACCCTCGTTAAACGAATCCGACCGGATGTTCGAATAAAACTTCCAGAGTGAATTAATTGAGAGCTATTCATGATTGGTAAACATTTTACCGATTCACTTGCCTACTTGGTGAGAATCCGGCGTTTGGACGGGCGAACACGTTGCTCCCGCACGATGTGATTTGAGCGCGAACTCCAGATTTGGCCATTATCAGGTTCCCTTAATTGGCAATCGGGACAGAATTTATGGACTTTAATCGTAAAATGCCGCAACCAGAACGGAACTCCATCCGTTGGAGCGGGGGATCACATCGGACGGAGAAGCGGTGGTGGTGGGGGGCACCTTTGCCTGCACTCGAAATCCAGGGGTCGAGGTCAGTTACTTCTTTAACCACGTCGAGAAGTGTGAATATTGAGTTAACAGTTAATGGAAGACTGTGTGCATCCATCCTAAGTTTGCCACATTTTTCAGATTCAATGCAAACAAAGAGAGAAGAAGAAAAAGACGAGGAAAAAGTATACCGTGACACGCATAATATGTTGTTGAAGTGATTTATTGGCTTGGATGCATTTCGGGCTTAGCCCATCTTCAGCAAGCAGTTACAAACACAAAACACAGCTAAACAAGTTAGTTAGAGTAACGAATTGAAGAAAGAGAGAAGAAAAACAACAAAGTGAAAATAGGGCACGGGAAAAGATGCGCGTTGATGACGGCGCGGAGATACAACTATTCGTGCTTGATGGATGTCCGTGTTGCGTCTGCAAAATTGAAGGCGCGATCGCGCGAGGCGTGACCTCGCAATGCTCCGCTGTATACTGCCAGTAAGCTGCAGCTCAGATTTAGGAGGGAAGTTTAAAAAATGAGGATCGATTGCCAGTGAGGTGTAGCTCAGATTTGGGCGAATAGTTTAAAAAATGAGAATCGATTACGTCTGTCCTATCTTCGGATGTGTTGCTCACATAGCCCTTGAGACACCACTACGAATAAGACAAAAGGAACTAACAAAATCTGGAAATAGAGCACGGGAAAAGACGCGCGTTAATGACGGCGCAGAGATATAACTATACGTGCTTGATGGATGTCCGTGTTGCGTCTGCAAAATTGAAGGCGCGATCGCGCGAGGCGTGAACTCGCAATGCTCCGCTGTATACTGCCAGTAAGCTGCAGCTCAGATTTAGGAGGGAAGTTTAAAAAATGAGGATCGATTGCGTCTATTCTGTTTTCAGATGTGTTGTTTACGTAGCCCTTGAGGCACAAATAACTACAATACAAACTACGGCTCATACTACAAATAAGACAAACGGAACCAACAAAATATGGAAATAGAGCACGGGAAAAGACGTGCGTTGATGACGGCGCAGAGATACAACTTTACATGCTTGATGGATGTCCGTGTTGCGTCTGCAAAATTGAAGGCGCGATGCGTGAATTCGCATTGCTCTGCTCTATGCTGCCAATAAGGTGTGTTCCCTTACATCGCGATGTGTTCGGATTCGCTACAAAACAAGCGCGTGATCATCGCTCCACAACGACGACGCATCTTGGGCAGGGTTCCGGTGCGTTCCCACAACGAACCGTTTACTACGGTTTCGGTTGTACGTGCTCCACGATTTCGCATGGCTGTCCAAGTCTATAGATTCTCAATCCGCGTTTCAGCGGTCAATTCAACGGCGCCAACAAAAAAAGACCATATGATTTTAGTGTTGCCGAATTATCGTTGAACGTTGAAAATCTCTGAATTCGATGAAGCGTATTGTGACCGAATACATCATAGATGAATCACTAAATACAAAAAGGGCACATGTTCAGAAAACCAAATTGTTCAGGAGACACAAAAAATTGTTTATTTCGTGGTAGATATTTTTGGAAAGTCGTTATGTTTAAAAAAATATCTACCACGAAATAAACGGTTTTTTGTGTCTCCTGAACAATTTGGTTTTCTGGACATGTGCCCTTTTCGTATTTAGTGATTCAGATGACATATTGATAATTGTTCATAATAGTTATTGATAAATCAATATTCAGAAAGCGATTTTAATAGACAACCGGACAACAAGGCACCACATAGTGTATGGTTACTCATCCCTAAAACCTCGAACTGGTTGTTGGTGAGCTCCGATGGAATAACGCTCACCTCAAACAACCGGCTGACCACACTGTTTTCCTTCGATTTCTACTTTCCCAAGTTTGATTTCCCGGTTCAAGCGTGACGATATTGAGGACAAATATGGTTACTGCTAGCGTTGTTGGTATGCAGTTTCTACGGTTAGGAAATAGCGGGGAAAAGAAAACAAAAGATTAGCTCGAAATACATTCAGCTTTTCAAGGTGGTTGTGGTGTAATGGTTACATTAACGGAAATACTAATTTTATATACGGTTTGGCATTGACTGCAATATTCATTAAAATTTAAGGATTTAATTTCGCGGGAAATAAGTTCAAACTGACTCTTGATCGAAAGAAAGAAATCGGCTCACATCTTCTTTAACAAGAGGTAGCTTTTTCCAGATTGATGCCCAGTTCTATAGAGATTGAAGCTTATACGGGTGACTTATCGAAAAATAGTTCAGGCAATTTCACCCCCTTGCTTAGGCGTGGGGACGGGGACCTAGAAATTATAGGCAAAAACCAAGGGAAGACTGTAATACCAAATATTAAACCGCTTGGGTATCCTACAATCGATCGGGGCAACAGAGGTTTCCAAGTCAAGAATATAATTCCGGATATGAAAATTTATTCGAGAAAAAGAAAAGAAAAAAGTAAAAACTGATCAGAGAGATGGTAAATTGACTCGAATAACCCCATTTGTGTCAGCACATTTTTCAAGCCTAAGCGTAATTTTCGTACAGCTTAGGGGCCCTCCCTAAATTACGTAACAAAATTTTTGTGCATTTTTCTCCCCCCCCCCCCCTTGTGACGTGGGTTCTCTTCATTTAACACGTATAAAAAAAAATAGCAGCCTCTCACTAAAACGATTTTTGAGGAACAGAAAAGGGAAAATCGTACTTCGAGCAACACTGCATTCTGAAACTACTAGTGCTTCATTTATGTTCCATTACGGTGGCACGAGTTCCACTGGAGTCGCTTTATGGCATGCGTTTAGCGCGCGGCCGCGACGGACAACGAAATAAAATTTCGAATTTCCCGCTCGCCGTCGGTGCCGCGGGGGTATGCGCTGCGCAGGTGCTCGCCGTCGCGGGTTCCATAACCTCCGAGCGCGCAAGATTCATTGATCGCTTATCGGTTATCGGGCATCGGCGAGCGGCCTCGTTTAAAGTTACAACTTTTTGCTACTGGCCGCAACTCTGGATGGCCTCGCGTTGCCAGCTTTCTTGTTACGTTTAGAGAGCCTGTACTGAAAATCTAAGAAGTGTAATCGAGGGGGACAAAGGCTAAATTCGGAGGTCTACGCTGTTCATCGCAAAATGCTAGTTGATGAGCAAATAAAATTCGCCTTATGATGACCGATGAATGTCGCGGTAAGCATTAAGCTGAGCGAGAATTTGCAAATTAGGTTAGGGTTGGTTGCTGAATCAATTTCTTAACTGTTTGGTCATTAGAATTCTTGAGGTTCTGAAACTTGCACAGTATGGAAAAGGGAACAGGGCGGGGTCTTTAACATATATTGTCTCCGGTTGGCTATAATGAAGAGACTAGAAAAACTTAGCTTTTCCAGACTATTAGTGAGAATATACTGACAGTAATTGAAACTCGTTCTTCGATGCTATCGATCTCTTGCGTGAAAAAATACAGGTGCATTGAAGGGCTCTGTAGTGTAAGTATTACAATTTTGCAGCAAAAATTTGGACTTTTCAAGGAATCACGCTGCAACCACCGCTAATCACCACGAATTTGCGGTAAAACTTGTGTATCGATGACGGAGGTCGAAAAATTCGTATCTTGCGTTCTATCGTATCTATTCTCACTTGCGATGTTGCAAATGTCTAGTCATGTTCTACGTTTAAGGAAGTAACTACCCAACAGTTCTTCTGGGAATTGTGGGTGGATTTTTTTTTTTAAAAAAGAAAAAAATAAATTCTAGAGTATATCTTGGTTAGTTTCTTTTAAAAAAAAAAATAAAAATATGCTGGGTGATCATTACACATTGACGACTTTGGCCATCACTGCACTAGAAATGTCCAGGATCCATTTCCAAAGACATACCAACTGATGCTGTATAAGCAGCTTAACGGACAGCTTAAACATTCTTAAACTTCCCTTGATCAGAATTTAAACCACGAGGAACCTCCTCACAGAAGGAGTCTACCGAGGAACCCTTTGTTTTGGAATTTTTCAAAGTGCCTACGACGTTCCACACCAACTTTTGGTTAAGAAACACATCATTCGATATCCAATGCGACGCGGGAATCGCGGTTTCTGCTCGAAGCGGCAAAATGCTGGCAACGCAGCGCTGTCTCTTTCTCTGGTGAGGTAAGGGAAGAAAATTGCTACGAGGAGCAAATCGAATTCCAAGTTCGACTCGGAAGCGTCTACCGCGTTCTTGTCTTACCCGAGCGGAATCCGCAGAGGTTATGAAACTCCGGCCCGCGAGAAAACTACCAGTATTTTTCTTGATACATATAATAAAAATGAAACCAGATCCTGCGCATGCGTGTGCACAGCGCCGCAGTGTGCGTGTGAGCGTGTGCTGCCGACACGGTTGCCTCGTGGTGAGGTCAGAGTCTACATAAGGGGCAAAATCAATTTAGCACCCAATTGAGGTGGTCAGTTACGAAATAAGGGCTCAAGCGCCAATAATAAGAGTTCGAGAAAAATGGTAATAACCGTTTTAATTGACCCCTAAATCTCAGAGCTCTAAAGCGATGAATTAATTAATCCTATTAATAATAATTGAATCAGTGAGAACAAAAACACACCAACTGGAAAAAAATGAAAATAATCAAGACACACAAAACTGCACTGGAGGTGAAGAAGTTAGTCTACGAAAAATATTTTTGGTGTCGAAAGAAAAATACTTATGGACGCTTTTTAAAAGTCTAAGTTGTGACAGATGCGCTAACTTCAATGACCTTCAGGAAAATGACTGTCACTGATGAAAATTGAGCATTTTTGAGATACCGAGTTGGTGTGTTTTCGTTCTCACAGATTCAATTAATCTGCAATTTAAAACGGGTTGGTCCAAACAGTTTTTACTTTTCTACTGTTTTTTCGTATTTTTATTACTGGCACTTGAGCCCTATTGTAACCGACCGATTCAATTGAGGACGAGGATTTACCACCCAAATGGACTGCATTTTGTGGAGGAAACCCAAAAGCGTTGCGGGGTGCTACAATTGAGCAATTCGGATTGTTTTTCAGGAAATGTAGCCACTTTTTTCTGAGTGCGTCTTAAGATATATGTGTACCTTTTTTTGGTGAGAATTAAAAAAAATATTATTTTAAAATATCGTAACTACTATACAAAAGCTCTATCAATGGCCAAAGAGCAAATATTTGTATTTATATTTCGGTGTTTCAAAATTTCCGCTCCTATTTTAATTTTCTAGGAAAAACGAGCCAAGTTTATACTGAAATTCATACAGAACATATGGACTACATTTTGCAATTGGGAACTGCGATTTCCAGCCCATTCGTAAAAATTCGCATGTGCGCAGGGAAAGTAATGGTACATACGTCATTTCTAAACTGAGATGGATATATTAGTTCTAAATTGAAAAATGCAGTCCATATATTCTGCTAATAAGGAGGAACGGGTACGGAATCGAAAACAGCAACGAAAAGCAAGTCATCGGCAGCATCGGGAAGGGCGAAAATACGCGTGCGCAGTTTTGTTCGAGCCGTAAAACCCAACGCGGCTGCAAGCCAGCAACTTTCTCACGGTGGGAGAGGGGGGGGGGGCGCCGCGATTTTGCACTGGAAACGAAGTTTCGCTATGATTGATCGCAGCCTACGAATTCTGCACGAAATAAGTTACGTGTGTCTGAAATGGGTTATTGGCAGGTTGGATAACCGCACGCAGCTCGGGCCGACTGACGAAAGCTGAAAAGCTTTTTCCTGAAATGGCTCTCGCTCAATGGACTCCGCTGGGCTCGGCCAGGAAGAATGACTCTCGATTTTCGAGCCGTGAGGAAATTTTTGGAGCTGAGCGTGTTGAGAGGAGAATTTTACGGCGCGCTCGAAATTGCTGCGCGATGTGGGGATAAATTATTGTTGTCTTGTAACTTTGCGGAGTGCGAAATGACTCGTCTGGAATTTCTGCTAGAACATATCCTGCAGCTGAATTCACATCCGTTCGTCAAATGGGAGAAAAAATAGGAGAGAAATATGCTATTATCTTAAAACAAAGCTTATCAGAGAATTTAGAATGTAGCTGTACAGATTTAGTCTACTTTTATGGAATGTTACCCGAACTTTATTGGGGGCTTCTCACGTAGGATAAATGGCTTGGATGATAATTTGCAAGTCTTCCTCCATCAAATTGGTCAAATTGTCTTTTTTTACATTTTTTCATTGTCATAATCAGATTCTGACAGAAAACGACATTTTGCTGCGACTTCATCTTGAATCTACCAACGACACGAAACCGCGAGTAATGCAGGAGAAGTATAGCGGAAGAGAAAACTTATTTAAAGAAGAAGAAAAAATTTTGTGCGGTACCCATAAAATTGTACCTAAAAATGGAAAGCTAGAAAACCTATACGAGACCTTCGGAAAGATACATTTTTTGAAAAGAGATCATGCTGATTGCTTATTTTTATATCCCTGCTATGACTGCAAAGTCAGTTAAATCAAATACATTTCCAAAGACCACGCACAAATTCGGCAAATGCTTTTCATGACTCACCCTTGAAACTTTCGGAGCATAAATTATGTCTCGCAAAAGCCGATAATTTACGGTTTCGGCTCTTCTCCCGGTGCGCTGCGAGTTGAGAGGATGAAGTTTAATCAGATTAAATTTTAAGAGCTACATGCCCGAAAAACGCGAGAAAAGTATCAGGTTCAGGATTACAAAATGACCGAGGTGCCGAATGCCCAAACGAAAACGACTCGACTCGGGGGAGGGGCCAGGGCCATAAAATGTCACTGCACAAAAGAATTTTAAACGGACCGTGTGTTCAAGTCGAAAGAGGAATGTATCATCGAGGCTTAAGAGAGGAGAAAAAGCACGAGAATCTTGAACATCGAAAAGCTGAGTTGCAGATTAAAAAGAAAATTTGCTGAAAATCTCGCGTTGCCTTATTCGATTGTTGGGAGACATACTTTCGTGACTTGAGGATGACATTTGAGACTTACCCTACCATGCTAAGGAAAAAGGCCGTATGAGCATTCAAATGATGCCAAATTACTTATTACGTGTTTATTTTTCGTCATGAATAATTGTCCTTGAACTTTACATACACTTCAGATCGAACTACGAACAAAATTCTCTGAAAAATCGAAAGAGAAATATTCACAAACCTTGAAAATCCACGATTTATCAAAGGAAAATTGGCAACGTCTGAAGGCTCAAACGGCGTTTTTCCTTAGCACGGTAGTACTAAAGGATAAGGCCGAAATGTGTTACATTCGATTTTGGTTGGAAATTGTTGCACTTAAAGACAATGTATCATACGAATATGTAGAATCCGCACTTCCTATCCAAGAGTGTTATCAAAGGAGGCAAAAAAATGTTCGTAAGTTCAGCGATCAATCCTCCAATGACTCTTCTACGATAGCTAATTCAGAATCCACATTTATTAAAAAAAAAAAAACTTCCCCTCTAACTGACGCAGGAAAATTTTTCACGGCATACAGCTGTTAGATTAGAAACCGGATTTTGGTCATAACTAGCCTATTGTGCGTCCAAATTAAGTTTTTTTGATCTTTCCTGATAGCTGGAAATATACTTAAGAACGCTACGTTCACAGATTTGAAAAATCCTAATTAGCCTCGTTGGTATGTGGCTTCAAGTACGGCAACCTCATGGGTGTTTTGCGATTTTTATATTTGACCGAACTTGTCTCTCTTTTTTCGGTCTTGCACTAAATTTTTCAATCCACAAGGATGATTGGAGTTTCGTCTCCGTATCTTAGCCGTACACTCAAAGATTATCACCGAAAATTATCCTATCCAAAAATGTAGGATCATTGTTAGAACGTTCAAGCAGCTACAGGTAAATTAACACTTGGTTGGATTTTGTTCAACGGACAACAATCAAGGGGCAAGTGTACTCTGAAACTCTATGCATGTCTACATATTCTATCAAAATTGTATGTACAGAGCCTTCAGAAATATTACACTGTTCAGCAAGCTCGAAACGACCATTTTCGAGACTTTTGCCCGCACTTCTTCCACGTGACAAATGTTAGTTGCCGTTGATGATCGATTCCCATGCTCCTCAACTTCAACGAACTCCTGACCAGTTTTGAATCGTTTAACCCACTCGAAATAGTGAGAAAAACTCATATAATGATCTTGGTAAACATTACTTAGCATACCAAAAGTTTCGGTACAAGGTATACCGAGCTTGAAACAAAATGTAATGTTAAATCTTTGCTCTGTCAGTGATCGTATGATGAAAATCGCAAAACGCACCTGACTTCCTCGTATTCAAAATGACACAGAATAAACACTGATCAAAATAAACAAAATCTGTGAACGTAGCGTTCTTTAGTACGTTGTCAGCTATCAGAAAAGTCTAAGAAAACCTAATTCGAACGCACAGTAAGCTAGTTATGACCAAAATCCGGTTTCTAATCTAACAGACCTCGTATTTCAAAATTTCGTTTCACTGCGATCTTCGTGACATTTTTTAAGTCATGCCGTCATGCGGAAAAAATTTCTGCAAACACAAGAGGAAAGAGCTCCGAGTGCCGCTGAGAAAGACGGTTTATGGCAGAATTTTAATATCGGAATGGATGATTGCTTTTTCTATCCTTCATTGAGCACATTTTTCCGCAAGCCCCTCTTTCCGCTTACTTTGTCCTTTCCCTCCCTTCGGCGACGCCGCCGCGTTATTTTCAAAAGAGCGAAGCGCGGACCTTCAAATGGACGTATTTCTGTCAAACGGAACTATGTGCATTATGACGTGAGCCCTGTAATGCACATATTCTTATGGGTCTCAGGGCTCACCTCTTAAAGCACATAGTTCTGTTTGATAGAAATACGTCCAAATGTTCAGTCACGCATGATATGCCACTCAGAATTCATTAAACGCGATGCGATAAAATAATAAAATGCGTGAATCGAAATGTCACCGGCTTCAATCTCCCGGTGCCTCTTTCGTTGGGTGCCAGTCTGCTCGATACCTGACGGTTGGCAGAATTTTCATGATTTTCCGCGCGGAGCGGAGCCGACCTTCGCGGTTTTGAGCGCACCCATTTTATTTAATGGGGAATCACGGTGTCGCGGAATAGAGCCGTTGAATCGATGAACCAGACCATTCCCAGGAATAAAATAGGGTGATAAAATGAACGCATGATGCACCCAGGATTGCCGCAATAACGTGTAAAACACCATAAACTGTGCAACGGAAGGCCGATTCGGGTAAGTTCGAACACGAGCGTCAATTTGCCAACTACGTTTGTAACCGAACTGAACATGGGGGTTTAAAAAGGTATAAAATAGGTTGTGGGCTGTGCCGAAGAGCAACCTGAAGCAGCGTTGCCGATATTAAAATTCCAGATGAAATACCGTCAGACAAACGGACAAGTGTCAAAATTTCACCAAAAATTAGTTCCTGTTTTCAGAGTTCTTTCAAAATGGAAAGATTTTGTTACAATATTTCATGTACGTGTTTATACATATGGAAAAAGGAAAAGACTTCTTATTCTTTTGAATTATTTGGATTGGAATGAGGAGTTTACGGCCTTCGAACAAAACAAAACAAAAATTTGGCAATAGCGGATGGGAATACCTTTCGGTCGATCGTAAAACTTACACTTTTCTGGCATCAGCTATTCAGAAAAAACGGGCACTCACCCTCTCTCCTGGTGCTTTCGAGGTCCCCAAGCATAAAAATCGCTCAGAATCCAACCCTAGGCCAGGATAATAAAGATTACTAACCTGCAACATAAAGAAAATGCAAACGCATTTAGAAAAAAATCCGATACATTAATAAACCTTAAACCTGATCGCAGATGAGAATAAAATGGGAACTTCGCAGCACTAAAAACGTCACGATTAAAGCGTGAAATGCATCCTTAGAGCTGTTATTGTGTACACAATATATAGTGCAACATTCAGGTAGGCGTGAATAGCTCTTTATCGGACACACTTCTGTTTGATTGGCGAAGGAACTATTTCGAGTCAGCCTCAACTGTAAATGTTTGCAGCCTAACTCTGAGGCATTTGAGAGTCAAACGAGATGTAACGATGGTTCATGGCTCAATTTTTCCCCTCCTTTTCTGAAGTATTAAAAGTTATTACGGATCGAATTATTTGATACGAGATTTTGATTTGGTATCTCACAAAGAAACTTTTCTGTTGGATCAAAGAGACTCTTGTTAATTTTGCCGCGATATGGATTCTTCGTTGAAACGACAAAAAATTCCTATTTTTAACAAGTAGTCCTGTTTTTTCAAAAAGAGATTTGAGGCGATTTCCGGTTTATCCCCAAGATATTAAAAGAAAAATATTTCTCTTGGTGCCTCACTTGGGATTTTAAGGGCAAAACGTGCTCCGACCCCGAATTCTGCTCCGGCATATCATCAAATGTGAATGTTAAGAAAAATTCAGGAGCAATTTTTTTCTTTAAAAAAAGCAATGATCGGAACCTTCTGTTTTTTGTTTTCATCCTAAAGTTGGCTATTCCCAAAACTCACGACTATCCACCGTACCGACACCGAAGTCCCGGGTCGAGGTCCCACGGAGGACGAGGAGCCGCGGGACTTGAGCAAATAAAATAAAAAAAGTGAAAATAGCGTCTCGATGGGTGCTGTTAATGCAGTCAATAAAATTAATTACGTGTTGATGCTGCGGTAGTCGGCGGCAGAGGCTTCGGCTCCCGCGAGTAATTATGTAATTTTTCAATAATAATAAGTCACGCTGCGATGCGCCGTTGCCAAGCCTCCCGAAAACCCGAATTTCCGTTATTCGTGTTTATAATTGTAGGGTTTGGCGGTGAACGTGGCCACGATGACGTAGCATTGGTGCGAGAGGCCGAGGAGAACTGGAGTCCTGAAGAGTGGCGGACCGGGCGCGGGATCTGGGCTCGAGGGCGAGAAAAGGATAACCCGGCGAGGATTAACCGTCGATTTGTTTTAGCCTGTCGACTCGACCGTAAGGCTTTCGTCTTCGCTGAGCTTTGGAGCCTCGACACCATGAGTAAAGAAACGCTTTTAGTTTGGATTCATTTAGTTTGGGGCAGAAGACATGGGAGGTTTGAGGAGCACTGGAAAAACACATTGGACCTAGAGTCCAGACTCTTGAAAACATTGACAAGAAAAAGGACTCTTGATTCAATCAGATTTAAGCTTAAATCAAAAGGAAATCCGCTCAAATTAAGAGGCTTGGTTCTTGATTCAAGCAAAAATCCGATTGAATCAACAGTATATTTTCTTGTCGATGTTTTTAAGAGTCTGGACACTAGATCCAATGTCTTTTTTTTCCAGTGAGGCTTTTGAGATGCCACCACCAACCAATCATTTGTACAAGAAACGTGGTGTGAGCAGTCTCGTCACCTGAACAACTCACAGCGTCAAAAATTAGCTCAGCTATCTATGGTCACGGAGTATTTTTTTGGAGACTTAAACGCAAGTATAGAAACGTTGAGATTCGAAACATAAGAATTTTTTTCTCCTCACGGGCAAAAACTGGATGCTTTAACGATGGTGAAATACGTGAAATTACACACCTCATCTTCCCACCTATGAATATTCAATAATAAATTCCCCGCAAAAATATTGCTAGGCTAATTATTTTTGAGACCCCGCACTCTTATCTTCCGCTGTGCCATGAAAGTTGCTTTCGCAAGTTAACGCTCAAATTTTCCAAATATGATCTGACGGCCAGAGAGTTGAGCACTTACTTGAGTAATCCTGACATAATTTACAAAAACTTACGTGTATAACAAAGTGTTCCCCGAGTTTCATTGGTCATCACTCACCGAATTTTATTTTAGTTTTGCTTGACAAGTTCCCAATCAATCATCATTTGGCGAAGAATATCGTTGAACTCAGAATTCAACTTTTCCTTTGCTCGTTACCTTTCTTAGATCGTCCAGTTATACGGTTGCAAGGTCTCTAAAATATATTTTCTGTGTTTGCGAAACGTGTTTTTCTGACCTTACCATGCTTTATCGCTCAGCTAACCAGACAAAGTTTTGACTCTCTCCACTGTGCGGGGCTTTGGGTTTAAAACCCTAGATATGACACGCGTTACATAAGCGGCGCGGGCATTCATCGCGAGTGCTTTCCATAAATTTGACATCAGTTTACAAGAGACAAGCGCGGCGGCCTCGGAGCACTTCTCTGCCCCGCTCGGCGAGAACCACCGACGTCCAACGGCGACGCGGCGCACATACGCGGTTCTTGGCGCGGGGGGGCAGTTCTCACCTCCAGGGCCGGGCCCTGAAAAATGAGTCGGCGCACCTGACTCCTGCCCTGTCTCCCGAGTTAAGGTACTTAGACGTTACAGGCGCACTCCCAGATTTAATAACGCCGAGCATGTTAACATAACACACCGTGAATCGGCTGCTGGGTAATTGAATTCGAGTGGGATTTCACGTTGCCACTTCGTTCCATAAAATCGGAAGCCTTCAGGGCTGGGTGGAAAAGTCCCTAAATTGCAGATGGATTCTGAGAGTTTAATGAAAGTTTTCTGAGGATGTTGTCAACATAAAATTTGGTACGATACATCTACTTCTCATTCTCCTCTTTCGAGTTTCTAATATTTTGAGTAATAATCTTACTCGTATTTAATAAAATACCTTTAGTAATATGAATTTAGGTGATTTTCTCCCTAGTGATAAAAAACCTTATGCTCGTTCAAATTACGAATAATACTTTTCATTCAATCATAACAACAATACTATTTTTTAAAAAAACAAAAGATGTTGTGGCAAAAAAGGTTCTGGGTTAAAGTAAAGAAGACTTCACTACTTGTCCGAAGCTTACGAGTAGAAACAGGGCATGTCGATCAACAAATTATACAAAACCTTGTACACAAAAATATAAATCTTTAGGATCTATAGATCTAGGGGACATCTTTAGGATAGTGGTCGATGAAAGAAAGAAAAAATATACAAAAAATATTGTTAAAACCATCACTTGAGTCCTTATTGTGTATGAGTTTAACAAAATAAGATTGCTCGATGTGCGGGCTAAAGTTTATGGTCCATCCATGTCTCATCTTTTACCCCAAATCAATCATTTTAAAATTTACTGATCATATCGTTAAATATTGGGGTGAATGAAAGGGGAAATACTCAAAAATTACAAGAGGCTCCTCTCTCCTATTTTATGAAACGACTCTACACTGGAAAAAAACCACATTGGATCTAGAGTCCAGACTCTTAAAAACATCGACAAGAAAAAATACTCTTGATTCAATCAGATGTAAGGTTAAATCAAGAACCAAGCCTCTTCATTTGAGCGGATTTCCTTTTGATTTAAGTTTAAATCTGATTGAATCAAAAGTCCTTTTTATTGTCAATGTTTTCAAGGGTCTGGACTCTAGATCCAATATGTTTTTTTCCAGTGTATCGCCGTTCCGCGAGAAATGGAGCACTCGTGCCCGACGCGACATCTATGGGCGAAAAACTGCGGCCGGGCGGGAGCGTGACGAAGGAGCTTTCCAGAGCGACACCCTCAACTTGCATCCGTGCGGCTGATTCACATTCCTCTTGCGGTCGGGATCCTCCGTGAAAATCCGAGCTTTAGCCGGAGGTCAGGAGCCGAGCATCGGGACTACGGGAGCCGCGGCTGATTGATCTCTTTGTGTCGGCTGCCGCAGGGATCGTCTGCCGCCGCGCTGTGGCTCCGCTCTTACGCCACCTTACACACCGCCAGGTTTCCAGGGAGCTCCCATGTTGAGCAAAAGGCGTAACTCCAATGAGAACCCTACGTGGTGATGTCTTTTTTGCCTGGCAAAGGAGACAGCGAGCTGATTATTGAAATGATAGACAAAGCAATAGACAAAGTAATAGACAAAGAAGACATAGGGAGTATAGAGCGATCCTATTGGTTGAAATGGGAGCTTCCTATAGACTAAGGGAGAAAATGATGGACTAACTATCGGGTCTCTCGTGGGTTGCCGTTAGTTAGTCTATTACTTACCTCCTTTGTCCATTGTCACTTCCACCAATAAGATCTCTCCATATCTCTTTTGTCTTCTTTGTCTGTAGCTTTGTCTATCAATTTCAATAATCGGCCCGCAGGAGTGGATCAATGGACTCGCTTCATTTTCCATTTATCTTTCACTTTGTCTATAAATTTCAATAATCAGTCCACTGGAGACTATCGTCTGATTTTTAACGATGTTGGAGATTTTTAACCCAAAGGTTTGGTCAATGTAACCTAAGGAAAAACCAAACAAGAAAAATTAACCTCATATTTAGGTTACTTTGTGTTCTGCTTCCCATATTAACACAGAATTTCAGGGATTTTTTTATTCTTTCCCACTTTGTAGATAATTGCTTGGAGGCACCCTGAGATCTTAGTTCGTTCAAAATACCCACTCCTAGTAGCCTGTATGGAATCATATCTGGGGCACGAATGAAAAAGGAGGAAAATATAAAATCATGGATTCATGAGCGGCGATGAGCACCGGTGAACAATGCACGGGAACCAAAGCCCGATGCGTTTCAGCTGGAAAGCGAATCGAATGAAAGACAATGCTGGTCAGCGCGCCAATTTGACGGAAGAGACGCGTCATCCGAAACCGAGCCCCCGTCCCACGATGATACGAATTTTTCATTTTTCACACACCTTCGTTCCTCCGACGTAACAGCGTTTCTCGAATTCTACTTGAGCCGTGTTCTCCGTTTAACTCCGTTATTTCTGGGGCTCATGCAGAAATCGAGATACGCCTTTACACCAGAGGCGCAACGACATCTTGCATACTGTATGGTCAGCACCGCGCTCTCCTCGCGCCAGCTTCGTCGCTCTAATTTTAGTCATATCCTCACACTGTGTGTTGGACCGGGAGAGGAAAAACTAGTTTTCTTCCGACATCATCGGCAGTGGGAAAAATATGACGGTTGGAGACTTCTGCAAGAACCGAAAGGAGAGGTAATTCTCATGAATGATTGCTTAGAAATCACGATAAGTGCGTTAAACAGTCTGAAATTCATAGCTTACTTTAAAATCTGCTGTTTTTTCAAATTTCCGCCTCGAAGAAAGAAGAAGAGTCGAGGCGAACTTTGATATCTAGTTTGAGTCTAGAATGATCGCAGTTGTATAACAAAATTCTTACCGGGAAAAATAGATAGTTCCTCTTAAAAAAAAAAAAAAATTGTAATTGAGAAAATAGTAATTCTGTCCTAGAAGTTAAACTATGTTGAGCAAGATAGTATCTTATTCTTCTTAATCTGATAAATCACTGGAGTGCCAGATTCACTGAATTGGTTCTGAAACACCAGGCCACACAATGACTGTTTTTTACAGTTCCCAACAGAGTTATTGAACCCAGTTGGGCCCATTTGCTTGCTGCATTGTAATTTTTTGAAGCAGCATAGAGAACTTAAAAATTCACACATTTTTTGGTCAATCTATAGGATGCGAGGTAAAAATACTTTGTTATATGCAATAATCGTGCTTTTTGGGCACCATTACAGTTAGGTAAACTCTCTTTACGGAACTGTAAAAACTTGCAGACTCTGATTTTTTTGGCCTATCTCATGACACTATCATGACCGGATAACTGTAAATTCAGGTCTTTAAAAAAATGTACAATCAATTTGAAGGGTGAAATTTGAAGGTAAGAGTAATTATGATTAAAAAAAGGAGTTACAATGAAATTACAAACAGTTCACATCCGCGCGGAGCAAACTGACGGCGTATGCAGTAAATTATTTTAGAATTTCAGTTACCACGGCGTAAAAAGAGGCCAAGCGCATGAAATCGGTTGCGGTCGGTGAAAAAAATTACCATACGACAAAGATATTAACACCTTTTGAAGGTTATCTTTTAATTGGTCAAATTCCGATCTATACGAGCAAGGGATCCACGCCAGATACAGGATTGAGGCTGCCTTGATTTCAAAATCTTCCTCTTTGATCTAACTGTGTTTTTCGACAAATCGGCAAACACGGCAAGGGTTTAAATCTGGATCCACGGCCAGGTTGTCAGAATGATAGAAAAACTCCGCTGTCTGTATCACTGAATAATTGTGAAATTTCATTTTTTTTTTACTTATTTGGTAACGAACCGAGCGGCGGATTAAAGAGATTTAAAGGGCAGCACGGTGGGCTGCTATTATTCGGCGAGTTTATCCTTAGATCCCCGGATAATTTGCACCTTTGAAAAGACCGGTGGGCCGGTGGCGGCGCGAAAAACTTTTGCATCGGTAGCTAATAATAAATCGCATTATAATTGAGGCTGAAAAAGGGTTAACTCGCCTGTTGGAGGGAAGAAGGGGGGAGGCGATGGGTGGTGCGACTGAGATTACTTTTTACGCCTCCAGCCAAATGAATTTAGCTCCGTTGAAAAGTTGTTTTTTCGTCGGAATCCCATTCATTGTATGTTGGCTTAAATTCTTTTGATTCTTTTTTATTGTTATTTTTACTTTACTCTTGGAGAAATCAATATGAAGTAAATTTAATCGGCGTTACGAATCTCTGAGTTACAAACCTTAGATGGAAGAAACCACGATGCACTATTGCAGTGAATGACGTCATTTACTTTGTCTCCCGATGGTCAGTCTTTGTAGAGTTAGACGTAAAAACTTAGTTTTTACACACATCTTGTTATTTGTTGCCACCAGTAAGATTCAAATGTTTAAATTGCACGATCTCTTGACGCATTGCAATTAAGAGCAAGGCCCAACTTGCGATCTCGAAGACATCGGGCTTTTTTGTAGCGAGGAGCCTCCCCAAAAGACTTCTCGGGTCACTTATCAGAGTTATCAATCAGTGATTGATTTCGGAGTCTGATGATTCTCGTATTTTTGGGGGGTTTTTCAAAAAATAATTTTACCGATCGCCGTAAAATTACCACTCATCAGGGGAAAGAGTCAACAGCATTGAAAAAGGCCGCGAGCGTTGTAACATTCTCGTCGGACCGTCAAAACATTGGTGGATCCAGCAAATCGGCAACATTGTTTTTCTTCATTTAAACCTATGGAAATGTATCGATTCTTGGAGGAGCCGGGTGTTCTGACACGAATCGATTACTTATCACAAGTTTAAACGGAAGGAATCCGGCGTTTCCAAATTGCAGGATCCGCCTCTGCGTCAAAATACTAAGAAGTTCCGACGATCGGCGACCACAAGGATAATTTTATAAGTTCATTGTTTTTTCTATATTGTCTCCCTGCACCTTGAAATTCTTACATTTTATCGTGTCGGATGATAGCTGCATGTACAACCGACGACCATGTTGAACGTTGTGGAGAGACAATGACGAGCAGATGTCTCACGCGGTCGCCAATGTTTTCACGGACATAACCGACCTACCTCGCTCGAGCACAGCGTAACACTCCGTGCCAGCGTGAGAATTTGGAACTGCTAACTAGCCGATTCTCCGTCGCTCCTCTGACGTAAGGGCGTATCTCTATTTTATACATGAGCCCCGAAAAGCATTGAATTATACGGAGAACAAGGCTCATGTGGAGATCGAGAAACGGCCGTGTGTCGGAGACGCGACGACTTGAGGTATATCTTATATGAGAGGCTGACCGGGACAGGTCGGTCGCATCCCAAACCGTCGCGTGGTTGACCGCTGCCGCGATAGCAACGATCGCGACGATTTTTTGTCTGATGGTTGATTATTTGAATCGATAGACGAATGAGACAAATCGAAAATTGAGTTATCCTATTGGTTGGAGCGGTACTATTGGTTGTTATCGATAAAGGTGGAAAATTGGAAGAGAGGTACTACGTGATTGTGCTGGGTCGAAAAATGGCGACAAAGAGTGGAAACGTAACATGATTTCAAGAAAATAGTAAAAAAATTGGTTTGGAGAATGATCAAGAAAGGACTTTAATCCATTTTCGAGTCTGTACTTTTCTACTCCAGCGTTGAAGTCTGTCACGATGCGAACGAATGGGAAATATACAATTGTGAGGGATTCAGACATTTGTTTTCCGAAGAAATTAGGGAACCGATTGGAAGTGAAAATTTTCATCTCTACTTTTCTACTTCGGCGTTGAAGTCTCTGCAGAGGCACAAGGAACACAAAGGCGAGAGGATTGATTACAGTTCATGGATTTGAGCCTTCATCAAGTCACGTTTAAATTGAAGGATCGATCAACCAAAATTGTACCTCTGTCGCCTGATCATTGAAATTGATAGACAAAGCAATAGACAAAGAGGACCACTAGAGCATGGAGCGATCCTCTAAACTAAAACATTGCTAGTTCGCGGAGGAAATAGGGTGGACAAATTAAAGGGTCTCTTCTGGGTTGCCGTTAGTCGGTCTATCACTTAACTTCTATGTCCGTTGCAACTATATACTTTCCACCAATAGGATAGCTCCACTTTTCCTATGTCTTTTCCTAAGTCCAAGAATTGATAAATTCTTACAATCAACCCGCTGGGTTAGCCTGTTTGACTGCAAGGTTCACTTCACATCTTCTCGCGCCAGGAACGAACTAGGCAAGATTTTAAGAACGGAACATTTGAATTTCTGACTTAAAATCTATTTTTTATCTTTCATTCATCCCTTTATTTTATTACTGTAATATTAAGAAAGTATCTCTCGGCTGCATTTTTTCCACCCCCCCCCCCAGCCTCTTAATTTAAGCGGATTTCGTTTTAATTCAAGCAAAAATCCGATTGAATCAAGAGTATTTTTTCTTGTCAATGTTTTCAAGAGTCTGGACTCTAGATCCAATGTGTTTTTTTTCCAGTGCTTTTCATTAAAGCTTTATTCTTGCTTGGCTATCATTATGCAAGCTACAACTCATCAGACGCCTGTTTCGCCAGAGCTTGCTGCTTTCGGCCGCGGTGCAGGGCAGCAGTCCCACCTTGTAAACGAAACTCGTCGACTCCTCGGACCAAAATTCCGAGCCGGACCGGGTTGTTTCGCATAGCGCCGGGACCATAAGATTTTGACAGCCTCATGCAATCCTTGTATAAACAAATTTAGAGCCGAATCCAGCCTCCTCTCTGCGGAGACGGAGACAGAGACAGAGCGGGAAGGATGACTCAATCTTCTGCCGAGTGCGGCTCCGGGTTCATTCAAAAGAGGAATGACACGGGTTTTAGATGGTACAGCGAGTTAACAAATTTGGCTCTGACCCTGCGATGTTGCCACATTTATTATTTTTTGTCGGGAAAGATGTTCTACGAAAGACTGTCGCTCCTCTGCAGTAACAGGGTGTCTATTAAAACAGGCTGACCAAAATTTAGTACTTTTACAGTACTTCTTCAGTGCAATCCCAAGGAATTCCGTACCTTTTTAACAGAAAAATTCTGCACTTTTTCGGTACCTCCAATTGATAAAATTCGAAAAATTTGAATTTCTCGCTCAAATTGTGACAAACATGACAAGAAGTGAAAAAAATTCCGGACCTTCTTGCGGAATTTCCGCACTCTTTCAGTACTTCCGGATCGCCCTTAAAAAATCAGTACTATTTCCGGAAATTCCGGACTCGTAGACACCCTGCTGGACGTATCTCTATTCCAACACGAGTCCCAGAAAGCACAGAGTTATACGGAGAACAGGGCTCTCGTGGAGATTGAGATAAGCTCGGGAAGGGCGAAACGACGCATCGGTCAACGGACTCAAGATGGTGGTTAGTCAAAATGAATTGGACTACATTTTACATTAAGGAAATAGTATTTTTGACACAACTATAAAATCACCTATCTGCGTGGAGGAACTAATGATGGGTATGATGTCTGAACCCGTGAATGAAACAATAAATGATATGTTATATATCATATAATAATATGAACAAGAAATAACAGTTCCTCCTTGCAAAAAGTCTAATTTTTCTGAGGACAAGAGGTTGAGATATGAATAAGGATAATGAACGCAAAGCGCGAGGTGTGATACAACTATTTCGACCCCTGTGTGGCTAAAATTGTATGACCAGAAAATGAAGGCGCTTTACGTTACCACAGCTACAGCAGTATTAAAAAATCTGCAACTGACGTGTGAACTGTATCTTGTGACTCCTGGGTGGTTGGAATTGCATAGCTGGGAAATGAAGGCGTAACAAATCAACTTTAAAAACTGTGTGAAATAAAAGCGCAAAGCAGTAAAACTTTTGAGACTCTAGGTGGCACGATTTGCATAACCGAATAAAGGAAGGCAAACCTAATTTCAACGCATATCAATTCAACAAAAATTATTTTCAGCCGTTCATTTTAACCTGTAGGAATCAAGGAAGAATGAAAAGAGAGCCGATCCAGGGGAAGACACACACGCGCTGAAAAACATGCCTACATTCTCATGCAGGCAAGATCTTATATTTACTTGTACCGAGAAAAATAATGAGTGGAAGAATGAAAGAAACATTTCCTAACTCGAGGGCCATCACCATGAATCTACGCATACTCCTCGCCAGAAATCGAGTTATTCCGCACGAGCTGGCGGCGTTGCAGACTAATCAGGCATCATCGATGAAGATCAGATTACGAGCGAGTGAAGTAACCGATGTGGCAAAATCGAAGCCTTGACCCTGGCTCACCTCACCGATTGCCCGATTGAGCTTTTAGAGCATCACCTGGACCTCATGCTCATCCCCCCGCCCCGCCCTTCCCTTCCCCGCGCCACCCCGATCTTCGGAGGAACGCACTCGCGCGAGCACAATCGCCAGGGCGCAACGCACGCTTTTCGTTTTCATTTCGCGTCAAAAGACGAGGATGACTGGATTTATAGACTCCTGCCATCTTGCCAGACCAGCCAATTAAAACGAGTCGTACCCGCAGAGGATTTCCTCCATGCTTGGACAAAAATGCACTTCCTTAGTTATTAGAGTACCTATCTAGGGAGAGTATGGACAACTCGGAAGCTCTTAGGGCCCAAAAGGGTAGGTAACCTTTGAAAACGAAAAATGTCACTGTCAATTTTTAGACTCTAATATCAAACGAAAATGGACAAGAAAATTCATAAGTAAGCATTCTGCCGCAAAAATGAGTAAGTTTATGCAAAAACCAATTCAAATACGTGCTTTACCAACGACATTTCCCGATAATTGTGATTATAAGTCACTCTGGATAATTTGAATTCATAGATTGCCTACCCTTTTGGGATAAGAGCTCCATCACCTAACCTAATAATTTTCGACATTTCCATACTCTCCCTATATAGGTGCTCTATTAGTTATGCAAACATTACGAAGGAATATCTTTTCTTATGGTTTTATTGTCAAATTATAATTCTAAATGCTGGACCGAATGATAAAAAAATAACTTTTCCGCCGACCAAAGCGGAGTTGCACACCAACTGAAAAGGTGTATTGTACCAATTTTATTTGGTGGTGCGGTTTTTTATTACATGACTAGCAACTTGGTATAAAGCACCTATTTTTTCGTGCGAAGTATCAGTTACGGTTAGTTGAACGAGCAATAATTAAATTTTTCTACTGTAAATTTCCCACGCTATAAAGGTTTAGAGGGTCGAATTGCGGAGCGGAATCTGTGCACTTTTTTGGAGACTTTAACGCAAACATAGAAAAGTAGAGATTTAAAACACAATTTTTCCCGGAAAGAGCTTGCTACGACTCGAGAAATTGAAGGGTGGTAAAATCTTACAAACGCCTTTTTTCTTTACATATACCTGTGAATATTTACCACAACGATACACGCAAACATATTACCGGAAATGATATATTTTATGGACTCCACACTCCTATCCTCCCTGTGCTGTATAAAATTTACTTTCAAAGTCAACGCTCAGATTCTCTTAATGATGAGTGATGATCAAAGAGTTGAGCAACCGGTTTGACAATCCCAACATAATTTGCAAAAACTCTCCCGGCACAGTGCTTACTACGACATTCACAACACCGAAAAAAATGGTATGCTGTTTTTGCACCTAGGATGTCAAAAATGTGTCTGGTCATCCTAAGATGCTACCTTGATTGCCCACGCAGTTGAATTTGCATTCGCAGGATGTAAAGTTAACTGCGAGGGCAGTAAAGGCAGCATTTTGGGATCAATAGACACATTTTTGATATCCTAGGTGCTAAAACAGCATACTATTTTTTCAGTGCAGTCATCACTATGCGAACTTCTTTTTTATTTTTTGCTCAAGAAGTTGCTCATCTGTTATTATACGGCGAAAAGTAGCGTTGACTTCCGAACTCCTTTGACCTCACCCAACTGCACTGCTTAGATTGTTAAGACGGGGTAACTCAAATAAATTGTCTCTGTTTTAGACGAGTGGAATAAGTTTCTATGGATGTTTGATAGTTTCAAAGCGAGGATTGGCTCCTTCCAGGTGGAATAACGCACCTGTCCGAGGCCTGGAGGTGGAGAATTCCGAATGCAACCGATGTGACACCGGTGGACACGAGCAGGTTTCGACGTTTGATTCGAGCAAGGATCGACGTCGGCATCGGCCGATGCATAAATTACACCAATCATCTGGATTTTGCGCCTAGATTATCGCTCCTAATCACCGCGCCTTCGATTCCGGTGACGGGACTCGCGTTTTCAAATTAACCGAGCGGCGGCGGCGCGCGCGCTGCGTCTTGTTAGGATCCTTCAATTTTCCATACCGCGTTGCTACATCTAGCGAAAAGCACAATCAAAAGCTCTAATATTCATTATCAGAGACTCCGTGCTATCACTTTATAATTTATAAGTACACTGGAAAAAAAACACATTGGGTCTAGAGTCCAGACTCTTAAAAACATCGACAAGAAAAAGTACTCTTGATTCAATCAGATTTAAGCTTAAGTCAAGAATCAAGCCTCTTAATTTGAGGGAATTTTTTTTTTTATTTAAGCTTAAATCCGATTGAATCAAGAGTCCTTTTTCTTGTCAATGTTTTCAAGAGTCTGGACTCTAGATCCAATGTTTTGTTCCCCCCAGTGTAATGTCATCGGGTGAGGCAAAGGCTTGGTGTGGGAGTCAATTCGTGTTTCCGCCTGATGATGATTGATGAGTAAAAAATCAAATAAAATTCGCCTAATGACGGCTGATGAATATCGAGGTGAGCACTTCCCTAGGCGAGCCTTCGCAATAAAGATTATTGTAAATTGGACGTATTTATGCTAAATGGAACTATGTGCAAGTGGAAAAATGGGGTGTGCTCAAGGTAGATTTACACAGGTATGGACAGAACTTAACAACTGGCCTCTGATTGGCTCTCCAGCGGCCCCTTAACGTCAGCCATTTTGAATGTTTTGATTATTTTGATTTATTATGTTCGGTTTATCGTTTGTCAAAATTTTGTGGGATTTTTTGCACAATTTTGATAATGCGATATTAATTTAAACGTTTAAACGCACAAACGTTTGAATGTTAATTTGATTGTAATTTAATTAAAAAACGGGCCCCTTAACCTACGTCACGTAGTCATGTGACACGTACTGAGGCTCATGGGAAATTTTCAACTTTTCCATACCTGTGTAAATCTACCTTGGGGTGTGCTCGTTAGTGGTCGGGCCATAAGAATGAATGGGAGATATAAAGCGCCAGTCATCGGCGTCATCGGCAACGAAACCGTCCCGTCCTCGCTCTTGCTCGGCTTTAACTCGTGAGCCCTGTCCACAATGCTCTTGTTACAAGTCCACGGCTCACGAGTTAGTGCTCAGTTCCTTTTGATTTTATGTCAAATCCCGCTTTTCAATTTTCTCAATAGGAACTATACCCACTTTTACATTGTTTCTTATCCAGCTCACCACGAGCACACTGCATCTTTCCACTTCCACATAGTTCCTTTTAGCATAAATACGTCTAATTGATCTGCTTGACTCGTTGATAAACAGTCATCATTAGGCGAATTTCAGCCAATATTACTTTCCGAAAATAAATTTTACCCACTGAGAAGATAGTAAAGGTCTGTTAAAATTATGAAGTATTAAAAAAAAAGGACAGTTGATTATTGCCTGAAAATAAACGGTTAGAGCTGTGTTTGGGCGTCCATCAACTTTTCAATATGATACGGGACAGCAACATTCTACAAACCTCAGTTTCTCTACGTTAAATCCACACAAAATGAGCCCAATTTGACATTCTAGGTATGTATGAAAATCTAGAGCCCTAATAAAGCCCTGCCTTGCAAAAACTGTCGAATTCCAATTCCGTTTTTTTAAGGGTATGGTAATTAGCTTTCATTTTCTGATTTCCCTCCACCGCAAATCCAAATAACCTCGATTTTGCGGCCAAGATTGGCAACGCTTCACATGCTTCAGCCGGGGTTGCCAACCTGAAAACAAGAGTTGACGTCCTTGAGTCGCAAGAAAATTCCGAGCCAAAAGCATCGGGCACATTTATTTTAATGGCTCTCAAAATGCTACCAGCGCGAGCCCGGTGAATCGGTTTTGTGATAACGGATGGCGTGATCCTGATACATTCGTCCTCCTTTGAGAATGAACCAAACGCATTTAATCGAAAAAGAGTGCGACGGCTTTGAAACCCCCTACGTAAAGGTAGAATTCTTTAGCATTAATGTAACACAAATGAACCCCTGAACGAAAAAAGACATTTATTACATTTGAAGAACACGGCGCACGGGTCACTTCTACAATAAAAACTTCTAATTCACCTTGTGCTGTCCGGTTAGATAATCGCAGACGCGTTGGCGCTGGCCGATAAACAACCCCGGGGCGAATATGAATTGGATTATGAATGCCGCATTCTTGAATTTTTTAAGCTACAAAATATTTTGGACCGACTCTACTACGAATAAGGAAAAAAATGGCCTCATAATATGAATGCACGAATTCAAAATTAACAGAAATACGAGCCTTTATTGCCTTGGGTAGTCGAACAATAAAGTTCAATGATACTCGTTCATCTTGAAATCTGATTCAAAACATAACTTGTGTGCGTAGTTTGATGTGCCATTGAAAACCGTCGTTCTATTGAATAGGCTTGTATTTTGAATAGGTACAACATAATGTGCATAATGATACCTTGTTTATTTCATGAAGTTTTCATAAGGAAACTCAACTTTGGCAGTTTATTTAAAAAAAGGCACGCTGCGATACAATGAAAACTCTAAAATAACCACTTAGTGAATTCTTTCAATGTTCAAGTTCAGAATTAGAATTAAAATATAGTAAGTTCCTTTCATTCATAGTTTTTCGCCCTGAACTGTTCTGAAAATAAGTTTCAGTGTTGTGACTGCAGCATATCAATCGAAAAGATTCTTTTTCATAGTTATTTAACCACGCGCACGACATTTACCCGAGGGTAATCATCAATTTTCTCAAACGGTCATCCTTGACTTTTAAGTGACGGTAACTAGTCGTCGCATGAATGCATGCACTTCAAAATTACCCATGAGATAATCTCCGAAGAACCAAAACAACAATGATTGGTCACTTAAGTCCATTCACGGTGTACCGAAAATACCGGTCCCTCAATGGAGACCACTTATAAATCAATTACCTCACTCATGTCAAGCAGCACAGTTTATTTATGGCACGGAAAATGATTTTCAGGTAAATAAAGGAAACAGGTAAGTCAGCTTAGTCCGATTACCAAACTTCATAAGAGTCCGAGAGTTTTATTCGATCGAAAGACTTTCTTCGACTTTTGACTCCAGAACCTGCACTAATTGACGTAGTGAAACTTTGCACTGAATCGCAGCTATATGTTGTATTAACTTTTTCCGTCCAACCCGGCTTATGATTCCAGCTAACCATAAAAGGAGCAACATTTACTTGCAAAGTGACGAATTCAAGAGACGAACTATTAAAATTTCCTGGCATTCGGAGAAATGCTGTCCACCTTTCTTCCCAAAAAATTAAACATGATAAGAATTCTTCAACTACATTATATGATTCGCTTGTTTTTGCCTACGTATGGCTCATCTGCGACTAACACAGTCTTTGATAAAAACTTGCATGGAATTCTCTTATCACTTCCTCCCAGCCGATTATTTTCGATTTGCTCGAAAAGAGGAAGCCATAAAAATCCTTATTTGGCCTAAGATAATTGAACTGCATTACTCGAAAGGAGCTAATGTGCCTGTCTCGTCCAAAAACGCTTCTATTTGCGTGGAGGAATAAATGGCAAAGATGTAGTTTTTAAAAGGAACCAAAAGAGTTAGTTCCTTTCACGTAATGCAGGTCGATTCAGGGTCAAAGGCCGCCGACAATAAACCCATTTCGATACGCACCATGCACGGCTAGCCTTCGCTAACTGTAAGAAGCGCAGCGTGCTTTCAACATCAGATGCAGCCAGTGCTGTTAAACGAACTTATTTTCCGAGAAAACAAAACACTATGCTCACCTTCTAACGTCTCATTCAATCGAACTTTCGATGTATCGAATCGACCCATAAATAAAACCTCTGACTTTTCAAGAGTTGAGATTCGGTTCGATACATCGATGCGGCGAAACGAGACCCAACTCTCGTCCGTGGAAAACAAACACTCCCTTTGAAGTATACGACTTCCGTAAACACAAGTTTTAATGAGCCTTCATAAATTCTTACTATTTGCAGCGACGGAGTCGCTCAGTGCTGAAACCGTCTATATTGTATTCTACGGTGAACCCGGGAATATTCGCATTCTTACGGAGCCCGGGGCTCATAAAAAAAAGGAACTTGTTAAAGGTTTACAATTTTACATCGAGACTGAAAACATGAGCGATCATGAACTGTTACTTCAAATCGGCGCGGAGGATCTTCAATGCACCGGTGTTGGATGTGTCTGGTTTTTGATGGTCGAAGATTATTTCCATCCAAAACTTGCTTGTTTTGGACACCGTTCCGTTGTCGGTAATTTGTAATACGGAGTTGTGAGCTAACACCGTTTGGGGTAACTGACTCGGCTTCTGTGGGCAAGATTATTACGAACGAGTTCTCTCAACGAGGATTAAACGATGGTCAGTGAGAGAGGAAGTTCCCACGAATTTCGAGGAAAAATATTATGTCATACCTCAGTTTCGCAGTGTAAACTGAAGCTGTGAAGTAGGAATTGTGCGTCGATTCGATCAGAATAATAATTTTTCGGGTAGTTAAAAGAGTCGACGTGATATTCTTCGCTGAAATGAGGAGAAAGATAGGATACAGAAATTAGAAGGTTTTTCTCGAAATGTCTTAGAACGTTCCTTAAAATTTTTCTTTTCTTTGTCCTCATTTTTTTCAATACTAAAGTAAAAAATTCATAGGCCGAGAGGGCCTAGTTGGCAATTATAAATCACAAAACTCTCGGGAAAGCTACAAGAGCGACAAAAATGTATCTTTTATCATTTAGCATAAACTCATAACATTTCATGTTAGAGTTTTGCGAGATTTTCTGTTGAATTGAAACAAATAATCTTGGCCAGCATGAGTACTACTGAAATTCTGCATGCAAATCTATCGACTCCCGCGTTGCTAAAGACGTATCACGTTTAATTGAAGGCGATTATTTTGAGTGACTTGCATACCCTCGATTTCATTCACTCTGATCATGGTCAGCGTATGTGACTGAGATCTTACATGCAACTATTTCGACTCTTATGCGGCTAAAGAAGTATAACACTTCATTGAAGGCGATTTCTCTGAGTGACTTCCGAAGCAGCATACCCTACACGCCCATTATTCTGACAGTGGTCAGCATAATGTGTAACAGAGATCCTACTTGCAACTTCTATAGACGCAGCCCAAATTTCGCGCCCCTCACAAGAGGACCCGCATCCTGCCCGCAAATTCAATCTGTACTCAACTTGCTAATTTAAGGTATGATCCCAATATTTTCAAAAGTTTTACGTTTCCCTTCCACGTAACTATTTTTAAAATGTTTGAAAACTTGTTTTGGCAGTAAGCTCTCTTTTCACACGGACGGTACAATGTGTTTTTTGTGTTGATATTCGAGGATTTCCGCATATTGTCTTCGTCCTGTGTCAATTTTTTATGGAATGGCTCGATTTATGATTGGCAATCCTCAATTCCTCACCCTGCCCATCGGTCCATCCCAGTTCCTATGCTGACGTGCTATGGAAGAACGCCGTATGAACATTCGAGAGTTGACAAATTTCCTCTCAGAAAGGAGTTATTTTTGAAGAGAGTTATGAATATTTTTCCTTGAAATTTTCAGGAACTTTTGATGCAATTGCGAACAAAATTATCTGAAAAACTGGAGGATAGATATTCGCAATTTTTCCAGAAAATTGGTGATTTACCAAAGGAAATTTGGCAACGCCTGAAGGTTCATACGACGTTTTTCCTTAGTATGGCGAACGCGGCAAACTCGTTCGTCGTTTTGTCGAGCACGATGGAGCATTGTTTATCCCGATGCTCGACTCCTGTCGTTTTATGACTCATGTACACGCCTTGTAGACTCGCAGTGTTGTCAAATTTTCACCGAAACTCCTCGCAAACTCCATAAAAAGATGGGAGAGATTCAGTTCGGAACTCAACAACGCCGCGCGAATCTTGCCCAGCTCACAGAACTAATTACAATTAGCGGGGCCGTGCTCACACCTCGCCCGTGACGTCACGGAGTCGTAACCGGCCCCGGTTACATCCACCACGAAAGGGGTCGTGCCGACTGCCGTTTTCGCGCCCGGCCGGCTGCGCGAGAACGACGTATGCTCCGCTTCGAACGTGCAGCACATGCGCGGTTTTTGAAATGGACGTCGCCGAACAGATGCGGGCGATTATGGTGCGTTCGGGAGTGTTGAGCTGTGGTGGGTCTGACCCGAGGACTTTTCGATGCCGTTGCGTATGATCCTAGACGAACTGCCAGTAGGCCACGTAAGGACGTAAGGCTTGCGTAAGCACAGCTACGTCGAGTATTGGACTGGTGAAGCCCAATATATTCGGCCCAACAAATTTTTTTTATCAAAGTTCGTCAAATTTTATTGGTCCTCGTGATGTTGATTGGAACGCTGTGACGTGAATTAGCGCCTACAGTCGGACAATACTGCCGTGCCAAGGAAAAACGCCGTATGAACCTTCAGGCGTTGCCAAATTTCCTTTGACAAAACGCGAATTTTCTGGTAAATTTATGAATATTTTCCCCGCTCATTTTTCAGAAATTTAGTTAGCAATTTTACCTAAAGATTCCGAAAATATAAAGGAAAAATATTCATAAATTTCCTAAAAAAATAAGCATTTTATCGAACACTGGAAAAAAAAACACATTGGATCTAGAGTACAGACTCTTGAAAACATTGACAAGAAAAAATATTCTTGATTCAATCAGATTTTTGCTTAAATCAAAAGGAAATCCGCTCAAATTAAGAGGCTTGGTTCTTGATTTAAGCAAAAATCCGATTGAATCAAGAGTATTTTTTCTTGTCGATGTTTTTAAGAATCTGGACTCTAGATCCAGTGTGTTTTTTTTCCCAGTGAAAGAAATTCGGCAACTCTCGAATGTTCATACGGCGTTCTTCCTTAGCACGGCAGAATAGGACCGCCTTATTCAAATAGGTATTACAATTTCTAGCTCATCCGTAAAAGCACTCATGTGCACTGGGATACTGACGATACATACGTCGTTTCTAAACTGAGCCAAATATTGTAATTCCGAATTGGAAATGCAGTCCAATTATCGGATGGAAACCAAAGCGTGTAGCTTTGATGGGTGGCTCGAGGGTTCTGAACCCTCCTTCCGGGGGTTAAAAGTTTAGCAGGTGGAGGAAGACTTTCGGTGCTTTTAAACCTCTTCCAATCAATTCAAAATTGAAAAAATAGGAAAATTAAGGATATCATAGACATCAAGCCCGGAAGGTACAGCATCGTTGTGCTGCGTTACACCGATATCATCAACCAATCCATCAATGATGTCGGACATGACATCTCGATATCCATTTACACCAGAATCACCTGCTTGGAAACGTCATGCGTTTCCGGTGTACGGTGACGCAATGATATAACAGAGGCTTGTTTTGGTTTTAATCCTTCAGAAGTGTTAAAGAGTGGGATTCACTCGGGAGGAAAAAAACCCATTCAAAAAATATTTCTGTGGCTTTAATCCTGCCAATTTCCGTAAGTTTTTTTCTCTCGATCAGTGCAAAGTCCGATAAATGCAACCAAAAACTCGCAGGTGTCCGCTCCCGCGTTGTAATCAATCTCTGTAACCGAATCAACTCAACTCGCAACTCTCGATTAACCTGCCACTTAAACCTGTGAAAATGATCGATTACCGGAGTACAGAGTAATAATCGATTCTTTAACATATCTTTAAATGGGAAAACACCGATGGTCGATGAACGACATTCAGAGAAGATTACTGCTGTACCATGCCAGCGTACACGGAAAAATTAAATTGCTGAATTAACAATTTTATGGTTAGAAAAAAAGGCTGCAATGTTTAAATGAAGATTTTACAACAAAAAATGCTACTCCAACAACAAAAAAATGCTACTTTCACCACCCCCGTGGTTGAATTAGTTTTCCACTATTGTAAAATGTACATTTGAAACATCGCAGTCACTTTTTTTTAACAATTGAATTGTTAAATCAGCAATCCATTTTTTCCGTGTACCGGGATAAGGCGCGTTTTTCAGCTCGTCCGGCAGCTCAACATTCAACGGCCGGCGCTCAACACTCATCGGATTACCGGCGCCCGCTCATTTGTCGGGCGAAAACACTCGGTGGCTCGATCAAAGTGTCGGAACGCGGAATTGGGTGGCGGGAGATAATGGTCGCGAGGCTTGTTTGGCTAAAAGCGCAATCAGCCGAGCTGAAATGAGGGAGTTTTTGCCGGAAGAGTTGCCGGGCAATGGGCATGGAGAGCTAAGTTGTGTCTCCGCTGATTGGCTGATTAGCTGTCGGTTATTGCAAGTTTCGCACTCGCGGTGCGGTGGCGTAACAGGGGATTTGCTCGGAAATTTGTTGGTTGAGCAGTTTTTTCAGAAGAAAGCTGTAGGAGCTGTTCTGTGTCTGTAGGAGAATGAGGCTTCTGGAATGTATGTGAAGAAAAAAAATCCGCTGATATTAACTGAACTTTCGGACCTTGTGATCGCCAGAATCATCAGGATTGTCGAACTGAACTTTCGGTTCCGGCATGAGAGTTTCAGGATACGTGACTTTGAACTTTCGTTCATGGGTTACTTTCGCCCAAAAATAATCTGGAATAATTCCTGTAAACTGAGCGCAATTTCTACTACTCAAAAATGCGATAAATGAAAATTACTGCATACGTTTCTTCAGAAATTGAGAATACTATGCCTATGTAAATGCTGCCATTGTGAGCGATCATAACTTCCTCCGATGGGAATTGTGTTTCGGGTCTACATCCGTTGGTTCTGCCTATCATATTCCATCGCAAAAATTCGCCTTACATACTAGCAGAGTCGACCCGCGGATTATGCTGCGCGTTAGGGCAAAACGTCGTATGAACATTCGAGAGTTGCCAAATTTCCTTCGATAAAATGTTTATTTTTTTAGGAAAGTTAAGAATATTCTTCCATGAAATTTTCAGAGACTCTAGAGAAACTTACGAACAAAATTATCTGAAAAATTGGAGGGAAAATATTCATGAGTTTACCAGGAAATTCGTGTTTTACCTTAGGAAATTAGGCAACGCCTAAAGGCTCATACGGCGTTTTTCCTTAGCATAGTATGGTATGAGCTCACCTTGAGAAGTGCTCAAAGAGGCTCGGACAGGAGCCTCAACGGGAGCAGAAGCGCGCGGGAGTTGCCCCTCGGTGCGGACCATATAGGGCTACTCGCTACTCGCTGCGAATGGCGAATTCTTCGCCGGGGCCCCGGGCCATGCTTTCATAACCTCACTTTCACGTCGCCCCGACTCGACTCGCTGCAGTTGCTCGCGCGAGTGGACGCCTTCGCCATTCATCGGGTCGCGTCTTCGTTTTTATTGCCGACCAACGACGAGCGTCATAGTTGCAGTCGAGATTACGCGAGTCCGCGACTCCCACGCTCAAGCCCGGATTCCGAGCTGGACCGTTGAGTGGTGAGCTTCCGCGCAGTCCATCGTGGCTTCACCACTTCACCCTAGGTTACATTGATTTCTTGGATGGGGAAAATATATTTTAGAACTTCGAACTAACAATTTGAGCAATGATATCAGGCGCGGTAAAAGTTAAGTTCGGAGGTCAACACTGCCGTGCTAAGGAAGAACGCCGTATGAACATTTGAGAGTTGCCAAATTTCCTCCGATAAAATGTTTTATTTTTGAGGAATGTTATGAATATTTTTAATTGAAATTTTCAGGAACTTTAGATGAAATTGGGAATAAAATTATCTGAAAAATTGGAAGGAAAATATTCATTAGTTTACCATGAAATTCGTGTTTTATCAAAGGAAATTCGGCAACGCCTGAAGGTTCATACGGCGTTTTTCCTTAGCACGGCAGAACACTACTATTCGCCTAATGTTGGTTGATGAGCAACTTGTTGAGCAAAAAGTCAAATAAAATTCGCTTAATGATGATTGATGAATGTCGGTGGAGCACTAGGCTGAGTGAGCTTTTGCAAATTAGGTAAGAATTGTGAAGCGAACTGCTCAACTTTTTGGTTGACTATTGAGTCAGATCGAGTCAATTCATCAAACTACATCAATATTATCATTGGGCATTCCTAGCAGTTGACTTTCGGTGACAACTTTTACACTGACAGGGAAACAATAGAAAATACAGCGTCTCTGATTAAGGGGACTTTGAAATATTTTACGAAAATTTTCGCGATAAAATAACTATTACAAAAATTTTGAAAGTTTTTAGACCCTTCCTTTTTTTCCCATCCACAGTGCAAATGGACGCAGAAGTGAAAACAAAAATAAAAAAATCAGAGAAAATGTGAACCATACCGGTTTGAAGATGAGTCAGATCTGGAGGAGATAATGTATGACCCTTACCTGAAACAGAAAATAAAATGAAACAAATTAGAAAAAATGTATGAAGATAATTTATGTTTTCCATGAGGTAAATGTAATTTGAACGGAAAACCATTAGTGATATGGCATAGATGTCATCTCCCTGCTCCGTCAATTAGTTTCTAATCGGTATCCAGATGGCACTGATATCACCAACTGCCGATGAGAAAGGCTCTCGTTCTTTCAAAACGTCCGCTCAAAGGCCTTCTTGAGCCACCCAACCCGGACCGCTCCATGTCTGACCATAAAAATGTATTCGCTTACTTTTGCGCTAGTCCACTGCCAACTCGCCTTGAAATCAATACGTGAGCGTCTATAAGTCTTACAAAGAAAATTGATAAATTGATAACAAAACGTGCGTCGAGCTTTATTTATGCGGTCAGCGTTCCAAATCCCATTCTGCAACGTGACACTGACCGGTCCGAGGGAAAACTCCTACTTGGTTACTGGTAGATGAGACTCCAGATAAGATAGTCGCTTTATTAAATGAGTTATATTGAAGATCAAAGGCGCTGCGGTGAGGAAAATCCACGTGGATTGTAAAGCTTTAGATCTTGTTTAAGTTTTCTTCTTTCCTAGTTGTTAAGTCGCTGCAAGTTCTTGCAGGATGGAGTTATGTGGGGCCCTGGCCCTGGTCCTTAAACTCTACCTTTTGTCTAAAAATTGTATCATTTATGAATTGAGGCATTTTTCAGTAAAAGGGCGTATTATTCTTCTTTTCTAGTTGTTAAGTCGTTGTTAAAAGTATTTCCTCTTAGGATTCCTAGATATCCCGAAAATGACCCCTTGTGCGGTAAATTTTTGAATTAGGGAGCGCTACTTGACTCTTTGAAACCACCTCCAAATGCTACTCCCTGAAGTTGTGATATTCGCAGCCCAAAAAAGTGACCTACCTCTAAGAAAATATATTTTTCAGCATAAACATTGAGGATGCGGCGAGAAAGAAAATATAGTCCAACATCAGTAAGATTAATGTTTCCAGGAAGGGAGACTTCATCGAAGCAGTTCTCTGCCGTGCTAAGGAAGAACACCGTATGAACATTCGAGAGTTGTCATATTTCCTTCGATAAAATGCATATTTTTGAGGTAAGTTATTAATATTTTTTCTTGAAATTTTCAGGAACTTTAAGTGAAATTACGAACAAAATTATCTAAAAAGTTGGAAGCAAAATATTCACAAGTTTACCAGAGGATTCTTGTTTTGTTGAAGGAAATTTGGCAACGCCTGAAGGTTCATACGTCGTTTTTCCTTAGTACGGCAGCTCTGGAGCCTCGTAGGAATACAAGGTGTCAAAAAGTGAGGCTGTTATGAAATTCCTCGAGTGAAGACAAAGCACACGTCTGAATAACATTCAACAGAAACTGGTGGCGCCAACATTGCCCAACTTGCGCTTTTTACAGCGAGAACAGGGGAACGCACTCTGCGCCGTTCCAAAGGTGGAATTATAGTGAAGTGGCCGCGCTACTGGAATAAACAAAACGTCCGAGTCCACGCGAGGTTTCTGTCGGAGTTGAGTGGTTTTGCTCGATCGGGCAGCATTTGTTTCGGAAGAATCCAACAGGTAAGCTATTGACCGAGCATCAGAACAAAAAACAAACAAAACCCGGAGCACAAACAAAAAACAAGTGCCGTGAATACTCGACACCTGAGGCTGGTGTTTGATGAGCTTTGTTGAATGTTTGATGCTGCGCTGATGGTATTAATTTCAGAATCGCGGAAGAGCTCACCTCGTGTTGCCAACTTTTCCGGATTCTCGTTGATTCTCCATCAATCACGGTCAAAAACCACAAGGAGAGTTATTTTTTTTACGTTTTCTTACCAAATTACCAAACATTTCTTGTTTCTCGAGGAATTTTTTTTTTTTGGAGGTCAAAATCAAATAGAACTATCTGATCCTATCAAATTTTTCCCACCAAAAATAACAAATATTCCCTGATTTTAAAATTAGGGCCCGCCGTTTTGCGTAAAAACAAGCTACCATTTTTAAGTATATCAGGAATTACTAATTTTCTTTAAAATGTCAGGGGGTTGCTGGTAATTTGACTACTCGCAGTAGTGTCAACGTGTTGCTTTAAAGAAAACCCCGTAAAATACTTGAAAAACAGATAAAATCACCGAGATTGAGGCTATTTATCGATTTTGACATCATCTGTTCACAGTCCTTAGACATTCATTGCATGGTCTCGAAAATACCCCATCTCCCGGCTGGAGCCAGGCGCACGGAAAAACAAATATCTGTAAATTTCGACTTTATCCCCGGCTGATTTTAGCGCCGTAAGTGTAGTTGCAGCAACCAGAGTTTAGCTGGTTCAGCTACATTTCTTTCAAGCTCGACTATATCTCTGGTTGGCGCAACTATACCCATGACGCCAAAATCATCCGGGAATCAAGTCGAAATTCTCATACCTTTTTTCCCGTGCGGACCTGACAACGAGGCCGAAATCGATTAAGGATGAGAGACGTCTCGGCCCGGAGGTGGGACGGGTCGAGGGGGGCGCGGGGGCGGGCGATTTGCCACGGCATCGTCTCGGCAGGGGGTCCCGGAAAAATAGGGGCTCGTCGGATCGTCCGCGCCCGATGCGAGATTTCGGAGCTTGACAGAAACGCCAGGCCGGGCCGCGCTGGGGCCGCGCGAGCATGAGCCGGCGAAACTGGGGGCCCGGCCCCGGCCAGCTCGGTTCAACGCCCCGTCGCCCCTGCCCCGAAGCGAAAAAGACCCCTCCCCCCTCTCTTAGAGGTCGAAAAAGAGGTAAGGAAGAAGAAAATCTGTGGGCGGGTGCGGATGATATTCCTGGCTGATTTTGTCGCTTATGGTTAAAGCAGCAGTATTTCTATCCATCAACTTATGATGAGTTCGATATAGTCACAAAACTACGGGCTGACTATTGAAAGTGATGGACAAAGCGATAGACGAAGAATTAAAATATGGACGAAGAAACAAACCTATCGGTTAAAGAGGGTGATTGTCTTAGACTAAAAGGGGAAAAAATGGACTAACTGGACTATACTAGTCTAGACTGTGGACTAGACAATCCCTGCAGACATGTTTTTTTATGGATGAGATACAAATTTCAGCTCCTAACAGCAAGCTGTGGTCGTTTGAGGGTTGCCGTTGGTTAGTTTACTACTTGCTTGTTTGCAACCACCTACCTGCTTTCCCCAATAGAAATTTGCCATTTTTCATTGTTGTTTTCATCTATCGTTTTGCAGATCAATTTTAATGAACAACTCGCTTGGTTGTATTGCTATTACATTATTTTCACCAATTCAAAGAGATATGGTTTCTCGTGATTGAATTTCGTAAAAACGAAAAGGGAAGGGTTGAATTTATTTACTGCCAAAAAATGTCAAGTAAACAATGATCTTGATTTTTAGTTTTCTGCCACTCGATTATTTTTCTGGACGGTGAATGCGGGAGCAGGAAGTAAATTAACATCACTCATAACTCAATATTTTCTGCTCAATTTAGTTATCACACAATCTCATCGATTCCTCTCGGGTCTCGGACACACGCCGAAAATTCCGATTTATTTCGAAGGGAAGGGCCGAATTTTGTCGGCTCTTTTATATGGAGGTGCAGCAACATCCATCGATGAGTCCGAACCGCACCACCGGCCAATCAGAAGCGCTGAGCCATACTCAATTGCATTTTGGACTCGTCCTGAGTAAATATATTTAAGCACGACGGAAGGATCGACAAAATTTCGCCCCAGGACGCCGACGACGGTGAGGGTGACCGGAGGAAAAATATCGGAAAGCTGAACGCCCACGCCTTGCCCTGACGTGGACGCCGGCCTAGATGAACTGGATAGCGGCGGCTACGAGAATGTCGAGGGAGAGATGCGAGACTCCCGAGTTTGGACACGGGACACGGGACCCGGATAAATCGGGGCTAATCGAAGGAAATATCACACTCATATCGCACGGCTTAAGTGCTTCATCATTCATGGATTTCCTGTCCGTAATCCGCGTTTCACGTTCCGCGTTTCACTCTTGTTCCGCGGGAGTCCCGGCTCCGCGTCCACGTTGATAAACGCTCTTTCACCCGCGTTGAGGCCAAATTCACCGCCGAGGCCACGTCGTCCCAGAGGCCAGTTTCAGCAACTAGTAAAATTCCAAGAGCCACACTGGAAAAAAAAAACACATTGGATCTAGAGTTCAGACTCTTAAAAACATCAACAAGAAGAAATACTTTTGATTCAATCGGATTTTGGCTTAAATCAAGAACCAGCCTCCTAATTTGAGCGGATTTTCTTTTGATTTAAGCAAAAATCTGATTGAATCAAGAGTGTTTTTTCTTGTCAATGTTTTCGAGAGTCTGGACTCTAGATCCAATGTGTTTTTTCCAGTGTGGGATCGCCCTAGAAATTTCTCGTTTTTCAAGTGCAATTCGATGAGATTTTAAAAGGTTTCATGAATTCCAAGAAAAAAAGTCGTACATATCAATGTTTCATTGGAACTTCACGGGAGTATTTTGTGAAATTTTGCTTGAGCATGAAATTTTCCATCTCAGGCATGAGCCGATTCAAAATCGTATTTTGATGGTCAAGTTTTACACGTTGGTAAAAAAATGAAGAACAAAATACTAAAGCTGTGACCCGAATGTTGTAACAGGTTACATGATGAAAGAATAACGCTAAGTCCACTATTTTCTGCGGGGAAATCAAAGCCAGATAAAACCAAAAGATTATTAGAATTAGAGTTCATTTTACTCTCATTATTTCTATTTCTTTTCTTTTCCTTTGTTCTGATTTATCCACAAAAGAGTGTTTTCAAGTAAAGGCGGGTGTATAGACCCCCTGGACCGTCTTCTACACACGCTTTTTTTCGATTTCTGAACACCTCAGATTTTCTCCTGTCGCATCACCATTATGAGAGAAGGTGGATCCTCCACGACTTCATCGACACAGTGCATTAGGGTTCCGAAAAAGTAAGAATAAGAAGAAAGAAGAAGAAAGAATAAGGAGAATAAGAAGAAAGTAAATAGAGAAAGTAAGAATTGATTTTCCCATTTTCGAGTTAAAAATTTGGCATCGATGTGCGATGGCTGTTTATTTTCAATTGGCCGCCGCCTTCGGCCCCAAGATCAAGATCAGTGCCGAACACAATGGGAAGGAACTTAAAGCCCTGAACTGCACTCCGGTCACTCTGATAAGACCAACAAAAGTTCGGACTAATAACGATTCAAGCGAGTCAGTTTAAAAAATTACCTTCACAAATGAACCACCAACCACGTGGATAAGGGAACGAACTTTCTCGCGGCGCGGCGCACCCGTAAAGTCAGATGCACCGAAAAAGTTGCCTGTTTTACATCGATGCACGAGAAAGCTTCGTGCTTTTTCACCACGGATAACCTATGTTTAAACGATCAAACTACGTCGATAAGAATGGTATACATGTTGATTTTCGCCCATTGAATTAAAAGGCACCTCTACCTTTAGATCGACATAAGTTGCGAACAGAGTATCGAATTTCTTTTTCCCTGTTCGGGATTTCTGTAGATCAAAATGAAGAGGCGATTCTTAATTTTGATGGTAAACGCTCAACGGTCTCATCGGTGGCCCATTATGATCGGCTTTGTTCGAAGAGACAATGAGGCCTCTTTTTTTCACTGAATCCTGAATGTCAAGGGTGTTCTGAAGTTTTCCGATCGAAAGCTCCTCTACTAAATCAGAGCATATGTGCTGTCATTTTCTGTTACTACTGGGTAATTTATGCGCGGTAAAAGTTCAAAATTTTAAGACGCTTATTTCATGAAAAAAATAAAAAAATATCTTCATTTTGAACCGTTTCTAAATCAATCAGTTCTTAATTAAAACTACGCCAAAAATAGAAAAACAGGTTTTTCTGTTTCCGATTTTGTGAATTTAATTCTAGAATAAATTTCTGCAAAACCAAAGCAGTCTTCGTGAAATGCTTCACAGGTATAGTCTATTTACATACAGAGATTTCTCGGCTCTGATTCACGGACAACCCCTTGTTTGATCAGTGACTTAGCAGCGATAATTAGGTGCGTGATGAATATGCATAAAACTTCGACACTTATGACTCTTAGCACTGGTGACTTATAAGACACCTGAGACAAGTGGTGCGGCGAAGCCGGCGCCGAAAAAAAAAAATCCGACACCTTCTTCCTGCGATTTGATTTGACTTTATCGGCTATTTTTCCATTTATTTTCTTTCGCAAATTCATATTAATTTAGCATAATCAGAAAGTTTCAAACAAAGGCATCCAGCTGTTGGATGGATAATTAATTTTACAGTCCAATCGAAAGTTTAATTTAAAAGATTACGTAGAGTAATGCGAATTTAAAATTGACTAAACTTATTGATTCATAAACATCTAACATGAAACTGCGCTATAACCGATGTTATTTAGTTGTGTCAATGATTCATTTGTTTAGTTTTTTCTTTCTTTCTTTCCCTCTTTTTGGGTAGCATTCTCCCACGGAAACACGATGATATGACACCCGAAGATAACGCATACAACCGATTATGACCCCTCCTAGCGGAAAAATTGTGGTGCTTGAATCGGAGGAAAATAAACAAGTTTGAAATAAAATAGTTCGTTTATTACTTGCTAGAGCTTTGGTCTCGTCGAGTGGAAATATACGCGAACTGATAGCACCCGTGACTAGAATTCAGCCAACTCCTGACAGCGTAAAATTATCTGAAACAATCCACTCCATCCGGAAGATAGCGCCCGATAAAACAAACGTCTCGAAATTTTTTTACGACTCCCATTCACGCGCGCTCGTTCGACTCGACCAAGAGTCTTGGATGAGCCAATCATGAGGGGCCTATAAATATTTCGCAATGTATTTACTTCTCAGGGTAATAATAGGTGTTGTGAAGTATTTATGGTTGCTGCTTGCTGGAATGTACGAACAATTTGCGATTGCGGAAGGCAAGGACCTTGTCAAAAATTCAAATTTTGTCACTCTCAATATGACACTTGAGAGCATAGAAACGTCTGCCTCTTCAATTGATATTTTAGGAGCTGAGTCGCAGTTTTTTGTTGCATAAGCATCTGTTCCTAAAGGAAATGTTGAAATATTTATTGGGAACCTTAGCAAACATTTTTCTACACATTCTACATTTTTTCTGATTCCCCAACACTGGAGAAAAATTCTCTTGGATCCAGAGTCCAGACTCTTAAAATATTTGACAAGAAAACATTATCTTAATTCAATTGGACTTTCCTTGAATTAAGAGGAAATCGGCTTAAATTGAGAGTTTTGGCTCTTGATTCAAGCATCTTGTCAAATTTTTTTAGGAGTATGGCTCTGAACTCCGGTTTCAAGAGACAATCTCTTCCAGTATACCTGAGAAAAGTTCAATAGTCTGCGATAAAAAATGAATAAAGGTACGCCTCTCAGGGTCTCTTCAATTTTCCATTTCTCTTCAAAACATTTCATCCTACTACTCCTTTAAAATTTTCGGAAAAAATCTGAACACAAAGGAGAAAGCATCAACCAACGAAATTTCTCATAATAGTTAATCTTTTGGTAAAAATTTAAATGGCGCAATGGACATGCGTAATGTACTTCCACATTCACAAAAATTTCCAATTCGGGACGCTATAGTTGCGTTAAAAAGGAACAAATTGAATCATCAAATATATTTATTGGTTAATGGTTTACTAGATATAGACTGACTTTGATGCGATTTTTTTCAGGCAAGACCAGGGCGCGTGCCTTGTTGGCGCAGTGGAACACCCTGACATAACGCGTTCATGTCATCACACGCCTGGAATTATGAGCCGGGCCTCACCTTACGCGTGCCGATAGTTTTCACGCATGTTATCTTCCACCGCCCACGAAATTGCCATTTTCTCGAAAAACATTCTTTTTATTTAAAAAAACTCATGTTGAACTTCAAAACCCGAAGAACAAATTGGCAACATTACAGGACCCATCAAGCCGAAGCTGTTTAATTTACACTAAAATACATCAATTTTACATTTACACTATACGAAAAATGTCATATTTTCTTGCAAGATCTTACAGTAGTGCCAGTGGATCGCACCAATTTTACAACCGGTGGAATAACGCGCCTGAATACGAGCGCTGCCGTTTCGTTTCAAGTATTCGGATTTTTCAACGCTTTTCGAGGGGGAAATTAAAAAATTACGGGTCGATGATGCGACGACGCGTTCGAACGGTAATAACACGTGCACAAACCCGATAACACGACCGTTTTGAGCGTCTTTTCAGCAGGAGCGTTCAGTTCCGAAAACCGGGAATACGACGGAGATAAGTTTAATTTTGAAACGAGCGTCCCGAAAATGGGATGGTGGGTTTCGAAACTGGAGATAAGAGGTCCGGAAACTGTAGCAGTTCGGGCCGTAATTGAGGCCATAACCACCTATACCTTATGTAGATTGTATTGCTTGTGGATGGTTATTCTTCCTATGGCCTTAATTATTATGAGTGAGTAGGGCCTATTTTCTGGATGATTGGTTCGAGTGCCGGGAGTGTCAACCTTGTCGAGATGGCCCGGGAGCAGATCTTTAAACATTCGTATCGTTAACGTGTCGTAAAATGAACAAAAACTTCGAAGAGCGTGACGGGTTTAAAATTTCCCGCCTTTTCCTTGACTTTTCAAGATCTTAGAGAAAATTTTCGGACTTCTTGCGCTTGTGGAGCATCGCGATGCTTTTCACGATACACATTTAGCGCCAAATTTGAGCTATGCCGGTTTCAGTATGCATGCTGTCATGGCGGGTCCAAAATTTCTAAAAAAAAACTGAACAAGAAAATTCAACGTATCGCCGGCTAAATACGGAAAATGCGTTACTCAATTGCAACCTTAATTCAAGCCTCAAGTTATATTTCAATTTCTCAAAGGAAGACTATTGAAAATGTTGTCTTGTAATTTTGGGAGACTTTAATTTGACCGATAAAAGAAGCAAATTTGCGGAAAATTGTAACAGGAACCGTTTGTTAATTTTCCTCTGAAAAAATAGAGCATGCGCGGAGCCTTGTCGCAATGTGAAATACGCATTTTCGGCTTCTAAGCCGGGCTAAATTTAGGAGAAAAATAACACGTCGTCACTTCGGTAAATACGGGAGGTAAAACACAAAGTAGCCCAAGACTTCGAATGATTTTGGGGAGCCCAAGTTTTCCTATAGTTTCAATGCTAAATTCAACGCAAACTGTAAAGAAATTAATACATAATTAAATTGATTTGCGCATGACTTCCTATACTAACCGAAAGTGACAAAAAAAAACACAAGAAATTTTTCTCAGCGTAACTTCTCCCCGACTCTTCGCGAATGAGTAAAGCCTACTGATTTTTCCTGCCCTTTCAAGAACGTGTCACTCTAAGTTCGAATCCGCGTATTTGTCTTAACACTGGAAAAAAAAACACATTGGATCTAGAAGTCCAGATTCTTGAAAACATTGACAAGAAAAAGGACTCTTGATTCAATCAGATTTAAGCTTAAATCAAAAGGAAATCCGCTCCAATTAAGAGGCTTGGTTCTTGATTTAAGCTTAAATCTGATTGAATCAGAGTATTTTTTCTTGTCGATGTTTTTAAGAGTCTGGACTCTAGATCCAACGTGTTTTTTTCCAGTGATGAGAAAAAAAAGGGGGGGGGGGAGTAGAGACTTGTCTAAAAATTTGCAACTAGATAGGTAACGTCGTGTAAACGAAACTGGGAACAAAAGCGTGGAGGATTTAATTGACGGTGGCTACTCGTGAGCTTTCAGGTAAAACAACTGAAGGAGCAAAAACGCGAGCAAGTTGCATGTCACGCGTGCTTACATCTTCATGCCGACGGAAAGCGCAAATCGCCTTCGCAGGTCACTCGCTCGCAACTTGCACTGGGTTTCAAGGCAGGTCGGACTCTCGCTCAAGCGCGCGCCACGCCGCACTGAGGAACAAACCTTTGGAGGAGGTCGGACACGACGTTTTTTATATTTAAAATTCCAAATTTTATTGTATATTTTGTAGAATTATACATTTTTGGGCGGAAATTATATGAGAAACATTACGAGAAAAACAATGGAGCCACTTTTAAACTTTTAGATTCTGTATTTACAAATATGTGAGCTTTTAAAGTTTCCAAAGCATGTCCAACTTCCTCCACTGACTGACACCACTGTGCGCCGCCGCGCGCGGTGAGCTCGCTCTCATAATTACCGATATCCCGCGCGAATTCAAGCACTGTTGCCAACATTGGAAAGAAATGCATCAAACACATACAAATATTCTTGCAGAACGGTAGTTGATAAGAATATATCACTAAAGAACATAGTTTTGGAAACCCTACTCATTGTGACGCGTTGTGTACACTGACATTAATTATTCTGATAAATTAATTAATCTGTTTGCCGAGTCCATCGTTCATGTGCATAAGACGTGAGAACTTGCACTATGATGACGTCACAGGAAACGAATAACTACGGGCACTCGCAAAAAATTACGCGACCAACTCAAGGCGCACGATATGCAACTAAACTAACTTTACGGTAATGCATGAAGTCTCATTGAAATTGAAGGCGCATCGGGCGAAAATTCATCATGTTTCACAGCATCACTAATTGGACTACGTTTTGCAATTTGAAACTATGAATTCTAGCCCAGTTTAAAAACAACGTATGTGCCGTTAGTTTCCCTATGCACATAAGTGTTTTTCCAGAAGAGCCAGAATTTATAGTTCCGAATTGCAAAATGCAGTCCAATTAACATCTGTTTATGCAGGGCTCCTGAAGTCAACAAAAAAACGAAATCCGGGGATTAGTATGAACTTTTCAGAGGATTTCAGCAAGTTTTTTGGAAACCTTAACCTATAAATATAAGAGCTTTTAATGATTTGTTTAGAATTTTCACAAAGATTATTATGAGGAGTACTTAGAGGCTGCTAACGTGGAAGAAGTTTTCCTTCGAAAAGGAAACGCGAATTCAGTCCTTATGAAAAGCTACCACGGAATCGCATTTTTCAAACATATTCGATGGGATATTTTTTATTGCGCGGCAACTACCACGGGGCTACACTTCTTTGATATCTTCTCAGAACCCCCCCCCCCCCCCCGGGAGAGCCCCTTCCCTCCAGAATGCTATTTGCGGAGATGCGTTCGCGTGCATGTGCATCTGTAATGGGCGCTGGGCATGGAGGTTATCTGATAACAAGACTCACTCGGGCCACGGTTGCTGGGTGTCGCGGAAAACGACTTACGTCCCGTTTCGAGTCGACGGTAGATACGCGGTTTTTCCGGAGCGGTCGGCGCCGGCGACTCCGGCCGACCGCTCCCGACCCTAATTCCGCGCTTCCTTTCCCGCTTCCACATTCCGCAGCGGCGCACTGCATCGACCGAGGAAAATGTGCCGAGAAACGTATCGGTTTGCGCATCGTACGCATCGGATATGCAACCCACAATTCAGAGCGAAATTGTTAGGACAAATGGTGTAGAGAAGGGTCGCCGAAGGCAATTTTAATGGAGGGGCTTGAAATTTCGACGACTTTGTTTTAACTCTATTAAATACTTCCTCTTCAATTTTCACTAAAATTTTAAGTACACGTCCACACTGGAAAAAAAAAAAAAACACATTGGATCTAGAGTCCAGACTCTTATAAACATCGACAGTAAAAAATACTCTGGTTCAATCGGATTTTTGCGTAAATCAGAGAACCAATGCCTCTTAATTTTGAGCGGATTTCCCTTTGATTTAGGCAAAAATCTGATTGAATCAAGAGTATTTTTTCTTGTCAATGTTTTCAAGAGTCTGGACTCTAGATCCAATGTGTTTTTTTTCCAGTGTACGATGTGTTTGTCCATTCTCATTTACCAGGTGCAGAGTGTGGGTGTCAGGTTACAAGCCTTTCGTATACTGGTACAACTTAACTTACAACACGTGTATTGAGTGTGCATGACTGTAGATTTCTGTCTGAGCAAAGGTAAAAACCAACCGACGCTTCTTCGCAAGAGACAAAAGAGGAGCCTGAGAATTTCCTCTATCGACCTTGGTACGCGTAAGTTTCAGCCGTACTCGCTCTAGAATTTCAACCACCACAGACACCATTAGCACTAGTGTTTTATCGCGGAGTTCGACGGACGGCCGGGCTCCCGAAAACATTCGGTCGGGTATCAATTTCCGAAACGACATTTTTACTATCACGGAAGGATTACATGGCGCCTGGTGTCTGCCTCCATTGTTTGCTCCCCGATTTATCATGTGGTTCAAGGACAGACGCCCAAATGTATGTCATTAGTGCTGATGGCTCTCTTATCAGAGCTGGTCAGTGAAAACCCTTTCTCCGTCTGTAAGGACGTGATATAATTGGATTCTTGTGTTTCTTCTGCCCCTCCTCCACCTGGCACCCGTCTGATTGAAACCCCTTCACGGTAGCCAACAACTTGAGACAACATCTTTTCGCGACTAAGGGAAAAAGGAGTTATTGGTCCGTGAATGAGTATGACAAAAGATTTCGTTTTGTTTACCAATATTGTGTTGGGGTGAGAAAAAACTTCACAACTATTAATCATTCGCGTGTGTCCTCTTAAGGTTTTCGTCCTGTTCTTTTCAGGGTTGCAGATTTTAGCACAGTACTGATCTGCACCCAAGTCTGGCCGAAATAACTAAAAGTTAATTATTTAACAATTCATTTCATAATGTTTTTTCAATAATAATTCTTAATATTTCTGGATGAACCAATGGTTTTTTAATGTTCCGGTTAAAATGATTTGTTGTTGTTGTTTTGTTTTGTTTTTTTTTTTTTTTGGAGGGGTAACATTTTATCAGGTAGTTACGACTAGGAATGGGGTCGGTCGATAGCGACCTCACCCGAAAGGAGGAGAATAATTCTCTTTTTACAATTATTCTACTTCTCCCTGATTTCCAGAACAGATACGTTGATTGAGACATTGACCGATCGATTTTTTTTTATTTTCCCCTTTTATTCTTTTTTTCCTTTTTTATTAGACAAAGATCATTTGCATAGGTAGCATCCGGCATTTGAATAAAATATGAGTTGATTTCTCACACACTAGAGTATAGCTTGAATTTTCACCGGATGGAAAAAACCCCAAATTTTCCTAGTTCTTTCAGCATTTTCCCGTGAGAAAGGCACGTCGAGCCTAAACACCACAGTCCAGTAAGATTAGGCGGATGTTGAGCGAGGCGAGGCGAGGCAATCGTACACATTTTTTTTTTCGACAAGCCAATTATAATATCATGCGTTTGAGTCGAGGCTCTTGGAATGTGTGGACTGAAGAAACCTGGCTTTGTTTGAAGACGAATTCCGTTTCATTTTTTTAATCAAGAGTCATCGTAATAAACATCGAGTGACGTCACAATTACGTATACCCACTCAACCCGAGCGAAATATTTTCATCGTCGATCGACTTCCTCGTGGTACCTCGAGCGTCGCGTCGCGTCGATTTCGTAACCGTTGTCATCCTCGCGACATTTAACGGTGATTTATCAAGTACCATTGAATGAACAGCCGGTCAAAAGTTTCCGTGTTTGGTTTCTAAAAATAGTCCAAAAATTTCGTTTCTGTTAAAGGGAGGCTCCTGCTTTTAAAATCTTAAAATAACCCGTCATCGTTCTGTAATCGATACTAGTTTTTTTGTGTGGATTATTTCAGAAAAAATCCTGGTATCGACGAGACTAGGTAGAAAAGACCCCGTTATTTCTAATATTTTCCGGCTCGCATTCCAATAGGTCTCAATTTTTCGAGGTTATTAATAGACTATCATATTCATGATTGTCTCCACCCATGATACGGTTTCAGGAACAAATCCTGACAACATTTTCTTCAATTTTGTGTGGATTACCCTGCGATCGATTATTGTTGCAAACTATTTTATACATGCATGATCACAGTTATCTGTAATAAAAAAAGTCTCAGCTGTTTCTCCAAGTATATGATACATTTAACCGAGGTAACCAGAATTGTGGTCACCGGTTAACCTCCTTCGGATTGTCGACAGTACTTAGAAAATGGAAAGCCCAAGGAAATAAATCGTTTCCATAAACGTACTTATAATATGTTCCTTTCAAAAATTCGACAAAAACAATGAGATACAGATGAAATTCGGGGAACTTGTGTTCGCCATTCGTATACTGTGTGGTCTTTGATGAATTCGAGAAGGTTACTGTATCTTGTGATCTCCATTTGGTGTCTCTGTCCGAGAGGATGCAGGTGTAGGTGTGCACCTTTTCTTCCCAGCAGATGTGGCTTCTTAAAATGACAACGCGTCATAGAGCATTTGTAAATAAGGCAATATCCCCTTCCCCCTGGCCACCTTATTTTCAGAGGCTCTTAAACCACCTAAGACTAGTCTCCTCTTTGGTGTATCTCTATGCTTAGTTGTAAATTTCCTCCCCATTTTGGCCCAAGCATTTTTACTTTTGAAAGGTCAATTGGGAAAATATATGTTCTCTCAGCTCTGTTCGACAGAAAAGCGTACAGTCGTACTTTACACCTCCACCCAACTCTGTGAAAATATGAGTTAGGAACTCACCTTATAGACAATCCTAATCTGCTTTCGCTAATCCAAATTTTGATATTCTATGCAATGTAAGGAACTGCTGCACGTAAAGGCACAAAAAAAGTCGCGAGTTTTGGAGAAATTACTTTGTGTTTTTGTAGAGAGTTGTACGTTCAACACTTTGATTATGGCACGTGGGCGAACACTTGCTTGGTCTCCGAAGAAAGATTCGAAGAGTTATTTCACTGAACTTCAAATTCCGGGAAAGTTGAGCCGGCAACTTAGCCGAATGCAAGTTGGGGACTTCGGAAGACACGTGTTTCGAAACTAAAAATCACTGTTTTGGCGGGAGCCTTGAGCGTGGAGAATCACTTTCAGAATCACGAAAAGTTGCAGTATCAACAATATTCACAAAAGCCGATTCCAAAGCTCAATTGAAGATATGAACTGGCACCAGATAAAGTTGAATTCGATCAACAAACGAGTCTCCGGAAATCAACAGAATTATCAACCGGAAAATTTAAATTTAGTTTTGATTGCGAAAGAATTCAAGCACCAAGTTCGAGGAAACTTTTTGCAAAAATTTAAAAAAAATCCACGAATCCTGCAGACGAAAAGTTCAGTTTCAAAAAAATACCCGGAAACTTTTTCCACTGATGCCGAAGAACTTTTAGTGAAAAAATCGTAAAAATCTCGCGTTGGCCAAAATGACCACTTGTGTATATGCACAAATATTACAAAAAATGATACGATATGCACCATAAGGGCAAACAATCAGGCGGTAAATTTTAGCCGGTTAATCCATTGGTCACGTTACAAAATCTCGGAGAAAGCAACTCAAAATTCTGAGCGCAAACTCGGTCACTGGGCTAATCCACTATGGAAGATCCAAAATGTAAACAAACTCGTGAACGTAAACACTCGTGTAAACACCGGACGCGCACGTGCGGGGAACGGCTGCGAGGTATCTCGACTACCGCGGCGCGCGTCGCGGGATGGGCGCTCGGCTCGGGGCGACGCTGGCGCGATCTCGCGGAGCCCGGGAGAAGCGCGGCGCATGGGCGAGATTGACGCTTAACCTTCCGCAGCATTCCCACGATTGGATTCCGATCCCTGGACCTGGAATGCGGGGAATAATTATGCACTGCGCATGCGCACCTGGGCCCGGACTCGCCATCCGCGACGCAACCGGCTCCCCCGCTCAAGTTCGCCGTCGTCTTTTGCGCAGGGTTGGAGCTGCTGCGTCGTCGGAAGAGACGAGGATGAACCCTCCGCTGGTGTCTCCGCGGTAAACATATTTTTGTTGCTGATTGGTCCAGCGGAGATCCGAAGACAAGAAGAGACTCTTCATTGGTACCGTGACACTGGTGGAAGCTTTTACCTTCGGGACTTCAACATTGAAGTGTTGGTCGACCTTGTGGGTGAGTGTTCAGCAACATGCACTGGAAAAAAAAACACATTGGATCTAGAGTCCAGACTCTTAAAAACATCGACAAGAAAAAGTACTCTTGATTCAATCAGAATCTAGCTTAAATCCAAGAACCAAGCCTCTTAATTTAAGCGGATTTCGTTTTGATTCAAGCAAAAATCCGATTGAATCAAGAGTATTTTTTCTTGTCAATGTTTTCAAGAGTCTGGACTCTAGATCCAATGTGGTTTTTTTCCAGTGTGTTGAGCTGTTGACCAAAGTTTAGTAAAATTGTTTGACTCATTACGTTACTCGAAGACTATCATCAACCTGGTAGGGAGATCCATAGCTATACAAAAAGGGGAATGACTGCGTCACAATTGTCCATAAGGATCCCGGAGGTAAAAGTTTTCACCTGTCGTCGAGAGGCCAATGGAGCCTATTCTTGTCTCTGGCTGGCTGGGGTGGTCTCAGGTCGTCAGAGTCAGAGAAAATATTTTCTGGAGATCCCACAAGAACAATGTAAGCGATGTAATCGAGTGAGGCAAAAGCTAAGTTAGGAAGTCAACGCTATTTTCCGCCTCATGATGATCGATGTGCAACTTCTTGAGATAAAAATTAGATGAAATCCGCCCAATAGTGACTGATGAATTCTAAATTCGCCACTTTGCTAGACGTGTTTTCGCAAATTATGTTGGGATCGCTAAACCGTTTGGTCAACTCTTTAGTCTTTAGTCTTTAGTCATTAGTAGGCGAATCTGAAGGGTGACCTTCGAAAGTACCTTTCACACTGCAGGGAAGATAACAGTGGGGGGCCTCTAAAATATATTATCTGTGGCATTATTTTTGCGAGAAATTTTGCGAGAGTATTTATCGGTAGGAGTAATGAGAAAGTTCAAAATTTCACCATCGATAAATTCATCGAGTCTCAGCACATGGGGGGGAAAAATGTATCTATTTTTTAAAATCTCTCTACGTTGCTACGTCGCGTTTAAGTCTCCGAAAAATTAGAGTACCTATATTGAGAGAGTATGGCCACTGGGGTTACCACCTCTGATTGGCTAAGCCATCTTAGGCTAAATGGAGCCCTTAGGACCCAAAAATGGCGGACGCCATAAATTAATGTAATGCAAAATGACTCAAAATGTAGTTTTCTTTGCTTATCGTAACGAGAAATTTACTCAAATGCACTATTGCGACATCTTTACATATTTTTAAGGCTAATCGTGTGCAATTTTTGAGAAAAATTACCTCAGATGTAGTAAAGTTGGCAGCAAATGCGGTTGGTGAAAACCGTCAAAAGTTGGCAATGACCCCCCTCCCAGCCACAAAAACCAAAACAAAGCACCGCCATTTTTGGGTCCTAAGCCTCTCCATGGGGCCCAGTGGCCATACTCTCTCAATATCACGGAGATCGGTAGATCTCCCCGCCAAGCTAAAAATATAAATATAAGGAGAACAACCAAATAAAACCTCCCAGAGTAAGACCGGAAAACGCCTTCAAACGACTCTGCAGCAACCACACACACGCGGGGCGATAACCCGATAACCGTCGGTCGACGGTATACATTACAGAAAATATTAGGAATTGCCGATTTTCGCTGCTTTTTAACTTTTATCACCCCGTAGCAAAAAAACTACTCAAAGGATCATGTTTAAATTTGGCATGATGATTCCTCACGATTCAAAGGCCATACCTTTTGGTGTCTGGTGTTTCAAAACTTATTATTAACGGAGATATGACGTTTTAAAGATTATAAAACGCCACCGGACTTCCTTCGTTAATTGCCGATTTTCGCTGCTTTTTAACTTTTATCACCCCGTAGCAAAAAAACTACTCAAAGGATCATGTTGAAATTTGGCATGATGATTTTTCAAGATTCAAAGGTCCCAATTTTTGGTGTCTGATGTTTCAAAACTTATTATTAACGGAGATATGACGTTTTAAAGATTATAAAACGCTACCGGACTTCCTTCGTTTTCTAGAACTCCAGGCCTGGTTATAGCTGCCGATTCTCATTGTTAGCGCGCTTTTTTTATCAAACCAAAACAAAAACACTTGAATAAACTCATTCAGTGTCAATAAAAGAACAATTTGGGAATTTATTCGGAATATATTGAAGTTTAGCGGCTTCTTTCATAAGTTCCCGGGTCGTAAGTTATTTCTGACGCTAGAGTTCGCATGCCATTACGGCACGGCGGCCATTGGCCATTCGTGGTTATGTTATTGTTACTTATCACAGGTGTTCAGTGTCAAGTGTCAATTATTGTCAAAAAACGTGTGAATTGTAATCGTTTTAAAGTTATTAATTCTTTTTCTCTGTAGTTCATACGTTGCTAAATGTGATTTAGTCCTAAATAATCATAGTTCAAGCACTTGAAGCTTCCACCGGATCCCAATCATCTTTGAGGAAACAGCTGATACAGACTACACACCTAGAGCCCCTTTACGTATACTGTTGCTATGCCTTGACTACAGACTAAGCCTTTGTTTTCTCTTACTTATTTTCATCATCATCATGTACCTTTATACCATCATGAATTCTGAGTGGAAATTTTCGGAAGTGCGTGGTTTACCTATTCTTCGGAAAAAGTTGATGGTGTAGCCACATCCAAACATCCGCGTCTCAATCTCAACTAGGTACTAGCCATAAAACCCCATGGTTTATTATTTCATTCCTACTGTACTTTCTACATGTGATTTATAGGAAAGGAATATCTCTTTCTCTCAGGTAACTTATCAAGCATTATAAACGATACCCTCACTTGATTGTGATTCGCCGAGTTGGCAGCTGGTCTCCACAAGCGCAAGTTCTATCGAGTCAATGTTAAGCACTCGACACTGTATTAAACTGATTTGTGACTATGACGATGATATTCTTCTTCGTCTTCCAGATACTGAACATGATTTACTATTAGTTTTCAACGTGGCCTCTAAAATCATGAGTATTGTCTGCATTGAAAGTGTTTCGTATCGCTCATGAAAATCTGTCTTATTCTAGTAAGCGTTGCGTTGTTGAGCTCGCTGAGTGTATGTTTCTATAAAGCTCTTGTATTGTTTTTGTCACAACTCGCCAATGGTGCCATCTGTTATCATGTATTAACGTGTTATTAAGTGGTGCTGATTCAGAGCTGATCAGAAAATTGACATTAGTCTCAACATGCGATGAGCAAGCTCTAACAGCATCAGGCGCAGAACTGATTGCATAATCAAGGACTTTGTTATCATGATGCTTTTCTTTGGGTTGGTATGTTAAGTGCTTAAACTTCTTTGAAATCAAGATGTGCGTGGTTTGATCCCGGCCCTAAGTTATTAAAGTGAACCCAGAATCTGTACTTGCTGAGTCATATTCGCTAATCCCATCTCGTCGCAGCAAAGGGACATGGTTTGAATGCTATTCTCATCAAGCGTCATATTCAAGAAATTACCAAGATCGCCAATTCTTAGCTGCCTTTTCAGAAAGCAATTTACTTACCTTGTCAGTTTGCATAGGTAGCTAATGGCTGTCTCATTCAAAAATCATGGTTCTCCACTGATTTGATATTCAAAAATTTGCGGAGACCATGGATTGATTGTCCACAGCTGTCAATTTCAACACAACACATCAGCCTCTGAATTCTTTTATCCATATACGCTCTCATCCTTCAAATCTTCTACAATATCGCGTGGAAAGAGTTCAATCTCCTGTGAGTATTTATGACATCATGCTTTTCAACTATCCCTCTTCCAGAGCACAGAGTTTTTCTTTTAAGCTCCTTGTCAACCTTGACTTGAAACATGCATTTTCGTTTGAGTATCTGCTTTGCTATAATAAGTTTGGTGAAGGTGCGCATAAGTTAAAAGTGATCTCTTTCCCTCTCCTCAGAAACATTTGAATTCCTCAATCAAATGATTTTTTTTGACATACAAAATTGATCTATGTTACTTCAGGATCTGTGAATAGACTACTCAAGTAGGTAATACTTATTTTTTCATTTAATTCTACCCTGCCTTAAAAACATTTCTCATTAATTCGTTTCTTTTCTAGTTTTTATGGTAATTTTATTTTATTTTTTGAGGGTCAAGGTGCACAATGTCAAAGGATGCGTGTCCATATTTTTGTTAGTGTCCTTGTGCATGCTTTCAAATAGTTCATCACTGTTTTAGCAATACCAGGTACCCATGCTATCACTGGATTTTGCCTGATACATAAATTCTAATTTCCTCAAGGAGTTCATTTCTTTGGAGGCCTAACCAGTGGAAATTATTTTTAAGTATGTTCCTGTAAGACTCATTTCTCAGTTGTTGGGAATCTGAGATCCATTATTTATCCTTTCTTGGCTTCATTTGACTGAAAAAGTATGGCCCCGTTTGATCCGATGTGTTAATTTTTGTGTTTATTTTGTAGAGAGGCACCTAGAGATGAGAGGAAAGGATGGAGGAATAATGAGTTACTCAGAAATTTTTCTCACTAAAAAACCGAAAATTCAGTGTTGGGTAGTTTAACCACGGACCAATCAGAAATTACGTCGTTTTGGAATAGCGTGGCTCTCAAGTCATGTAAAAAAAAAAAAAAAAAAAAAAAAAAAAAAAAAAAAACCTAGTTTGTAAATCTTACTTGAACAATAAAAATACAGGATCGGATGACTTAGCTCATTTAAAAAAAAATGCCCCTTAAGCCATTCTAGAACATTAACCGAAAGCCACGTACGTATTTTCTTGTCAGAATGTACATAGGTTTCTGAGGCAAAAAGCCTCAGGCCGCTCACATCCTTTTTGACGAAATAAGTGCGTAAATGACAATGAAGGCATAATTATGTCGTCTCCAAAAGCGTGTCACTCAAGTCATTTCAGAAGCAAGTCTGGAGTTCTCTTAAGTCTTTTTTGAAAAAGAAATAAGAACACAGCAGCTCAGTATGACTTGATGAATGATCGACAGCTCGGATAAAAGTGGACATCCATGACCTCTAGTCTCTCTTTAAAGGGAAATATAGCATAAATTTATGGAAATGTTTCTAGAAAAAGAAGGAGAATCAAGACAATGAGAAAAAATTTCCTTCTACGCTTTTTTTTCTCGCCCACCTGGTGAAAAAATTACAGCCAGAAAAAAGAATCATCACTTTTTTTAAAGTTTCCTCAGATCTCCCTAAAGGGGCGTCAGGACCTCCCTTACGAAAATCTCGAGACTTCCTCCAGCGATAGTCACTTGAGGAAAGTTGGAGGTGATCCAAACGAGGTCCTCTCAAATCGAGGAAGATGCTAAAATTCGGGCCAATATTTTTATTAAAAATTTGCTTTAAAAATGTCAAGAAATTACATTATATTTCATTAATTAGGTACCTTTCAAGTGCTCATCAATACCTATACCCTATCAGACACTGCAGAAGTTTTCAAATCTCTCTTAGATTGAAAACGAAATAAAAGTAGGTATAAAAATCAGACTATTCTGCTCCTTTTATTTGTTTGTGATCATTTATACGAAAAACTTCATGATATCACACCAAAAACACTTCCGTGTAAAAATGACCCGCCAAGCTAAAAATATAAATATTCGTCGCCTCAAAAGCAATGATATCAAATGAAGTAGACGCCAAGCAGATTTCCTGAATATAAATTGTAAGTTTCTCCTCCCTTCAACATTATTACCGGAAAAACGAAAATTATAGACAAAAAAAAAATAATTTAAAAAAACCGATACAAATTTATCACCTTTTTTTGTACAATTGTACTACAAAAAAAGGTGATAAATTTGTATCCCTTTTTTAAATTATTTTTTTTTTGTCTATAATTTTCGTTTTTCCGGTAATAATGTTGAAGGGAGGAGAAACTTACAATTTATATTCAGGAAATTTGCTTGGCGTCTACTTCATTTGATATCATTGCTTTTGAGGCGACGAATTTATATTTTTAGCTTGGCGGGTCATTTTTACACGGAAGTGTTTTTGGTGTGATAGGTACTCTACGAAAAATACTTTGCTAATTTAATCAACTTTTTGCAAAACCGTACATCACCAAATTGGTGAAACTGATACAAGCAATACAGAATAACCAATCTATGATGTCAGAGGCTAAGACGATTCACACGAGCCGCGCAGCCCGACCGAGACTGGACGACAACCGAGTTGATCCAGGTCAGAACCGCCGAAAACGAGTTGGATAACAGCGGGTTTACTCGCCCGGGAGAAGCCAGCCGGAACGCTCCGAGTATTATCGCGTTATAAATGTCTCCATCGAGGTCTGCGTAGGGATTTGAGGGTCCAGACGATGATGCAAGAAGAAAGGACGAATCGGTCCAAAGACGGAAGCTGGAGTTTAAGTCTCGTCTACGACTGGACGACCGTAAATAATCATTTTTTTTATTGCGATTCCTTGGGTTCCCTCGTAAATTGTGGGGGCACCCCGCCTCGCCGGTGACTAAGTACCTGGTAAAAGAACACCTCGGGTTGTAAATCATAACAGGAGGCAGGAGGGCTTCGCAGCTCGAATTTTGCAGACACGGTTGCGGTTGTCCGAATGCCACGGGGCGCGAGAAAAACAGGGATTTGCTCAGTCTTACAATTTCTTCGCTTCGCTGACAAAGGAGCGTAACAATCCATTGAGATGAACCGGGGAAAGCATTGAGTTAAATGGACGGCAGGGCTCATCGCGAGATGCAGTTATACCTTTATGTCAGGAGGGCGCCGAATTGATGTTTACCAGAACCCAGTCAAATTTTTCCGAAGAAATATGTATTCTGTATATTACACAGAAAAAAAAAATTAATGAGATAGGTCGAGACATGGAGTTTTCGGTGCGGAATTGAGGTGGATATACAGCAATTTGGAAATCGTTGATTTGCGTTGTTCACTTGGGACGTACTTGTAAAGCTATACCCCAAAATATTCTTTTACCAATTTGTATGCACATATACCTGACGTACTACAGCGTGGTGTGATGCTCGGAAATTCTTAAAAAAATGTACTTAAATCTAGAACTGATCAATTGAACTACATTTCGCAAACTCGAGGAACTACAATTTTTGGCTCATTCGAGAAAACACAGCTATTATATGTAAATAGGAAAACTAATGCTTCATGCGTTATTTCAAAACTGAGCCAGAATTTGTATTTATAATTGCAAAATGTAGTCCAATTGATCGACTGATCATCGAATCGTTCTTCAAAGCGCTAAAAACCACCTTGACGAAACAGCGCACTTTAAGTAAAAAGAATGAGAGAAAGAAGAAAAGGAAGAAAGGGGAAAAGGTGACTAGAAAAAGGAAATTCTTGAATTAACGATCCGTGTCGGTGTGTGTATAATTGAAAAGATGAGTCAACAAATTCTTTCAGCATATGAATTTCAGTGTGTGAGAGGAGTACATACACAGATTTCAAGTCAGGGTTGTTTAAAAAGTCTTAAAATTTTGGCTTAGCTCCGAAAATGGGACTGTTTTCTCAACCCCTCTCTCGAGTAACAAAATGAGCACGTGTGCTTTCTGTAATATAATACAGAAGAGATGTGACAGAACCATGGTGACACGCCCACTTTACTGAAAATTGAGTGCCTACGTCACCCATGTCATGAGTAATGACAGCATAATGTAAAACAAATTCCTGAAAGACCCTCGTTAGCGGAAAGGACGTGCCCTTCAGAATTTTACATAAAAGCTTCACGGACCAAAAATAAATCGACAACATCGTAAAACACCCACACGGTTAGAGATTCTTTGTTTTTTGGACTATCTCCTTAATTGCGAGGAGGGTAAAGTTATGGAGCAATAAAGTGCAGGTAAATCAAGCGCAGGTAAGATCAGATGATGACCGAATATCTGGAAAATTAAAGGTATTGTGTTACTCCTTTAAATTGTACTGCCTTTCGACAACTCAAGGTCGGAACGGTCTTGACCGAGGACAACGCTCGTTGTTTTCCCCAATTTATGTTCGAACTGTAGGGAAATGTGTTTTCAAAATTGAGAACGTTGAGATACTCTTGCCGTGCTCTTAAAATAAAAAAATAATTGCTCACGATTGATTGCGAATAGCTTCCAATTACTTTTGATAGTCGGTAGAAAGTTTTCAAAATCCATATAGCGTTGATTTTCCGGAGAAACTGGAGAACTGCCGAAAATTAATTTCCTTGCGCGTTATTGCGGCCGTCTATTGCTTAGGTTACCTCACAACGAGTCAATTCCAGCTTCCAAGTTGCAGTCAACATGTGCCAATAGAGAGGAATTTGTATAGGAATATTTTTGCATAAGGCACTTTTGCATACGTTTTCTTTCAAAATTTTAAAGATAACTAAGGCTTACTTGGCCTCTCATTCGACGCAAAATGAGCTCATTCTCCCAAATTTTTTTCGGACATTTTTATTCTAATTTTACGCCGTAGCGTACCATACATGTTGAATGCACGGAGCAGTTCCAAGACCAATGGGTGTTTGCAAGCTCGAGAGAACTTTTCCAAATTTTCATTGACAATTTGCATCAAAATTTTGCACGTGTAAAACCAAAAATGCACAATTTTTTGCAATGATTTCACTGCAATTGACAAGAACATGTGAGCCTTTTTTCAAGTATTAATCATTCAATGAACTAAAATTGCGATTCCTTTCAAAATTATTCTTCTATCCAGGGTGCGAGCGCATTATAAACACCATACCAGATTCAGGCTTAGTTTGATTGCGTGGGCAGCGCTGATATTTCCCTCAGATTTTAACTTTCCATATATTTCAAATTTCCAGTCTTTTTCACAACATTCCCGAGAGTTTTCTTTGGAATTTTCTGAAAATTCCCAGCTTTCCCGGATCGTCAACGCCCTGTCTTAGCAACAGCTGATGACGCTTACCAGATTGTGAATGTCCTACCTTCAATTGGGAAAAATTTCAGATTTAGGCGGTTTGACAACACAGTGGGGCGCCATCTGCAATCAACCCGTCACCCTCACCGGCCTTACGATGGGGAATCGCGCCCCCATCAGTTGGATCAAGGGGGCCAATTAATTTCTTAAGGATGATCAGCAGCTGAAACATATCCGTCATCCTGTCTTATTTGACAAGGCAACGACCGCAACCCTCCTCCCCCTCCCAAGAAAAACCGCCAAGGGCACCTGCCGGCGCGTGCCATTTACAACTCCACCAAGACTCGGGACTTATGCGAATGAACGGGAGTGGAATTCGTTAAAAGGATCTTGCCGAACCGTTTTTGCAAATGTACAAAACCGGATGACATCGCCACCATTATACGCTTATCTCAGCCTTACAGGACAACCTCCTTCCTCTCAATGCGGATCTTACGTAACCGAGTGAGAAACGAAAACCGTGGTAAAAATATGTAATTTTATTGGCGGCTTATATATGACCGGTGGCGAGGCCTGAATGACCGATTATCGATATTTCCTCATTTGAAGCAATGGTAAAGAATCGAGTATTAATGTATTCGTTGCAAGCACCCTGTTTATCGATCCTTTTTCATAGGTTTAATGGCAGATCAATCAATAAATCGCAAAGTACGCCACGCCACAAGGCACCTCATGGGTCCGCGAAGGTAAAATTTTCAGTAGATTGATTTTTGTCGAGTTGGAGTAAAAGTTGAGACTATGGACCTGAAGGTTTCTGCACTTCCAATATTCCTATTACTTCAAGAGCGGTGGGAAATTGCATTACCTGGAACAGAGAAAATACCGAATGGGATTAGTTTCATTGCAAAAGAATGATATAAAAACTAAAAGTTACCAAAAAATACAAACACACGTTTATTTTAAAAGTCTATATTTTAAGTCATAAGGGTTGATTTGAGGGGCTCGGAGGACAAGGCGCAAAAGTGCAGTTTTTGAGAAAATTGAAATATTAATGATTTTAAGTAAAACTAGTCTTAATGTATATTCCGTGTAAAATTAGCTTCCAAATTCCAATTTGTAAGCATCAAAAAGTCAGTTTAAACTTTCTTTCCGCCATAAGGACCCATGTAATTTGGAAACTTCAAACACGCATTTCTCGAAATAGCAAAAACTGCACTTCAGCGCCTTGTCCTCCAAGCCTCTCACATCTGATCTTTTGAACATTACTGAGAATAGGGTTTCCTTAGTAGGGTTTGGTTTGTTCTACGCGGCCGAATCATTCAATCAGAATTCAAACTCTCCACGATACACTATTTCAGATTCAACGTCCCGATGTATATCACCATCAGAGTAAGTGATGTTGATCTTTCGACCGCTTTCTTCGTGTCCGTGATGCACAATTGCATCTCGTTGCACCTCATTGCGAGGTAGAAATTAGCTCCGGCTGCATCGGGTCCAAGCCGGCCATTAAATTCCGAAAGTTTTTCCGACGGATCCTCTCGAGGGGAGGAGGGGCGGGGGGCACCTCTTGGAGGGAGAACAATCTTAAGCGGAATAATTTAAAATATATCTAAATAAAAGGTTGTCGAGACAGCGCGAGCACTGCTTTATTATCATCTCACCAGCAACTTATTGCCGGACCGCGATGATGGGGTTTTAAAAGGTGGGCAGGAATTTTCCTTCCACTCTGCAATAGCACCATCCGGGCTTGCCATACTGCCCATAAAAAGGATTAATTTTCCGGAGGTGGAGGGCGGGACCTTTCGCTGCACTTGATTGGCTGTGCGCGGTACTTAGTCACCTGATACCGCCAATAAAACATGTAAATAGCCCATGTTATATGGATTACAAAGAGGAGGGTTGTCTTATCCGTAGATTTAAATGCAAGGAAAAAATGGTTTGGTGGTCATCCTTAGAGTAGTCTGGTAAGGAAAAAAGATAGAAGGGGGGGGGGGGGGTACCCGGAACAAATTACAACAAAAGGTTTCTGTACATCAATGAACGCAGAAAAATCAGCTAAATCCGAATTTGTCCAGCTCAACGGGCTATTTTGGGGGGTTTTGGGGGTGAAATTTAAACTACGCGCTGTGAGTCACTTAAATTTGGATTCCTCGGCTTATTCTGCATTCATAGATGTAACCATAAGTCATTTTGGTGCAATTTTAAAGTTTTTAAAGGAGGTTTAAAAATTTTCAAATTTTAGGGGTTTTGGGGTTTAAGAACACGACTTAGCGCGGTGAGCTGGACAAATTCGGACTTCCCTGATTTTTCTGCGTTCATTGATGTGTAGAAACCTTTTGTTGCAATTTGTTCCGGGTCCATCAGCTTCTTTACCGAACTAGAGAGGTTGGTCCAGTCCAGTGGCATTACCTAGATTTCGGGTAAAAGCCATACCCGGGCGTGTCAGTGTCTCATCCTTCAACAGTAATCCAAACATTTACTCAAAATCTAGGTAATACCATTGTACCCTAGAGTCACTTTTTTTGTACCGGATACCACTATTTAAACTCCTATAAATGCCACGATGTATAACGTAAAAAATGAAATTGCACGTTGCAGCCTCCATTCAGTGTCTTTAGTTGCAGTATACTAACAGGGCCTTTGCTTATCTCCACACCTAAATAGCTACATAGTACGCTAAACTAGCTGCTAAATAAGACACTTCTGTTTTGGCGCAAGAAAACTACATGTTAGGTGTTTTGCAGAATGCGGCTGCACATGCACATGAATACAGATTTGAAATAATAACTAGTCTACATGATAATGTGGTAAAAGCTGGGTCATTCACTTTATGTCTGAAGTTCCATCAGTTTTATGTTGGCTATTAGGAAAAAGTGTAGAATACCTTTCGACACATCAACTAGTTTCAAAGGGAAAAATGGAGTAAAGAAAACAGGAGATGGGACACATCTACATTTATGGATTTGCAGGCACTGCAGACAGTTTTCATCATGCAACTGTTCGCAGACAGAGTCTAATCTGTCCTAATTAGGCCCAAAGAAACCTTATCATGTCCTAAAAACCAAGTCCTGATTGATAGAAATAGTAGGACTGCAATCTACAGACGTTTATTTTGATCATTTAGACTTTCAAAAACAGTGTTAAAGCCAAACCGTGACGCACTTCAACACACGCAAGGTTTGAAGAGCTTCAGACCTTTTTCTCTCGGTTCAAACTTAATGCAATATGGTGAGTTTCTGCCAAACTCGGTCTATTTGTGAAGAACTTCAAAACTACAACACCGGCTCGAAGCACCTTCAATTTTGGTGATGCTCTACGCTGATAGTTTAGTTGCCTATCCGACCCAAACCCAATTATGGAGACATATATCACTACTCGTTTACGCAAAGGTACCAGTTGCTCAGGTGATTTGGTGTGTTCCTATCGAACCATGTTGAAAAAACCTCTTTCTCTATAGGCTAAGACTTAATGCGATTTGGCGCGTTTAGTTCAGTTACCTATCATGCCCAAACCCACCCAAGGGCACATTATGTCACTGTACTCGCGTGCGCAAATATACCAGCAGCTGAAACTTCAAACATTTTTCAAACATAATGTAGGTAGTTTGGGAGTTTCTGTCAAACTATGCTGAACTTCAGAACTCAGCCGAAACTCAGCAGAAACTTCAAACCTCTTTCTCGCGGATCAAACTTAAAGTAATTTGGTGAGTTTTATCAATGACCTTCCAAGATTCGGTACATCAATCACAGTTCATCGATGAAGGATCGACAGGTTTGATAGGCATCCTTAGGCGATGTTGAGGGTATCGTTAAAACGAGCACTTCAGCGCGGCTGCAAATCCGAAGTTTTATTTGGCAACCGGCAAGTTTAGAGGTGACGGTGAGGCGGGAGATTTACATATTGGCATGGAAGCGTAGATAAATAAACTGCTTAAATATAATTGTCTGACTGCAACTGTGAGCTCCGGTCGAGAGATGAAGATGCTGCGTGGAGCCGCGGCGGAACCACGCCATGGCCCAGGCGCGTGTTTTCGCGCTGTTATGCAATTTGCACTTGCGCCTTTATGACCCTGCCGACCTGCCCTGTTGCCGCCTGTCACTCCGCAACACCTTATTAGGGTGTCAAGTCGTAAATAAAATCGAGGAGGAGGTGGCGACTCGGGAATGCGTACCCCGCTGACGTCGAGTGAGTAAACAGAAATTAAAACTCAGCTGAAATTGGGTGCATTAGGCTTCATTCATGCTGTTGTAAACAAATACCGACACAGATTTTGGGATTTTTATTCATTATAATGTATTTTTGAGGTTTTTTTCCATGTTGAGGGGCTTTATCCCATTTGGTCCTCAATGTTAAGTAAAAAAAAAGAAATTAAAACTGATTGTGAGCTGAAATTGGGTGCATGAGGTTTCATTCGTGTTGTTGTCAACACAGAGCAACATGCACGGATTGTGGGCTTTTTATTAATTTCATTTTATTTTAAGGCTTTTTTCAATGTTGAGGACTTTATCCCCATTTTGCCCAGTGACGTATTCACATCGAGGCTGTTAAATTTGCTTGTGGAAAATAGACCCCTAACATCTGGGAAAGGAGCTCATGGAGAAAATAAGTCAATACCAGTGGCGTGGCATACTTTGCGATATATCGATTGATCTGCCATTGAAACCATTGGTAAAGAATCGATGAGCAGGATGTTCGCAATGAACACCTTAATAATCGATTCTTTACCATAGCTTCTAATGGGGAAATATCGATTATCGATCAATATTACTTACCACAAAAATTGTCATTGTCACAATGAGCAGAATTACATCTAAATTCATAATAAAATCTCATTAATGTCATGATAACCATTATCTGTGGTGAGAGGGAATGTGGTGATAAAATAAACCGAGACACCTTTTCTTTGTTCCAACAAAGAATCATCAACATTACAAAAATTATTGCAGAGGGGCTGAAATTGTGCAATGGGTTTATAATGTTTTTTTCTACTCTCTTATGACAGAGACAATTTCCTTGCAATAGAAACTTATTTAGCTCTTTGCTGGAACACGGGTGACAATACTGCCGTGCTAAGGAAGAACGCCGCATGAACCTTAAGACGTTGCCAAATTTCCTTCAATAAAGACCTAATTTACTGGGAAAATTGTGAATGTTCTTCTTCAATTTTTTCAGACAATTTTGTTCGCAATGTTGTCTTAAATGCCTGAGAATTTCGAGGAAAAATACGCATAATCTTTCTCAAAAATCCATGTTTTATCCGGAGCGATTTGGCAACTCTCGAATGTTCAAACGGCGTTCTTCCTAAGCACGGCAGAATATACCTCCATATCGTCAATAATACCCCTTAAAGGTTTGCCCAGCGGTGGAGTTTTCGCTTCGAGCCTACGATCAGTTTGGCAAACGTGCAAAAATGTACTTGCACACGGGATAATTTGATTTTTACTGCGGCTACCCACAGAGCCACAAGCCTTTAATTTACACTGAAGCGCGCGAGAGCTAGAGCACCGGCACGCACGGACCGAATAAATCTAACCTAATTTTCAAAGTTGATTTCGTTGCAGCCAATTATCGACGACTTTGAGGTCCCCACGAGTGAGATCTCGGGCCTGTAGCCTTGGACCTCCGGCCACCGGCGATCGCGCGGCAATAAATCAATTTTGAGCGCTTTTTGAAACCATTTTCAGCCCAACTGTTTTTACAACGGAAAATACGACTCAATCAACGTCGGTCTATTGTTGCCCCGTTATTTATTGCATCGAAATGAACCCTCCTATTATCTTTTGCGGTATTTTATAGGGTATGTTCGCGATGATCCGTTGCGTGGGTAACAAAGCCGTACTTTGAAGGTCATGAAGTTTTGAGCGGCAAAAAATAATAAGAGCAAGCCATAATTTATTAATTGATATTATATAGTGCAACAAATTTGGCCTTTCCTCTGCATAAAGGAATAAAGAATTTCCTCCTGTATCGCTGTATAAAACGCCGTTTAAAAATTCGAATGCGGCCAAATTCTTCTTAATAAAATATTTATTTTTGAAAAAAATTATGTTTACTTTTCCTTGACATTTTTTGTGATTGAAATCTACTTCCGAAAGCAACTCTCACAGGTAAGAGAGGAAAAATTCTTCGGATTTGCCCGGAAATTAGTTTTTAGGAAACGAAATTTAGGGACGTCCGAAGTCTCATACGACGTTTACCCTTAGCACGACACCACTGTTATGTTGCTAAGAGTAAGCGACTTATTTTGTCTTTACAATGACATGACTAAAAACTGACTGAGAAATACATTTTCTTGGCGATTAAATTTACAGTGCCTTATGTTTTGATGCCTTGCAAAATGAAATCATCTTTCTTGGATATTAAACAACGTAGCTACACACACTCGCGCCATCATGAATGAGGCTCATACCCTTTTTGGAACGCATATTGGAAGGTATCTACATTCTGCTACTCCAATCTCCAAGTAAACCAGTGCAAAGATTCATCACCACCGTATTTACGACCCTAGGAACTATCATATGCACTTACAAGGTGAGGTGAATTATTATACATCGTGCTTTTCAAATACAGATATTTGGTATGATATACCTACCGGACACTGGAAAAAAAGTCGCTTGAATTTAGAGTCCAGACTCTTAATGACATTAGCAAGAAATAATACTCTTGATTCAACCCGATCTTTCATTCAATCGAAGAACCGAGCCTCTTGATTTAGGAGGATGTCCTTTTGATTCGAGCAAAAAGTCCGATTGAATCAAGAGTTTTTTTTCTTGTCGATGTTTTTAAGAGCCGAAGAGACTCTAGATCCAAGCGAATTTTTTTTCCAGTGGACATACTCGTCATTTGAATGGATGTTTACATTTTTCACTGGTTCATTGCACGACACTTTGACTTACCCAACTAACCTAATCTGCGCAGTCAAAAATTGTTTCGCCAAAGAAATTTGGGTCAAGACCCGTGGGCTGGAAACCGCTACGCCGGTTCTATCGGCCGGCCAACGTATGTGTCATTTGCGGCACGTATTCCCAATTTCCGCGATCCAGAAGAGTGATTGCGCATGCGCGGCTCAACTAATCGATAATCGTTAAAAAACGCTTGAAATATTCAAGTTTGCACGGTTCGGACAAGAGGGAAATGGGCAGCAGGGTTGCCCAAAAGCTAAAAAATCCCAAGCCAACACAGGAGAGGCGAAAAAAATTCTCCAGAATGTTGCACCGTTTTCCGTCTAAAATTTAGCGATCTATCTTACAGTGTAGCCGAATTGTTAACGTGAAGTGACCGGGAGGACTTTAAATCTCCAGATTCAATATTGGTCATTACTTATAGGTATTATTTACACGAGTTGGCAACGTTGTCTATGAGCTGGAATTCGGGTTGATCGATTGCGCCAAAAAGAGGAAGGATGTCGATCAAGAGTGTGGTTTTTTGCGGAGTCGGCGAATTGAAAAATATCTGTTCGAAAAAAAAAAAAAATCGATTTCCTGTAAAAAGTCAAGCCAAATAGATTTTACCCGCGTGCCTCTACGAATTTGGTATCAAAAGCTCAAAAGAATGTTCATGTGCAGGAAAAACAAACCACAACATGAAACGAGAATGCTAGATTTCTTTTGGGATTCTATGATTAATTTCTCAGCTAAACCAAACAATTGGTATAAGGATGCGGCTACATGTAAGATCAAATATTAGATTTGTAGAAACAGAGCAGGGATGCAGAGAGTTCTTAGCCTTTACATTTTTAAAATTGGCCTTTCCATTTTAGAAAACCTTTGTTCCCTGGAAATATCAAAATGATGACTTTGAAGCTAAAAATTGCAGCGGTTTTGCAAAAAAATGCGTGCTTTAAACCGCGATTCTTTGAGAAACACGTGGTTTTTACCGAAATTTTGCGAAAAAGACGTGATTTTTCCGGCCTTCTCAATTGGAGACATCGTTTTCAAGACCTTCCATTTTCACACCCAACCAATCACGACCCACCCGATCGCGTTGTCAAGAGAGTTTTGCATCCCTAGAACAGAGACTTTAACGAGGGATACAAAGATAAGAGACAAATTCAAGTCAACAGAGAAAAAATTGTCCAAAATTATCCGATTGGATGCTTTTGGAAGATTAGAACGGCAACAATGGCTGGCGGCTGGCCCTCATCAATCGAAGAGCAAACGGTATCAGTTGAAAAATTAGTCAAGAGGAATTAGCTCCTTCCACCTATTGAGATCAAGGACCGACGAATCTTCCGCCTTGCTCGTTGCTCGGTCCTTAAGACAAAACCGAAAATCATCTAGCGATGCCGATTCGCGAATTCTTCTCCGACGTGTGATCCTCCCACTTCGTGATGTCGTCCGCCCCCCAGATCTCCGAGTTTCATAATCACCTCCATTAGTCTTGGGGATTCTTCTGAATCGATCGTTTGACACACGAACACAGAGGGCGATTTTTAGCGATCGAATATGATCTTTCTCTGTATCATGTCCATGGAGTTTCTTATTGGGAGTTGTTGTCGAAAAGAAACCGATCGTTGCATTAGTTCAGAAACAACGTATCTGCCACCGATTATCTTCTACAGAAATAAGAGCTGTAAGATAAGTAGTCGTTCCCCAAATGAAAGCACCTAACTCAATTTCATGTATAAAGAAGAGGTTTCATATAAATTGTAATTTAGCTGAGAAACTGTTGGAGGTTTCTTACTTAAGAAATACAGATTTTTCCTCTAACCACACGCAAAAATCAGCACAATTCGTCGCTTCTCTGGCGTAAGTGCGCATCTCAATTTTCACTCGAGCCCTGTTGCCCACATAACTCTACGCTTTCCAAAGCTCATGTGGAAACAGAGGTACGTCCTTACGTCAGAGGTGCGACCAAGGCCGGATTAAGGGGGTGGCCACATGGGTCGCTGCCCATGGCGGCAAATTTCAGGAGCGGCAAATTTTTGCAATTTTTTTAAGTGTAGGTATAAAAGAAAATCGGCTTTACAAAAAAAAAATTACAAACGAGAAAAGGCGACAAAATCTTTTATTTACTGAGAGTATAGTAATTTCTAATTTTGTCGTCTCTTAGTGATACAAGAGACAGTACCTTCAATTAGTCGAGTTAAGAGAGAAACCAAAACGCAATTTGGCCTAGAACAATTTGGACTTAGAGAGAAATGATGACGAGGATTTGGGATGAAAAGGAGAAGCCCTCGGCTCGGCGATCGGAATGTAACACATATTAGCGCCCACAAGACTGCACGAATACTTCTCGTATTGCATCAAACACAGTGCGTTCAGCAGCGGTCGGCGTGAAACGCATAGCGCCTACAAGACTGTCTGAATACTTCACGCTTTGCGCCAAACATGGAAGGCCTTGTCCACACAGAGATAGGTTTACGAACTCCCTATTTGTTCCCTATCTTTGCATAGAGAGTTTGTCTTGATGTAGAGGTGGACTCTCAGGATAGCGTGGGATACCCTCTCCATTTTGGCCTCAACTTGAGAGCTTTTTTTGAGCTTGGGAGTTGATTTCAGAGAAAACCAGCGGCACCATCGTGTTTTTCGCGAACTATTACATAAGAATCAACAGTCAAATCGCAAATTCCTCACACATACAACATCTCCTTTAAAGTTGGCAGATTAATAGCAAACGTTCACTTATTTGCCTCTATAAGAGAGAGAATACAGGGGTTCCGGTTAATGTGTGTGGCTGTGTCTGCGTCACGGAACTGTGTGAGTAGCTGGTGGCGTTTCTTGACAAAACAAGGAGCTGAGCTTGTGTCACTCATCACTCATCAGTCGCGACACGCAGCGCGGCAAGGCTGGGGTCACGAGAACGAACACCGAACATCCACTGTGATTTAAACAATTTGCCGGTTTGAGTTGAAATGATTCAATTTTTAGAGAAAATAAGATTTAATTTCAGCAGCTTTGGCAGCTTATATTCCGATGGGAAACTACAGTCATTTCTAGCTTTTTGTTTAACAAGATTTGCCGGTTCTCGGCTACTCATAATGCGAAAAAAAAGTTGAGCTTTAGCCGACTTTACATTTTACTTACTTTAGTTGTTTCGTTCAGTAAAGTCGGCTAGTAGCTCAACTTCTGTTTTCACTTTCTGTTTATTGTCCTTCGACAACAGAAAATCGACACATCCAGGGTCTACGTTATTCAATTTTCCGGAGATAAATGCCGAATTAAATCCGCTTCTGCAGATTCATCCGTTTGTTCCGTGAATATTGTCTCCACAACCGGGATTCGACCCCGAGACTTACTGACCTCAAGTCAAACGCTCTGACCAGTTGGTCAATCTGGCCGCTGAAGACAGTATTTGTGATGAGAATCAACAGTGAGCTTTTAGAGTATTTAATCAAATAATTGTCTCAGTTTTCATTATTCTCTCTATACTTTTCTAGTACACCCTAGCTTACAAACTACTTGGTGGCAAGACCAAAGAGTCATTCTCCTCATGAGCGGTCACCGGGACTGGTCACCCTTACATTGTCAAGAGTAAAGCTCAAAGCTGATCACGTATTCAGCGTATTTTAAGTAATTTTGCACAACTATCCCTATTCAAATCAGTCACAGGATGACCTCAAGCGACCTCTACCGTAGGGCAGCTAAGGTTATGGAGTCCCTCGCGCAGATGTGGCAATGCGGCTGGTGAGCACGTACGTGTAATCTTCAGCTAACGAGGAATTGGGTTAAGGATGAGTCCTTCTGTGCGCGACCCGCCGCGCGCCAGGGAGCTCGTTTCGTGGGTCGTCGGACCCCCTTCCCCCTTCGTGGGCTAATCCAATGACTTGATTGCTCAAAAAAGGCCCCGGGTGGGTGAAGCACCAATTGAAACGGAACTGGAAAATAAAGAGACTCCTTCAATACTCCGAGCTAAGGAAGAACATCGTATGAGCCATCAGGCGTTGCACTGAAAAAAAAAATATCGGTGTATTTACTAAGAAAAGGGTAAAATTACCAAGAATTCAGGGTTCTATTTGATCCCAGTTTTTTCTTGGTAAATTACCATTATAGAATTGGTAATTTTACCGAGAAATCTCTGTAAAATTATTGAACTTTCTCGGTAATTTTACTGGACCTTGGTAAAAACGCCAATATTTTTCATCGACTGTGGTAGAATTACCGAGATAAAATGGCTAAGTTACCGGGAATTGATTACCAGTTAAAGTGGTATTCTTACCTGAAAAAACACTAAAAATACCGGTTTATAGGTAGGCTTACTAGTCTGTCTTGGTATAATTACCAATAATTGGTAAAAAAAGTGAGATGGTAAAGGTACCAACGGACCTTGGTAAAAACGCCGAGAATTTTTTTGCAGTGTAAATCCCCAATTCGTCGGTAAACTTATATATATTTTTCTTCGAATTTTTCAGATAATTTTGCTTGCAATGTCACCTAAAGTGCTTGAAAATTGTGAGGGAAAATATGCATAACTTTCCTCAAAAATAAAAATTTTACCGAAGGAAATTTGGCAACTCGCGAATGTTCATACGGCGTTTTTCCATAGCATGGCGAAATAGGCCGCGAGGTATGAGTGAAGTTCAGCTCTGAAAAGAGGATCTATTCTTCAGCATGTCTTAAGAATTTGAGCGTGCGCGGATCCAAAGGCAGGAATCAAATATTCGCCACAGGTATCGACTGGTAGCATTGGATGTGGCTATGTTATTGCTTATGATCAATTTTGATAGTAGTGAAGCCTGCTTCAGTCGAGAATCTGTGGGATGATTTCACGTGGTGTTTAATCTATTAATGTATAATCTGATTGAATCAAGAGTATTTTTTCTTGTCGATGTTTTTAAGAGTCTGGACTCTAGATCCAAAGAGGTTTTTTTTTTTTTTTTTTTTTTTTTCCCAGTGTATATTTATTTTTTAAAAATAAACTTATGTACTGACGCTTATAAGTGCAAAGCGCAACACCTTAGATGATCCTTGACAGATTTGTCACGGCGCAGCGTATGCAACTGGATATACCGACGGAGAGCCGCACATACCACACCTTAGAGCTTAACCCAACCAGCAAATTCGAGTTGGATGAATGTTCTCCATTTTGGGAGACTAAAAAACACCACGAACCCTCTCATTTCGCAATATATGATGAGACGATATGATAGCCATCCCAAAATGAGCATGGTCGTGATCCCAACTTGTAAGAGTATCATCTGATTTTCAACAATCACGACCGGGCAAAGTTGATCAAGTTCAACACGGGAGCCTGTTAGGATACTTAGATAATTGAACTTTCTCTGATTAAACATCAGGGTTGAACCCTCTCCCGCCCGTTTCGGCCGCCCGATGAGACCGTTTCCAGCCGATCCAGAGAAATCCGAAAGTGAAGGTATAAGCTCACGTGCTTGTAAACTGCAGGTGCATTCCGCGCCGCAGCCTCAAAATCGTGGCTGAAATCCCTCGGGGTTTCAACGGTTCCGATTAATGAGTTTGCGTAATTTATTCAAATTCCGGCAACAGGGTGACGTGGTGCATAGGTGGCAGTAGCAGTCGTGGGCGAGGTTGCCGTTTCGTGCGAGAATTCCGCACTTCACCCTGCGGTTTTTCACGGATTTACGCGGAGATTTGGTCGCGGCAATCGTGACTAATTGCAACCTGCCGTATGCATGTAATCTTGTTCCGATATTGGCTCACTATCGATAAATTACTATCGGTTTCGTTTAAATTCCGTCCTACATTTTTCAGCTCGCCAGCGACGCGACGTGGGATGGCAGGAATTTTCTCGACAAGGCGCAGATCTCATTGTATCTCGAAGGCTTAGCCCTTGCGGTTTGCCAATCAGATTGAAGACACTCGAGTCACGTGGACCCGTTCAGAGACGATGTATTTTGGAGGTCTCGCACTGCTATCTGCCCTACATTTAAAGAGCATACTTTCGGAAGTCAACGCTCCGATTCGCCAAATGATGATTGTTGACCAAAGAGTTGAGAAAATTGCCCCAGAAAAATGGTTCAGTTACACGATCAAATTGAGCCATCAAATTGGGCCTCTCATTGGTCGCATCCTCACCTCAGGTCTTTTTCCACCAATCAGAGCTTCAGTTTGATGGCTCAATTTGATCGTGTAACTGAACCTAAAGAAAGCCCCGTTTAAAATTACGTTCTGTCACACCCAGGGCTTGGGATTGTGAATTCGCAATTTTACGATCTTTACTGTCATGAAAATGATTATACACGCTCGCAATTCAAGCTTCAAGAGATAATAGAATATGTTCGGTCAAAAACGCAAATTCTATTTCTTTAACTTATTGTTAGCTCCACAGAAACAGCCCTTCTGAAAACTTTAACTTCGTGCACCATGCTTTTTTTCCAGGGACGATCAGATCGTAAATTAATTTTTTCGGTACTTGAAAAATTCATCTTACTCCGAAGGGGGGGGGGGGGGCACGGACCCGAGGGGGAATCCTCCTGTAAACTCTAATTTCGTAGCTTCTCCGACATAAAGGTACATTTCCTACATTTCCACATGAGCTCCGAAAAGCAGAGAGTTTATCGGAGAACAAGGCTCACGTAGAAATTGGAATACGCCCTTACGTCAGAGAAGCGACGATATGTTGAGCAATACCAAAGGTCCGCCCGTTTGTTGAAATTCGCCAGTTTATAAATCACTCCCACTATTTTACTCACGAAGAATAACAAAGGCTCTTTATTTTCGCCCCTGCGAATCCTCTCATTTTCTTCCTTCGCAATATTGAAAACGGAGGCAACCAAAATACCTTTCTGCCGTGCTACGGAAAAACGCCTTACAAATATTCGAATGTTGCCAAAACTCCCCCGCAAAAATATTTATTTTTGAGAAAAGTCATGAGTATTCCTCATTGAAATTTTCGGAAACCTCTGAGTAAAGTATGAATAAAATTCTCTGAAAAATTAGAAGACATACACTCACAGGCTCCTCGAAAAATGTGCGTTTTTTCGAAGGAGATTTAACAACGACTGAATGATCATAAGGCCTTTTTCTTTCTTTTACCAAAGGCAGACGTATTACCACAAGCGCGTTTGAGATTCCTCCGTCTGCAATCGAAGAATCTCGGAGCTCAAGGTGCAACGCTCTCGATTTGGTATTCCGCGGGTGTCGTGTGGCATACCAAGCCTGCGCTACCGCAGCATACCGTTTTGGCAGGGCGTCGACTTTCGAGGGCTCGAGGATCGAGATTTCCACGCCGAAAGACGGGACGTATCGAAAGGAAAATCGATAGCCTGGGCGGTGGAAAACTCTTGTAACTACGTTCGGTGCTCGCGCAGTACTTGAATATCAATCAACGACTCCTGGTTGTCTAGGTGTGGACCTCGTTGTCAAATTTCTAACGTTTTTCAGCATATACCAAGGCAAGAGTCTGATTGAAACTGATAATGCATTTGCCTCCTTCGTCTTTGTTGATTTCTTCCTATTTTTGGCAAAAAAGTCGAAAATTTGATAACTTTGAAATTGATCTTGTCATACTACGATAATCCTCACAATTGGATGGATACATTTATGATTTGAAAATGGTTGGACGAGATCCGGTGATAAGATTGCAAAGGAATTGTAGGATTCCTTTGCATTACTTCTTCCGCCGATTTTAAAAATCTCCGAGTTTAATCCAGAAAGAGAGTCACTTTTAAGACAGAGAAACCTAGTCTTATTTTGAAAAAACGAGCCACTCTTTAACACACGAAACTTTGATCTTAATTTCTTGAAATATTTCCAGGAAAATCCATTTTCACTGGAGAAATACGTCTATTGGATCTAGAGTCCGGAGTCTTAAAAAATTTGACAAGAAAAATCACTCTTGATTCAATAATCTAAATCAGATTTTTGATTGGGTCGAGAGCCAGGACTTTTAATTTAAGCCGACTTTCTTTTGATTCAAGCAAAAATCCAATTGAATCAAGAGTATATTTTCTTGTCAAATTTTTTAAGACTCTGGACTCTGGATACAAGAGACTTTTTTCCAGTGTTCTAAAAAATTAACCCTCCATTCGGGACGATCTCCCTGAAAAATCACAATTATGGATTATGCTTGTGTACTTGCCACCCGACTGAGTATGCCAATATGCATAAGAATACAGCTCTCGTAGATTCTTAAGCTTTGTTTTTCTGTGCAAAACTCTCGGAGAAACACGCTTATATTGGGAGTTTAACCGAAAATTTATTCAATGGCCTTATCGTTGAATTCGTAATGAAGTCCAATCACCGCGCCATGGGAAAGTGACTGCGATAATTTGCCACCTTGAAGTGTGTTAAGGAGTGTATGTCCTCTCTGCAATGATAAAGTTAGTGACACATTACTGAAATCACTGCCCCATGACGATGGACGTGGGTAGTGTTAAGGACATACTTAGGATTTTATTAGTTTTACAATAGGTATTCTGCATAATAGCGACATTGAAAGTTTACTAAGTTCCTTTATAATGTTCCGACACTCATACGTCTTTTTCGCTTGCTTTAGATTTTTTCTTCACAGTACTCTCACTGCTACCCCAAATTCCTTACCCTATAAGCGGGTCAAAGAGGAAATCTTTCAAAAATTCTACTATAACAGTGGAAAAAAACACATTGGATCTAAATTCCAGACTCTTGAAAACATTGACAAGAAAAACTACTCTTGATTCAATCGGATTTTTGCTTGAATCAAAACGAAATCCGCTTAAATTAAGAGTTTCGGTTCTTGATTTAAGCTAGATTCTGATTGAATCAAGAGTAATTTTTCTTGTCGATGTTTTTAAGAGTCTGGACTCTAGATCCAATGTGTTTTTTTTTCCAGTGAACAGTACGAATAATATCGATTTAATTTTTCCACTAATTCGTTTTGGGACCAAATGTTTTTGGATGACATTGCACATAGGAGACCTACGGATTGCCTGAAACATTTTCAGAGCATATTTTAAAAATTACGAACTTGAAACATCCCTCGATGTTGAAACACGAACACACAAATTTAAAGTTGATAAAATACCCATTTTAATAATCTTGGGGGCTCATTTTAAAACCGTTTCAAGAGAAATAAAGTTTTAAAAAAATGTACGTACATTAAAAAATCAAAAATGGAAATTGTCATTTTATGAATAATATCCTTCTACTATTGCAAAACATTCCGTTAATTGCATAGCATCAATGTAACCTGTCGTATACTTATTCCTGACCGCGCGTTAAAGTCACCAAACGAAAGTTATTATTGGCTTCTACTCAAAAGAGACGTACTTTGGTTAAAAGGAACTATTTCCATTGTAACATAAGATGCTGTGCTATTATGGGTCTCATTGGTCTCAAGGTCTAAGTCACAATGGAGGTAACTCCCTTTAATTTAATTAGGTAAATCAAATCGAATTATAGTGGCACGTTTTTGTAAACAACCAAATCAAGAGGTTTTAGCCAGCTTGGTAGCACGTTTTTACGAACGGACCAAATCTAGAGGCTTCAGCCTAAATACTGCCACTTTAAAAGTTTCAAATTACTGGGAAAGACTTTGCGACGCAAGCATTTGACCTCTTAAAATCGCTGTACTGGAAATTGTGGCCGATCACTTTTAAGGATTGTGGCACAGTGCTACGTTCATCAGTTGGAAGGGTTCCGCTAAGCTATTCGCACAAGTCTGCCTATCATTAATTTACTCCAACACTAATTGAAAACTGATCGCCGCCGGCCTCCCGAAAGCCGGTAATTGAAAAAGAAGAATAAAATACTGGAACTTTACTTGAGGAGTCGATTAAGGGGGCAAAAGTAAACAAACGGGAATTGCCGGAAGCGAAACCGATGTAACGTTGCCACTCCGCTCAATAATGAGTGTCTATTTCAAGTCAAGTTTCATAAGTTGAGCCCGTAACGATCCAAAAATCCAGAATTCTGTGAGAATCTCCCCATTTTGCTGGTGAAATTCCTCCTGCGAGGATAGAGCGGAAATGCTGGATACATGAGCTAGGTCACATCTAGCACAACTTTCTGTAGTTCAAAACGTTTAATCCTCTCTAAGATAGCAAACACAATATGATGATTTTTCCACGATTTCTTTGTCATTTTACCTGACATTTCCTATAGTCGAATCTTAGAGATACTCCGAACGGAGGGTGGAGGAGGGGTCCGGGGGCTTACCCCCAAAAATTTTTCAACTACATTTTAAAGCATCTAATGAGCAGTTTGAGTCGATTTCGTCATGAATAACTACCAAATGTAAGCATCATCCTTTCTTCTTATCATCCGTGCCTTCCCTCTTTCTTTCCTCCCTTTTACCCCTCCCTTTTTCGGGCGAGGGGGGAGGGGCGTACACCCATACGTCCCCTCCTGCCTATGACATTCCCCAGTATTCCCAGACTATGGCAGCATTGTATGGAAGTTACATCGCAAAATTCCAGCATTAGCATAGGGACTCCGTTTATAACCGGGTAAAAAATTGAGGAGGACTCAAGGAAACAGGAGACTCCTCTTGTTAGTTATCTCCTTGTGATGCATCAAAAGTTTGAATCCTAAGCCTGAACATTATCCTGTCCATATTCGTGCGCTAATTTTAAAGACACCAGACTCTGAGATTCTAGTACGGCGCCTCTAGCACGCGCGTTAGGTCGAACGCACAGAAGATTTCTGCTGTGCTGAGGAAGAACGCCGTATGAGCCCAAGGATATTGCCAAATTTCCTCTCAGAAAATATTTATTTTTGAGGGGAGTTATGGAAATTTTTCCTCGACATTAACAGAAATTTTAGGTCAAATTACGAACGAAATTCTCCAAAAAATCGGAGGAAAAACGTTTACATATTTTTATGAAAATTTCTAATTTGTCAAAGGAAATCTGGCAACGTCTGAAGGCTCATACGGCGTTCTTCCTAACTACGGCAGATTTGGTCGTGTGCGTAGACGATTTGGCCGTGTGCGTGGCATAGCTGGCGTCGCGTTTGATGTTTACTTCCTCTTCTGGCGCGGGCCTGGTACCGGGTCGTTAAAATTAATTTTTTCGTACGTTTGACCTTGAACTTTGCGCGCGTCAAGCTCCGAGCTGGGATATGGGTCAACATCTCCGGGTTAATACTGTGCAGCGTTAATGGGCAGCCATTAAGCCAGGCGTGTTTGCCGCGTTGCATGATCGCCGATTTGAAGGCGAACTTCCCTAATTTGTTGCGAAACTGATGAAATATTTTTGATCACTATTTTCATTTTACTCAATACGAGGGCATACTTTTTTGAACTTATTTCTCTCCGAATTTTTTTTTTTTTTTAATTGAATCTATTCATTTTCACGAAGAATATTTTCGCAGAGAGCGCTATCTTGATTTACAATGGGAGGAAAACTTAACGTTTTCTCCGACCTGGATTTTTTTTTGCAGATTATTATAAGAATCAACCATGAAAACACGATTCTATGACATACGTTGTCTCTTACACGATAGATGACGATAATTTCGCAGCGGTTTTGCTGGAAATCTGACAAGCATGTTTCAGCTTTGGCACAGTGCACTGTGCATGCGCCTCATGAGAGAACTGCAATCACGCCTAACTTGTACATGTATCTCCAAATCCAATGCTAACGGCGCGCGGCACTTGTCGACGCTAAAATTGATTAGCCATAGAATTAATCGACTGTTTGGCTTTTCTGTGGCTTGTCAAGTTTCTTCTTCCCACCTACCGGTCCAGACGTAGCATCATACCCTAAAGACGCTTAATGTCTTTACCTCTGAAAAATTTGAGAATATTGGACTTGATTTAAACACACGGATACGTTTGGTAAAATGTCATTATAACATGCGGTAATGTAAACTATTTAATTTCTCGGAAAAGTTTTTCAGCTAAATTTTATTAGAGATTATGGTTTTGTTTCCACCAAAAACATTTTTCTTAAAGAGTACTTCCTCAAATCATACTAGAGCTGAGACTAGGCGTAAATTTTAGCACGTGATCATTGGTGATCTATAATTATAGCCTCCCAAGGAAAACTTTTGTTTTTAATAATCAACCAAAGTTGCAGGTTGATGCTATAAGAGTATGAGACTCGTGCCTCATGCAGGAACTTGGCTTTAAAAAAACAGCGGAAAGGCATCGGAATTTAAAGTGCAGGATGGACGATGGTTTTATAGACATTATCGGAGAAAAATTTAGTACGTTAATTTGCTTTTCTTTTGGGGTACCGGAGGAGCTTTTTTGAAACTAAAATTTTGATTTTTCAACTATCCTAGCCAGAGATCGCTCTCATGAAAGTTTTAATTTCGTGTGCTACGGTCCTTTTTCCCATAGATATTCCCGCATGGTTCGTATTCCGAAATAAAGAACTTTATTCCCTAGGTATCTATAAAAGCTCCTACCTGCATGCCAAAACTAGTGGCACAAACGTTGTTCACACACCACGGAAAAAACAACTTAGTGCCGAACCCTAACACTTCAGGTAAAATGGCGCCAATTCAAGACGGTAGGACTGAGCCCTACAGTCTGTAGGACTAGATCCTCGAGCTGTGGGGCTGGAGCCTAAAGCTGTGGGGCTGGACCCTAAAGCTGTGGGGCTGGAGCCTAAAGCTGTGGGGCTGGACCCTAAAGCTGAGGGCTGGACCCTAAGGCTGTAGGGCTCAGAGCACGACTGCCTTGAGTTGGCGCTATTTTACCTGACCTGAAGTGGTAGGGCTCAGTGCTAAGTTGTTTTTTCCGTGATGAGCCATGAAGGTCGGTTCCTTTTTGCTTTATGCACTCAATATACCAAGATCCCAAATGAAAGAGTTCTGACCTGCTTTCGACGTTCCCAAAATTGGAGCTTAATTGTAACCCCCCCCCCCCCCCTGCTTGGCTTGCAACCGAATCGGCCGACCAACCCAGAGAGCATGAACCCCGAAAAGCTCTGACGGCCCCACAGCGCGCTGCTCCGTCGTTCAGCCTCGGCAAAAACCGCGTATCCGCAACGGAATCCGAATGGGGGTTGCGCGGTTCTTGATTAGCGAGACGGGCACAAGTTAAACACGGTTATTAAGCCCGGAAAACGACTCACGAATTAATCTTTGTCAGGTCCACGCACATGCAGATCGGCCCACACCGGGATGGGTTCGGTGCTACACCCGAAAATGCAGGCGGTATGGCCGATGCTCGATTCATCATTGAATAATGCATAGCATGGGAGGATTTCGGATCGGGGTGGACTAATGAGCATATCCGAATTTGACCCATTTCAGGATGCGTATGGTGCGGGTGAGTCTACGCTCTCGACATTAGCGGATTCAGCAATTTGGCAACACCGGATTTCTTCCGTTTAAGCCTATGGAAAAGTATCGATTCTTGAAGGGGCCAGGTGCTCCGACAAGAATCGATTATTTAGCATAGGTTTAGCATGGAGGGATTCGGTGTTGCCAAATTGCTGGATCCGCCTCTGACTCTCGACCCGTGATTGGGACTTGGTGGTCTCGTTCGAGTTTTTAAAAAGCGGTTGCCAGTGAAATTTATCTGGTAGCTTGTCATTAATATTGAGCCGCGTGGATTTGCTAAAAATGTAGCTGCCCATAGACTTGATGTAAAGCTCGAACTTCTAGCGCCTTGTCTCCGCGGGACGATTCATGGGATTTGTCCCAGGGAAAAATCTCACTTGCGAAGTTGGGAAAAATATTGAGTTAGTCAATACTAATCACAGTACCAACTAAGAGTCCTTGTGGAGTCCCGGGAATGACTTCAAAAGAAGAGGAAGACATTTTGTTGTGTTTTTTAACGGGGAAAAATGCCAGAAGTTTCATTCTTGCGATTCAAACTTGGGAAAAATCCCGTGAAACATCCCGGAAAGACAAGGCGTGAGGCTGGATGTTGTAACCGTGAGGTCTCAACGGATTTTAAAAAGAAATAGATCTTAGATTTTGCCGGGTAATCTTGCAGAAAAACGGAAATTCCTTGATTTTCTCGGTCAATAACGCCCGATCACGGTGGAGAGAAATGTGATTTTTTTCGTTAGTTCTGACAGGAACTTCAAAACTCTCGATTTTCCATCTCAAAGAATGATATTTCGATTGATTGACGAGCTATCTCCTTGACAAAACCATGGGGCAAATGAGGGAATTTCAGGGTAAAATGCAACCACAGCGATCTCCTCATCCCCTCAATAATTTTTTTTTAAATTTTTTTTTTCTTGTTTCCAGTATCTCTGACTCAAAACATACACACTGATTATTCTGATCTTGAAACGCATGACAGACTCACACCTCAGTCACCTCAGAGGCTGATCTCAAACTATTTTTATCTTCCGACTCATTATGCCTCAACGTGTCGAACATTTCTCACAAGAAGGCAACGGTCCTCTAAAATTAGACGCGTTTCTTGAATTCAGCATGAAGTTGCAGTCTTCCTGTCTGGTTCCGTGACCGGAAAATTCCCACCGACCTAAAAAAAAATCCGGCCACACTTCGCGTGCGATTCGGGTCCGTGCGAGAGGCTGCGATCTGGACCAAAGTTCGGGTGTCGAACTGCATCTCGAACCAGATCAGAGCCTTGCGTGTCCGTAGGGCGGACGCAAACGCAAGTTCGAGGCCCACATCGAAGTTCGTGCTGCCGTGCTGGGAAAAACCACAAATCTACATACAATTAGCATTGAAGTTAGTCGATTTTTAATCAGCGTGTGTGGTGGTCTTCACGCATGCGCTCACGGTCAAGTTCCAAATGCAGGCCAGAATTAAGTCTCTTCTTTTATGCGTGTGCTTTCGGCCCCCTTCCTATCATTTCCTTGTTAACGATTTTGGATGTTGAATCGGAACCTTAGCCTGTAGCCTGTATTTAGCCTGTTTAGTTTAAAAGCTCTTTAATTGGAACCATTTATGCAATTTCATCTGTAATTATAACCCCCAAAAAAGCTTTGTTCCATTCCATTAGTTGTACACTGGAAAAAAAACCACATTGGATCTAGAATCCAGAATCTTAAAAACATCGACAAGAAAAAGTATTCTTGATTCAATCAGAATCTAGCTTAAATCAAGAACAAAGCCTCTTAATTTGAGCGGATTTCGTTTTGATTCAAGCAAAAATCCGATTGAATCAAGAGTGTTTTTTCTTGTCAATGTTTTCAAGAGTCTGGACTCTAGATCCAATGTGTTTTTTTCCAGTGTTGAACAAAGGCCCATTCCAAAAAGGGTACATATTTTTTTGTCTACGTTTCCTTCCTAAAATATGCTAATTTTATAAGGTGATTTTTCTGAATATTCTGTGCAAGGATGAGTGGATTTTTATCGGATGTAAAGAAAATAAAGCGAATAGTTACGCGGTCTTGGTTGGAAGATTGTAGTTGGTTGGTTGATAAAGCACTAGATGGACTAGTGCCAAAAGTCCTAACATGTGAGTTACTTACCAAAAAATGAGAGGTAAGTCTTGGATTCAACGAACGAGTAAAGACAACTCACCTGCAAAAAAAAAAGGACAACTTCATCAGAAATGTTCATGCACACGAATATTATGTATTAAATCCTGTATCATAAAAATGAGAATACTGCAGCTAAAAGCATTCTTTAGAGGAGGCAAAAATGTCGTGTGCAGGTTTCGAGCATATTTAGGGGTGGATAGATCGGTCCTTTCGAACGAATTCAAAAGATTTTTGGTGAGGCAATTATGTTGGAATCTGCAGCATTTCGTTTTAAACGTCGAAACCAAAACAATTTGATGACCATAGGAGTAGGAAAACGCAGACAAAATCTAGACACTGGTATAGGTGGGATCAAGATGTGACTCTCTTCAATTCGAGAGGTAGATTTCCACGAGTGGGCCATAAAAAACATATAAAAATATGCCGCAGAAATTGTCGAGATTAGCGCATGAAATAACTGAGAATATTAATAATCATGTCCAGCATGAGACTAAGATAGGAAAATTCATCGCCTCCCTGACATAAAGGCGTAACTACACTCCGCAATAAACCCTGTCGTCCATATAATTTAATGCTTTTCGAGGCTCATGTCAATGTGCATTACGCCTTTTTGTCAGCCAGACGACGAATTCACCCACGCATGCTTTGAGAAATAACGCAGGCATTCAGAACGAAAGATTAAGACCGTGGTGTCTTTGAGGCTTTGCCACTGTCACATAATACCGCGGTAACAATATTTCTAGTCCTAAATGCCTCGCAAGAATTGTGATCCGACAAATGTAAGCAAATAAAAAATAGACTCGCTGGGGCGGCAATTTGTCAAATTTTCCTTGTTGGACCCACTTTATCACGCTTGAAAATTTAAGTCACAGCTTTTAGACAAAGAATGTATGTGTGCAAATCGTTAATGCTTTGAAAGGTGTTGTGATCTTTAGGTGGTATATGCAAGGTCATTCTAAATTTTTCATCGATGTCACGTAAAAGCTTTATTTGAAATACTTTTCTTAAGGAAAACTCCTGACAGATTTTAACGCTTGAGGCCCAACCAATGGGGGAAAGCTAACAAACATTTTTAATATTCTGCATGTGAAATTTGGAAACCACTTCCAAAAGAATCACTCAAGAGACGAAAAATTTACGCCACAACGGTGCTTTCTGCGATCAGATAGCAATTGAACTGCTCATGCAAAGGACTTCTGCAGCCCTTACTGAACTAGTGGGTTCTTCAGCTATACATATAGAGCGCCGAGCCTCCTAAAGACGAGTATGCAACATGAACTACATCAGAGGTTGAATAGTGGTATCATTATTTTTGTTGCTACATTTTTGTGTGGCATACACCACAGTGTCTCATGTAAAATTTTAAAAAAAAACCCTAAAATTAAAAAAAAAATAGAAAAAACTGGCCAAATCGCAATTGAACTGCTCATGCAAAGAACTCTTTTAGCCCTTAGCTGAGCTATTGAGTTCTTAACCTGATGAGCCTTCTATCAAACCAGTCTGCAACACGAATTCTGTGAAGTTAGAATAGTGGTATCAGATCAGCATTTCATCATCATTTTTTTTTTTTTTTTTTTTTTTTTTTTTTTTTTTTTTTTTTTTTTTTTTAAGAATCAAATCAGTGTTCTCACCTTTGAGTTTAAGGAGCCATGTGGCGCATCAAGCCCGATTTTTAGGCGTCATTGCAGATTTTTTAGGGGCCAAATCGACTTTTTGCCTATATATTACGGCGCATTTAGCGAAAAGTTAGACGCAAGATTTTTTCGTAACAGAACTAGTATGGCTGTAACTTGGGGAAAACAAAAGCATTATGGATGAAACCATGAAGAATAGAAAAAGCTTCCACTTGCAGTGCTGAAAATTTCGAATAATCACCTGATATGAAAATTTAGATTTTTTAGGGGGCAGTTTTTAGGGGCCACGTTGGCGCAGAGCCTTCATCTTTTAGGCGCATTTGACGCGTTGGCGCCTGTGAGTTTCGAACACTGGAAAAAAAAACACATTGGATCTAGAGTCCAAACTCTTAAAAACACCGACAAGAAAAAATACTCTTGATCCAATCAGATTTAAGCTTAAATCAAGAACCAAGCCTCTTAATTTGGGCGGATTTCCTTTTGATTTAAGTTTAAATCTGATTGAATCAAGAGTCCGTTTTCTTGTCAATGTTTTCAAGAGTCTGGACTCTAGATCCAATGTGTTTTTTTCTTCTTTTTTTTCCAGTGAACACTGGATCAAATCCATTTCGCACACCTCGATTAATACACGGCTTTCAAACGGCGTAAAAACCCCCCAAACAAAGCGCCAGGAAAAACCCGAAATTCCGAGCCGGTCTGGCAGCAGGGCATAAGGGCCGGAGGGAGCTCCCCATAAATCCTCGTCTATGACGTCGATATTTTTATCATATTCGGGCAACGTCTTTATCCCCGCGGACGCCGTCGACCGACAGCGAGTGGCCGGTCGCGCTGTCGCGGGTGGCGGAACATTAAATATTGGTAGAGGAACGAGGAGTGGGCAGAAATGATGCGGTCGCGACTTGGGCCTCGGCGACCTTGATACGACTGCCCAGGAATGCTTTTACCCAAGGCTATTGATCAAATCATAGATGAGCCTCGTCCATTAGTCAATATAAATACGCAGCCCCCCTCCCCCCCCTCGCGTCTTTACCGTGCCCCCCTGGGATTTGAAGGGGTGGAGGGTTGGTCTCTGGCCGATGGACCGGCACGCCAAGTATTACAATATAGGTACTGGGATACGTGCTATCTTAACCCTCCTGTAGGGCATGGTGTCACTAATTCGCAACGACGGAGTTTTTGGTTTTTTAAAAATTGAGATTTTCCTCTTTGACATGATGTTGCAAATCTTTATCGATGTTTTCTATTTTGAAAAAAAAGATAACCGAAATTTGGAAATTTTAAAGGATAAAAATTTGGGACTCAAAGGGACTCAATTTCACGAAAGCTACACTGTCGCGCTAAGTAAAAACGCCGTATGAACATTTGAGAGTTGCCAAATCTACCCGGATCAATCATGTATTTTTGAGGAAAGTTACTCATATTTTTCCTTGAAATTTTTAGGTATTTCGGATAAAATTACGAACAAAATCGTCTGAAAAATTTAAAGCAAAAAATTCAACAAATTTCCAGTTAGTTCGGTTTTTATTGAGGGGGATCTGGCAACGCCTGAAGGTTCATACGGCTTTTTTCCTCATGCAACACTGCCGTGCTAAGAAAGAACACCGTATGAACCTTCAGACGTTGCCACATTTCCTTCAATAAAAGCCTAATTTACTGGGAAAATTGTGAATGTTTTTCTTAAAATTTTCAGACAATTTTGTTCGCAATTTTGTCTAATATCTGCAAATTTCAAGGAAAAATGCGTATAATCTTTCTCAAAAATATAGGTTTAATCCGGGACAATTTGGCAAGTCTGGAATGCTCATACGGCGTTCTTCCTAAGCAAGGCAGTAAAGTAGATCAGTGCCGGGGCGTGCTTTTCGATAGACCGATTGATCTGCCATTTGAACTTAAGGAAAATAGACAAAACTTTTCTTAGAAATTCCTGCTTTATCAGGGGAACTTGGGCAACGTTCGACCGTTCATACGGCGTTTTTCCTAAGCACAACAGACGAAGACTAATCATTTTGCACTACGAGCGACTAGACGAGGAAGAAGAAAGTTCCCGGAGAGGTGGCGTTGGGCAGGGGGGAAACACAATAGAGGATCGAGCATTCGAGCGTCCTGAGGAGATGGGTCAGCTAGCGTTTCCATAAATACTGGAGTTATTAGCTGCTCATAATTTTTCGCATTAAAGTATTTGCTCAGCCTCAGATCATGTGCTCCCCCTCCAACTCGGTCCACACTCTTCTCTCCGGGCCAAGTCTGGTTTGTTTGAGAGTCTCATTTGTGCCTTCGATGTCACACCTTGCAAAAGGAGGACACCTAACGCAAGCAGTCCACACAGAGGTAAAAACCGCACACTGGAAAAAAAAACACATTGGATCTGGAGTCCAGACTCTTAAAAACATCGACAAGAAAAAATACTCTTGATTCAATCAGATTTAAGCTTAAATCAAGAACCCAGCCTCTTAATTTGAGCGGATTTCCTTTTGATTTAAGCTTAAATCTGATTGAATCAAGAGTCCTTTTTCTTATCAATGTTTTCAAGAGTCTGGACTCTAGATCCAATGTGTTTTCTTCTTCCATTGTATACGCGCAGTATTCGCGCAATGCATGAAGTATCCTACAGGCTTGTAAGGCGCTACTATGCCTCACGCGCACCGCGTGCTGTACGCGCAATGCATAAAGTATTCTGCGGTCTTGTAAGGCGCTACTACGCGTTACGCGCCGTGCGCCCCAGCCGCACTGTGTTTGACGCGATTACAAGGTTATTATGGCATACCGAGGTTTTTGGCTGCGGTACTCGAATTGTTCGGTAAGAAAAGCATGCCACGCGATTTGTGCGGCTACCAAAATCTTCGGTTGCTTTTGAGCCGCAGTCCGCAGTTCGATTTCTGTCGCGGAAAAGTTTTTACCGGTACTAAAAACTTTGGTAAGTCGTGAGGCGAAGTTTTTGTTCCCGTGCATAACTTCATAGGAAGCTCGGAGGTTTTCTGCAGAAACGTGTTAACTTTGAGGCTAGCCTCAAAACGATTGCATCCATTTCAAATTACGGCTCAACTGACTACTGAGCGAGGTTTTCAGAACCATCTGTTTTGGCATATTTTAGAAACAAACGATCGTAATCTAATTCATTAGGTCGATACGTGCAATGAAGGAAAGGGTTGAACTGATGCAAAGTAGAGTTGTGTTCAAACTTATTGGTACCTACAGTATAGTGCGCACCTCTTGGCATTGCAAATTAGTTGGATTACGTTCTTAATAAGTTGAAGTACAACTGCAATAAGTGCGCTGTGCAGTGTCAATAATTCTGTGCAAAACACCAATTTTAAAATATAGTTCAAAGTGCTTTTGCACACCATGGGATGGGACATACACGGGAAATGCAGTTCCCTTAAAGTTTTAAAATTAGTCTTCAGAGCAATTTTTTGTAGCCACTCGATATGAAATTGTTACATTTCATTTTAATATCTTTGTAAGAATAATCTTTAAAACAGTCGTCAAAGTGCTATAATCAGGCATCGCGAGATGCTATCATATTGCCTTTACCCCTTTTTTTCTTTTATTTGCGACTAAACAAAGATAATCCAGGTGGTTCGCAAGTTTTTTCTTCACCTTTTTTTCTGCCTGCGGCAAAATTAAACGTCACGCCACTGTACTTCACCCTCTAATTTAGGTCTCAAATTGATAAAATCTCTTTCGGCTGACAATGAAGGTGCTCCGTGGTGAGATGAGCCCTCGAGCAAGTGAGATACCAGAGCTGCCAATGTATACATTAAACTTTTTGTTTATCTTGTAAGGATATCTTGAGTTCATCCTCGATGTAATAAGAGCGTGCGGATCGTATTCTACAGTTAGACAACCGAGATTTTAACAAAATTGTACGCTGTAACATGCGAAAATTCGGCCACAGAGATTCTTCCCTGTCTCCCTGTTGTCGAACCTCCCAGCTGCCGAGAAGCGATTTTTGCCAGACATTCCGAGAAACGGGCACACTGAAAAAAAAATATCGGTGTATTTACTAAGAAAAGGGTAAAATTACCAAGAATACAGGGTTCAATTTGATCCCAGTTTTTTCTCAGTAAAATTACCATTTATGAATTGGTAATTTTACGCAGAAATCTCGGTAAAATTATTGAACTTTCTCGGTGACTTTACTGGACCTTGGTAAAAACGCCAATATTTTTTATCGACTGTGGTAGAATTACCGAGATAAAATGGCAAAGTTACCGGGAATTGATTACCAATAAAAGTGGTATTCTTACCTGAAAAAAACCACTAAAAATACCGGTTTTTAGGTAAGCTTACCGGTCTGCGTTGGTAAAATTACCAATAATTGGTAAAAAAAAAGTGAGATGGTAAAGGTACCAACGGACCGTGGTAAAAACGCCGAGAATTTTTTTTCAGTGCAAGTTCCCGCAGTAGACGCTCCTGCTGCCCCATTGTATCTTAAACTTTTGGCTGCCGAGGCTTAATTTTCGGGAACTGCGCGGCGAATCGCGAATTCGGGAGGTGTTGCGGTCTGCGCGAATACCTGGGCGGTAACACCTTGAAGTCCCCGACGGAGTGAGCGTGGGACCTCCCACACTAATGCACTAAATACCGCTCGCCCGGCCCAGAGCTCACCTCTTTATCATCCTCATCCACCGCTATTATTTATAAGAGCTCAGCGCCGAAACCCAGGAAAAAATCGCCCGGGTCCCACGACACATTCAGACAAAACAGCCTATGTCCATTCAGCCGTCGCCAAATCAAACTTCATAAAATACAGATTTACAGAGCAAATTTGTGAATATTATCCTCCTCTTTTTCAGGGAATTCTACTCGCAATTTAACCCAAAGTCCCACGGAATTTGAGACGAACACATCCATAACTTTTATCGTTGATAAATATCTCTGTTAAGGAAATTTGGCAACATTTGTTGGCGCATATGCCGTTTTTTCTGAGCGTGGCTCCCGGTCCGTTACTCGACCCGGCGTCGAGCGGTGAACTTTGCACTTTCTGCGATGGCACCCACTGCTTTTGGAACTGGGTGGGCACTCAGAAAATTGGGATAATTGAGTGGTCAAAAACTCCCTCCTCACCAAAAACCACCTAACACTCGATAAAGGCTCGATATCTGTACGCGGTTTTTGCTTACGAGCCCGCTCCGAGGAGTTTCCAGGCAGTGGCGTAGCGTGAATGATCGATTATCGATATCTCGCCATTTGAAGCTATGTTAAGAATCGATTACTAAGGTGTTCGCTGCGAACACCCTGGTAATCGATCTTTTTTCATAGGTTTGAATGGCATATCAATCGATATATCGCAAAACACGCCACGCCACTGTTTCCAGGTAACGGTGAGGAATTTTGGGCGCGAACGAGGTAAAATAGAAGATGATGGGGGCATAAAATTTAATGCGGAAAGATGCGACCGACTATGGTTGATAATCGGAGCGCATTATTGTTTCGAAAAAATCTGTTATTTTGACACAAACGGTTCGCCGGGCTTCATGGGCGTTGTTGGAGTGAGTTAGAGGACAAGCCGGCTTATAACTATGCATGTCATTAGTCGAGTTTGATTTTATTTTCTTAAATAGAGCGCTACTGTGAGGACACACCTAAATTACGGATCGGAGGAATGGAAAAGTGGGTCAAGCGCGTATCATAGAACGATGGGCTGACGGTCAAATTTTATACTCATGTCATGCGAACAAGTAAAGGATCGTTCAAATAATGACACGTTTCTTCCTTGGACATTAGGACATTCCCTACACTAAAAAGTAAAAAAAAACCTCTGACTGTGAAATCCGTATACTTACGTAGACGTATATAGACGTATCGTTCGCGTTCCGGGCTCAGAGGCCGAAAGTTCCGGGTGTAGGACCCGGATCAGTCGAAGGTACGGCTCTAGCAACCGGAACTTTCGGTCTCTAAGCCCGGAACGTACGGTACGTCTGTACAGCCCGGAATTTTTTTTCAGAGTGGACGGGGATCCCTTTCATTGTACGCGGTTGGAAGCAAGGAACACTACATTCGGAGTTCGTGTGAATTTTCAGAAAATATTCAACCAAAAAAGTAAAAAGATTAAGTGTTGGATGGTGCAGGTATACGACGCAATAATAGAAAATAACTCACTTTTTTATTTTCATTGTGAGCTTCATGACAAAACCTAGCGTGTATGAAGCTTTACTCGAAAGCCGTGCTGACGCAACGTCGAACAATTCGATGGACAACCCGAAACGGACGATGGTTGGTGACAGACCATTGAAAAATTCGAATCTACGGCGGGTGCTTTATCCCCGGAGGCTTCCAATGATTTATTTTATTTCATTTTTAAAATCCCGCTTAGGAGCTACTTACAACAATTAAAATTATACCGGGAATTAAAAATCGAAAAAAATACTTCGTCGAGGCATGCAAAAGCGTTCTAAAGACCGGCGGCAGTCGGCTTAATAGCGTTTTCCCGGTGCTCCTGGCCTAATGAGTCATTTTGGGCACTCGCAGAAGGGTTAGAGCACCATTCGGCCGGCAATTAAACTCGCTTTATGGTTCGTTATCGAGAGTGCTTTTAGATGCATTATATAATCCCGAAAAAATTCTGAAACGTCATTTTTGGGCCTGGTTGAGCGGGGCCTTTTTCCCTCCATTTTGCGTCCGTCGCTTTTTGGCCGTATCAATTTTTTTGCGACCTTCCTGCTATGAAATCTTCCGAGGATGAGGTGTAGTTTTCGGAGCGCAATATTTTCGACTCCCCACGAAGAAGTTAATGGGACTATAATACAGTCGAGCTACGCAAAAACGCGAGATGAATATTCAAAAGTTGTCAAATTTTCTAGATAAAACACGAACTTTCCGGAGGATTTTGGTATTTTTTCTTCCTAAATTTCGGAGATTTTCTTTTTGCCGTTCTGCTCATTTTTTAGGTCCAGAAATTTCAAGGACGGTTATACTTGACTTATTTTATAAATGAATTTCTTATTGAAGGAAATTTGACAATATTTGACTAGCCATATGACGTTCTTCATCGGCGCACGACAGGGCAGTTCTCCAAAAATTGCTAGTCACGATCGTCAAGGAAGCGCGAGGAACTCCACAATCCACAGGGTACGCCTAAAGTGATATGACACCAACAAAATTTGGTGAATACTTCAGAGCTAACAAGCAGAGAGGAAAAAAAAAAAAGATAAACCACAAAACATTACATGTATAAAACTGCGCCTTCACTACTTTCTTTCCTCTGTCATCCGATGGACTACTTATCGATATCTTGCGAAGAAACGAAAGTCCTATCGAAACTGAAATTATTCTATGCACAATGATCCTATATTTACACTCCAGTTAACTTTGAGGCAAAGTTAAACTTCGGGATACCCTATGCTATTAATATTTGCCGTTGGACTTGACTCAAAATATGCGTGATGATTAATATACGAATCAATCTGAGACGTATTTACAGCATACTGACCGGTTACTTTAATTGTTTCAGGCTAACCAGTTTCATAGCGACGCAAATTATTAAGATTGATTTTCCGCTGACCGCGGGACGCTCGGATTCTGCCGTCACGAATTTGGAATTTTTCCTTTGTCTTACTCTTTTCAAAATAACATACTCCTTCGCGCGGCAAGAGCCCCTACGCACATCAAGTGCTGGTGCGTAAATATGTTTTTTAGTAGGTGTTCGGTTGAGTTACGACTCTATGAATATCGTCGTTTATAATGAAGGAGAGGTGGACCAACAGGTCATTCATCTACGTAAATTAGTCTTTTTCGCGGATTCCATTCTGCGATTCTAGACAATTTTAGTAAAACGATTAGCTGACCGTTGTCCAGGCGTTAATCCACCGGGAGTTCTGCCGTGATTCTTCATGTATAGAAGATTTCATTTTGTGAGAGAGAATCGAAGAATAAAGCTTTTCAGGTGGATCACAAGGCTTTGATGCAGCGAATTGTAAATTATTTAGACTTTGGTTTTGGATATTCTGTAAGCATATGACAGAGATTGTTTATTCTATTTACTCCTTCCTTTCTGTGGTTATGCAATTTAAGCTACGTGGAAGTCAAAATAGTTGTATCACTGCCCATCAGCGCGATGGAGAATTTGCAGGTGTCTGAAAATTGATGAATTCCGTCTTTAAGTGGACGGTACCAAGTGAGCTGAATACGAGAATACCCTTGGTTCATAAATTGAGCAATTATTGGAGGAGATATGATAAAAATATCTAATCTGCTGAAATACATGCGTTTATATGGAAAATGCTGCCAGATGACGTCACTAGGCATATTCTCACTTTGAAGTCTATTTTTATACTATTTCCCATTGCAGAAAAAAAATTATAAAAAATACTGCAAAATCAGCTCTTTTGGCACTTTCAGACGAAGCAAGAAATTTGCGTGAAAATTCTCCATTTTTGAACAATTGATGGGAAACCTTACGTATCTATTTTCTGAGGGAGAGTTGTGTAATATTCGCGTCAGTGACTGTTTAGACCTCTTGTAGTTTTTGCAAACATACTCTATTTTCCTTACGTTCGTCAATGGCTCCAAAGTTAACCGTTAACAGTCAGAAGAAGAAAACCGGTATTCGGGGCTAGGCAACGTGGTGGCCGAATGGTTACATCATTACTTAAAGTAATTACAAGCGTAATTCACACGCCGAAACTATTATTACATGCCTGACGCAAAGTCTCTTATTTATTAGGCGAACCTGCGAGCAATAAAATTCACACCGGATGCGCGCGCTTTAGACACGTGAAATGGAGCTAGAATAAAGGTTATAGTTTAGCAAATTTAGGCAAGAAAATTGTATGTATAGAACGACTGAATAGGATGAGAATAGACCGAAAATGGAAATACATGTACAGAGTTTTAAATTTACTGCAAAATTATGTAAGTCCAGCGAAAGACCCAAAAAGTTGGTACTTTTCTTTTAAACGCAATACATTTGAATTCAGCGAAATTTTAGCGACCCGCGAGGATGATTTTCCATGTTCGCCATTTTCGGTATATTTTTTAGTATTTTCTTGCTGCTCTCTCATAAATCTCAACTTCGTAAATTTTTTTTAAAATCATAGCGCGTTAAAACTATCTTCGGTATCACCCGAAAGAGAATTACGGGGCATCGATCAGAGGTTGTTCAGTCCACCCGATCCACACGACTACAATTTGACGACATTTTGCAATAAGGAACTACACTGCCATGCTAAGAAAGAACACCGTAAGAACCTTCAGACGTTGCCAAATTTCCTTTAACAAAACATAAATTTCCAGGTAAACTTATGAATATTTTCCTTCCAATTTTTCAGATAATTTTGTTCGTAATTTCACCCAAAGTTCCTGAAAAATTCAACGCAAAATATTCATAACTTTCCTCAAAAATAGACATTTTATCGAAGGGAATTTGGTAACTCTCGAATGTTCATACGGCGTTCCTCCTTAGCACGGCAGCACAAGTCCTGGCTCATCCATAAAAACACTTATCTGAATAGAGAAACTAATGGCTCATTCGTTGTTCCTGTACTAAGCCAAAAATTGGTCGTATTTCTATCAGACGAAACTAAGCGTCAAAGAGGGAGGACGGTAGAGGGGGGCTTGGATTGGCGGCGGAAACGGGCGTCCTGCTCGTTCCGTCCTATACTCGCAATGCCTTTCTATGGCGCTTAGTTCCGTTTGATAGAACGCGCTATCCGGGATTCTTAATTCCTCAAAAAGAACTCAAATTGGCGCTTAGTTCCGTTTGACAGAAATACGTCCAATTGTAGTTCCCGATTGTAAAATGCAGTCCAATTTTTTCCCAAATCGGAAGACAGGAACCGATCAGAGCCCGATTTCACGCTTCTCGAAATCCATCGATGGATTCCTCGATCCACGGATCACGGATGGAACTTCCACGATCCCAGCTCGGAGTGGTTATTAGGACGTCTCAAGGTCGCCAGGCGAGACAGCCCCACAATCAGGGCACATTGATAGCGTCGCATGATTAATAACGCCCTCTATCAGAAATGTGAGGCGTCGCAGATAAGACCGAGCAAGTCCGAATCATCCAACAACCCCCGGACGCCGGACGCGCTCTCATCCCCCACGCCACCCCCCGACAACCCTGATAAATCGACGGTGCGTGGAGCATACTCGACAGGGCTCGATCACTCAACGGGTTCTTGGATCGAGCGAGGATGCCAGGTGGGACATTGGTGGTAACTTGGGGTTTTTGTTGAGAATGGACCACTAGACAAGGTACGAATTTCAGCATTCTGATGCATGTTTCTTGACCAAAATTTCACGTAAAATACGATGCGCACAGCAAAAATTACCAAAATCAACTCCTTACAAAGATATTAAATGATTCTTGATGCGTGAATTCAAACCACCCGCTCATGAAAACTCAATGCTCTACGTGATTCACATCGCGCGCTTAACGTTATCATGACAGTCTCTGCGATATAAAAATGTGAAAACTTCAATCTTGACGGTTTGGCTCAGCTATAGCAAATTTCTTGTGGTTTGAACAACACATGATGGGAAATGAACATTACTCGATTGAGAAGCTTGTTGTAACGGTTGTAACCGTTGTAGTGCGCGATTTGACTCAAGTAGAGCTTTGAGTTTCTTGTGAGCGGGCAGTGCAAATTCCTCGTAACCAATGTGAAATAAAAACGTTAATATCTTCGATAGGAGTTAGTTTAAGTAATTTTCGTAGCACGAATCGTGTTCTACGTGAAATTCTGGTAAAAAAAAAAAGAAACAGATTGCGTATCGTATGGTGCGATTTTCTTCTGTCTTTGTCGCAGAACTTTTTTGCGCTGCAACCTCGCTTCGTTTTTAGCGGAAGATTGACTGACAAGCCTATGAATGAACTTGAATTCTAATATCTAATTTTCGGGCAATTAAGAATACGGTACTGTTGGTTGGGTACGGTATCTGGTAGGGGGGAGGGGGGAGCTGAAAAAGAACGGAACGAAAACTGACAACAAGGTTCGTAATTTATAAGAGTGCAGGAAAATGAACAGACAGCGGACAGACGTCTTTCAGTCTACAATTTAAATCGAAGGAAGAACGTATCGCTCACAACTGCATGGTAATCTGGCCTGTTTCATTCAGAAAGACTCAGATAAAGGCTTGAATATATATACATGTTCCAGAATAAAGAAAAAAGCCACGAGTTTGAATCGGAAATGGAAAGTTTGAATAAAATAAAAATTACTGCGAGCATCACTACATTGGGGGTTGTCAATTCGAGGATAAATTCGGCACAGCCCCTTCATGATCGATGAGTTATTTTTGGAAATCTTTCGACACTGCAGATCGGTCACCGTGGATCGATTACAGTTTTGAATGAATGTCTGATGAGGGACACTTGACTGCCTTGTAAACGAGACGAGACACAGAGGGATGCATCTGCATCCAGTGCATTGATGCATACTTACAGTGAATTGAGCAGGGGGACTCGGACTTTATGAGCGAATTCGTCGGAAAAATTGGCAACGCTGCTCGAGCGCATTTTTGTGGTTCCGTGGCTACGTCACGTTGGCTCTCCAAGTCTTGACCGAATTGAAATGAGATACAAGGGGATGAAAGAGGTGTGAAATGTGAGATTCATTGCCTTGAGGAGGAGGGTGAGGGAGAAGATGCTCTTCATAATGCCTTAGGCTTAATTCAATTTTACACTGATTGTAGCATCATTATCACACCCTACGTGAAGATGAAGTCATTTTTAAGCGGCATGTTGCATGACACGCCGTTTACCAAAATTAAATCGCTTTCAAAAGGTTATTGAGGGAGTGGAATCGGCAAAATCAATGATTTTTCTAAAAGTCCTGTAGGGCCGTTTTATTGTTGTTCTTTCTAAAGCTACTTTCCTTAGAGGGCTCAATAGGGTTAAAATTATGATTGAGAACGGTGTAAGGAGATATTCAATCTTAGTATCATAGAAAAGGCAATTTTTGCGAACATCGAGTAAACTCCAGGAGTTAAACTCTGGAAATGGACGCTCACAAGGGATTACAATAATTTGCCATCGCAAAAAGTACAAAATATGGAAGAAAAAATTATACAATTGTTTATGCAACTCGTGAAGATGTTTGCAAAAACTGCCCTTTCTCTAATATTAAGATTAAAGATAAAGATCTCCTTTGACCACAATGCTAATTTTAATTTTTGCAACTATTGCTCTCGACAATACAAAGGTGGATCTGGCGGTCAATAGCCAGGGGGTGAAGAATCGAAGAATCGCGCCAAGGCAAAAGCCACCGTTCCATCAGCGTGCCGAGGCGTCTCCAGCAGAGAGGCAATCAATTTCTGCAATTAACGCGGACCGCGCCGAGTTGGCGCGTGGATTTAGGCACCTCGGAGTTCATGCCAAAGCTATATCCTACTTCCGACAGCTAATAGATCTGCGTGAAGATATAGCGATAGCCGCGGAATCCGTTTGAAACGAAGACGATTCGCTACCAGTTGTTCTGGCAGTCTGGAAGCTCCGAGACCACTGGAATTCAAGGTCACTTGACTCCATGGACGTCAATTTAACGTGAGATCCGACTATACGAGAGGATGTTGATTTTTACGAGTAAAGACTAGCATTACCGGAGTTTCCTGGTATTTTATCGGGTCCAAAAGTTTGGGATCATTGGACATTGCACGAAAATATTGAAGACATTGCCGGAGAGGTAAAGCTGGTTTATAGGCCAAATATTCAGAACGCTTCAGCTTTGAATCTTCTTCAATTTGCTTTAAACGTGAAGTCTTCATCTTAGACAGGAATCAGGAGAGATGTGGAGTTGAGCTTCATGAAGCGTCGGACAATTTCCTAATGCTCTTTCATTTCTTTTGCTCTTGTGGTGCTCCTGATACACTGGAAACCCGCTGACTCTGCAAGTTTGAATAATCGCGTCAAACACAGTGCGGCTGGGGCGCACGGCGCGTAACGCGTAGTAGCGCCTTACAAGACTGCAGAATACTTCATGCATTGCGCGTACAGCACGCGGTGCGCGTGAGGCATAGTAGCGCCTTACAAGCTTGCAGGATACTTCATACATTGCGCGAATACTACGCGTATACACTGGAAAAAAACACATTGGATCTAGAGTCCAGACTTTTAAGAACATCGACAAGAAAAAGTACTCTTGATTCAATCAGAATCTTGCTTAAATCAAGAACCAAGCCACTTGATTTAAGCGGATTTCGTTTTGATTCAAGCAAAAATCCGATTGAATCAAGAGTACTTTTTCTTGTCAATGTTTTCAACAGTCTAGATCCAATGTGTTTTTTTTCCAATGATATGCCAGAACTAATATATCAGGTTCTACTAGACGCATATTTGCTTGAAACTGCAGCGTCTCAACTGGCGTTTAAACACGTTGTATTCGGAGTACACATACATAAAATGTGATTCCAATATTTTACACCAATATTTTTGGTCAAAGAGCTTTCATTTCGCAACAACTGAAAAATCTCCAGGAACCACTGAAATTGCTCAACAAAAATCACTTCGAACATAGGTTGAAATATTTCAACTTAAACCCTAAACCCCTTCGACCCGGCAAGGAATGTTACATCGAAATTTTAATACGAAAGTACTTTTAAAAGTATTTCAAGGGGCATATAGTTCCTCCTGTTAATATATAATACTATATAATACTTCTGCTGGCTCTGACTTAAAAGTTATGCTACCCTCGTCCCCCGTCAAATTCTAAGGGTACCTCTTTTGTTTGATGACAACAAATCGCGAGCATCAACAGTCAACATTCACAAAAATGTTCCGTTTCGATCAAGGAGCCAGAGCTTTGGGCATTATTTTATTTATTCTAGAGTACCTATATTGAGAGAATATGGCCACTGGAGTTACCACCTCTGATTGGCTCAGCCATCTTAGGCTGAATGGAGCCCTTAGGACCCAAAAATGGCGGACGCCATAAAGTTAATGTAATGCAAAATGATTCAAAATGTAGTTGTCTTTGCTTATCGTAACGAGAACTTTACCCAAATGCACTATTGCGACTTTTTTACATATTTTTAAGGCTAATCGTGTGCAATTTTTGAGAAAAATGATCTTAGATGTAGTAAGGTTGGCAGCAAGTGCGGTTGGTGATAACCGTCAAAAGTTGGCAATGACCCCCCTCCCATCCTCAAAAACCAAAACAAAGCACCGCCATTTTTGGGTCCTAAGCCTCTCCATGGGACCCAGTGGCCATACTCTCTTAATATAGGTACTCTAATTTATTCCATGTCCTCGTTGACATCCTTTTTTCAGGCAAAACAATTTCCATACGTCATTTTTACAAGGTGCAAGTTAGAAAGAGCTGGCACCAGGGACGATAGAAATTTAACATGGAGAGAGTGTTTTACGGGTGATATCAGTCCACCACGATGAGCCCCCATGCCAAGACGCTGAAAGCGAACAAATGCTCGTCAAAATCTGCGTTTAACCGGCAGACAGACACGAGGAGCCACCATAACCTAAAACTCCGGAGGAGGATGGAATAACAGAAGCTGTTTAATTAGGTGATGGATTGACGTTCGCAATTAATCACCGGTTCTCAAACGGGAGAGAGGTTTGAGTGGGGTCAAGATCGCATCTTTGCATCATTCATCAACCCAATTAGGGTTTCATTGGATCGGTCACTGGTGCATTTTCGAACAACGGGGATGTCGGTTACTTGCCAAGTTGGTTAATAAGAGACGTTGGTGGATTGGGCCTCTGGAATTTTGACACAAAGAGAAAATGCCAATGATCCAAACCATCCATGTATCTTCCCCCTCATATTCCCCTCCCCCCCTAAAAAAGCAAAAAAAACATTAAAGGTACGACCCCGTCCGCCCCCCCCCCCCAAAAAAAAGGAGGAAGAGAGAGGGAAGAAAGAAAAGAAGGAAGGAAGCTTGTGTTTGGTAATTATTCTTGACTCACACTGCATCACATGATTTAAAATTTCGAAAATTTGTTGGAGAAAGCCCCCTGGACCCCTTTCCGCCCCCTCCCCATTCGAAGTGTCTAGATCCGCTTATAGAGCTCCTTTACCACACAGAAATTCCTAAATTATCCCTAAATTCACCAAATTTCCTCAACCATTTATGGAAAATACTCTGACTTCGCGGAGAGGAGAGATAACTTCATAACCGTGACAAAGCAGTGCCATGGTATAATGATTATTGTCTCTTCTACATTCGGGATTAAAAGCAAGGTTAGTGACGTTCCCTTGATTCCTCTCTCTCCCTGAATTTTTATAGAATTTTCCCTATGTTGACACGGACATAGAAAAGACAGAATCTAACACCAAGACCTTCCAAGAAGTTTAAATTTTAAAAACACACTTTTTAATACTTAAAAGTTCTGAAAGTTTCTGCATTTCCGCTAAACGTGCGAATTCACCATTTGACTTTCCTATTTTCGGAGTTTTTTCTGTTTCTCAACCACTGAAAGCTCTAAAAAAAGTTTCAGAACCTCGGAAAAATCATCCATTTTTTTCCTGACCCTTACATCCCTCAATATACGGCTCCATTTTAATTTCCACCGCGAAAATCCGTGACCCATACAACCATCCTATACTAGAGATCTGCGATTGCAAACTAGGTGCAACAACACGCTCGAGCGAAAACCAACACAGGCACACGCTCAAAGGCACGCGAGGCGCGCCCCGTGGCTCGCAGATGCGCACTTACCACCACTCCGATCCAAAACCACCCAACACACCGCAACCCTCCGTCGGCACATACGCGGTTCCCGCCTAACGCGGGCGTTATATCGGGACCGCCGGCGCATTAAAATGATTCAACGTCACCGGACCGTGATGGAGCATTAATATCGGCCTTGGATCTCGGATCTGCAGCGACCGACATCAACATCCAACGACCACAACATCTCTCCCGCGTCCTCACCGAAAATAACCTATCTGCCTACGGTTTTCGGTTGAACTTACGTCTTTTAAGCTAAGCAGGGTATAGTTCTCCTCCCTCCTGTCAGGATAAATGCGGCTGGGTATTAATTAAAAGTAAATCACACTCGCCAAAACCTGCGAGCCCTCCTTCGTACTCTACTTAGCGTCGGGCTATCGGCGCGTGGTGCTCTGTTTATTTGTCATGGGCTAACGTAGATCAAAGCGTGAGTGCTCTTAGATCCCGTTTTCAAGTCAAGCTAATATGAAACGAACTCTTTTTCTCTCCGTAGACTCGCTCGAAGCCATGCGGGCTTGGAGACTTTAACGCCGCGGGTAGGAAAGTAGGCGCACGTGCTGGGCCCAACACGCTTCCACTGCTGTGCTAAGGAAAAACGTCGTATGAAACTCCAGGCGTTGCTGAATTTCCTTCGATAAAATACGAATTTCCTCGTAAATTTAAGAATATTTGTTTTCCGATTTTTCAGATACTTTTGCTCGCAATTTCACCTAAAGTTCCTGAAAATTTCGAGGAAAAATATTCATGACTTTCTTCAAAAATGAAAATTTTATCGAGGGAAATTTGGCAGTTCCGAATGTTCATACGGCAGTCTTCCTTAGCACGGTAGTATAGACCAAACTACTTTTTCTATTTTGTAAAGATTCAGGAGTGCAAACGTGCTAAGTACTTCAAATCTGAATAGAAAGAGAGACATGAATATCTTCGTTACTTATATTGTTACTTCAATTCTTCGTTACTTCCTGGTACAATTTTGGTTTTGATTTTCATTCCGTCCACATGGATAACGGGGCGGGAATTTCAAAATTTCAGGTACATTCCTATGTTTTTAGTTCCTCTCAGTTCAACTAAGTCCGCATGTTCTGGATCAACATCGATAGGATGCGCTGGGTATTTAAGCCTAATTCGTTAACCATGAGGTTAATTTACGACGTAAATAATCCCAGTAATCTGCGCATGTATCTGTCCTGATAAGTACCCATACAAGGGTAAACAATCTGAAGCATTGTTTAAAAAACAAAAGGACACGATTTGAACACGATAATAACATCCTCCAGACACAGTGGTAGCCAACGCACCAGACTAGAGGGACTGGCTCTCAAGTCTGGACTATTTTAATCACATTGACGACAGATCAATTAGTAGTTTGAAGGTAGAACTCAAGTTTGCTTCTAACTTGTAAATTCAGACCTTTGTGTCCAAAAAGGGTACGAGTAGTTTGGGGCAATCGGAGCGAGCGGTCAGCCAGCCAAATAGCCTGCCTGCCTCGTTCGTAAAATAATCCAAAAATTCCAAACAATTTAGAAGCCAATAAGCACGGATGATCAAGGAATCGTACTTTGATGGTTAAATCTCATAAAAAAGCAAAAAATACTAGATTTTTTCTGAGAACTCAATTCCGCGTTCAAATATTGCCAAAATACGTTGACGTGAATAAACGATAGACAAGTGTCTGCGTAAGAAATCGTCTTATGATAATCGAAGTTCAAAAATTTTAAGAACATATTTCAAACCTGTAAGCGATGTCTTTGTGCGCGTATGTGAAAATTGCAAGGGAAAATATGCATAACTTTCCGTGGCGTAAATATTTCATCGCGGTAAATATAGCAACATTTGAATGGTTATAAGGCGTTCCTCCTTAGTATAAAAGAGTAGCAATTTCGACTAGCCCATTCTGCAACGCGTGCAATTGCCCTAATAAAGAACCAATCGGCTAGACGTACTAAGAGGCGGCCGAATTATTAAAAAAAATCACAATTCCATGTTCCATTAGACGAGGAACGTCTATAACTCATACTTGAACAGTGAGTTCCGGCGGTCGGCACGGGTCAAAAGGCGCCAAAACGGGTGAGCGGCGGCACCTTGCGTAACGATATACACGGAAACCACTCAAATTGATAGTGGAGAGCAGTTGAGTTTATTATTTCGGTCGGAGCTTTAAATCGTTGTTAAAAGGGGATTCTGAGTCTCGTCCTGCCCAGACAGACCACTACCGTGACTTTTACAAGCTCGCAGTAAATCATGGCTGGAACGAAACCGACCCAAGTGGTCGCAGGAACAAAAGAAAAAGAGTCGGTCAGTGTGCAATCGAGCGACCCCATGAGGAGAATGGTGCAGTTTTGTCGGTCAGTACGGAAGTGCATAATTCCTGCATCTTAAGGTGCACCGTGATTCTAGTCTAAAGACACTGAAAAAACCTGTACTTATACGTTATAAAGAGAAGAATTGATCTCTCGGTGGTTTTTCGTTTGAAAATACTCGTCGCGTAAAGAGGCGACTTACTACGCCGGGTCAAATTAATTCTTTTGAAGACAAAATTTCACTTGTTATCATGAGATATTTCCAGCGATTACGACCATAACTATTTCATAAGGATACATTTTCTGTTGTTACAACTATAATTTCCCTCGGCACAAATGGTCATTTCCATGTTACGACGAGTATACTTTTCCCCGCGTAACCAGAAACTGGCAAGGGAATTTTCTTTGTTGTAAGGAATGCAAATTTTCCTAGTGTAATCGGAGTTAGAATTGTGAATTGAGAAGCTTTTGGTGACAGAAAACCCCCATCATAATCAGAGATGACCATAAAACTACTTACCAAGAAAACCGTGCGAATTTAGTCACAAAATACACATTTACAGGACATTACTCGAAGCGATCAACTCACCTGAAACATAGGACACAGAATACATTAGAAAAAGTTGTCGGTTTTAAAAATAAACGGGGAGAGCAACATTTTATGATAATCCATCTCGAAAAACGCTCATAATTAAAGAAAAATGAATTTTTCTCCCTTAACTTTGCGATTCTGTTACAACTAGGCGGGATTTTATTTTGGCTCCATGTCGGAGCAAAAAAACATAATTTGATTTCTAGATCATCCCGTGTTTATCATCCCTCAAACTTTCTAACGTTCACCCTGAGACATCCTGCGTTCTGGGTTGTGCTACACTGTACAACGCCGCGCCGCACAACGGATCGAATCAATAAGAGAGGTCGTACAAAATTTGGAAACTTCAAACGCTTCAAACGCTTAAACGGAGTGTTCATACAAACTATGAGGTTCTACACGGAGAAAAAAACTTCGTGCATGAGACCCGAAGTTGAGGTCATATGGATCTCTGAAGTTTTCTGCATGATCACGCATCCGAAAACTTGAGGTCGAGCTGCCGATGTTCGGATCAGACCTCGAGGCACTTCGGTATGCACCGGAGTACTTCAGATGTGTGACCCGAACCCTTCGGCAGCAAGACCTCAAGTTCTTAGATCTGTGATCCGAAAACTTTAGAGATCCATATGACCTCAACTTCTGGTCCCACGCACGAAGTGTTTATCTCTGTGTAAAAGCGGGTCCATTGGTTTCTTCGTGAAATTTTCTACTACAATCATCCCTTGAAATCTAAAATATGACGAAATAAACATCAAAATTCGCAGTTATAGTCAAAAATGTCATGCGCGACCTCTCTCATTGACTCGATCCACTGTGTGCCGGGCAGAACCGAGTCCAATGTTAGACGGGTCACCTATCCACGCGCGAGCGGGCGCATGAGTGAAATCAGGTAGAGGCAGGCAGGCGCTTGGTTTTGAGTGGAGTAGCGCCATGCGGCATGCACCGGTCGCGACGACACGGATAAGCCGGGGAAAACAATGCCCGGCAGGAAAATCTCCTTAATGCAAGATGCGTGTCGCGTTTTTAAACATCGCGATCGCTTTTCGCTCCGGACCGAAGAACAATGCCAATCGGCTTTCGATTCCGGATTCCGAAGAGCCGCCTCTCCCCCCAACCCCCTGCGCCGACTCCCCGTTCCGGGTGTCTCGTTATACGCCTCTGATTGGAGCAGGTGTTGCTGATTGTGACGTCATTAGATTTAAAAATGAAAGTGTTCGCGTTGAGATGAAGATGAAAATGATCGTGATTTGATTAGATTTAAAAATTAAAGTGTTCGCGTTGAGATGAAGATGAAAATGATCGTGATTTGCGACACTTGAAAGCATGGCTGCAAAAATCTGCGAAGGTGCGACGGACGAGGGGTTTTTTCTCTTCAGGGAGGCAATTGGTTTGAAACAGATACTTATCATACATGTTTTGGATCCTGAAGCAACTGTACACTGGAAAAAAAAAACACATTGGATCTAGACTCTTAAAAACATCGACAAGAAAAAGTACTCTTGATTCAATCAGAATCTAGCTGAAATCAAGAAGCAAGCCTCTTAATTTAAGCGGATTTCGTTTTGATTCAAGCAAAAATCCGATTGAATCAAGAGTATTTTTTCTTGTCAATGTTTTCAAGAGTCAGGACTCTAGATCCAATGTGTTTTTTTTCCAGTGCGGTCCATTTGTGCGTTACTTTTTCCTTGTACTAGTGTACCGAATTTCCAATGTACGTATTTTTTTTTGGGGGGGGGGGGGGGGGGCGCAAGAGTAGGTATTGACTTTCACACGCCAACCCACTGCAGTACCAGAGAGAGGAACCGTCCGCGGCGCGACAAGATCCACGAGCGACAAACGACCGATGGGACACTCCGCGGGTTACTCAATCGCAGTTTCGTCACTTTCCGTCCGATTCCGTGCGTTGCGCCTTTTTTTGCGGTCCTTTCGAATCCGGATCGGACGTGCGGATCAACGACTCGGCGCGCTCTCCGCAGTCGGCGCGGGTCGCTGACAGCTCAACGCCGATCGATTCGCCAAAACGACTTTCGACCGAGCGCACGTCAGGCCGGGCCGATTCACCGCGACGTCGGCGTCAACGTCGCGTAACCCTCGTCACGTTCGGTCCGCGGGAAAAAGATGCGATCGAAAGGTCACGGGGACATGCGACGAGTTTCGGTCTTACATTCGGGAAAAAAATAAGCTTGACATTTGAATTGTAATGCCGAGAATATCGGTCGTGCGGTAATGGAAGGATGTAACTCCATTACTGCGTTGCAATGATCCGGATGATTTTTTACTGTTTCTGGGGAGAGAAATGCCATGAATTCGATTGAATAATCGTGTTGAATTAGGCTAAGATTCATGAAAATTTTTACAATAAAAATACCCACAATCTTTTTACGAAGACAGCGAATCTCCACTTCTCCAGTGCAAGGATTAATAATTTTAGCCTAATTTTTACTAAAATTAAATTTACATGGTTTTCTCTTACTTGAAAGCCGCGTTTTTGCCTAAAGATAATACATTTTAGAGAGTCAGCACTCCTATCTATCTTCCCTATGTTGTAACTTTAATACGTCAACGCTCAGATTAGCCAAAAGATGACTAAATTTTAGCTTGAGTATACGCACGGTTTTTGAGAAATGAGGGGGCAAAGTTGCCAAATCGCCATCATTCTGGACAGCATTTCTTCAGCAAAAAGATGGGAAAAATGGACGAAAAAATTACACCTTTGATGGGTTTCGGCTGTAAATGTTCTCATTGAGCCCCCGAGCATTTAACTGTGTTCAGTTTCAAAAATTTTGGTCTCACAGTGGTCCAAAATGGGGGGAAATCATCGACAAATCAGGATTCTTTGTCAAATTTTTAGAAATGGCGGTAAACTTGTCGGTCTGCTGCAGTTTTCATGGCTAACAATGTTCGTATCGGTCATCAATACATGAAATTGTGCTCAGCTTCACAAATTTACATCGCACGGTGGTCGAAAATGGGGGAATTAGTGGACAAATTAAGATCCTCTGTCAAACTTTTTAAAAATGAAGTGAAACTGTTGGTCCCCAGTAGAGTTTAGATCCCGGAAAAATTCATGTTTTTAATTTTTTTGATTATTACTACATGTCAGACCGTATTGTTTATAGAACTTTGTCGTAGAATAGACTTTGTAGCATTATCTCAATAAAATATGCAAACTTTCAGAAATTTAAAAAAAAGAAGGAAAAATGGAGAGAAAAAATTGAAAAAACATTTAAATAGTCAAAAAAAGAATTGAAAGAATTTTTCCGGGATCTAAACTCTACTGGGGACCAACAGTTAACACAATTTCATGCATTGATGACCGATACGAACATTGTTAGCCATGAAAACTGCAGCAGACCGACATTTTTACTTCCATTTCTAAAAATTTGACAAAGAATCCTGATTCGTCGACGATTTCCCCCCATTTTAGACCACTGTGAGACCAAAATTTTTGAAACTGAACACAGTTAAATGCTTGGGGGCCCAATGAGAACATTTACAGCCGAAACCCATCAAAGGTGTAACTTTTTCGTCCATTTTTCCCGTCTTTTTGCTGTAGAAATGCTGTCCAGAATGATGGCGATTTGGCAACTTTGCCCCCTCATTTCTCAAAAACCGTGCGTATACTCAAGCTAAAATTTTTACTAGAGTTTTAGGGTATCATGAGGTATCGTTTGGGCCCGGTTTCGGAAAAATCCCTTCTGGCCCAAATTGTGCCATTCTTGGCGTCGCTCTTTTATTTGCTTTCTTACTCAGCAAGTTGCTCATCAATCATCAACGGGGGAAAAGTAGCTTTGACCCCGAACTGAACTTCTGACTCAACCGAATACATGACGTGCATTGTTACAATGTTGATAACTGCGAGATCTCTGAAAAGTGTTGTCTCGCACTGGAAAAAAAAAACACATTGGATCTAGAGTCCAGACTCTTGAAAACATTGACAAGAAAAAGGACTCTTGAATCTTGATTCAATCAGATTGAAGCTTAAATCAAGAACCAAGCCTCTTAATTTGAGCGGATTTCCTTTTGATTTAAGCTTAAATCTGATTGAATCAAGAGTCCTTTTTCTTGTCAATGTTTTCAAGAGTCTGGACTAGATCCAATGTTTTTTTTTTTTTTTTTTTTTTTTTTTTTTTTTTTTTTTTTTTTTTCCCCCCAGTGCAGGGTGCCTATCACAATAATAGGCGTCAAAACAAACAACCGTGTTCATGCTAAAAGGTACTATATTGCACGGAACCCTTTTGCACGTAGATTTTTTTGCCGTAAATACGTCCAAATGAGCTAAGCCACCGCGTTAAAGAGGATCCACTCGCAATTCCGAGCAATTAGACTCCGCGAGGTGACGAGCGGTCGGTTGAGTAATCGGATTAGCGGACTCGTGCCCCTGGGCGGGGGGGGGGGGGGGGGGGGGGGGGCTTCCGCCGGCGAGAATTCGGAAACCGAAAGGGGTCAACGGCGTCGCGTCGAGGCCCGGTCCGTTCGGGCGCCCGCTCGAAGGTCGTTGGCGCCACCTTGCCACGTAACGATCCCGACGGTTCCCGACGATCTTGATGCGATGGAAACCGGGCAAAACCGCGTATCTACACTCGGATCTAACCGGAGTTTCGTTGTTTTATAAACCGGGGCAGGAAAGCTCGCAGTGGTCGCTCGGAATTCGGACGATATGTTCCGATCTTATCGTCGCGTCGGTTTGAGGTCTTCATCGTCCCCTCCGAGTTTTTGCTACCGTTGGCGACCGATCCGGCGCCTGATGGAGCGAGCCCGAATTCGAGCCCCGATCGCCCGAAAAATCGGAAATGGAGATAAAAACGTGTCAGACCCTTTTTACGGGTGTTGATGAAGACAAGATCTGAAAAAGAAATGGTGGAAAAAACTTAACGTTTTTTCGGCTGACAGAGGTGGCGATTTAGACGACGTGCGTTAAACCTGTCCTGAATAAATCGAAATATATCCCTCGTATACATGAAAAATTGCAATCCGAAGACATATCACCTCAGAGATATGACAATGGAGATGGTGCATGTGTGAGGAATTTGCGATTTGACCATTGATTCTTATGTAAAAGTTCGCGAGAAACACGATGGTGCCACTGGTTTTCTCTGAAATCAACTCCCAAGCTCAAAAAAAGCTTTCAAGCTGAGGCCAAGGAGCTGGAGGAGATATCCTACGCTATCCTAAGAGTCCACCTCTACATCAAAACAAACTCTCCATGCAAAAGATAGGGAGAAAATACATTACCAGGGCTGCCACTTTCTTTGGGGACTCTATAACTGAAAACACGGCAACCCTGCTATAATGTATTTGCTCCCTATCTTTTGCATGGAGAGTTTGTTTTGATGTAGAGGTGGACTCTTAGGATAGCGTAGGATATCTCCTCCATTTTGGCCTCAACTTGAGAGCTTTTTTTGAGCTTGGGAGTTGATCAACCAAATAGTTGAAAGTTTTTGCATTTATCAGTGCCGTAATGTTGATCAGAGGGAAGTTTTTTGGCAAAAAACTGTACATATAGGGAAAATATAATCTATATTATGTAAATAGTTCAATTAATCCGGAAAACTGAACGATCGGCTCTAATACTCGATTTCTTCCCCAGTTCAGAAGTGGTTGACTTTCCTAGGTTCTAACTGTGCCAAATTCAGGTAATGCTGGAAGTGAAGAAAACCCTGAAGCGGTTCAAAATATGTTTAATCTAACTACGAATGGTGAAATTCCAGAATCTCGGAGTTTCTGAGATCGGCTCTTAATCGTCTAACTGACTGCCACGCTAATAAATTTAGCATCTAATGGTATCTCATACTGTTTCTCACTTTTTGTCACTCTCAATCTACGTCACAGAGGTTCGTTTCTGGGGCATGAAGATGCAAATGCCGGCGATTAATAACTCGGCAAATTCTTGCATGCAGAGATGAGGAAAATGTAAATACACAGACTTTGTAACGCATCAAATTCGTGATTACCATCATTAACATTAAATAGGCGCATTTGCGGTGTTTGCAATAAAGTAGTTCCTATTCAGTTCATACGCGCTTCTAGATAACGCTACGCTATGACGAACGATGCAAGAACTGTGTCGCAATGTTTGATGATAAAGAAGTCAATATTTAGAAATATTCAATCTTTTTAAAAAATCAAAACCATGAATAAAATTTGATTTTAATAAAAAGGGCATTAACTCATTTGATTCATGTTTTAAACGAGAGTCGAATGCTTTTTGCAGTAAAGCTTTTTGCACTAAATAATCATTTGCATCAATCTTGATTCTAGGTTGGAATATGAATGGCGAGAACTCAATTAAACAAAAAAATCAGATTTTACGCGGTGGAACATAATCAATCATAATTTATGTTGGGAGTTCGGTAGAAATTAAATTCCGAAAAAACCACCGTCATGATCTCTGCGAAAATGCATAGGCACTTGGAATTCAAACCAATTAAAGCATTCAAATTTTCCAATGAAAAAAATTGTCCGTCGAAAACATTGACATTTGATCCGTACAAACAAAAATTAACCTCCCGTAATAACTGTGCATTCACCTCGAAAAAATCGCTCATCGATGCAACCGAAAACATGGTAGCCGGAGTTGGTTTATTTTGTCACTTTTTCGCAATGACTTTTTGGCTTCCGGCAAAAATGCGACAAGTTTTATGGAAGTCGGTATGTAAGCCAACGAAATTGCCGGTGCTGAAGTTTTAGGAGACCTCGTAATTCCACACTGCGGGGCGCGAGAAGATACGCGTTTTCAGAACTTCCGCATTCGAAGCTCACATCCGAGGACCTGGATATTGCCGTTATTTATGACCAGAAGAATGTAATATTATGTCGGCTGAATATCCAAGTGGCGTAAATTCGTCCCAGTTGACTTTACTCGGACCCGGTTAAGTTTCTTCATCGCTGGTCCGGCTACTTTCATCCGCAGACCCGCTGAGGAAGTGAGCACCGATGTAACTATGCTCCTGCATAGGAATTTTAGATTTAGGAAAGGTGAACCCAAACCTACTGGGAGTTATACATCATTCAGTATGAATACAAATATTCAGAAAAGATAAATTTCGACCATGACGGTAGTTAGCTTCGGTTCCGAGGTCCTAGGTCAAGAGTGGCACGGAAATTGTCGGAAGGCAACAGATCAGTGAAATATGATTTTTGTTGTTTATCTTGATTCCTCCGTGGCATTCAGAAGATTCAAGAGAGCTACAATAGCAGGGTGTCTACAAAAACAGGCGGTCTGAAAGTGTTTGGCATCATTTATAAACGGCCACTAAGAGGGTGAAGAAAACCCGCAAATGTATTAAGATAAATCAAATTAAATTGAGCTGGGAGAGGTACGTGAATTTTGCATTTCTATGTAAATAAAGACATTAATAAAATTAGGTGTAGATTTCCTTGAATTTTGAATTAATTTTAAACTATGCAGATCGGAAAACTAGATCTGCTATCATGCCCGCTTGAAAATTTATTCCCTGATCCGTCGACCATTTTGAAGGTGTCCGATTTCGACCATTTCCCAAATTTGGCTTCAAAATAGACATCTATTTAATCTCCGGACGGAAAATTCCCGACGCCACAAAGTGAGATGAAAGTTTGCAGAATTTAGACATTCAAAAATTGCGGTGAATTAATCGCATTATCTTCACATCAGTTTCATTTTACTATTTTGAAAAAAAAGAAGGTCCCATAGATCCATTCTCAGAAGGAGGAACGTAATTCCATTCCAGCGTTGCAAAATTGAACCAGCCAATCTTATTTTTATCGGGATATAACTATCTACAGGATATTATACTAATGGGTCACTCATTCGGTTAGAAATACCCAACATTTTTCCGGTGAAAATACAATTTGTGCGTAGGACGTTGGAATGTTAGTTTAAATCTTTTCGACTGCAAAACGATGAATTTAAATAACCCCTCACATGGCTCATCCGACAACAATGGAGACAGAAAAACCGCGACGCCGCGGTCCTTGCCCGGACGGAGCCGATACAGCGACTCGTCTTCGGCCGCGGTTGCGGATCGTGGATGTGAACTAATTAACAATTCATTCCTGGCGAGGAATTCTGGAGACGAAACTGGGAGCCGAAATAATAAAACGGAGACTGATTAGCGCCATTATCGGAGTTTATTGCCTTTCGGAGGTATTTTAAAACGCTCCTACATTCCGGACCGGAGCCTCGCTGACATCGGAAGAGAAAGAGAATGGACACGAAAGAGAGCTCATCGCCGAGAAAGTGGTAGATCAGGATCAGCTGGTGACGTAGCATCGCGGAATGCGTGACGTCACCTATCGTAATATTAATTATTGGTTTTCGGTGACGTCATTATCCGCCACGGGCCCAGCTGATGCTGCTGTATTACATCAATTGAGATATGTTCATTTCGTCGTTCCTTTGACGAAAGGACGAGACTTGAAATGCAAATGGAATTTTTATTGAAGGTTTGCTAACTGAAAATTTTACTGTTTTGCTAACTTATCACACGAGAAAATCTGCAAAGTTTCGGACAGAAACTGTACAGTCATGCTCAAAGAAAAAGTTTAATAATTTTCAAAGTCAATTTTTCCATCCTGAAATAAAGTTAAGATGCTTCATCTGGGAAACGACGGTTTGTTCGACAAGGAGGACCAATTGGACGTATTTCTATCAAATGGAACTATGTGCATTTGGACATGATCCCTGAGACTCATAAGAATAAATGCATAACAGGGCTCACGTCATAATGCACATAGTTTCGTTTGATAGAAATACGTCCAATTAAAAGGCGGCAGGTTTAAATGCTCTTTGACTTGTGCTCAAAATGTTGGGTGTCGCAAATTAATTTTCGCCAAAATTTTCAGTTGTTACACGGTATTGTCCCTTGGTCCTCGATACCCACACTGAAAAAAAGATCTCGGTGTATTTACCAAGAAAAGGGTAAAATTACCAAGAATTTAGGGTTCTATTTGATCCCGGTTTTTTCTTGGTGAAATTACCATTTATGGAATTGGTAATTTTACCGAGCAATCTTGGTAAAATTATTGAACTTCCTCGGTAATTTTACTGGACCTTGGTAAAAACGCCAATTTTTTTTATCGACTGTGGTAGAATTACCGAGATAAAATGGCAAAGTTACCGGGAATTGATTACCAATAAAAGTGGTATTCTTACCTGAAGAAAAAACAGTAAAAATACCGGTTTTTAGGCACGTTTACCAGTCTGTCTTGGTAAAATTACCAGTAATTAGTAAAGAAAATGAGATGGTAAAGGTACCAACGGACCTTGGTAAAAACGCCGAGAATTTTTTTTCAGTGCATTGCCCAAAAATCTCCAAACATCGCTTTTTCTCAAAGAGGCGGGCTGCTTGTGCCCGCACGTGTCAATTAAATTTAAAAGAAATAATTCAAAAGCCCACCGCTCGGAGGCGCAGGCGTGGCGAATGACATTCATTAAGATGCGAAAGTTAAAGACACGCTGTCGAATATGCGAAGCCCGGAGTTCGCGAACCAGTAACGGCGCGGTGTGGCAGTTTTGGGCAGCTTATCGTGCTTCGATCAGGGATCGGTGAACAGATGAATCGCCGATTCTTGGCCCACCTGTAACGATTGCCAAATTATGGAAACGGAAAAGATAAAAATTAGCCCCAGGCCGAAGTTGCCGTTCTGCCAGTGTTCGTCTATTGAGATGGATCGAGACTTTAGGAAGTAGAGAAGTTGAATTTGATCGATATAATTCTTTCCTGTCTCAGGAATATCATAATGTCCTCGTATATCTTCCTTCTTTTTACTTTCATCTGATAATAAAATCCTCGGAAAAAAAAAAAAAAGATTGCCAGGATAACTGATCAATTATTGGCACAAGAGTCGCCTGATGAATGTTAGTGACCAAGGAATTTTACTCATTTCAAACACCAACTGTTCCTTTCCAGCGAGTTCGATTTGATGGCTTTCATCTGTCAAATTCGGTTTGATGGGTTGGTTCCTCTCAGTTGAATTTAATAATATAAGTTGGCTCCTCCCATATGTCATTGAAACATATGAATTGACTTCTTTCTATTGAACTGGATCCGATGAATTGGTACCTTTTTGCTGAAATCTACTGTGAGTTGCTTCAGTTCTGATGAATTTCATCGAAAGGATTGGCAACTTTCAGTTGAAACCGATCCGACGAGTAAGTTCCTTTTAGTTGAAGTCGAACCGATGAGATACTCTCTTTCTGTTTCTCGATGCGATTGGTTAGTTTCTCTCTAGTATTTTTGGCAAAATAGTAAGGTGTCTGTGGGATAAGCGATATTGGTTAAATGTGATGCGGTGTAAACGTATCGCATCGTTATTCGCTTAAAATGTTTGGTCCGAGTAATACCGAAAAATAATGACATTTCTTGGAATATCGACCGCTCGACAAGAGTGTCAACGATGAACATCCATTCCAAGTAAATTCGTAAAAAACGTGCGAATTCAATTCCGAGTCTGTAGAGACATTTCCGCTTAAGTTGACAACCACGCAGCCTTCCAGATCACGAGCCATCGATTCGCGGATCGCGATAAGCCAACTGCCAAAATTTTGGGATCGTTACGACGCAACGCCTGCTTTCCTGTCGCGGCGTTCGAGTCTCCGGGCTGATGGATGGGCCTTTAGATTGTCACCTCGGTCGCCGCGCGCGACAGCTGGATAAAAGATCCTCATCTCACAATTACCAGTCATTTTTTCTCCACCTTACCGACCGGAAGACAACCTACGGTGGAATGACCTGTGACATATTCTTAATCCGTAACCGAAATAATCTCCGCAGTATGGTGCTGATGAAGAGTTGTGGGATCGTTGGATCTCAAAAATCAGCCAAGAATAACAAGATCCAGCGAACGTTAAGTTTCATGTTCTAGGGTAACATAGATGTTGCAGAAAATATACAAGCGGTATATGTGTTAATTCGTTAAATTGCAAAAAAATATCGGCATAAAGACGGTTTAATGAGAAAGCGCCTCAAGCACGAACTCGGCTTTGAGCACGATGAGCGCCTTCAAGTCCCGTGATACTCTCCGCTTTGCCAGGAAGTTTGTTTAGATGCGTGTCCGAACCAAACCCAACTAAGGTCACTGATTTGCACTAGATGCACTAACGAGTTATCTCCGAGTATGCACTCCAAGAGGAAAAACATGTATTTTGAATTTTAAGCAAAATAATCAGTACCTACTCGGATCTCGTTTCTTTATTTCTGAATTTTTAAATTTTTTGTCCCACAATTGTGGATTTAAAGTCAGCGATTGCTGCACTGTTTCCAATGGAAACATCCTCCGAATGTATTGTGTAATCAAGACCCTCTACCAAGATGAAACAACGTTCAGTACAGCTCAGTTAGACGATTTCCATTATAAAACGTCTAGGAAAAACATCCAGTGTTTTATTTTTTTACAATGTAATTGCCTTCGAGGTAGACATTGCTCTTTGAGAACACACTTTATGACATCATCAATCATGATTTCTTCCATACCTTTGGCTCTTTGATAAGGAATAAATAAAATTAGTGCTAGTTTTTTCGATTGTATTATCATGGTTTGGATCATCGCAGTGAATGATAATTTTTTCGAGTTTCCTCTGTCACACAATATAACGTTTGAAACTCCCGAGATGAAATCCCGAAAATCCCTGATCAACAAGGGCCACGGGAAATCTCTTACAAAATCCAATTATTCTATGATTGCAGAAAGTCCAAGGTGATTTCCGATTTTCCAGATTCACAGACACCCCGCAACCACGTTCGGAAGTTTTTCTCTGGGAAACACGAGGATGCCGCAAAATTCTGACGATAGACGCGCTTGTCTGGGACCAAATGAAACGATACATGGCTGTGAGCTACGAAATTATGAGGTTCTGTAATCTCGGCAGCACAGAGATGCATGATTAGAGGGCACGACTCTTTACCGGCTCCTCATAAAGGAGATCATTGTTGCCGTCATACCACGAAAAATCAATATGAGCTGCACCGGTTATGACGGGAGGAATTGTAGATTTGCACCCTGCGGAGTCTGCGTAATTATTGCGGGAGGGCAGGGAGCGATCATTCAGCATCGAAACGAAAACAAAGTAACGATTCCTCGTTAGCGGGCCCCCATTGTGGATGGAAGGGTACAGAGAGGGATCATCTAATGAAAGAGGTAAGACGTACAGGATGATGATGTTGTCAGGTGTACGAAAAATGAATTGTTCTGTCGAAATTATTAAAAATTTGTCTAATGCAATTTATTGGACCCTATTCGTGTTAACACGTTCACAGGGGAAGCACCTTGCTTCTTGCTTGCGGGTAACAAATTTGTACGTGAAAGTGTAGCATTAGTAACCAAACCGCATTCATAATGCAAATTGGATAAATTGTTTATCTCTAATCTTTGGATAAAGATAGTCCAACTGTCTCAAGTGGCGACCGTTGCGACCAGACGATCGATCAACTGAGAGACTTTAACGCAGCGGAAGGAAAATGGGCGGATTGTGACTATGTAAGAAAACTTTACCAGCTGGCTTACAGCAATTTCTAACTCGTTCTAGAGAAAATATTGGTGGAAAATTTACTTCATTCTTCAGAAAATCTAGCAATATTGTTGTACGTTCTTGTAAATCGGTTTGAAACTATCCTTAGGGCCACATAATCGACCTGTGACATCGGAAACCAAATTATTCGGCGGGGAATATTACCAAATGGTTTGCTTCCCGAAAAAGCGAACCATGTCTAAATTGCGCGGTGAAAAGCTTGGTCTCCACGACTCATTAGTTCGATTGAGTAATTATGCGAAACAAACAAGGAGTTCTACATTCTATAGACTCTGACCGAAATCGTTTTTCCCGGTGCGGTGAAAAATACTCGACAACAATGGAAAAGGGTCTAAAAGGTATTTAAAGGTGAGGAGAATCAATTAAGGTAACGAGACTGAAAAATATTCGATAACGAGGCTCGGCAGGGCCCGCCAATTCGGGCACCCCTCCGCTCCGCATCCATCCCCGGGGGGTAGACGCGGAGGGGGAGGGGGAGGAGGTTAGACTCACACGCAGAGTGTGATTAAAAAACATCGAAAATAAGCGCCAAACCCATCGAAAGCCATTCATTTCCCCTGTCAGGCAGCCCCAGACCTCGAGCACGTACGAACGGAGTGCGAAAATCCGAAAACGCGGGGTCGGGGGAGGAGGCGGTATAATTTCGATACCTGCATTGATAGGGTCGAAGAGATTAAAAAACGATGATTTGCAAATTACCGACTCCTATGTTGTCGTGCTAAGGAAGAACGCCGTATGAACATTCAGGAGTTGCCAAATTTCCCGTAATGAAATATTTATTATTGACGACATTCATGCACATTTTTCCTTGGAATGTTCAGATATTTTAGATTAAACTGCGTACAACACTGGAAAAAACACATTGGATTTAGAGTCCAGACTCTTAAAGACATCGACAAGAAAAAGTACTCTTGATTCAATCAGAATCTAGCTTAAATCAAGAATCACGCCTCTTAATTTAAGCGGATTTCGGTTTGATCCAAGCAAAAATCCGATTGAAGCAAGAGTATTTTTTCTTGTCCATGTTTTCAAGAGTCTGGACTCTAGATCCGAAGTGGTTTTTTTTCCCAGTGAAAATTGTCTGAAAATTTTGAGAAAAAATATTCACAATTTGCCCGGTAAATTCGGTTTTAATCAAAGGAGACTTGGCAACATTTAAAGGCTCATACGTCGTTCTTCCTTAGCACGGCAGTGCGCTGCTTCTTTCCCTTTCGATTATACCTCGATTTTTGAGGATTTATAAACTGCCAGGTCTGCAATGATCGCACGAATCTTCGTGGAATCTGGAGTGGATGGTTACCTCTTTATATTCATTGTTCGAGATTGGATTCGGACACGCAATGGAACCGCTTCCAGGCGTTATCGGCTCCTGTTAAATGGGTCAGGTGCGTGTGCTACTAAATCGCATCCTGGTGATTGAATCTATCAGAGGTAGGAAAAAGGGAGGAAAATAATGGGATCCGTTCAAACGCGGAGTTTTCGCGTCTGAAACTAACGAATGTATCATCTCCTGGAAAAACTGAGTAAATTTACCGGGTGTCATGGCTCACATGTGAGGTGGAACACAAAGTAACCGAATCAAGCGGATAATATGGTTTTTTTTTTTTTTTTTTTTTTTTTTTTTTTTTTTTTTTTTAAATATTCATTGAGTTACAATGACCGAATCTTTGTGTTAAAAATTTGCAACTTCGTAAACAATCAGGGACAAACCTCCAGGATCGAATCAGAGCCTGGAGCACATTGGTGATATAGTCTAATGCACAAGCTACTCGCAAGTCGCTACCTTCCAGTGACATGGAGAAAAACACGAGTACATTAGTTCAACAGGGCAGCTTCATCATTCCTATATCGATGACTCAGGAACAATAGCACCTACCTGCAAATTGAAATTTTGCAGGGCGAAGGGAGAATTTTGCCATTTTAGTAATTTTGAGGTTGAATTTGCGATTTTTTCATACATTACAGCGTCATTACAGCGCTCCCCGACATAATTCGAGAAAACTGAAATCATCAGCTTGCATGCATATCTTAATACTGTAGAATGCGGCGGAGTCGCTCTCATTTTTTCCAAAATTGTCAATTAGGCAGTATTGTTTCTTAGCCCTCGATATGTCTCAGGGTAACCTACGGTTTCGGTTAATTTAATCAAAAATTCGGTCGATAAACTAAGTCATTTTAATTGATATGACCGAGAAAAAAACCAACTCAAAGTAACCCAAAGTAACCAACAATATGGAAATTTTTAACGAACTGGATATTAACTTGCGTTATAAATTTTCCAATAAAAATGGAGGAAGCCTGTTCGCAAATTCCCCTGAGAATTCGTATGTTTTCAAACACTGGAAGAAATGTCTCCTGGATCCCGAGTACAGACTCTTTAAAAAGTTGACAAGTAAATATTCTCTTGACTAGATCGGACTTTTGCTTGAATCAAAAGGAAATCCGCTTGAATTAAGATGCTCGGCTCTCGATTCAAGCAAAAATCCAATTGAATCAAGAGTACTTTTTCTTGTCGATGTTTTTAAGAGTCTGGACTCTAGATCCAATGTATTTTTTCCCCCCAGTGTATACGCGTAGTATTCGCGCAATGCATGAAGTATCCTGCAGGCTTGTAAGGCGCTACTATGTCTCACGCGCACCGCGTGCTGTACGCACAATGCATGAAGTATCCTGCAGGCTTGTAAGGCGCTACTATGCCTCACGCGCACCGCGTGCTGTACGCGCAATGCATGAAGTATTCTGCGGTCTTGTAAGGCGTTACTACGCGTTACGCGCCGTGCGTCCCAGCCGCACTGTGTTTGACGCGATTATTCAAACTTGCAGAGTCGGCGGTTTTCAACGTATGATTTAGAATTTTTTACCATTTGTTGGAATTGTTGTCATTTCAAATGCTAAAACATTGCATAAAATCTAACTAATTTTCTTCTCTCTATATATTCACATATTTTTATAAATAATTATAAATGGAGGCATGCAAGCAAAACGACTCATACGAGTAGGCTCTAAATCCAAGAGAATTTTTTCCAAGGAAGGGAATTTGGCAACCCCTATGGGCTCATACGCTGTTTTGCCTATGGACGGCAAAGTATGAAATACGACCGATTGGGCAGGGTCGAAACTGTAGCAGCCACAGAGATTGAAAACAACGAGTGCGGAGGACCGGTTCCCGCTTTCAGTGATACATGTTCCTGCGTGCTCGAGTACTCAATCGGACTTTTGCTTGAATCAAAAGGAAATCCGCTTGAATTAAGATGCTTGGCTCTCGATTCAAGCAAAAGTCCGATTGAATCAAGAGTAATATTATCAAATTTTTCAAGAGTCTGGATTCTAAATCCAAGAGAATTTTTTCCAACGAAGGGAATTCGGCAACCCCTATTCTGCCGTCCTAAGGAAGAACCCCGTATGAGCCTTCAGGCGTTGCCAAGTTTCATTCGATAAAAACCGAATTTACTGGAAAAATTTTGAATATTCTTTACCAACATTTTCAGACAATTTTGTACGCAATTCACTCTAAAATATCTGAGAATTTCAAAGAAAAATGAGCAAAAATTTCGTCAAAAATACATGATTTATCGAAGGAAATTTAGCAACTCTCGAATTTTCATACGGCATCCTTCCTTAGCAGGGCAGTATTGGCTCATACGGTGTTTTTCCCATGGACGGAAAAATATGGAATACGACCGATTGGATAGGATCGAAACTGTAGCAGTCACCGAGAGTGAAAATAACGAGTGCGGAGGACCGGTTCCCGCTTTCAGTGATACATGTTCCTGCGTGCTCGAGTACTCTGGGCAGCGTATTCTATCAGCTGCATTATATGGAAATCATTTGAAACTCTTAGATAGACTCTTTAAAAAGTTGACAAGTAAATGTTCTCTTAACTCATTCGGATTTTTGCTTGAATCAAAAGGAAATCCGCTTGAATCGAGATGCTTGGCTCTCGATTCAAGCAAAAATCCGATTGAATCAAGAGTATTATTGTTCCATTTTTCAAGAGTTTGGACTAGAAATCCAAGAGAATTTTTTCCAACGAAGGGAATCTGGCAACCCCTATGGGCTCATACGCTGTTTTTCCTTTGGACAGCAAAGTCGGGCTGTTGCTTGAATCAAAAGGAAATCCGCGTGAATTAAGATGCTTGGCCCTCGAATCAAGCAAAAATCCGATTGAATCAAGAGTATTAGTCCGAGAGCCAGACGACTTTGAGTGACAAACTCGGGATACATGTTTTGACCCCCTAAATCGATAGCCTTGCATGCACTGAAACGGAAAATTTTTGTCTGCCGCCCTCTAGCCTGTGCCATCACCCTCATCTAGGCCGTCAAAGTGGTCCAAAAAACACCATCTGGTGACAAACTCCTGACGCTCGGCAGACAAGTCTATTATTAAAGATCATACCCAGGGTGACTAGAAAAACTTTGTCTGCCGCACTCTAGCCTGTGCCATCACCCTCATCTAGGCCCTCAAAGTGGTCCAAAAAACACCATCTGGTGACAAACTCCTGACGCTCGGCAGACAAGTCTATTATTAAAGATCATACTCAGGGTGACTAGAAAAACTTTGTCTGCCGCCTTCTAGCCTGTGCCATCACCCTCATCTAGGCCCTCAAAGTGGTCCAAAAAACACCATCTGGTGACAAACTCCTGACGCCTAGTGCGGTTGCAGATGTACTCCTGTGAGCAGCTTGTGTAATAAAGTTTGAATGATACATCATTCTCTTCGTTTTTTCGTGTAGAATCCGATTTTCGATGTTGTCAAGTCCAAAAATGATGCTGGTGCCCCCAATTCAAGATGGCGCCCAAAATGGCCGGCCCGGGGGTCAAAATTCCAAAATTTGAGAATATTGTCGAGTTTGGTATCCATTTATATGTAATTTTGGTCGTAGAATTCATATCTGGTGTCAAAAAATAATTTCAACCCCTTAGGGTCCGTCAAATCCAAGATGGCGGCCAAAATTTCAACTTTAATGATAATTACCCAAGATGCACCTTTCACTGTCGAATGACGTGTCTTCATTTATGTTAATTAGGTCAGAAAACCTACAAGGGAGGTCTACAATGCCACTGCACCCTATGGAGGGCCAGGGTTCACCCCCTCCTACCCCCAATATGGCCGCCGCGGAGGGCATAAATAGTGACATTCTCTCAGAACGTCATAGTAGGTAGAGTCCCTTTATACCCAGAGTTAAGACAACTCGATTATCAGCTGACTGGCAGCCGGCCTTGGCTGGCCATGGAGGCCGAAACGAGTGCACCAAACGAACGATATTTAGGGATAAGGATCAGGAATCCTGCGATGTCTGTCACACAAAAACAACAACATCAACAAATTGACCAATTAAAACGAAAATTAGATTGGTTTGTGAATAATTTCTTAATCTATTTTCATTTTAGACCGATGGAAATAACAATTTACTCTTGATAAACCACAATTAGGTAATATTTTCATTATTCTTGTTCACATTCGAGGTACCGCCATCTTGGTGCACTCGTTTCGGCCTCCATGAGCGAGAACCAATCAGAATTGGATTTTTTTTTAGGCCACTTTCAGCTCAACCAAAAGTGAGTTGTCTTAACTCTGGGTATAAAGGGACTCTAATAGTAGGTGTCCATTCCTATGTAATTTGAGGCGTAAATTCCAAATTTCAAGTCATAAATCGCAAATGTGAGACTTGCAATGGCTTATACCCTATATGGGGCCAGGGGAACCCCCTCAACCCCCTCTTCTTTCTAATATGGCTGCCATGGGGGGCATAAATAGTGAAATTCTCTCAGGACGTCATGTGAGGTGTCGATTCTTAAGTAAGTAGAGGCTTATATTCCGAATTCCAAGTTGAAAATCGCAAATTAGAGGTCTGGAATGCCATTTTCACCCTACGCGGGGCCAGGAGCAGCCCCCTACCCTCTTCAAAACGGTCGCCGGGGGGGGGGGGCATAGTTGCAGTGAAATTCTCTCAAAGCGGCATAGTAGGTGTCGATTTGTTTTTAATCTGAGGCGTGGATTTCGAATCACAAGTCAAAATATGTAAATATCCCATAGGACGAAAATACTTATATATGGCAACCGCTTTGGCCTACATTTTGGACTAAAAATGCTGCTTGGGTTCATTTTTGTCGAAAGAGCTGGAAATGAATTGGTGATTTTAATGGTAATTGACAAATTTCACGCGTATTCTTTTCTATGTACGCAAAGGACTCAGATGGGCGTCTGTTTTTTTCATTTTTAAAAATTCCCACAAAAATATAATTTTTTTGCCCACGAAGTATGTATCTGCATTCAGAGTTCCTATGTTATTGTTTATGAACGCACTCAGTTTAATTGCAATTAAAACAACTGGATAATTGAGTGCTTTTTGTAGCGCAGGGTTTCGTCTCCTAGTAGAAGCGACACCTACAGTTTCCTGCGTTATCTGCAACAAAACGCACGCTCCTGCTAGAAGAAAATCGATTACAAAAAGAACCATCTATTATCCAGTTATCTAATAATGAAAGAACCAGAAACCAATATGAATCCTCTGTGTACATTTGAAAAAGAACACCGGTGAAATATGTCAATCACCATTAAATTATCCGATTCATTTCCAGCTCTTTCGACATAACTGAACCCAACCCAAGATGCATTCTTTATTCCAAGATGAAGGCCAGAGCGATTGCCATGCTTAAGTGTTTTTGTCACTTTGAGATATTGACGATTTCTGACTTAAAATTCGGAATCTACGCCTCAACTTACATGAGAATCGACACCTCACATGCCGCTTTGAGAGAATTTCACTGCAACTATGTCCCCCCGGCGGCCGTTTTGAAGAGAGTACGGGGTTGCTCCTGGCCCCCCGTAGGGGTTATGGCATTCCAGACCTCTAATTTGCGATTTCCGACTTGGAATTCCGAATCTACACCTCTATTTACATTAGAATCGACACCTCACATGCCGCTTTGAGAGAATTTCACTGCAACTATGCCCCCCCCCCCCCCCCCCGGCGACCGTTTTGAAGAGGGTAGGGGGCTGCTCCTGGCCCCGCGTAGGGTGAAATGGCATTCCAGACCTCTAATTTGCGATTTTCAACTTGGAATTTGGAATATAAGCCTCTACTTACTTAAGAATCGACACCTCACATGACGTCCTGAGAGAATTTCACTATTTATGCCCCCCATGGCAGCCATATTAGAAAGAAGAGGGGGTTGAGGGGGTTCCCCTGGCCCCATATAGGGTATAAGCCATTGCAAGTCTCACATTTGCGATTTATGACTTGAAATTTGGAATTTACGCCTCAAATTACATAGGAATGGACACCTACTATGACGTTCTGAGAGAATGTCACTATTTATGCCCTCCGCGGCGGCCATATTGGGGGTAGGAGGGGGTGAACCCTGGCCCTCCATAGGGTGCAGTGGCATTGTAGACCTCCCTTGTAGGTTTTCTGACCTAATTAACATAAATGAAGACACGTCATTCGACAGTGAAAGGTGCATCTTGGGTAATTATCATTAAAGTTGAAATTTTGGCCGCCATCTTGGATTTGACGGACCCTAAGGGGTTGAAATTATTTTTTGACACCAGATATGAATTCTACGACCAAAATTACATATAAATGGATACCAAACTCGACAATATTCTCAAATTTTGGAATTTTGACCCCCGGGCCGGCCATTTTGGGCGCCATCTTGAATTGGGGGCACCAGCATCATTTTTGGACTTGACAACATCGAAAATCGGATTCTACACGAAAAAACGAAGAGAATGATGTATCATTCAAACTTTATTACACAAGCTGCTCACAGGAGTACATCTGCAACCGCACTAGGCGTCAGGAGTTTGTCACCAGATGGTGTTTTTTGGACCACTTTGAGGGCCTAGATGAGGGTGATGGCACAGGCTAGAAGGCGGCAGACAAAGTTTTTCTAGTCACCCTGAGTATGATCTTTAATAATAGACTTGTCTGCCGAGCGTCAGGAGTTTGTCACCAGATGGTGTTTTTTGGACCACTTTGAGGGCCTAGATGAGGGTGATGGCACAGGCTAGAGTGCGGCAGACAAAGTTTTTCTAGTCACCCTGGGTATGATCTTTAATAATAGACTTGTCTGCCGAGCGTCAGGAGTTTGTCACCAGATGGTGTTTTTTGGACCACTTTGACGGCCTAGATGAGGGTGATGGCACAGGCTGGAGGGCGGCAGACAAAAATTTTCCCTTTCAGTGCATGCAAGGCTATCGATTTAGGGGGTCAAAACATGTATCCCGAGTTTGTCACTCAAAGTCGTCTGGCTCTCGGACTATATTATTATTCAATTGTTCAAGAATCTGGACTAGAAATCCAAGAGAATTTTTTCCAAGGAAGGGAATTTGGCAACCCCTATGGGCTCATACGCTGTTTTTTCCTTTGGACAGCAAAGTCGGGCTGTTGCTTGAATCAAAAGGAAATCCGCGTGAATTAAGATGCTTGGCCCTCGAATCAAGCAAAAATCCGATTGAATCAAGAGTATTATTATTCAATTGTTCAAGAATCTGGACTAGAAATCCAAGAGAATTTTTTCCAAGGAAGGGAATTTGGCAACCCCTATGGGCTCATACGCTGTTTTTCCTTTGGACAGCAAAGTCGGGCTGTTGCTTGAATCAAAAGGAAATCCGCGTGAATTAAGATGCTTGGCCCTCGAATCAAGCAAAAATCCGATTGAATCAAGAGTATTATTATTCAATTGTTCAAGAATCTGGACTAGAAATCCAAGAGAATTTTTTCCAACGAAGGGAATTTGGCAACCCCTATGGGCTCATACGCTGTTTTTCCTTTGGACAGCAAAGTCGGGCTGTTGCTTGAATCAAAAGGAAATCCGCGTGAATTAAGATGCTTGGCCCTCGAATCAAGCAAAAATCCGATTGAATCAAGAGTATTATTATTCAATTGTTCAAGAATCTGGACTAGAAATCCAAGAGAATTTTTTCCAAGGAAGGGAATTTGGCAACCCCTATGGGCTCATACGCTGTTTTTCCTTTGGACAGCAAAGTCGGGCTGTTGCTTGAATCAAAAGGAAATCCGCGTGAATTAAGATGCTTGGCCCTCGAATCAAGCAAAAATCCGATTGAATCAAGAGTATTATTATTCAATTGTTCAAGAATCTGGACTAGAAATCCAAGAGAATTTTTTCCAAGGAAGGGAATTTGGCAACCCCTATGGGCTCATACGCTGTTTTTCCTTTGGACAGCAAAGTCGGGCTGTTGCTTGAATCAAAAGGAAATCCGCGTGAATTAAGATGCTTGGCCCTCGAATCAAGCAAAAATCCGATTGAATCAAGAGTATTATTATTCAATTGTTCAAGAATCTGGACTAGAAATCCAAGAGAATTTTTTCCAAGGAAGGGAATTTGGCAACCCCTATGGGCTCATACGCTGTTTTTCCTTTGGACAGCAAAGTCGGGCTGTTGCTTGAATCAAAAGGAAATCCGCGTGAATTAAGATGCTTGGCCCTCGAATCAAGCAAAAATCCGATTGAATCAAGAGTATTATTATTCAATTGTTCAAGAATCTGGACTAGAAATCCAAGAGAATTTTTTCCAAGGAAGGGAATTTGGCAACCCCTATGGGCTCATACGCTGTTTTTCCTTTGGACAGCAAAGTCGGGCTGTTGCTTGAATCAAAAGGAAATCCGCGTGAATTAAGATGCTTGGCCCTCGAATCAAGCAAAAATCCGATTGAATCAAGAGTATTATTATTCAATTGTTCAAGAATCTGGACTAGAAATCCAAGAGAATTTTTTCCAAGGAAGGGAATTTGGCAACCCCTATGGGCTCATACGCTGTTTTTCCTTTGGACAGCAAAGTCGGGCTGTTGCTTGAATCAAAAGGAAATCCGCGTGAATTAAGATGCTTGGCCCTCGAATCAAGCAAAAATCCGATTGAATCAAGAGTATTATTATTCAATTGTTCAAGAATCTGGACTAGAAATCCAAGAGAATTTTTTCCAAGGAAGGGAATTTGGCAACCCCTATGGGCTCATACGCTGTTTTTCCTTTGGACAGCAAAGTCGGGCTGTTGCTTGAATCAAAAGGAAATCCGCGTGAATTAAGATGCTTGGCCCTCGAATCAAGCAAAAATCCGATTGAATCAAGAGTATTATTATTCAATTGTTCAAGAATCTGGACTAGAAATCCAAGAGAATTTTTTCCAAGGAAGGGAATTTGGCAACCCCTATGGGCTCATACGCTGTTTTTCCTTTGGACAGCAAAGTCGGGCTGTTGCTTGAATCAAAAGGAAATCCGCGTGAATTAAGATGCTTGGCCCTCGAATCAAGCAAAAATCCGATTGAATCAAGAGTATTATTATTCAATTGTTCAAGAATCTGGACTAGAAATCCAAGAGAATTTTTTCCAAGGAAGGGAATTTGGCAACCCCTATGGGCTCATACGCTGTTTTTCCTTTGGACAGCAAAGTCGGGCTGTTGCTTGAATCAAAAGGAAATCCGCGTGAATTAAGATGCTTGGCCCTCGAATCAAGCAAAAATCCGATTGAATCAAGAGTATTATTATTCAATTGTTCAAGAATCTGGACTAGAAATCCAAGAGAATTTTTTCCAAGGAAGGGAATTTGGCAACCCCTATGGGCTCATACGCTGTTTTTCCTTTGGACAGCAAAGTCGGGCTGTTGCTTGAATCAAAAGGAAATCCGCGTGAATTAAGATGCTTGGCCCTCGAATCAAGCAAAAATCCGATTGAATCAAGAGTATTATTATTCAATTGTTCAAGAATCTGGACTAGAAATCCAAGAGAATTTTTTCCAAGGAAGGGAATTTGGCAACCCCTATGGGCTCATACGCTGTTTTTCCTTTGGACAGCAAAGTCGGGCTGTTGCTTGAATCAAAAGGAAATCCGCGTGAATTAAGATGCTTGGCCCTCGAATCAAGCAAAAATCCGATTGAATCAAGAGTATTATTATTCAATTGTTCAAGAATCTGGACTAGAAATCCAAGAGAATTTTTTCCAAGGAAGGGAATTTGGCAACCCCTATGGGCTCATACGCTGTTTTTCCTTTGGACAGCAAAGTCGGGCTGTTGCTTGAATCAAAAGGAAATCCGCGTGAATTAAGATGCTTGGCCCTCGAATCAAGCAAAAATCCGATTGAATCAAGAGTATTATTATTCAATTGTTCAAGAATCTGGACTAGAAATCCAAGAGAATTTTTTCCAAGGAAGGGAATTTGGCAACCCCTATGGGCTCATACGCTGTTTTTCCTTTGGACAGCAAAGTCGGGCTGTTGCTTGAATCAAAAGGAAATCCGCGTGAATTAAGATGCTTGGCCCTCGAATCAAGCAAAAATCCGATTGAATCAAGAGTATTATTATTCAATTGTTCAAGAATCTGGACTAGAAATCCAAGAGAATTTTTTCCAAGGAAGGGAATTTGGCAACCCCTATGGGCTCATACGCTGTTTTTCCTTTGGACAGCAAAGTCGGGCTGTTGCTTGAATCAAAAGGAAATCCGCGTGAATTAAGATGCTTGGCCCTCGAATCAAGCAAAAATCCGATTGAATCAAGAGTATTATTATTCAATTGTTCAAGAATCTGGACTAGAAATCCAAGAGAATTTTTTCCAAGGAAGGGAATTTGGCAACCCCTATGGGCTCATACGCTGTTTTTCCTTTGGACAGCAAAGTCGGGCTGTTGCTTGAATCAAAAGGAAATCCGCGTGAATTAAGATGCTTGGCCCTCGAATCAAGCAAAAATCCGATTGAATCAAGAGTATTATTATTCAATTGTTCAAGAATCTGGACTAGAAATCCAAGAGAATTTTTTCCAAGGAAGGGAATTTGGCAACCCCTATGGGCTCATACGCTGTTTTTCCTTTGGACAGCAAAGTCGGGCTGTTGCTTGAATCAAAAGGAAATCCGCGTGAATTAAGATGCTTGGCCCTCGAATCAAGCAAAAATCCGATTGAATCAAGAGTATTATTATTCAATTGTTCAAGAATCTGGACTAGAAATCCAAGAGAATTTTTTCCAAGGAAGGGAATTTGGCAACCCCTATGGGCTCATACGCTGTTTTTCCTTTGGACAGCAAAGTCGGGCTGTTGCTTGAATCAAAAGGAAATCCGCGTGAATTAAGATGCTTGGCCCTCGAATCAAGCAAAAATCCGATTGAATCAAGAGTATTATTATTCAATTGTTCAAGAATCTGGACTAGAAATCCAAGAGAATTTTTTCCAAGGAAGGGAATTTGGCAACCCCTATGGGCTCATACGCTGTTTTTCCTTTGGACAGCAAAGTCGGGCTGTTGCTTGAATCAAAAGGAAATCCGCGTGAATTAAGATGCTTGGCCCTCGAATCAAGCAAAAATCCGATTGAATCAAGAGTATTATTATTCAATTGTTCAAGAATCTGGACTAGAAATCCAAGAGAATTTTTTCCAAGGAAGGGAATTTGGCAACCCCTATGGGCTCATACGCTGTTTTTCCTTTGGACGGCAAAGTCGGGCTGTTGCTTGAATCAAAAGGAAATCCGCTTGACTCGAGATGCTTGGCTCTCGATTCAAGCAAAAATCCGATTGAATCAAGAGTATTATTGTCCAATTTTTCAAGAGTCTGCACTCTAAATCCAAGAGAATTTTTTCCAAGGAAGGGAATTTGGCAACCCCTATGGGCTCATACGCTGTTTTTCCTTTGGACAGCAAAGTCGGGCTGTTGCTTGAATCAAAAGGAAATCCGCGTGAATTAAGATGCTTGGCCCTCGAATCAAGCAAAAATCCGATTGAATCAAGAGTATTATTATTCAATTGTTCAAGAATCTGGACTAGAAATCCAAGAGAATTTTTTCCAAGGAAGGGAATTTGGCAACCCCTATGGGCTCATACGCTGTTTTTCCTTTGGACAGCAAAGTCGGGCTGTTGCTTGAATCAAAAGGAAATCCGCGTGAATTAAGATGCTTGGCCCTCGAATCAAGCAAAAATCCGATTGAATCAAGAGTATTATTATTCAATTGTTCAAGAATCTGGACTAGAAATCCAAGAGAATTTTTTCCAAGGAAGGGAATTTGGCAACCCCTATGGGCTCATACGCTGTTTTTCCTTTGGACAGCAAAGTCGGGCTGTTGCTTGAATCAAAAGGAAATCCGCGTGAATTAAGATGCTTGGCCCTCGAATCAAGCAAAAATCCGATTGAATCAAGAGTATTATTATTCAATTGTTCAAGAATCTGGACTAGAAATCCAAGAGAATTTTTTCCAAGGAAGGGAATTTGGCAACCCCTATGGGCTCATACGCTGTTTTTCCTTTGGACAGCAAAGTCGGGCTGTTGCTTGAATCAAAAGGAAATCCGCGTGAATTAAGATGCTTGGCCCTCGAATCAAGCAAAAATCCGATTGAATCAAGAGTATTATTATTCAATTGTTCAAGAATCTGGACTAGAAATCCAAGAGAATTTTTTCCAAGGAAGGGAATTTGGCAACCCCTATGGGCTCATACGCTGTTTTTCCTTTGGACAGCAAAGTCGGGCTGTTGCTTGAATCAAAAGGAAATCCGCGTGAATTAAGATGCTTGGCCCTCGAATCAAGCAAAAATCCGATTGAATCAAGAGTATTATTATTCAATTGTTCAAGAATCTGGACTAGAAATCCAAGAGAATTTTTTCCAAGGAAGGGAATTTGGCAACCCCTATGGGCTCATACGCTGTTTTTCCTTTGGACAGCAAAGTCGGGCTGTTGCTTGAATCAAAAGGAAATCCGCGTGAATTAAGATGCTTGGCCCTCGAATCAAGCAAAAATCCGATTGAATCAAGAGTATTATTATTCAATTGTTCAAGAATCTGGACTAGAAATCCAAGAGAATTTTTTCCAAGGAAGGGAATTTGGCAACCCCTATGGGCTCATACGCTGTTTTTCCTTTGGACGGCAAAGTCGGGCTGTTGCTTGAATCAAAAGGAAATCCGCTTGACTCGAGATGCTTGGCTCTCGATTCAAGCAAAAATCCGATTGAATCAAGAGTATTATTGTCCAATTTTTCAAGAGTCTGCACTCTAAATCCAAGAGAATTTTTTCCAAGGAAGGGAATTTGGCAACCCCTATGGGCTCATACGCTGTTTTTCCTTTGGACAGCAAAGTCGGGCTGTTGCTTGAATCAAAAGGAAATCCGCGTGAATTAAGATGCTTGGCCCTCGAATCAAGCAAAAATCCGATTGAATCAAGAGTATTATTATTCAATTGTTCAAGAATCTGGACTAGAAATCCAAGAGAATTTTTTCCAAGGAAGGGAATTTGGCAACCCCTATGGGCTCATACGCTGTTTTTCCTTTGGACAGCAAAGTCGGGCTGTTGCTTGAATCAAAAGGAAATCCGCGTGAATTAAGATGCTTGGCCCTCGAATCAAGCAAAAATCCGATTGAATCAAGAGTATTATTATTCAATTGTTCAAGAATCTGGACTAGAAATCCAAGAGAATTTTTTCCAAGGAAGGGAATTTGGCAACCCCTATGGGCTCATACGCTGTTTTTCCTTTGGACAGCAAAGTCGGGCTGTTGCTTGAATCAAAAGGAAATCCGCGTGAATTAAGATGCTTGGCCCTCGAATCAAGCAAAAATCCGATTGAATCAAGAGTATTATTATTCAATTGTTCAAGAATCTGGACTAGAAATCCAAGAGAATTTTTTCCAAGGAAGGGAATTTGGCAACCCCTATGGGCTCATACGCTGTTTTTCCTTTGGACAGCAAAGTCGGGCTGTTGCTTGAATCAAAAGGAAATCCGCGTGAATTAAGATGCTTGGCCCTCGAATCAAGCAAAAATCCGATTGAATCAAGAGTATTATTATTCAATTGTTCAAGAATCTGGACTAGAAATCCAAGAGAATTTTTTCCAAGGAAGGGAATTTGGCAACCCCTATGGGCTCATACGCTGTTTTTTCCTTTGGACAGCAAAGTCGGGCTGTTGCTTGAATCAAAAGGAAATCCGCGTGAATTAAGATGCTTGGCCCTCGAATCAAGCAAAAATCCGATTGAATCAAGAGTATTATTATTCAATTGTTCAAGAATCTGGACTAGAAATCCAAGAGAATTTTTTCCAAGGAAGGGAATTTGGCAACCCCTATGGGCTCATACGCTGTTTTTCCTTTGGACAGCAAAGTCGGGCTGTTGCTTGAATCAAAAGGAAATCCGCGTGAATTAAGATGCTTGGCCCTCGAATCAAGCAAAAATCCGATTGAATCAAGAGTATTATTATTCAATTGTTCAAGAATCTGGACTAGAAATCCAAGAGAATTTTTTCCAAGGAAGGGAATTTGGCAACCCCTATGGGCTCATACGCTGTTTTTCCTTTGGACAGCAAAGTCGGGCTGTTGCTTGAATCAAAAGGAAATCCGCGTGAATTAAGATGCTTGGCCCTCGAATCAAGCAAAAATCCGATTGAATCAAGAGTATTATTATTCAATTGTTCAAGAATCTGGACTAGAAATCCAAGAGAATTTTTTCCAAGGAAGGGAATTTGGCAACCCCTATGGGCTCATACGCTGTTTTTCCTTTGGACGGCAAAGTCGGGCTGTTGCTTGAATCAAAAGGAAATCCGCTTGACTCGAGATGCTTGGCTCTCGATTCAAGCAAAAATCCGATTGAATCAAGAGTATTATTGTCCAATTTTTCAAGAGTCTGCACTCTAAATCCAAGAGAATTTTTTCCAAGGAAGGGAATTTGGCAACCCCTATGGGCTCATACGCTGTTTTTCCTTTGGACAGCAAAGTCGGGCTGTTGCTTGAATCAAAAGGAAATCCGCGTGAATTAAGATGCTTGGCCCTCGAATCAAGCAAAAATCCGATTGAATCAAGAGTATTATTATTCAATTGTTCAAGAATCTGGACTAGAAATCCAAGAGAATTTTTTCCAAGGAAGGGAATTTGGCAACCCCTATGGGCTCATACGCTGTTTTTCCTTTGGACAGCAAAGTCGGGCTGTTGCTTGAATCAAAAGGAAATCCGCGTGAATTAAGATGCTTGGCCCTCGAATCAAGCAAAAATCCGATTGAATCAAGAGTATTATTATTCAATTGTTCAAGAATCTGGACTAGAAATCCAAGAGAATTTTTTCCAAGGAAGGGAATTTGGCAACCCCTATGGGCTCATACGCTGTTTTTCCTTTGGACAGCAAAGTCGGGCTGTTGCTTGAATCAAAAGGAAATCCGCGTGAATTAAGATGCTTGGCCCTCGAATCAAGCAAAAATCCGATTGAATCAAGAGTATTATTATTCAATTGTTCAAGAATCTGGACTAGAAATCCAAGAGAATTTTTTCCAAGGAAGGGAATTTGGCAACCCCTATGGGCTCATACGCTGTTTTTCCTTTGGACAGCAAAGTCGGGCTGTTGCTTGAATCAAAAGGAAATCCGCGTGAATTAAGATGCTTGGCCCTCGAATCAAGCAAAAATCCGATTGAATCAAGAGTATTATTATTCAATTGTTCAAGAATCTGGACTAGAAATCCAAGAGAATTTTTTCCAAGGAAGGGAATTTGGCAACCCCTATGGGCTCATACGCTGTTTTTCCTTTGGACAGCAAAGTCGGGCTGTTGCTTGAATCAAAAGGAAATCCGCGTGAATTAAGATGCTTGGCCCTCGAATCAAGCAAAAATCCGATTGAATCAAGAGTATTATTATTCAATTGTTCAAGAATCTGGACTAGAAATCCAAGAGAATTTTTTCCAAGGAAGGGAATTTGGCAACCCCTATGGGCTCATACGCTGTTTTTCCTTTGGACGGCAAAGTCGGGCTGTTGCTTGAATCAAAAGGAAATCCGCTTGACTCGAGATGCTTGGCTCTCGATTCAAGCAAAAATCCGATTGAATCAAGAGTATTATTGTCCAATTTTTCAAGAGTCTGCACTCTAAATCCAAGAGAATTTTTTCCAAGGAAGGGAATTTGGCAACCCCTATGGGCTCATATGCTGTTTGTCCTATGGACGGCGAAGTATGAAATACGAGCGATTGGGCAGGATCGAAACTGTAGCAGCAACCGAGAGTGAAAACAACGAGTACGGAGGACCGGTTCCCGCTTTCAGTGATACATGTTCCTGCGTACTCGAGTACTCTGGGCAGCGTATTCTATCAGCTGCATTATACGGAAATCATCGGAGGAGGGAGTTCATCAGCACTCGCCACTCGGCACTCGGCATTGCGAGAGAGGAAGACGACGAGCTCTGTCCCGAGTGGAATAGATTCCGCATTTTATTCCCCGGCGCCCCTCCCCCTTTTACGCCAGAAAATGAGAGTGGAACATGCAATGCAACCAACGAGCAAATCATAGAATATTACGCCGGCTGCGTTGCCGACGTCACGGATATGCGGATTGACGTCCGCTTGGACGATGGTGGACCCAGTTTGGCAAGAAAAAACGATTGTGAAAGCACTTAGGTGCGCGAAGGTGGGTCCAAGGGGGGAACGTGGGGTGCGTGCCCCCCCCCCCCACCCCTGTTTTGTCAGAAAAAACGAGGAAGATAAAGAGAGGAAAGAAAGAAGGAATGGAATGGAGGAAAGAGGAAGGCAAGACGCTTTAATTTGGTAACAGCCATGACGAAATCTACTCAAACTGCATAATAGATACTGATAAAGTCAAAACATTTTCAGGATCTATGGTACCCGGACCCCCTCTTCCGCCCCCCACCCCCAGTTTGAGTTGCCTAGATCCGCCCATGTATGCGTGCGAAGAAAGCCCATCGGCAGATGATCGGTTGGACTACATCTTACAATCAGGAACAATCCTACAATCATATCTGGCTCATCTTCTGACTGGGACCACCCTTCAAATCTCACGTGAAAATGGGATTTCAAAATGTTCTCATACATTCATGCAAACGGCTTTTCACAGTTGCATAGCATTATCACGGGAAAATTTCATGGATTTTTGCAAAAGTATTAAATCCAGCGGGCTGACCATTGAATTTGATGGACAAAGCTATAGACAAAAGGGATATTGAGGAATCCCATTGATGGAAGCGAGTGGTTGCAATTGGCAAAGGAGGTAGGAAATAGACTAACGGCAACCTACGAGAGACCCTAAGGTTGGTCCATCATTTCCTCCCTTAGTTCATAAGAACCACCCATTTCAAACAATAGGCTTCCTCTGTACTACCTATGCCTCATTTGTCTATCGCTGTGTCTATAAATCTCAATTATCAGCCCACAGGGCACAAAAAGAGCAGCCACCCCTCCTGTTTACTCAAGGGAGGAGCTTAAAAAGCGCCCCCTTCTCAGAGGTCAAAAAACCAGAATTCGCCCCGTCAATCCGTCCAACCAGGAACGTCCTCGATTCCCGGAATCCGAGAATCGGCAACGGTCGGAAAAACGAACACTCTCAGTTTCTCGACCGGGGGGCGGGGAGGGGGGGGAGTGCGAATGAGAGGTGCAATTTGACTCCGGCGCGGCGCGGCCGAGCACACGGCGCACCGCGAGCCGGGGGAGGAGGGGGGGGGGGCGAGGTGGTCATTTGAAAGGGAACTTAAGAGCAAAAGCTGCGCGAGGGAAGATGCACGACGGCCGGCGACGGGGGGAACCGACAATCACGCCGACCTTGAACCGCAGGCCCCGGCTCCTATTATTCCCCACCAAATTACTTCTAATCTTCCGAGGCCCGCAGCTCGCCGAGGCTCCCCACTGTTGTCGCCTCTTCCCAGAGTCCCGAGAGCCGCTTCCCGTCGTGGAAAACCTGGACGAGACGGTCATCGGAAGTGCATCTGCGCCGTTATGCAGTTGGACAGAGCTTGGCGGAGCGGGACTGCTGGGCTGAGTTTTTTTTGGGAAGACAAGGGGTTCAATGGTGTGTTAGTAGGCAGAATTCTCGATAAGGAATAATTGGACTATATATTGCGAGAAGGAACCACAATTTCTGGCTCATTGTAGAAACGACAATGCATAAATTACGCTACAGAGTTACGTGCTTTTATCAATGAACCAGAAATCATGGTGACTTGTTTTAAAATGCTGTCCAATTTAGATAACTTGGACTACATTTTCTAAAGGCACTACCGGTTCCTTGAGGGTGAGGGTTCCTTGGTGGAGAGGGCGTCCAGCCAGACGGTAGGTAAAGGATGTCCTTGAAGAGATGGAGAGATGCCCGCCTCCGGAGGATCTCTACCATGACAGATCCCTGTGGCGGGTAGGCGTCGCGGAGCACCCCAGCGTGCCGTAAAAGCTGTTTATCCATACATACTCCCGGTTCTAGCTCATTTGAGAAACAGCATAAGAGTTATTTGTGTCCTAGAGCAGATAGGTGCTTTTCAGTAGTCATGGAATGATAGTTCAAATGTGGTCCAATTTGTACTTGATTTCTTGCTTCAGCCAAGAAGAACACAAGAATTCCTTTTGAAGATAATAAACAGTCCACACAAGAGCCCGCAGTGTACTCCTGGAGTTGAGCAGCAAGAGTGTATCATCAAAAACAACATAAAGACCATCAAATTATTTATAGTCTGGGGAGAGATCTATCATTTACTGACTTGAATATTAAAACTCCCTAAAAAGCACCCTCTAATTAATTTGCCATTCTCAAGGCGTATTATAAGCGAAAGGCTGAGTCAAAGCCTGATATTTTTGCATTAAAATGTCTTCAATTTTCTCAACAACCAACTCTCCCCCGTTTCCCTTTCGAGTTGAGCACACTTTTTTGTTTCAACATGGCAGCCAAGCGCCAGGGCAGACGCTGTGCTTGATACCACGTTAAGATTGACGGGCAACGTGCCACGGCATGGTCACTGGCAATCCCGACGCTGGACGTCCGACGTCATTCAGACACGACTATCCAAGCGTGGCACTGAAACTGAAAGTGCCACCACTTCAGACGTAAGTCAGTGGAACTTTTTCAAACTTTCCGTTAGAAAATCCTTCAGTGCGTGAGTCTTTTCAGCAAGTTGGTGTAAAACCCAGACTGAAACTAGTATAGTAACCAAAGAGATCGGTCTGATACTGCTTGCGGCTCAATTGAAAAGTTCGACGTTGGCATTGTCTACAACTAATGGCAAGTAATAAAAGTTTAGTATTATGCCATAAATTAATGACGAAACTTACTTAACAAGATCATTTTTAGATTTTTGGTTTGCATTTTAACGGGGGTGCATTGATTTACTTACTGAACTTTTTTGTTTGGAAATTATCGATAAGACAAAAAAGTCACGTGAGTGAATGATATTTTTAATATTTTTTGAAGTCTTGAATAATTCTCACAGCACTTGGGATTTATGAAAATTATTATTAAGGATAAATAAATACCAAACTACAATACTACGGTGGGTTCTCTATTAAGTGTTCGAACCCCCGATTTGTAAAATATCCATAGGAACATAAATCTTTGAACAGCTTTATGAGACTCAAGAAAATCGTAGGACATTTTCTAGACCCTCAATGACTAACTAACCATATTAATGGAATGATAATTCTTCTAAGACTTTGGAAGAAAACCGTATTAATTATTTTACACTATTAATCGACTATCATATAAAAGTATAGGTTATATGAGGGAAACTTTGGGATTCCAACATCATGAAGTTTGGCCATAATTATCATGAAATTTGTCTGATTAGACTCTCATTGTGTCTTCAGTCATAAGTAACTTCATTTTACGGGACGGGACCTCTTATTTGACAAAGTCAAAAATCGTTCTTTAACCGGTTGGTTTGCATAATCTACGGACATAGACTTGTAGTTTGTTGATTCTCGTTTTCAAAACCCACATGCTTGTCGGAAATATTTTAGACCTCTGCGTGAAAACAGAACAATCTTTCCAAACTGTTCCAGAGCAACTTGAACGAATAGCACGACTAACCATTAGAGATAATTCCCACATTTTTATTTCATCTTCAATCATATTGAAACAAGAAAAGGGAAAGATGTTCCCTCACCTATAGGCTGTAACACACTCCGAGGTCAAAACTCAAAATATGCATATTTGACAGGAATGATTCGATAGAGAATTTTATAACATTCTAGGCTACGGTTGATGTTCAGTTTCACTCTTGGAGTGAATAAATTTTCTGTCTTTGAAAAACCGAACCTAATTTGAACAGAGTTTACGCCTAAAAAATACGCTGATCGTGGGCATGACGTTCTTCCTCTTCAGGAAGATAGTACATTTATGATTTCGTTAACTTCTTTCACATCGAGACCGTACTAATCATGAAGAGGGATGATCAAGGAGGGGGGATTTTTCTAATTTGCTGAAGAGGGCTGAATCCTCCACTCAAAAAAAAAGGAAAAAGAAAAAAAAAACCTAAAACTTTCCTACCAAAAGAAAAAAAAATCAATTCATGAGATTTTTACGAATATACTAGTCTCAGATACCCCTACTCCAAAAAGAGAACTTTGTTCTCATTGAATCCCCGTAAAGTAATAAGTTTCTGGATACGATACTGATGCAATTATTTTTGGATTTTATGAAACAACGACTACTTGCACTGTTTTTCTGTAATATATTATTTATTGATCCTCCCTATCCTTTGTGTTTAAGGTTGAGTATTGTAATATTGGCCAAAGGTAACTTGAGTCACTGGAACAGCCACTTTCATTCCCTAACTTGTTAAGTTCGAGGTTATAAGATTGTTTATGTACGAGAAAGAGACAGAGAAAAATGGAATCATTTCCAGCGGCGCCGCCAGGACTTCGAGTCGCGAAGAAAATGTACTAACAACGCTGACCTCTCACCATTCCGCTGAACTTACAGTGGTTACAAAAGTCGAAACATACCGGACAGGAATGAAACCTGTGGACTTTTGAAAGTTAGTCTGGCATCCTGTTTTTAATCTGCCCAATAGCTATCATGCCCCCTAGATTTAAGTTTAACTGTACTTCTTTTTCACTGTAACTAAACAGCTTTTTTTCAAGAGAACTGATCTGGACGTAAATGCAAACTATCTTCACGAAGAGGTTCGAAAGGACAATGCAAACTGCAAAAGTTTGGCAAAAACCCTCTCTTGCAATCCATGGAGAAATTGGACAGATGACACGATATCTGTCACTATTCTGAGAAAAATATCTAATGATTAATTCCCAGATTTATTGGGAGTTTACAAGGGAAAAATTCCTTGGTGATTCTCGCCAGAATTAAAAAAAAAACCGAGGAAGACAAAAAAAGTCTGGCACCAGTTCAACGTTTCTAGATATTTAGATAAAACTAATAAATGCATGGTCTTCCAAAATTGAAAAGCGTTCCGACTGGAGGTGAATTTCACGCCAATTCATGATTTTCCCCTGACACATAAGTAAAAATTTAACACTTCCAGAAGAGAAATCAATTCTTGAAATTTTGCTGGGAATCTCGGTCTGTCTGTACCGTGTTCAGAGTTTTCCGAAACAGCAACAGAAGAAGATGAAATTAAATTCAAGAGGAAAGTCTTGCCTTTACGCTAGTTGTTTATTGTTTCAGTAGATGTACATTTCGGAGCACTCCTCAGTCCGTCCTCAGCACTAAATCAATAAAATTACACAAAAGGGGATGATTCCTGAGTGCTGGAGTCATGCTAACACTGTTAGACACTCTATTTTCATCTTGAATCTCGAAAAGCTCGAGAACCTGCATAAGATCCACCTGACAGAGGGGCAGTCCAGATCATGTTTGAGTGAGCCCACTGCGCGACGATCCCTTCATACCAGGTTTGATGCGAGTGTGATCCATTACAAACAGATTACCGGCCGCGAAACTGCGCCGTGTCAGAAAGAGTGTAGTTTCGCATCTGTCATGACCCGCCGCCTGTGGTCACCCGCGCCACTCAGGTCGCCAAATCCATCTCCATTCAACCATCTCTTCTCTGCGACCTTCAGGCCAAGCCTAGAGACGGTGTTTGGTTATAGTTTAGGGACGAGAATGTCCTGAATAGAATTTGCAAAATTGAAATGGAGATGTTGCATGTGTGAGGGATTTGCGATTTGACTATTTGTTCTTATGTAAAAGTTTGCGAGAAACACGATGGTGCCACTGGTTTTCTCTGAAATCAATTCCCAAGCTCATAAAAAAAGCTCTCGAGTTGAAGCCAAAATGGAGGGGATATCCCACGCTATCCTGAGAGTCCACCTCTACATCAAGACGAACTTTCCATGCAAAGATAGGGAGCAAATACATTGGCAGGGCTACCGTGTTTTCAGTTTTAGAGTCTCCAAATAAAGTGGCAGCCCTGTCAATGTATTTGCTCCCTATCTTTGCATGGAGAGTTTGTCATAAGAATCAACAGTCAAATCGCAAATTCCTCACACATGCAACATCTCCATTACAGGGTGTCTACTAGAATAGACTGGCCAAAAATCAGTACTTTTACAGTAATTTTTCAGTACACTCCCAAGAAATTCAGCACCTCAACAGAAAAATTCAGTACTTTTTCAGTACCTCCATTCAACGAAATTCGGAAATTTTCCAAATTTTGAATTTCTCGCTCAAATTGGGACAAAAATAAAAAATTCCGGACCTTCTTGTGGAAATTCCGAACTTTATTAGTACTTACGGAACGTTCTGAAATATTCAGTATTATTTCGGGAAATTTTGGACTTGTAGATACCCCATAAATTGCAGAAGTTTATATTAGAGTTCACTAATCAAATATAGTACAGAAGGGCCAGCCCGCCTGCCCGCATTGACCCATCAGCGCTGAGTTATTCAACAGATCGCACGGTCTCACACCTGAGAAAAAATCATTATTGGGAACTCAACAGTTGTGTTTTCAGATGAAGTACCCATTGAACATGAAGAGGTCCACCCAAATAATTTACTTTTGTGATGAAAAATCCAGTTATATGGAGAAATTCATACTTCAAAAACAATTTTAAACCCCCAAAAAGTTCAACACTCCAGAAGGGCTGGAACATTGATCAACTCCGTTTCAACTTTGATTCCAAATACCGAAAATTTAGACAAATTTTAATTTCTCTTCCTTCGATGTCAGTAACAATTGAAAGACTTTTACAACTTGCGTGATGCTCGGTCATTATTGGACGTATTTCTGTCAAACGGAACTATGTGCATTACGACTTGAGCCATGTTATGCATTTCTTCTAATGGGTCTCAGGGCTCATGTTTTAATGCACATAGTTCCGTTTGACAGAAATACGTTCTATTGTACCCTCAACAAAAATGGAGCGATCGCGCGTTATTACAACGGCAATTATCTCCGATCAAATTTTTACTAGTTGTGAAAGTCAGTTGAGAGTCTCACTCACAATTGAAGGGAACAGAAAATGGGAACTAATAAACTTGAAAAAAGTGAGGAATAGGGAAAAATCGCTAGGTTTAGAATGAAAACCAAAAAAATTGGTATGGTTGAGAGGGGTGCATTTCGAGAGAATTTCTTCCACATCGACAGAGAAGAACCGCACCTGTACGGGGGCAACTGTCATTCTTCTTCTTTTATTACCTTATTTTGGTATCGAATGTCACTACAACAATCTCTGTTCCCCTCTAAAAAGCGAACCTGTCATTATTCTGTCCATTGGAACATACTTCGGTGTTTTTTTTCTTCCGAAACACTGCCCGGATAACTGTTAACGCTTAATTGTAGAGCTCTGTCAGACTCCTGAAAAGATTTGGGGGGGAGGGGGGTAATTAATTTTGAAAATACCTAGCTCGCTCCAAATGGGGGTGTAATCCGCACCTCCAAGATCTTGTTTTGGGATCCTGCAGTGGCGCTGTCTTCGTATCCATTGATTTTTTTTTTTCCTCTCCTGTCTTTTTTTTTACCTGACCCTCATCCACTCGATCGAAAACCTTTGCGAGCTACTGCTCTCGTGCAGATACAATCGAGACATGTTTTGACGGGTCGGTTTTGACTTTTTGTAATCTTTTTAATCGTTTATCCTGTCATCCCTCTTTGGTTATGATTGATTGTGTTTCTGTTGTTTCTCTCTTTTTTGCTCCGTAAAAAACGGACGAGGCTTGTGTCACTGCACATCGCTTGGACTTATCCTTGATTAAAAGATCATCGAGGGTTCGAAGTCTTTATTTTTTAACTCTTGTCAAATTGAATATTATAATTCGAACGGGGGAGAAAATCTGACCTTTGGCTGACTCCCACTGATCACTAAATTGGGAGTGGACACCTGGGGTTCTTTTCGTATCCACTTGTTTGGTCAAGATATTCAATTCGAACAATCAATTATTTCTTTATCTCGCTGAATAATTTTTGTACTGCGATACAAAAGCAGAAACATCAAGTCATGCATGACTTTTTTCCGTTCGCAGTCAATAAAACATAAGTGATAATAACGAAAATATCTCAACCATTTATTGCCTGTATCATTTAATTAAAATCTTTGTCAAAAAATAGTTCTGTATTAACAAACCTGGTTTACCTATCAACTAAACTACCATCGAGAACTACATTGATTCACTGGCGTACAGCACCACACTGAAAAAAAAATTCTCTTGGATCCTGAGTTTAGAATCTTGGAAAATTTGACAAAAAAAAATACTCTTGATTCAATCGGATTTTTGCTAGAATCGAGAGCCAACCCTTTAAATTTAAATTACAATCTAAATTTAAATTTAAATTAGTTGTGTAAAATACTATGTTGATCTGTGTACGGGGTTTGTGTTTGGTCTAGTCAACTCAGCTGTCCAATTAAGTAATATTGATCAACTATTTTTTTCAGTGAACTCAAATTAGTTTCATTTTTAACAAATTTAAGTCGCTCTCTTTTTCTAGAGCCTCAGGAGTCTCCTTTTTTCTCTTTCCTCTCTTTATTTAACAGGAGCTACCTGTAAAAAGGAATCCGAAAAAATTGGAACACTTGGGAGACACCACCAAGCTACTGAAAATTGAACGGCATAGCACAAAACTCCCGACTGGATAACCGATCATTCGGATCATCTGGACCGCGTCAAGCAAAAAGGAACCAAGCCACATCAGCTATTGCCAAATTTAACTGGGCAATTAAATTTTTTACAAGCGAACGTTTGTGCGGATTCCTTTGAAAATTGTAAGGCATTTTCTTCGTAGTAGGGAGGGAATTCACTGAAATTTGCACGAAAATCCGCACAGCCGTTTTCATGTAAAACATTAAATTATCCAATTAAATTTGGCAACATCTGATGTGACTTGGTTCCTTTCTGCTAAACGCGGTCCATCTTATCCAATCAAATCGAGACCACCTTACGCGGGAACTTCCCGAGAGATCCAAGGGCCGAAACCGGAGCGGTAACGCGTTGTCCGTAAAGGAGGCGAGAATTACTCACACAAGTCAAGCACACGGACTGTAATTACGATCAAACCTTGATTTACTAAATAATGACACACCTCGGAAGCAGGGGGGTGGGGGAGGCGCCACGATATCCGATAGGTAGGTAAATTATCTTGACTTGGGGCCCGTGACATTCGACTTACGGCTTGGAAATCATACTTCTTGAGCGGAATTAGGTCGATTCGTACGGACGTTAATCGGTTAGCACCGTTTAGGGTGCGATCAGACCGAGTTTGGACTTTTATTAAGATCGAGGCGCGAGATAACGACACAAGTGTTTCTTTTCAGGTGGAATTGAAGGGTTTTAGGGGACCTGAGCATAAGTAAACATTTTGGAGTTCGGATCGATAAAAGAAATCTGAGGGAACCTTAAGATAATACTATGAGGTTTGATTTGTAGTCACAGTAAGTCCGGAAAAAATTGTTGCGTGATAGTTTCATTGATTTCTGACGAAAAGGGGGGAAATGCCTAATTTCCGTTGTAGAAGTTTATTTTGACACCCACGTGAACTGTGCCATTGACCTCGTGACATTGTGCTATGGGATATGCGGTTTGGCAAACTAGATTACACCAACCCATGCGGCTGGTGTATATGAACCAAAGAAAGCAAATGATAGAATTCTCTCACCGATCTTTATTTTCTTGGACAAATTTGTGAAAAATTTACTGCATTTTGAATGAATGACTTTTTGAAGAATATTCACGATACTGCTTGATAAGTGTGAGATGGCACGTCCAAAAAAAACCTTTTCCCTGTGAGGATTCATGCAGAATTTAGCTATTTCCTTTTTTTCCCTCCATTTTTAAAAACCATCCTTTATTACAATCACACTCTACATCTACAGCACAATATATCTTTCCGAGTTGTTAAAGGTCGGTCGGGCCGTCACTGCCGACAGGCCCGAGATACATTTGCACAGGAGAATCCTACCTCAAACGTTGGGTGTGCATACAGAAATTCTCAGAATATGAGCACTGCTGTGCTGTGGTTGACTAATGACTACACCCTAGTAGCAATTACTGTTGAAAAAAAAACTTTAAAAAAAGCTCTTGAAAAATTCTTAAATTTCAAAAAGACAACTCTTAAAAAACTGTTAAAATGTGCGTGTCAGGAAACTCTTTTAGAGTATTTTTTATGAGCAAAACTTACGAGCGGTAAAATTTAAGTTAAAAAGTGTAAAAAAAACTCTTAAAACATCAACTGCAGTTTTTCAAGGCTAAAAATGTAAAAAAACTACAGTGATATTTTACGAGTTTTTTTAATAATTTTTTCCTTGAATTTTACTTTAAAAAAATAGCCGGAACGAGTTTTCTACCACGAACATTTCAATAGTTTTTTTTTTTTTTTTTTTGATCTTTGGAAACATGTTTTAAAAAGTCATTCCTCCTATGGATACCCGTTTAATTATGAGTCTCGCCTCTTAAATTTTAAAAAACATTGCGAGTATCGTGCATTGAAAATGGTACAAAAACCTAATGGGAAACTTACTTTTAGCTATCAATCCTATCCTGCAAAGTAGAGAGGAAATGGTAAGATTTTTCTCGACTCACCTGAAACAAAACAGAAAAGAAAACGTGGGATTAAAATTCAGCAGGTTTGTGGAATCAAGTCATTAGACTCAGTCAGACGTAAATAATAGACTGAATATATTAATATAATCAGCAGGATTACCTCAGTTCGTCCAGTTTGAAGCTACATTTTAATAATTCTGAATCCTAGGGCTATACTATTAGAACTAATGATTCCTCCTCTGGTATCTTCTAGTTTTCGCTATTTAAATTTCTGGATCTATGATTATCTAACGTTTCGCATTTACTAGAATAGTTTGATTAAGATACTCAAATTGAGTGAACCATATTTTTCTCGAGAGTCTATTCCCTATTAGGTCTTCTCTTTTATTCAAACGTTACGGAAATATTATTTATCTCCTCGTAAGTTTGAAAATCAGGCTCTTCTGAGCGCACATTGTTCAGCAGGTATTCGAATACTTAGAATTATATCTTATGTTAGGTTTCCTTCTTAGTTCTTGAGCGCGCGCCATATTTCACCCCCTGCGGTCGTCTTTGACTCTGATCGAGGAAAAAATTCAAAATCGGAATTGAACAGTAATTGACTTCGGAATTTTTGGAACAAGAATGAGGATGTTTGGTTCACAATTGATGATATTCATTTCGGTACGGCGTTTGAAAATTTCTTTCGCGTTGTTTTTTATCATAAAAAAGAGGAATTGTTTCGGATATTCTATAGCGGAATAATTTGCGATCAAGAGTGTGGAAAATTCCAAAAGCAATGCGAATCGGTTTAAAACGCAATTGTAAACTTTCAAACTATATAAAACGAGTCCCAGGATCATAAATATTCGGCTATTCGTAAGTAACCTCTAGATAAGCCTGTTGACATTCAATTTTCGGCTTATGACCCAGGTTTTCTCTTACTACGAGGCGCAGAGTCCCCTATATATCTTCCGAGAAAAAAGAATCCGATTTCAGAGATTCCCTGAGTTTTCTCTAACTTAAAAGAAAAAAAAAAAAAAATTCCCCGACTATCTTCGACAAGGTGAACTTCACGCTCACAATCAGTTTGGTATTCTCTATAATAGAACGAGGTCCCTCAACTCTCGAAAATTCCTTGAATTTCTTTTTTTCCTCCCTGAAATTTTCCGGATTTTTTTTTTAAATATTTTTTTTAAAATAGAAGTTTTCTGACTATTTTTAGAGAGGCAAATCTCTCATTTAGCTGCGTTCCGACTCCAATTGAAAAAATTCTCTCACCTCCATTTTACACAAAAAAAAACAAATATCTAGACTTTTCCAGCCCTATCGGATCTCCACGCACTGGGAAAAAAAAAAAAAAAAAAAAAAAAAAAAAACCATTGGATCTAGAGTCCAGACTCTTAAAAACATCGACAAGCAAAAATACTCTTGATTCAATCGGATTTTCGCTTAAATCAAGGACCAAGCTTCTTACTTTGAGCGGATTTCCTTTTGATTTAAGAAAAAATCCGATTGAATCAAGAGTATTTTGTCTTGTCAATGTTTTCAAGAGTCTGGTCACTAGATCTAGTAAGTGTGTGTTTTTTTTTTTTTTTTTTTTTTTTTTTTTTTTTTTTTTTTTTTCCAGTGCGGACTGCCAAATATTTCAAAAAGAAGGCCCCCTCAGTTTTATTAGTATTTCCGCAAAAAAAATTAAAAAATGAATAAAAATAAAAAAAAATCTCTCCATGATATTGCGATCAACCGGACATCAGATTTAAACTATTTTCACGATCTCGCACAGCAGATCTAACTCTCTACGTGTTGCGCCAATCGACGAAGCCCATTATCGGCAACCGCGCGGGTGTCACCGCCAGTGGCGAGTCCGGAATCCTCTCGCGCGGTCAACGGCGGGAAAACAGCCCGTCAGAGCTGAAACAATTTGCGCGTCGCGCACGCACCCGCAAGGTCGCGGCCGCTCGGCGGGGGGCCGAAAAGGAAGCGAAACCGAAACACGCGAAACGCGCCTCCGGATTGCTCGCAATTACACCCCGCGCGGAATTCTTCGAAACGCTCCTCGCTCCCCGGAAAAACCGCGCAAGTCCCACGAAAACCCCGCGAGGATGCGCGGTTTCGGCTGGCGCGGCGGGATGTAGGCCGCGGACCCCGAGAACGAGACACCCCGGGTCTGTGACCTATTGTCAGTGTGCTCGCGTGTTCGGGTGCGAGCAAGATCGAATTTGCTGGACCCTCGGGTGACGGGTATCGCGGATTGACGGGACACCTGTTTCCATGCAAATTCGAGCCAGAGGACCTGCTACGAACGGCTTAAATTGAAATTTCGAGGAATCAACCATGGTCTACTTTCATAATTTAGGTTATTAGGGAAGAAATGTTGTACTTGAAGCACTGCCCTTCACATTGATGGTCCACTTTCTATCGAAAACAGGGTGTTGCGAGTTCCTGGATTTCAAAATTCTCGAACTTTCCAAGTGCTTTGAGCATAAATATTGCCTGATTTTTCAATGTTTGTATCACGACGGACTTCCTTGTGAAAATTTTTCCGTTTTTGAAAAAAAAAAAAAAAAAAAAAAAAATTGGGCGTCGTCTTTAAAAATTGAAAAAAATGCAATGTTCAGACTGGAACAACAGATTTCAAGGTATATCAAAACAAAATGCACTGACTTTCCACTGACTTTTCATGGTGGGAAAAAAAAATTCAAGACTTGTCAAGAAAAGAACTTGTTGCCCCGTGAAATGTCGACCTTCACCGAGAAAAGGGAGAATTGAAGATCAGCGCCGACTTGAAGTGCCAATGTAGCCGTCGTGATAATCAATACAGGAAATCCGGTAAATTTTTGAGGTGAGCTGTCCTCATGAGAGGAGAGCTCTGTAGCGGAGACAATGGTGCAGCGAGGAAAAAATTGTAAACTTCTCGGATGCGAGAACGCGTTTCAGATAAGTTTGATTTGCTAGTAGTATTAGTATAATCGCGAACACAAAGTTCACTCAGTGCTGAAATTTGATTTTTTTCAGGAAGAACTATCCTATCTTGTATATAAAAAAAAGGTGGTTCGATCACTTTGAAAAGGCTTCAAAAACCTTGCTTGGAAGGAATCATTTTTAATCTGATGATCAGAATGACTTTGAGTTGCTTGCAGTAACGCAACTGATAATAATTTATACCGCTCACAATGAAACATTTTGATTGATCGTTGTTCATGGCCACAGAAAATATCTGGAAACTTGAGGTGAGGAGAGATTATACAGAGATATATGAATGAAGTAGTGATAATTTTCTAAAACAATTTTCCAACTACTTTAAATTTTGTTTTTATTGTTATTCTTGATATCCTCTCCTGGTGGCGGATCCGAGATCCCCAATCAAATCCAAAAATAGTACTTCGGAAAACTCTCTGACATGGATATTCCCCTCCCTTTTATTGCCCCAGTTACGCAATAACGACCTCAAATATTTACGCATATTACGCACTACTTCAGCCGATGAATGAACACGGATTGCCAAATAGCTGGAAAATGTTTGCACTGCCACATTATTCGATGAGAAAAGGCGCGACATTTTAATTGCCATCTGACACCTACGAATGAGGATTGCGCCACGATAGCGTCAGGAAGGATATAATTAGTTATACACTTGCGACCTATGATACGACGCCTGTAAACAAACAAACAGCCCGAGGGGACTGAAACTCATTTTTTCTTTCAGTCGAGGATCAGAAACTGGGCTGCTGTTCGCGTCTGAATTTCGACGCTCGGCCGAAGGTTCCTCTGACCTGTTTGGTGGCACACCCCTCTGAGAAAATTGTTAATTTGTTATTGACCAATTTGTGAACCAGGAAGCTTGGATTCCGGACCGATTGGGTATTTTGCGCGGGAAAATCGGATGCCTTACATTCTTCGACTATTGCGTGCATCATTTGAATGAGGATCAAGGGGGAAATTCAAGGTGAACTTTCAGTTTACTTGAGGAAAGCGAAGTTTTCCTCCTTGAATCCTTGATTGACTATTTTCCTCTCATTTTTTGCTTCAATGAGAGACGAAGTCTTTTATAAAATGGTTCAACGCGAACTTCTCAATATCCGCATTCTCATGTACACGTGGATTCTTCCTTCGGATTTTTTCCATTTTTGTACGTATCCTTTCCAGGGTTGCCACAGAATTTAGTATACAAGATTCCCTGAAATTTCCCTGACCCATTTTTGTGGAATTCCCTGACAATTTAAGAAATGCTAGATGGTTAAAAAGATATAATTAGAAATAGGTTTCAGCCAAAATTTGTTGTTCGCAACGTCAAATCCATTCTAAAAAGCGAGTAAAGATGACCTATTTTTCTCTGAAATTTCCAGGTTTTTCTTGACTTTTTAAAATTCCCTGACATTTCCCGGTTTTCCCAGTATTCCCTGACATTTCCCGGTTTTCCCAGTATTCCCTGACTGTGTCAACCCTGTTTTATTATCCTTTTTTTCGTTTTCTTATATTGAGGTAAATTTTATCTACAAATTTGTACTCGAGAACGGGAAATTTCCCACTTTTATCCGTGCACACCTTGAGTTAACTCCAACTCCAAACTTGTTGGAGCTGAAAAGCGCATCTGCTGAGCGTTGAACGGCCCCATTGATCGGGCGTTGCGAAGGGGACTTGAAACGCTCGCTAATCGAAGCCGCGTGTGTTTGTTGAACACGCATAATGTTGACATTTATGAGCGCGCGAACAAGTAAATCACACGAGGCGTGTATTGTTCTTGTAAGTGCAAACGCAAACACGAGCGCGCGCCTTGCGCTCGCTGCGCTTTGTTGGCCGCGTCCGAGATTCGTGCGTCCTGCCACTCGCACTCGCCACTCGCCGCGAATAAATAAGGTGACATTACCGCCATGCTACGAAAGAACGTCGTATGAGCCTTCAAACGCTGCTAAATTTTCTTAGACAAATCATGCAACTCTGGGCAAGTCCATGAATATTTTTCTTCAAATTCTTCAGAGCATTTCGTTCGTAATTCAATTTAAATGATCTGAAAATTTCAAAGAAATATATTCATAACTTTCTTTAAGGATGAATATTTTCTTGGAGGAAATTTGGCAACATTCGAATGTACATACGGCGTTTTTCCTTAGCACAGCGCGTTAGGGCTCTCCACTGCATCGCTGCACTCTGTTGCCGTATGCATTTCTTGAAGTACCGAATGGAAACCATTGTTGTGCGGTGGAATACCGCGAGATGAACATTTCACAAAGCAGCCCGGGGAGATGCGACAACGGAGAAAATCAAACAAAACGAACGGGAAACGAGGCTAAAAACAATAAAGGAAAACCGAAATTGTGCGACTGGTAACCTAGCTGTTATTAGCCGGCAAACAAGAAAAAAAAATACCGACAGTTAAAATTAGCGAGATCTGAGACTACATTGGCTTGCGGGAAAAATGGTTTGGGGGACGGGACAAACGGGACATGTCAACAGAGGTACGTCAAATGACATCACCTAGATCTTAGGTATCCGCTCACCTTTTCCGAATTTGTTCTACTACTCTAGAACTGCTGCCTACCCAAAATCTCGAGGATGGCACTCTAGGACTCGGCCCTTATGATGCCATTTTTCCATGCACCGATGGTCTCATAATAGAGTCGATTTCAATAACTAAACTGTGATTTGTCAGCAATAATTTCTAGATGAGCCCTAGGTGCGGCTGATTCCAGTAAATTAAAATAAGAGTAGATGATAGAGCTAGCTTTAATTTTAAAGTTCTTCAGCATCCTAAAAGGAGACTTCCTTTATTTCCCTTCCTTCGCCTGGAGTTTGCAAAGGGCCTCTTACGATAAAAACCTTGATTTTTGGATCATCATCACCGAATCACAAAACGCTGCAAGAAATGGGTGGTAGTATTTACAAAGAACAAAAGAGACGCACCAGTCAACAGATACAAGTTGGTGATCATAAGATTAGAACCAGGGTGGCGTCATGCATAACGCCAAGAAGGAAATCATGCTCTATATGAAAATTTTCCCTCTATTACTAAGAATACTCAGCGAAAATGCAAAGTCATGATGTCAACTTGGCTCTATTTGCATGATCACATTGATCACCAACTTGCGGTTCCCTGAAAAAAAAGTTGCGGGCTTTATAGACATAACGTCCGTTCCGAAAGTTCCGGGTGCTGGAGCCGTAACTTCGACTGCTCCGGGTGGTAGGCCCAGAACTTTCGGCCTCCTGAGCCCGGAACGCGAACGGTATGTCATAGTCCGTAAAACGGCCGCTACTGCCGGAATTTTTGTTCTCAATGCAGTATTTAACTTTACTACGCACAATAAAACATGTTGCAGCATTATCCGCACCCCGAGAATTTTGGCAGCTGGCGTCGAGATTTACGGTTCCGGTTGACAAAATTCAGCAGAACTGCCAAATTCTCGATAGATTGTGTCGAACTCTCGGCACTTTTGCCGAATTTCGGCAGCCGGGGCCGCAAACCTCGGCTCCAGCTGCCAACATTCTCGGGGTACGAATACTGCCGCAAAATTTTTTAGGATGTGGAGGGTGGTAGGTTGGTTTGAAGTTATGAGTTATGAGATTTCTCGAAGGATATTGAGAAAGGCTGTATGAAGTGTCGAAATAACGCATACGCAGCATTATGTCACTAAGGAAGGGTTCGGACCCTTCACTCAGAATCCTCACCGGTGACGTTGATGGCGCAAGCAGCAACATTTTATGGCCAAGCCTCCTGGACTCTAGTGTAGTTGATTTTATGTCACAGGAAATGTTTATTCCCGTGATTAATTGCGCTGAAAAGGGTGCTCCCAGATATCGGAGACCGTTGTCCAGACTCCGCAAGAGCCTCGGCAGTCGGCACCGTCGCGAAAGTCAATTAGTCCTTGAGGCACTCCTCCAGTCCTGCTCTGTTCTGTTCTTCTTCATGACTCCCATTAGCAACAACGAGCCTTTGTCAGGAGTTGTGCTGCACCACGCGCGTCATTGCCGCGTCTTGCTAGTTATTAATATTCTTCGTTTCAAAATTTGAGCTTTTTGATTGTTGCGTGGTCGGCGAGGCAACCCTGTTTAAAGTACCTCCGTTGGCACGAGTGTACACTGAGGGGCTTGGTTTTCCAACCTGGCCGCCAGGTAGAACTCGAATCCTTCGATTTTTCGGCGTGTTATGAGAGCTTTTGTGAAGAAAAACCTCAGGCGAATGACCTTCATTCAGGGATGAAAGATTAGCAGTACACCGTTCAATTCATCGCCACATTTGGAAAAGTCAAGTTCGCTCTTTGGCAGTTTCTGGTCAAACTGATGAGGAAAATAAGTATTCCGCGAGAGAAATGACAACTTCTTCCGAACATAACTTCGAGACGAAATGAGGGTTGAATTTAAAGTTGAACTTCTTAAAGGGTTGAATTATTGATGATACACTCTACGCATTTTGAGAAATAATATTATCGCAAAATTATAATAAAAGCGGTAATTATGTTATTGACTGTGAAGATCGTGGATAAACATGAGGCCAATCCTCAGGACGATATGTATTCGAGCCAAGGATAAAGTAAATTTTCTCTAAACGTCTATTCTTCAGTCGTACTAAGTTCTTCCTTAGCAGTAGGGTGGCGAAAATATATTGACTTAAACTGGAAAAAAACTGCGTCTTTACTTAGACTTTGCAGTAACAGCTGGTACATTTTGCGTATGCGACCAGCGATATTGGTATCTTTCGTTGGATTCAAACGGGTAGGCAACTAAACTAGCTGTGTGGTGAAGCGTAGAGTATCGCCGAAATCGAAGGCGCTCCAAGTCGGTATTGTGATTTTGAAGTCCTTCGCAGATAGACTAAGTTCAACAGAAACGCACGAACGAGAAACGAATATGTGCCTTTTTGTTGAAATTGAGCCATATGTGACTAATTAGACTAGAAAAAAACACTAAAAGTGCGGTCTTTATTGTATGTAGCACAGTGCATCCAATGCATCTGCCTATGATCTGAACACTGTACCTCCACTCAATCTTGTACTGATACTCATTAAAGCTCAAATTGTTTAATCCGATTGAAATTCTTGGTACTTTATGTCTTATTTTCGCTGGGGAATAGTGTGGACCCAGCACTATTCTACCACCTCGTTCAAACTACTGGTATAGTAACCATTACCAACCCTTTTTCCTTCGACTGGAGCTTATTCGGCCTGTTTCCATAAAATCTCGGTGCGGTGGCGTTTGCGGACGTGGCGTTTGCGGATTCTAAGAATCGGGTGGCGTTTGCGGATTCTCATATTTTGACGGTGGCGATTGCGGACATGCGGAACAGGGCCGGTGGACTTTGCGGACCGGAGAATTTCGGCGGTGGCGATTGCGGACGGAGGGGTAGGCACCTACATATGCTGCTCCCCACCCCTGCGCTGTATATTAAAGAGAACAATTACCGGAGAGGCTCTGGATTCCTTGCCGTGGATGTAGAATGAAAACAATATTAGTATTAAACATTAGTATTATATTAGTATAAAAACATATGAGCTGTGAACATACAGTAAATTTTTAAAAACAGGCACATCAGAAATCAAGAAACTGAAAAATCGTCAGTTTCAGTTCATTTTTAGGATGAAGAACATGTCGTAAATTCTAGTCCAAAATTACTGAAAGTCAAAAAATTACAACGAAAAATTAAAACACATTTTAATTTTTTGACTTTCAGTAATTTTGGACTAGAATTTACGACATGTTTTTCATCCTAAAAATGAACTGAAACTGACGATTTTTCAGTTTGATTTCTGATATGCCTGTTTTTAAAAATTTACTGTATACAGCGCAGGGGTGGGGGGCAGCATATGTAGGTGCCTACCCCTCCGTCCGCAATCGCCACCGCCGAAATTCTCCGGTCCGCAAAGTCCACCGGCCCTGTTCCGCATGTCCGCAATCGCCACCGTCAAAATATGAGAATCCGCAAACGCCACCCGATTCTTAGAATCCGCAAACGCCACGTCCGCAAACGCCACAGCACCAAAATCTCGACGGTCACTCATTTCGAGTCGCCGCAATCGTATTATCCCTAATTCTTATAGGTCAAGTCCGAGTGGATGAGTGCAGTAATAAATCCCAATTTACATTCTCGCGAAAACGTATCATTGGGGATTGCGCCAGGTCGGCGCGAGGAAGGACCGCGATAGTTTCCAAGGATCGAGAGTGGTATTTGGGCGCCGGTCTGGAACACAGGGCACGACCTTGCTCACTCCGACGGGGCACTGGGCACCGGTCAACACCGCCACTCCGAGAAAAAACCTCCGATCTAGTATAGGTTTCCGTTGGAGTTAAGTGGTTTCGCCTTAGCGCGGTGGAGCGAAGGTCGCGCTCTCGCGCCCCGCGTCAGGTGCCCCGTGCCCTGTGCCCGGGTCGAGTTGCGTCACCGTTCGATCCTCCTCGGCACGGCTCCGATAGGCGCTGTTAGTCGTGACGTCACTGCGAGGATTCTTCGTTACTTACATCGAATTGAATCCAAACGATGAAAATATTACAACCTATCTTACTCTATAATATAAAATCATAAAAGTAACGCGTAACACATGAAGCCTAAGGCGCCAAGCGTTTTGAAGGGTTGGACCGCGAAGCGGTCAGGGATTTGCACTCTACACCCGCCAGTTTTGATGTTGATATTAAGGGATAAATCGATACGTCTATTATCTGCATACGTCACTGAAACACATTGAATGCAAATCGTAATCGAAGGTAATTTCGGGAGGCAATCACTGCAGGAGAGAGAGACACAACAATTAAAGTTTTGCTGTTAAACAAGTATAGGTGACGTTAACATTACCGCTCTAAGAATTCTCGATATTCAGATTCTTAAAGTTATTCTATGATTTTCAAAGCGATTTTTTTAGTGACTTATTCAATTGCGGAAAAACCTAGGACTCGGAGTATGGACATTTTTAATATCGTTTCACTGATTCTTGAAAGTGATTAACAAAACCAACGCTGATGAGTATTTTTTGCTTCACTGGAAAAAAATACATTGGATCTAGAGTCCAGACTCTTGAAAACATTGACAGGAAAAAATACTCTTGATTCAATCAGATTTTTGCTTAAATCAAAAGGAAATCCGCTCAAATTAAGAGGCTTGGTTCTTGATTTAAGCAAAAATCCGATTGAATCAAGAGTATATTTTCTTGTCGATGTTTATAAAAGTCTGGACTCTAGATCCAATGTGTTTTTTTTTTTCCAGTGCAAATTGACGTATCAGCGTCTTAACTGAGGTATACATTAAATTTTAGTACGCGAAGACGACATTCATGATATTCTCGAAGAATTTCGAAGTTTTGGACAGAGGCCAAATCGACGCCAGTGGCGCTCAGCTCGCTCCCGAAATCAGTGCTAATCCGGTGCCTTTTCGCCTAACCCTGTCTGGGGCGAACTCAAAATCAAGACTCCTGCCGGGGGGCGCCAGGCCTATGTTTTGACAGTTTCGATTATGGCTCGGGTACGCACTGCGGCAAGGGACAGCGGGCATTCCGCCTAACCGATTAACTGTCGAATCGAATCGATGGATCCACCGTTGATGTCGTCACTAAATTTAAGATTGATGATCCAACACTTGATGCTTCGGTCTTAAAGGGAGCTGCAGCGTTGCCGATCAATCATGACTGCCCGAGATTGGAGTTTCGCAATCGGGGATCAGATCTTCAACAGCTTGAACTGTGCGGAATGGGGCCGTGTATGTTGGCCTAAACTCTGGCGATGTTTGTGCGCACCGGAAAAAAAACACATTGGATCTAGAGTCCAGACTCTTGAAAACATTGACAAGAAAAAATACTCTTGATTCAATCAGATTTAAGCTTAAATCAAAAGGAAACCCGCTCAAATTAAGAGGCTTAGTTCTTGATTTAAGCAAAAATCCGATTGAATGTTGTCCTAAACTCTGGTGATGTTTGTGCGCATTGGAAAAAAAACACATTGGATATAGTGTCCAGACTCTTAAAAACATAGACAAGAAAAAATACTCTTGATTCAATCGGATTTTTGCTTAGATCAAGAACCAAGCCTCTTAATTTGAGCGGATTTCCTTTCGATTTAAGCTTAAATCTGATTGAATCAAGAGTATTTTTTCTTGTCGATGTTTTCAAGAGTCTGGACTCTAGATCCAATGTGTTTTTTTTCCAGTGCGGTAGTGGTGATTTCTTGAGGGTGCTTTCCAAGTTTATTATTTTAACATTTCCTCCAACGGTTGAGAAAACCCTACAATGGAGTTAAAATGTATTATTTTTATTTTTTTTACGTGAAAAGAGGCGGTAAGTCGCGGTTCGCAGGGAGCAAGCACGAATGAACTAAACTAAAATGCGTGGATGAGGAATGGTGTATTAACTGGACTACATTTCGCAATAAAGGACTAGAATTTCTGGCTCAGTTTAAAAACAGCGTATGTTCCATCAGCTTGCACGCAAGCTTTTTTGCAAGTACGTGTTTTTAGGATACGCCAAAAATTACAGTTGTTAATTGCAAAATGTAGTTTAATTTCCAAATTATCGCGTTAAATTTAGAGAGAATACACTCGAGTGGCAATGTAGAGATTCTCAGTGACTTTAACGCACGGTAAGAAAAGTAAACGCGGTAAAGTTTATCATGATCACTACAAATAGATCAAACAAGATGACGCGTCATGCATTACGCAGGGCGTTCCGGGGGGAGAGTTGTGCTCAAAATGAGTTTTTTCCCTCTGTAGTGAGAGTCTCTGACCTATGAAATTTTTCTTCCTTTCTTTCATCAAAGGAATTAATTCGAAAAATTCGACAGTCAGTTAAGAACGCCCATGGTAGGTGGGGCAAAGTCTTCAAAGTATCGTTGGATTTTGCAACAACGTGGCTGAATGAGGGGTGGGGTGGGTGTAAGGAGACGGGACCGGTAAAGTCATCACCCTTAGCGGGAACTGAAAAAATCAAAATCTAAATTGCTTTCCGATCCCGGAGCATGGATGCGCCCTTTTTCCTCATTAGTTACGCGCTTCTCAGAATTTGACGGTGCAACCGCGTGTCTGGCACTTATCCGCGAGCCCTCGAAGATTGCAGGACTGCATTTCGACAACTTTTCGATTCCCGCCGCGAGATGGTGATTTATGTTTTAATCAGGAGGAGCTGGAATAAACAAAGTATTTCATGTCGAATCGAAAGGCGAGGCGACTTGCGGAATTCAGTCGGAACGCACTTTACGGTCGTTCCGAACCATTTCGTAATGAAAATGTGAATGTTGATTCCTGCAGGATTGCGGAATGTTCCAAAAGTGAGGATTTCTTATCCTCCTATCCTCCTTCTTATTCTCCTTCTTGGTCTTGCTTATCTGCTTCCTTTTTTCGTTATTTGCTTGCGTTATGCGGGTCTCTAAAATATATGAGGAGCTTGGAGGACAAGGCGCATGAGTGCAGTTTTTGAAAAAATGGAATAATTAATGATTTCAATTAAAACTATTCTTAATGCATATTCTATGAAAAAATCGCTCCTAAATTCAAATGTTTAAGCATCAAAAAGTCAGTTTGAACTTTCTTCCGGCTATATGGATCCAAAGAGGACAAGGCGCATAAGCGCAATTTTTGAAAAAATAGAGTTGTTAATTATTTCAAGTAAAACTAATATTAATACGTATTCTGTGAATAATTCGCTCCTGAATTCCAATTTTTAAGCATCAAAAAGTCAGTTAGAACTTACTTTTTGCTATGAGGATCCGTGTAATTTCGAAACTTTAAACACGTATTTCTCGAAATAGCAAAAACTGCACTTATACGCCTTGTCCTCCAAACCCCTCATATTGTCTCTGTGAGCAGCATTCGAACGCTCATATATGACGTTCTTCTTTGCGCACTGTAGCATTAAGACTAATGCGTTTTAGACTCTGTCGCCCAACTCTGAGTCTTAAAATTCAAGTGACTAGCCGGCCGGCCGGCCGGTCGGCCAGACGCATCCCGGCGATGGCAGCCGGCCAGAACGGCCACCCTTCCAATTTCACTCCCACAACCTTTGCGAATAAAAACCCCGGCCCGTAAAAACTCGTCAGGTTAGCGCACTTGCCGTGCAGGAAGTATCCCTGCCGCGCGCGCGGCATAACTCGCCGATTTGCATAGTCTCGTATTTCAAGGAAGCGTTTTACGAGCGAAATGATGCATGGAGGAGCCCTGTCCGGTTTTTTTCGGAAGGACTGACGACCTGCTCTGGTTATGCGTTATGCAACCAGAGCGCAGCACTGGAACCGGTCGCGTCCGGAAATCGGAAGAAGGGACCGCGCGATCCGAGCGACCGGCGCGCAGTGGATCGAGTCAACAGGAGAGGTTGGACAAGATTAGGAAACTTCAAACGCACATAACTCCGTTTATACAAAAGTTAAAGGTTCTAAAAGTGGTTCCATTGGTTTTCTCGTGAAATTTTCTTCAAGGAGCACCCACTGGAGTTTAAAATGTGACGAAATAAACATAAAAATCCGCAGTTTTTGTCCATGATTTTAGTGTCCAATCTCTCTAATTGAATTCTAATTAAAGAGAAAATTGAAAAATACAACAGAAAAGACCCTTACGAAATGGAACAAGATAAAAAAATCAGATGGCAAATTGAATGGGAAGAAACAAAAGGGAACTTATGGATTAAAAAACTGATTCCTCAAATTCATATATGGCTAAACAGGAAACACGGAAATACAAATTAGTATTTAACCCAATTCTTTACAAATCATGGAGCATATGCGCAATACTTATTCAGATTTAAGAAGAGAAGTGACCCTTTTTGCCCCATGTGTAAAAACCTAACAATAGATGATGCAGAACATACCTTTTTTCACTGTGAATCCTTCAAGTTACTCAGAAACTCTCTCCAAAGTAAACTAAATGTCTCAATAACTCCAGAAAATATCATCGAACAAATGATCAACACAAAGAAAAACTGGTATCTTATTCAATACTACATCACAGAAGTCCTCAAACAAAAGCAAAAAGTCCTGAACGAAGACGGAAAAGAGATGTCACCAGAAATGCCAACCTACCAACACTCCTCCCTCGATGATATGTCAGCCGACAATTCCGAGGATAACGCAGACACTTAATCATTCAGAAGACCGAGGATCTTCAAGTTATATTTTAACCACTTATTAGCTTATCTTTCGGGAATAAAAAAGGGGGAACCACCAATTTGTAAATATAGGAACTTCTTATTCTAATCTAACATGTAAACATAGGCCTTCGGCCATAGTTCTGTCAAACTATGGTTCCAACTTGTAACCAAAATAATAAATCAAAGTTATCTTTAAAAAAAAATCTCTCTAATTGACTCGATCCACTGTGCGACGCGGAGAGGGTGGAATGTTAAACCGCTAATCGTGCGGTAAGCGGTTTAGGATTCGCCGTTTAATTTCGGTAAAAGTGTAAGTTCGGTAAAATTTAATACGGAGAATCTTGCGAGGATATTGAACAAGTGTCCTTTTTAGGAAGAGCCAAGAGATTGTTCCGAGCGGTGGTGCGTTATTAACATTTCTCTGCGAATAAATCATCGATGATTGCGGGTGAAAGTGTTCAGGAGTCGTGTAAGTTTTCTTCCATGAATTATTCATTCGTTATTTGACGAGGAAAATCTATATGTCATACTACGAGGATCTTTAGTTTATATTAGGTTTAAGTGATTCATCAAAATGTATGAGACCAAAGGATTGAATTTCAACTTCATCAGTGACGAAGAGAACCTCGATAGTTCTTAATTTTAAACATGAGAGTCATTGGCGGATCCAGAAAATTGGCAACGTTGCTCTTCTCCATTTAAACCTATGGAAATGAATCGATTCTCAGAGGGGGCAAGTGCTCCGACGAGAATCGATTATTTAACATAGTTTTAAATGCAGAAAATCCGGTGTTGCCAAATTGCTGGATCCGCCTCTGGTTGAGGCCACAGACCGGCTGAAAAATTGAAAGTTAAGATCAAAGACAGATATAAGATTTGATACATTTGTTTTATGTCTCATATTTTGATTTGCCCTGACTTGGCGAATTAAATCGAATCAAATCCAAGAGAAAAAAACTACGCACACATCTTAATAACAAATTGAGAGTTGAAATGAAATGTAGTGGAACATTTTTTATGGGATGCCTAGACTTATGTGCCACAATCAAAATTCGGCTCTAGATCATTTTTAAAAACATGAGATCCCACGTAAGATCCAAGTTCTTCGGCCCACTTTGTCAAAAATTAGGTAATGTAAGTTTAAGTCCCTTCTTATTTGATTTCATTCGATGAACTATTATTTTTTATTTACTAAAAATTTACTTTTTGACCACGAAAAGTGAGAGCGATCGACAAGAAGATTCCCCTGCAAAAGTTAATTTCGGATTCGAAGAGTCTACGACACTGAACTTGCCAATGCCTCACCTCAACGAAACGCGTTTTGAATCGATGTTAAACACTGCATCGTAATAATATTTATGCATACCACCGCAGTTACATTCTTGCGCTGGCAGAATATTGATTGGAATTCATTCGAATGCTTCTCTATGACGCAGTCACCTTGCGCCGGCCGTGCCTTCGGGAGACAAAATATACAGTATTGTCAATTTGGATATGTATTTCCCCTCTCATCGTCTGCCAACACAAAATAATACCGATTGGCAACCAGTGGGGTGGCGTGCTTTGCGATATATCGATTGATCGGCCATTTAAACCTATGGAAAAGAATCGATAAACAGGGTGTTCGCAGCGAACACCTAAATAATCGATTCTTTACCACAGCTTCAAATGGGGAAATGTCGATAGATCGCTAAGCACGCCACGCCACTGTTGGCAACACAGAGGTAGAAATGTTTGGTCACCGAACGTGCTTGCATATATTAAGCCGATGATGGGACGAGTAAATCGTGCGGTAATAAAACTTTTGTGTTGGAAAATTCACCAATTATGCTGAAATAAGAAAACGCAGGTCATATTTTTAAGTCGCGAGATAAAATTAAACACCATAATTCTCGGTCTAGGCAATTGATTAAAACATCGAGGTACAAGCACCGACAATCTCACAAAAAATATCGACAACAATGACACGACAAAAACCTTTCAATGACATTTCATTGCGTTTAAAATAATGCATAAAAACTAGGAAGAGGATTTCAAAGTTTTCGACGATAATGTGTCACAGAATACCAAAGATTTGGAAAAGTCAAAAAAATGCTTTTCTGCCTGAGTCTCTCTATTCACAAGTTTAAAGAGCGTGCAACTACTTCAACACGAGACGAAGGTTCTTGGTCTATTGGCAGATGAAGTGCAGGCGAATTTTGACTACCGTCAGAATTTATTTAATTATCACTTCAAGAGCCAAAAAAGTTTCTAAAATAGACGAGATGCAGGCGAATTTTGACTATACCTTCGAAAATTAAGGTATCATTTCGAGAGTCAAAAATGCTTATAAAAATTGTCAATAGTACCGGCATCTCAGCAAAGTCATAGCATAGAAGAGAATACTGCTATCCTGCGCAGATAATATTTAACTTTGAGTCCAACTTGTGATTTTTCTGATGATGTTTGATGTCATTTTCCGCTTGAAAAATACACACTTCAATTTCTCAAGCCTTCATAATCGTGCGAAGGACACTCCCCAGTATCGCAATAGCACTGACGGTCTGACTCACGTCAAATATCTGAAACATTTGTCTCCTATGGTAATACCCTCGAGTCTTAATCATCTATCACACCGATCTTGACTAATTATACTCGAAACTACTTAAGTTAGCTACTTTGTACTTCCTGAAAGAAGTATTATTAACACCTAAAAAGATGTAATCCTATTAAAAACAACCACGCAACATCGAATACGAAAACATCCGAATAACTTTCCGGCAAAGCGGAAAATCCGGGAATTTCCCGAGCTCTGGCAACTGGGACCCGGGGGGTCCCATCAAAAACAGTCGGAGGCTCCAATAACGAAATGAAAAATCGTTCGTTTGTTCGGTGCAACTATAAGATGCTCACTTCCTAAACCACCGCCGCGCCGCTCCGGGCTGAAGCAGCTTAAAAGCACGGCATAGTCGCGAGGGGGGGGGGGGGGGGGTGTCCTTGGCCCAGCGCGATTCATGTTCACGGACCCGCGGGAAGATTGGATCCTCTCGAGAGTCGAATCTTCCAGGCAGCGTGCGAACAATCCTCTCATCAAGAACCGCGTAAGTGAAGCGGGGTTTCTGTTGAAGTTAGGTGTTTTTGGCACGCACTCGAGCCGGATGGAAGCGGATTGAGCGATGGCGTGCTATGATAAAACCGGGATTTGTCTCGGTCAGGCGTGTACACTGCCGTCCTAAGGAAGAACGCCGTATGAACCTTCAGGCGTTGCCAAATCCGTGGATAAAACACGAATTCCCTGGTAAACTTATGAATATATTTCTTCCAATTTTTCAGAGAATTTTGTTCGTATTTGGATCTAAAGTTCCCGAAAATTTCAAGGAAAAATATTCATAATTTTTCTCAGAAATAAACATTTCAGCAAAGGAAATTTGGCAACTCTCGAATGTACATACGGCGTTCTTCCTTAGCACGGCAGTACAGCGGATCATTCATAAACGCTCTCGGTGACCGGAGGGGAAATGTTTTGGAGACCCGATTTATTCGTCACTGTACCGAGAAAATACCTTCATTCATTTTGCGAGAGCCCTGGAAAGCATTGATTTGTGGGGACAGCAAGGCTTATCACCGAGGTAATTATACGCTTTTTTGACCGTAGAGTTACGTATTGACTGATTCGACGTTTTCGTGGTACTCGGTAATAAGTGCCGATGTATTGAGACCATGCTGTTTGACTTAAATTGGATGAAAATAGACTATACGCACAGAGAAAAAAATTTCGTGCATGGGACCCGAAGTTAAAGTCATATGGATCTCTGAAGTTTTCTGATCACGCATCCGGAAACTTGAGGTCGAGCTGCCAAAGTTCAGGTCAGACATCGAGGCACTTCGGTATGTACCGGAATACTTCAGATGTGTGACCCGAACCCTTCGGTACGTATCGAAGTACTTTAGATGTCTGACCCGAACATCGGCAGCTGGACCTCAAGTTTTTAGATACGTGAACCGAAAACTTCAGAGATCCATACGACCTCAACCTCGGGTCCCGCGCACGAAGTTTTTTTCTCCGTGCGGCAGGGATGGACTTCAAATATTGTTTAGAAGGTTCTTTGCTTAAAATTTAAATTTGATAGTGGCGAGGCAAACTGACGAGGTCTCCCACGAAATAAAAGGATGTGTACCTAACATTCTCAGTTTACTGTTCACGATAGGAAATATATTCGTGAAGTTTCTTTTCGCACAACTCTGATCAATTTTCCTTTTCAAATATCATAAGGGGAAAAAACTCAAATTCCGCATTGATTACGCAACACAAAAGCCGATAGAATTTACACCTGTCCACATCTTGACTCTCTCCACTGCTAATCGCGCTGACTTCGCAGAAGATTGAAGAATGCGAATCAAAACGCATCGTATCCTTTCAGTTTCGCGCCATTCATTCGACCACAAAACACTGTTGCCAAACCATGTGAGCATGTGTAAGCTGAAGATAAACGTGTGCGAGTGCATTAAATAGCAAGGTACTACATAAAATTTTACGTCTAATTCGAAGGTTCACGAGAGTGTTGGAAAATTGGCAACTGATGGGCGATGATTAGCTTCCGTTTCCTCGGGCCCCCCCCCCCCCCCCGGGAGGTATGGATGGGGGGTGGGGGGCTGCTTCTAGTGCGGATGCCTCTACATCGACAACGAGGTGTTAACTGTACATGGACCTATCAATCGGCGAAGCAATGCGAGGAATTTCGTTCAAATCATCTCGGAATCGGCCCCATTCATTTCTGCGCCGGCGCTGTGCCCCTTCCCCCTTTCACCATTACCCACAGTTCATGCTGGTGCGACACTGGAGCAGCAGACATAGCCGAGAAGGAACGTAGGGAGAAATGAAAGAAAAAATGATTGAGAGTTACTTTGAGGACTTGAAGAAAATTTTAAATTGTTTGCTTTTTTGCTCTTCAGTTCCTATTTTACGGGAAAAGAAATCCGCAAATAAAAGGACCTTTTTGCTGATTGATCGATAAGTGGCTGTAATGAAAAATTATGTGGAAAAGAGCCCCCGGTAAGAGTTTCAGCTCGAATTCCAAGATGGGTCTTGTGGTACGGCATTGAGTAATTTACATTGTATGGCATTTAAATATGTCTGTCTCTGTATGGGTGCTGAAGATTTAAACTTGGCTACTCAGCTGTATCGTTCAGAGCCAGCATTGAACTCCACCTAAAAATTGCAATAAAGGCCTCATCCATCGAAATTTGATAGAAATTTGTGCAATTATTGTTGCATGGGTAAAATCTAGACTTCTATTTGGTGACGAGGCATGTGGGGTTCCGACCAAACAGCAAGTACCAAAAATGCAGGTGACTGAAAGGGTCACGCGAGGATCAATGAGTACGACTTAAGGAGCCAAAAATTAGAGAAGAATAACAAACACATACAAATGGATACGCAAAGCTCACAAATTGAAATGTTCAAAAGACCGGGACTTTCTAGGATCCTAGGAGGTCCATTTTTTAATTAATTAAAACAAGGAACAAAGCTTAAACCTGCGTACATTACAGGTAACTTTTAAAAGCGCATACTTCACGTCAGAACGCCTGAAGAGCTCTTAAACACCAACATGCATCAGAAATCGGTCAACGTCTGTTCCGATTGAAGAAATTCTATCGTATCAAGTTCATACGCTCCCAAAGACCTAATTAAACCTGCTTCCATTAGCCGAAATTTTACCCGTTCTCATTGCGGCACGGAAACCTGCTGTATGAGAAACAGCGAAATGCAAATTTTGAAACCCGAGTCTCACGTGCACCAAATTAGCAATCCACAGTTACGTACAATTACAACCAGGCCCGCCACAAGGGGGGGGATACTGGGTCCCTGGTACCGGGGCCCGGGCCCTGGAGGGGCCCGTGACGCAGGTGACAAACCACTACGAATTCATGTGTAACCCTTGTCTCGTAGGGAAAAGTGAAAAAATTACCCTAAAAATTCCGCAAAAGGTGAATAAAGTTTCAAAAACACGCTAGGGCACTATAAAATTTTTCTTACTTTTTTAGAGATTTTCAAGATTCTGAGTATATGTAGAATGATATTTTTAGTAACTGTGTTTCATTTTCTTCCGTTGTCGGATGCTAAGAGGCTCCTTTCTGGGCATCCTCGACTTCAATGGCTTAACTCCCTTGCCATAGACGTACGAAAGGGGAGTCCAGGGGGGCCCGGCTCCCCATAGAATTGAAAATTATCATCTGCCCCCTCAAAAAAAAATTTATAGATGTTTTGAATGCAACAATTCGAAAGTTTTTGGTGCTGAAAGTAAACAAAAAGGCGTAATTATTCTGCAGAAATTAATGGAAAATCTCCATCATAAGAGCTTCATAATGCGTCCAAATAGATTTAAAATTTCAAAAATTTCCCGGGGGAGGCCCCCCGGACCCCCCCCCCCCCCGTGCTAGGGGCCCGGGCCAGAAAATTGGTACCAGGGCCCGAGATGGGATGTGGCGGGCCTGATTACAACTCCTGTTTTCCTTCTCCATCGCCCTAAAACCTGAGAGCTTTTCAACCACATCCTTTAATTCCTTCCTTAGACTGCTAATTATTAAGTAACACTATTCGGCCTTACAACTATCAACCTGGCCATCTGAGGAGGAGAGTCGCACCACGACGGGTGGGAGGTACAATGCATGTTTCTCACACAGCGTTGCCACATACTCCCCTTTGTTTTTAAACTGTTTATACAAGGGAATAAGGATTTGTGAGGTTTCGGCAATGTCGCGCATCATCGAAAGGTCATGTTTCCGGAGAGCTCTCGCGACTGACTCATAGTGAGAATTTTTTTCCTATTTTAAGTTGCAATTTGCGAGTCGGAGCGAACGCAAACAATCGGCCGGAGCTCGCGGGGCAATTATGAGGAAGGACTGTTGGGTGTTTGATCGAGGCGATGAGAGGTTCGAACAACACATGATTCAGATAACAAAGCCGTTCGCACATCGGTATTCTATTCGCGCGCATGCCGCCGGTGTGGTTTCCTTGCGGTTAGGCCACCCGGTGACCCATAGGATTTTTCCCTCGGTTCCAAGGTCACGGCTCCAGAATGCATTATAATAGCAGCTAATATGTGTATTAATTTATATTAAAGGTCAGACGGGACTAACTTTTTGACCCGTTCGACTCTGACGTTTTCCCCACGCTCACAGGGATAAGAAAATACAGAATGGTCCACTGTACAAGGTACGAGTTAAAGGATTCTGATACATGTTTCTTAACCAAAATTTCGCGCAGAACACGATTCGCGAAACGAAAATGACTGAAACCAACTCCTAACGAAGATATTAACGTTTTTATTTCACATTGGTTACGAGAAATTTGAACTGCTCGCTCACAAGAAACTCAAAGTACTCAAAATACTCGCAACTTTCCTTAAAAATATTTCTTTATTAAGAGACATTTGGCAACATTCGAATGTTCTTACGGCGTTCTCCTTAACCTGGCTGTGCGTGTCTGTCAGTTTATTGACAATACCTAAAATGTAAATAACGGCTCTTCAGGGTACGCAGATACATTCAGAACACAGCTAATCGGTGGATACAACTTAATTAACTTCGGCGTTGGGTTGGGTTGCATTGGCAAAATTGAAGGCGAACTAGCGGCGCTTTCGTTTTCAAGCGACGCGGCAAGGCGCGGCTCAGAGCTCCAACCGTCGCGATGTTTAGAGCAAACACATTAATAAGAATCTAATTCATAAAAAGTCTTCTTGAGCAAACTAAAAATTTAAGAAATACCAGGAAATCGCAGATGACAATGAATTTAATTCTAAGAATTACGATCTAATCGAAATGAGTGGCTCACAAAATTTTCAACATGTTTCATGGCTTTCGATTAGTTCTGCGGGTAGATAACTAAAACTCGACCGACAATATAACATCGCATGATAGGAGTTCGTCCATTAAGATCATTGGAGGAAGGGGCGTTAAATTTTCAACTACCGACCCGTCGAGAAGTCTTCTTTTGTAAGAAGTGCTCTCCGGGAAGCTCTATTAAACGCCACTGAAATGTAATTCCGAGAGAATCTCTCATTAAAAAGGGCAGATAATTTGAGCCTTCGTTTTCAAATGATTAAGTGCTTCAAACGGCTTGAAAAAAAATGTAATTGTTGAGCATTCGAAGCATGAGCAGCTCATCAGCTTCCAGCGACCGAAAAAAAGCAGCACGTCTTTTCGCACTTACTTGGACCGTCTATTCGTAACGCAAGGCTGGCTCAAGGACGCAGGGTCCGCATTTGAAGCGATCGTAAAAATTATCATAATAACTCCCTTCGATGACAGTCGATTATTGATCGTTTTCCTAACCACTCTCGCTGGCTCTACTTTTCTACGCGAGCGTTAAAGTCTCCTAATGAATTGGCTCGATTTTTCACCCGCGGGATTTTCATTTGAATTATATCGTTCGACTGTCAATTTTAATCGTTGATTATTGGCTCCGTTTCACAAACAACTTCGCGCGTTTGAAAGAGAGGAGGGTGGGTGGAGGTCCGATCGGAGAAGGGGCCTCAGCGGATCGATGGGTTAGAAAATTCATGATTTTCATGGGTAATTGAACACTGGTGCGGCTCTCATCCAGGCAATTAGTTAACGAATCAACCTTGAGGATCGATGCACACAGTATTGACTTTCATATGACAATGGGAAATTGGTGTTTAGATCAAAAATTAACTTTGGGTAACAAGAGATACAGTTAGCCAGATTCCGGCCTGATCCGTAAGATTCAATTCGTGACAGAAATATCATGAGTCGTGGTACAGTAAGTACTTCATAACAATTAAACACATTAATGGAAGCTCAAAAGTCTTAGAATGATTCTACAACGTAAAATCGAAAAAAGTTTCTTTTGCTGTGCTTTCCAACAAGCACATAATCACACCTCCGCAAATCTGAGTTCTTTTAGAAATAGCAATTATCAGCTTCACATTTTAAGCTAATAATTAGTATGGAAAAGACACCGCATTGCCTTATTATCAGAGGTTATTTTTCCTCCCTTATCCTCTTTTAGTTTTTTTGATGATTAAGTTTCTGTGGTTTGCATATCTTATTCTTTCAGCGTTTTTTACAGTACAGTGGAATTACCTTTTTCTCAGGGGGGTTTATTCCGACTTCACTTTTCACGAAGCCATTTTACTCTATGGTGAAGCCCGAGAAACGAAACATCAACTGGCTCAAGTCGACCTGGTAAATAGGATTTTCATGAAAAATGTTCCTCATACTTTTCATTTTCACTGAGAAAAGCATTCTCATTTTAAGTGGTCGGATTATTGACAGCAGTGGCGTGGCGTATTTTGCGATATATCGATTTTTATGCCATTTAAACCTATAGTAAAGAATCAACTATTTAAGTGTTCGCTGCGAACGCCCTGTTTATCGATACTTTTCCATTGGTTTAAATGGCATAACAATCGATAAATCGCAAAGCACGCCACGCCACTGATTGACAGAGAGTACCAATCGAGCCTCTGCTATTATTTACCTATACAAGTTAAAGACTTACACGAGAAAATGAAGAAATGAGGCAGTTGATTTTTCGCGGGCTCTAGATTTACGATCTAGAAAAACGAAGACTACCGCATCCCGGTGTTTTTATTTGTATTGTATTTCATCGCAGCCTCTGTGATTTAGAACTCGAGACAAGTTCGATTATCGGGCGGTACTCGGGTTTAATGAACAGCGTTGCCAACTTTCGAAGGATCCGGCGAGGTTTCCCGGACGCGACGCGAGTGCCTTCCACCGGTTCGACAACCTGGCTGACGAAAGCGGGGCAGGTGCGTGTTGGAGGTGGATTTTCCGCGCACGGGAAACCAGTTTTCGGACGGGACTCGATTTGGAGCCTGTGAAAATCCGCCCGATAATGGGGCATTTCTCTCGGGAACGGGTGTCTGTAAATCAAGAGCGGTATTTGCCACGTTGCCACCTCGAAGGAAAACACAACATCGAATTCAGAGACATATATTTTAGACACGGCGTACTAACAATTTTGGCTATGCAATCGGGCGAGGCAAAATTTGAGTTTAGGGAAACGCTACATTTTGCCAAATGATGATTGATTAGCGACTTGTTGAAGATGAAATTCATCAAATGTTAAATTTCGTTTTTACTCCAACACGATTCACCCATATAAACTCATAATAAGTTCCTTCGATGAAAGTTTATTATTGATAACCATTCTCACTGACTCTACTTTTCTTAACAAGCGTTTAAGTCTCCTAATCAGTTGGCTCGAGTGTTCATTGAATTTTAATGATCATTCATCTTATCGATCCAACTTCACTCAAACTAACCTAACTTCACATACCCTAGCCAAAATTCAAAACTAACCTTTTTTCAACGGTAATTGGCATTGTTTTTGAATGCCACCTGCGAGGAGTTTTCCTGTTTGTTGACACCATCCAATCATCCTCACTAACAGTTTTTACTTTTTGCTGATTGATTAATCGTTGACACCATGATAAGTTTTTAAGTTTGCTGACACCGTACGATGCAAACAGCCGCTTTCACATGTTCGAAAAATTGCATTCTTTCCGGTACATATTTGACAACCATACAGCCCCAGCGTGAAAACGGGTGTATGTAAATTACAACCTGAGCCTTTCCCTTTGCAATCTCCGAGTGGCTTCCCCTCACGAAGGCGATTATAATTCAAGAAAATTTACCTGGTCAGATTGTGAGTCACGCCTCAGAAAATTAAAACGCGAAGTGCGGCCGTGCCAGAAAAAATGAGTGGACTTTTCACCATCCTGCTGGGTAAGTAATGACACTCCCATCTTCAAAATCGCTCAGTTGAAAATTCCAGGAAACGTTACCGCTTACGGCAAATTCAATGAGGAAATTTCATTGACAATGATGAATGAACCCAACAAATTCGTGCATTCGTGTAACAAAAAATAAGATGAATGTAGAACCACCCGGGTTCATAATCATATTAGTTATACTAAATCCCAATCACACCACACGTTGAAAAAATGCATCATTGTTGGAGTGTGGGATTCAAAACTGATCTTTCACGGAGGAAAATCCTCCTGAGGAAATCTTTGACGAGTAAGGCAACAGGAGTGTAGTTTTGTTTAACGTCATTCAAGGGAAGGAACTTGCAAAACATCGACAATTTTTAAGTCATTGCTTTAATTGATAATAATACCATAAACTATTCTACGGTGGTTTATTCTCCAATGAGGGAATGTCACAGCAGCGCTCGAAAGAGTGAACATGACGGGTCTTCTGTGTTTCTTGGTTCCTCTTGGAGTATGGTAGTGCCTGCAAAACGTGCGATATACAATTGGTGATACGCGTGCAGGCACAGAGCAGTGTGTGCGAGGAATCGAAGATACGAAACCAGTGACACTTTTTCTACTTCACAAAGCGTATTACGGTGGATCTCGGTACAGTCCTCATCGAATGGTAAGTTGTGCGATAATTGAGTCACATAAAGTCAAAATAATTGAGTAAAACAATGACTGTGATGTCTAACACTCTTTTTGTATAACAGTAATGATTAAAGTTTCTAAATACTGAAATGAGAAAGTTGACATTGGTATCAATGTTAATTGTCTATAGTATAGGTACTTGTATTGATCAAATAATCTAAAAACTAAAAATATTGAGGGAACAATTCATAGAAAATTGAGAGTCACAAAGCATGAACGGAAAAAAAAGTTAAGAGAAGACTCGTAGGAAAAAAGAAAACTTCCAATTGATGGAGGTCAAAACCAGTGCCATGCCATAGGCATAATCTTGTTTCTTGTAAAAAAAAACATAAAGAACAAGTTGATAGGGTCGAAAACTACCAACTTTTGCGTGAAACGAAGCTTTGCAAAGGAGCCTAATCTGTGTAACTTATCATTCGTGACTAATAACTTTTATCTCCAAAAATCTTTAGTATGCCGACTCATTTATCTTTGAAAAAAACAATTACCGTAATGTTTTTGTTTGTTACGTTCAACACAGCATAATGTAAGCACTATTGCAAAGCTTGTTCGTCTTTTTGCAAAGAATAACTCATGATGACATCCATCTAACAATAAGCGCCACTCAGCGCACTCCGCACTGGAAAAAACCACATTGGATCTAGAGTCCAGACTCTTGAAAACATTGAGAAGAAAAAATACTCTGGATTCAATCGGATTTTTGCTCGAATCAAAACGAAATCCGCTTAAATTAAGAGGCTTGGTTCTTTATCTAAGCTAGATTCTGATTGAATCAAGAGTACTTTTTCTTCTCAATGTTTTTAAGAGTCTGGGCTCTAGATCCAATGTGTTTTTTTTCAGCGCGAGGTTGCTCTGTGAGGTTGAAAGTAAAACTAGGGCTCAATGCTGAACACAAGGGCGAGGATATCCTAGCTTCCCGATTCCCAGGCACGGAGCATCGACGAGCGAGCTGATCGATGCGCGATGTTCACCGAAATTCGGCGCGATTTATTTTCGTCAAACAACTGACAGCATCACTCCACGGACAACCTGACAGGTGATCGCCTCAACTGGGTCTCATGCTCGGACCCTCGATTCAAGCCGTGTCACGGGCCTTCATCATTCAAAGATCGTTCATTTCACACCAGTTTAAACGGCCGAATTTCGCGGATCGATCGAAAATCTACGACACCGCGATGACCTATACCTGTCTCGCAAAAACCGCAAAGTCAGCTAAGAGGTTTTATTTGAGGATACGTGGTTCTTGGTTCAGCGGCTCATGGACGAGATTCGAGATGGACTGAGTTTTGGTCCTTACGCAAGTCGGTCCGATCGTTCATGTAACATCATCGATTCCCAGCTGCGGACCTTTAAAGATGATCATTGATCAGGTCACATTCGAATCGTTGCGAAGGCCTTGCCTCCACTGTCCGATTCCTTCTAACATATTTAAATAATATTCATTGGACGTTTGAAAGTATGTTTCAACATACACTTATCATTGTTATAAAATCAGTTCTTATGCATTTTGAAAGGTTATAAATGTATAGTGAGATCCACGTAACAGAGACAAAATATTTCAGAGACACTACATTGACCTTCCCGGTGATGTGATGCACGAGCTTAGGATATTTTCAAAGACTCTGTATTATTCCGTCGGTAAAATCATACTCAGCCTCTTGGTCTTAACGATGTTCATGTTTAGAAATAAATACGGAGACTTCATGAAGAAAATAATTATAATGGTTACTAGGAGAGTAAAAATTTTTGCCACTAAATTAAAAATCTAACTTAAACTAAAATTTTTCAGGGCCTGCAATCCGGTAGGACTCGTCGCTTTCCTTAACTTTTTGTTAGAACTTTCAACAAGATAAAAATTATGACAAGTAACTTTCAAAACTTCTCTAAGCTCGTATTTCCAACGAACAATATACACAAGTCAGTCCATGCGCATCTTTTTCGATTCAATCCCCGCTTAACTTAACCCCCGGAATTTTATTCACAATTTACACTAAAACTTCTGAAAATTCCTCGAAAAAACATTCATGAATTCCTTCAAAAATAAATATTTATCAACGAAAATGTGGCAACAGTAAAAAAATCATACGGTGTTTCCTTCAACACGACAGTATAGAGAGCCGACCTTCCATCCTGCCGTGCTGCGAAAGAACGCCCTATGAGCTTTCAGGCGTTGCCAAATTTCCTTGTGTAAAATGTCTACTTTTAAGGAATGTCATGAATATTTTCCTTTCGATTTTTCAGATAATTTTGTTCGCAATTTCAGCTAAAGTTCCTGAAAATTTCAAGGAAAAATATTCATGACATTCCTTAAAAGTAGACATTTTACACAAGGAAATTTGGCAACTCTTGAAAGTTGATACGGCGTTTTTCCTTAGCACGGCAGCGTCGGGATCTGCAGCGGAGGAAAATGCATCACGCAGGATCCCGTCCCGGCGCGGCGGCCCTGGCGTGACGTCATCACTCACGACTTGCCTCGTTACGTTACTTTATTATTGATGATTTACTGAAAATAGCGGGAACGGCCGCCCCCCGCCCCCCTCCCCCTCCCCGGCAGGAATAGCTAATTACGCCGATGCGGCACGTCATTTGCAACCCTGTAGCATGAAGGGGCCCGCTCTCTTCGTCCGAGTTTTTTATTGCAGGTTTATGAGACTACAGTTACTCCAGTCGAGAAGGAACGGTGGGTGCCTTTTGGGAATTGCGCTCCATGCGTCGATGTTTGTGGCACACCCAAAGGAAAAACTTCAGTTGTTGTCATGCTTTTCCTTATTCTTCCTCCTCTTCTTATTCTCCCTTTTCTTCTTGTTCTTCCTCTCTTCTTATTCTCTCTTTTCTTCTTGTTCTTCCTCTTCTTTTTATTCTTCCTCTTCTTCTTATTCTTCAGGGTGGATTTCTCATGCTTCACTTTCGTCTTTGCCTATTGCTTTGTCTATCAATTTCAATAATCAGCCCGCAGGTCAATAGTGAGATATCACGTCCCAAATTTAAACTATAAAGACCCTGATGTCCATCAAGCCTGAATTTCCATGATGTCAACAATTTATCAGATAACATCATTGCTCACTCGAGTTCGTTCACTTTTACCCCACTTTTCATTCGGATGCGCTTTGTATTATTAAAAAGATGTTCCGTCCGATAGGTTTGTTAAACTTGTCAACCGTGCCGTCAGTTTACAAAACCCCATGGAAAATCGGAGCCGAAACAGTGACCCATTCCGGGAGAAAATCACGTCAGGCGTTTCACCTGTGTTTTGTTTCGGTGGCACAGGTGGCGTTTGTCGGGCGGAGCGTGCGTCGCAATGCGGCCGGCCTATTAGCCCGCTGAATGGGCCGATTTCCACTCATCAATGGGCCCTGCCACTACGTGATAGTAGCGCTTCCCGCGAGGTGCGAATAGGTCAACAGGCCCCGGTGTTGGGCCGGATTTAGGGGATGTTTTGATACTGGCTTCTCCAACGCGGATGTCACGGCCGGTTCCGAAAATAAGAGGCCTTCGGAGAACGGGCTCGAGCACCGTGGAGATAAGCTTGAAAAATTGACCGCAAACAGATCGCTACGTCTGAGGTCCCAGTCTGAGGTGAGTGAGGTGGTAGCGTTTGAATGACTTCATTATGGCCCGCGGGACGTCTTTTCGGGGAGGCCTTTTGGGAGGTGACATCACTGTTGTTTTCATTGATCATTAACCTGGGTATGTGATTTAGCTGACCGAATTCGGATCCAAGCTCAGGCTTTCGTAGCCTTATTTAATTTTGAACCTTGCCGCCTGAAACTACAGTGCCTTCTTCTAAAACTTGGAAACATTTATATGAAGCATGATCAGCCTACACGAGTCAGGAAACCGGCACAATTAACTGCAGTAATCAATTATTTTGTTTCTCGACCCCAGAGGAAATGATTTGATCTGAATTAGCTAATGAAGTAAATTCTCAATCCAAATTTGGTGTTATTTTTTTTAAAAAGATCGAAAAATTGTCGATGACTTTGTCTAGTTTAGAGACAATACTTTGAGGCATTGTTTTAAAACTCCCTGAGAAGCTTGAGTGGAGATATTTTGAAGCACACACGAAGATTTTCGACGATTTTTACAATTTGAAAATCTTCAAGGTAAATGTCTCAAACTAGGAATACACCTACGATTGCCTCGGATATCTCAAAATTCCGCAAAGTAAATAAAGCTGATAAAGATTTCAAGCGATTTCAATCTAATTACAAAGAGAATTTACTGCAAAATTGAACGGAAAACATTCACAATTTTTCCCGAAAATTCTTATTTGATCAAAGGACATTTGGCAACTAACGAAGGTTCATACGGCGTTTTTCCATAACACGGCAGAATTATTCCACTTTCCATGTCAACAGCAAATGTCGATAACTTTTTCTCGCTGTGGAGTGCAAACGAGTCCGCGGGTCACAAAAATAAACAAACCGTTCCCAAGAACGACCTCGCCGGCTAGTTTCACACAAAACAGCCGTATCATCCAACTGATGGTTTCAGCGTTTACACGGCTCTCGAAGTGAGGATGGATTCCCGGAGCGCGCGCGCAAGGTCGCGGGACACTCGAGTCCCGGACTCGGAATTCACCTACTAAACGGCTATCATCGCGTGGAACGAAGGTTCCAGGTGTTAATAAGTTAATTGGACCAATTACGAAAGCCGCGCCGACCGCGGGAACCCAGGCGAGGGGGGGCTTAGTAGGTGAAGATTGACACAAGTGATGGAGTCGTCGCCACTCGTGACTCGAGTCACGCGCAAGGTCCACCGTTGCCGGTCCCGGGCGAATCGCCCCCAACTCCAGTTTTTGCTTAAATAAAATGGACTTCGTTCTACAATTAGGAACTATTATTATTGACACACAAAATTCACAAAAGCGCGTATTTGCATAGGGAAGCTGATGACACATATCGACGGTGAAACTACCAGACCACGTCCACGTGGAAATGTCTTGCAAACCTTTTTATAGGGGCGAAAGTTACAGCGAAAGTATACCGCGTTCTTTCTGGGTTCAGAGGCCGAAAGTTCTGGGTGTTGGAGCCGTAGTTCCGACTGCCCCCAGTGCTACGCCCGGAACTTTGGCCTTTGAGCCTGGAGTGTGGACGGTTTTCAGGGGTTACGAGATTTACTATGTTTTCACAGAGACCCCTCGAATTTCCAATACCTTAGAGTAAAAATCCATAAAAATACAGACTGTTATTGCATTTCCTGTTCCAAAATGCTCCTCATATTTTTCCAACCGTCCAAATTGTAAAAACTATTTATTTTATAAAATACTGTATATTTTTAGAAAAATGTGCATTTCAGAGCTAGAAATAACTTGTTGATCATTGCATGAAGCGCATGTTCGTGGATAATTCCTTATTACATGATCAGAGAATTATTTTGTCTACAATTAGAAAAATAATCAGAATTTCAGTCTGAGTAAGAATATTCGGCTATTTGCCTAGGCATTTAACCAAATGCCTGATTTGACTATTTGCCTGCGACATCTCTTTCTATTTCCAAAATTATACGCTTCGAAACATAACTTAGTAGACGCCGTTCGTAGTTAAGCCTTTTCCAGGGTTTCCTTGATAAAGGCAAAGCCTGACATGGGAGCCAAACGAGGCAACGCGGTGCGCGCAACAACAGTTAGGGGGCTTTGCAGCTCTGACTTACTGCACTTGTCCAAGGTCGGGAGCTTTGGGCCACAAATCACGCCGACTGTTGACTCGGCGTCGTGATGCCTTCGCGCCGGCCGTCGCCTCGTTTATTGCCACCCTAAATTAAGGGCCTTTCCTCGCCCTCGCCGGACGTCGCCCCCTCACTGAGCAACAACCGCGTAACTCCTGTGGAACTCCTGAGGAGATAAGTGGTTTTTCCAGAGCACCGCAGGATAGCGGTCCAGGCTCGCAACAGAGATGTTAGCGTTATCCTCGACTTCGACCCGTCGCAGGTGCAACGCCGTGAAGAGAGGAATAAATTTAACCTACAATTAAGAGTAAACAAAGTGCCGGCTGGCGGTGGATCACTTGCGCGTGTTACGGAATCGTGTTTTGGAGGTTGCATCTAACGGATCAGCAAAAAATATTGAGATGCACCCACCGAAAACGTCGCATCCAACGGAAATTAGGACGTTCAATCAATAACCCAATGGCTAAAAAAATGTGCGGTGACCTTAACGTCTTCTCAACTGCTCCTGCAGTTAAGTTAACATTCTCAGGATGTAAAATTAACAGCAAGGGCCGTTAAGGCATAAGTTTGGAAGCTGTTGCAAATTTTTTAACTATCAGGATGTTCATTCAACATCTCAACACTGGAAAAAACCACATTGCATGTCCAGACTCTTGAAAATTGACAAGAAAAAATACTCTTGATTCAATCAGATTTAAGCTTAAATCAAAAGGAAATCCGCTCAAATTAAGAGGCTTGGTTCTTGATTTAAGCAAAAATCCGACTGAATCAAGAGAATTTTTTCTTGTCGATGTTTTTAAGAGTCTGGACTCTAGATCCAATGTGTTTTTTTTTCCAGTGAACTTTCCGTACAGCTTTTAGTGCCTAAGCGATTTATCAGACGTGCGGTGGAAACTACCAAAAAAGTATGTTGTGTGGAGATGTATCGTGAGTATGTTTAACAATTACCAAGTCTTGTACTGGCTACTAAATTTTCTGAATATTTACCACAGGTATGATCAAGTTTAGCACTGGCTTTCGAATTGCTAGAGAGCTCCCATAGCAATACTATCGTATAGTCGCTATCAGGTTATTTATTCACGCAGGGTGGTAAAAACTTATGAAACATAAACAATCGTGGAATATTAAGTGAACAATTTCTGATGTAATTTTTTTTCAAAATGTCCGCAATGTATGAGAAATGTTCCACTATTCGGATCCCTATGCACTCTGGAACACTGAATACAAATGCACGGAGAATGAGAAATAATAATACATTTGATTAAAACCATCCATTTCCTCCATGCGTTACAAGCCGGAGTTTCTCAGAATTTTGACAGAATTTTACACTACCTATTACGTTTTAATAGATAATGAGGAATAAAATGTATACTATATGCAATCTGAATTTTTGAAATGCTTGAAATTCTTGATTGGTTACATAAAACACCTATTACTGATACACACAGAAAACTGAAAATTATAAAAATGGTTTTATTAAACCACGAACGAAAAATTATGTAATATCGCGAGAAATGCAAAGTGATTACGATCGAATGACTCATTGACCCTGAAAATAATGCTACGCTACAATGAGCGAGAGCGGATTTGCACCGGGACTCGTAGCGGTGATCACGATGAGATTACGATAGAAACGCCGAATAAAACGCCGTGCTCGGCAGCAACTAATCGTACTCCAAGGATATTTGGTTGCCTATCTGGCAGGCGAGATAAACTGATCACGCTATCCTCTCGATCTTTCCTGGCAATCCTGGCTCTCTCCTTCTCCAGTCTCTGCGCGGGCTATGACACTGCGATGAGACAAAATTCTCTGTACTCCAAAGTCAAACCGTGCTCTACCAAATCCGCAACACAGTATGGAATGGCAAATTTTCTCACATTTTTAATCAAATCAAATCTGTATTATAAATTTAAGAAAGCAAAAAACGGTCCTGATTTGTTCAGCATGTAATTTGGTTCAGGAAAAATTCTGTAAAGAAAATCAATAGATTCAGCAACCAGACTTTGAAATTTACAGAATCTTTATCATACTTTACGAAAGTAGGTAAAACATTTTAAAGTATCACCAAACTATCCTATATAATTTATTGATTTGGATTTTGACATGCTTGAAGTCCTGCGTGTTTCACACTTTGGCAATGTTTTAGCAGTGAACTATTTTACCATTACTTTTTCTTAGGTCTTGTGTATTATATTTTGCAAGTAGTGATGTAATTTTTGCAATAAAATTAAATAATCTTTCTAAAAGACTACTTGATTTCTCCTGTTTAAAGATAATTTGCCTATTTCCTGAGTCCTCGGTTCCAAATTTCACTCAAATCAATCAAGGTGTCCTCGAATTTATCAGAAACTATTTAACAAATCAGACGAATAAAAACCAGCATGCAAAAACTTTCGGTGTAAAACAATATAGTGTAAAACTAGCTCCACGGTTTCGCTTCGAAGCGTTGCAAGCAAATTACACGGTGTCTCTATATCAGTAGATTCTCAGGTAAAATATTTTAAAATAACGAAAAGAGATGACAGGAAAATTAAGTGAGTAAAAACATTCAACTATCTTATTTCAGTGCTTAAACCTCAAATAACGTGACAGATTACTGAATAGACACATAAAACGTTGGAAAATAATGAGCCAATTCAGTTTGACTGGAGCCCGTAGATTCAAGCGGACAGAGTTGCCATGTAATATAGATTTTTCATTTTGCTTTGAAGGAAATAGTTGACGAAAACTTGTGGAACCATACGTTGAGATTTATGAGAGATCAACGAGAGGGGAATATACTGACTTAGTTTACATATTTTTGACCGATAATTTGTATTTTTTTTAATGAAATATATATAATAAAGCGAAATGAATTTATCGACGAAAAGGTGTTTAAAAGCAGCGTAGGATCTTTCAGTTAGTGACTTGAGACTTGTTGAACTAACTGAATCGGACTGTTGACAACTCAATGTTAAAAAATAGCTATGAGTACAGTCCTAACGGCCCCAGAATTGGTCTACGACATCAATTACATTGTTTGCGTCTACTTTGGCAGCCTGGCTCTCAACAGAATTGCGGTAGAACAGATTTTTTTCCCCCACTTGCTAGGTTAATAAACGTCGCTGTGTCTACGAGTAAAACGAGTAAACTCCAAATAACGGAGGGCTGGGGGCATACGGCTGGAAAATAATGCTCACGGTTTTTGGAGACAGTAATTGCAGGAACAGGACCGATATTACACAATGAAGACATTGGAGCGGGAGCCGAATTTCCATTCTTACCTGTGAACACACACAAAAAAACAACGATGTATTAGTTTCGGTCAGGTCGGTGTAACGATTGAGAGGTTGTAACACGGGGAGAAAATAAAAATAAGGGGCAGTCATACAAGTTATATGAACAGTTAGATGCGAGAGACCCTCAACACATCCGGTCATTGTTTTGTATCAATGGCGAAAGTGACCGTTGATTGCAGAATCAATGAATCGATGCATTTTTGCGATACATGAAGTTATAAGGCTGACAGTACACTGGAAAAAAAACACATTGGATCTAGAGTCCAGACTCTTGAAAAAATTGACAAGAAAAAATACTCTTGATTCAATCAGATTTTCGCTTAGATCAAAAGGAAATCCGCTGAAATTAAGAGGCTTGGTTCTTGATTTAAGCGAAAATCCGATTGAATCAAGAGTATTTTTTCTTGTCGATGTTTTTAAGAGTCTGGACTCTAGATCCAATGTGTTTTTTTTCCAGTGTAGAAGGTGGCCCTCGAAAATACTTATTAGTATGAGAACAATTATTTTCCCGATCAATCTCTTGCCCGTTAATAAATTTTCAAAACCAACTTTATTTTTCTATTTGTATTTATTTTTTCGGCATGGAGACTACGTCTTACTCAAAGTGACAAGCGAAGAACTGAGTAGCTTCCTGATTGCTTGAGTAACACGCTATTCGACCAACCAGGATCAAGGGTTTTGACATAAATGAGATTAGTTTTGCTTCCGACCAGAACATCAGGGTACGTAGCAGTAGCCATACGAATTATATTATACTTTCTTGAGGATATAACGTTTATTTTTACTAACACCTACAGACAATCTTCAAAAAAAGAGAAAATTGGGTTTTAAAATCTCCTCAATTGCCTTAGAGGTCAGAAAGCTTGTGGGAATGATAACGATTTTTAATTATTTCTTTTAATATTTTTTTCATTATTTTTTATTGTTCATCTATCAATAAGCAAGCAAAAAACACTAACAATGTAGCCGAAACTGTATGTAACAACATGGTAAAATAGTGGTGAGTTTACACTATTTTGGGGAAAAAGCAAGGCCAAAGAGTTAAAAAAATTCAATCAGAGTCAAAAATTTGAGCTCTAATGAGTATCAGTACGATACTAAGGGGGGTAAGTGCCCAGTCCAGGCAAATGCACCAGGGATGATATTAAGTTGGGGTCACGCCGAGAAATCTATATCGTTTTGGATCCCATTAGACCTCATCAGCATCTAGATCACACCTGTCAAAGATAAGTTATTATTGCTAATAAGTTTGATTATTGATGATTTAATAGTTGTTCATCGTCAGAGACAAGAGACCCTCCACTAGTATCTTGGCCATGGTGGAAGCTTTTACTTTCGGGACTTCAGCATTCTACTGTTGGCTTACCTACATGGTTGATGTTCAACAACGTGCTGGCAGTTTCGTTTTGCAAACAAGCCAAAAATGGCCGACGTTTGGAAAAGTTGTTTGGCTCATGACGTCATCCGAAGCTCATCATCGACCATGTAGGTAAGTCAACAGCCGAAACTAGGGTGATGACTGTTGCTCCCTAATAATTGTCCATTTCGGAATTGTTGAAACCCCGAAAGTATAAGCTTCCACCTGTCGCTAGGAGGCCAGAGGAGGGTCTCTTGTCTCTGCTCATCGTTGATGATTCATACGCCGTTCTTCCAGAGCGCGTCACGGAAGTCCGGATGACTCCACTCGGCAAATTCCGCAAATTTCAAGGCTCGCCCGGTGGACTCACGGCGCTTGCATGCAACGCGCAACGACTTTCTCCGCGACCCTCCGGCGATTAATTAAGTCGCATCTTCAACTTCCCGATCGGTGGACTCCGCACCTCATCGAGCGGCTCCGACTATGAGCTCGACACCGATTCACGAGTACAATACTCCCATTCCAGAACCAAAACCGCCTATCTCCAAACCACTAACCCATTCAGATACGCGGTTCTCGCCCGGGCCGGCAGGATAAATGGGCGCGGTGGCAGCGTAAAGGTGGGAAGGGGGCAAAAAATTCGCCGCATTGTTCGCGATCGGTTACGTGGTTCCGGACCACAGGGTCGTTGCCAAATCGTCATTAAATTCGTCGATAAAGCTATCTTACGTGTGGTATCCGGGGAATCGAGATTTTTTGGCTGTGCTGGCAACTAAAGTGCCGGAGGCCCGTTCATTGGCCGCCGCGATACGACGACACTGAACTGCGATACCGCTGCACATACGTTGTTAGACCGAAACGGACTCTCCGGTGCGGTAGCTTCATAAAAAAAAACACATGGAAAAGAAACGCTGAAAATGCGGCCCGGATACTGTAAGTAACAGGATGTTTGAATAGTTCACTAGGAAAAAGTAAATGAACCGTGCTCTACATGTTCGGTTCATGTAACTGTATCTTCTGTTGCGAGCTTTCAAATCAAGCAGAACGGTAGAAAAAATTCGGTTATAAACCGAGGATGGGGCTCCTAGTAAGGAGAGTATATAGTTACATGAACCGATTGTTCTTTCATTTTCTAAATTAAATAATATTTTTTTTAGCGTGCAGATAATGAAATGCTTAATTTAGGTTATCTTGAGAACGAAAAGGCAAGAGAGTTGGACCATTTTCGCATAACGGCGTTATTCTCGTTTCACCTTTGCGAAAAGCAATTCACTTCGTATTTTTCCGAACTAATCATACGTGTTTGAAGCACATTTTCAGCGTAAGCGACTAAAAATACTGCTCTAAATAGACGAGGAACCGAATTTTTGGGCTCCTCTGATTAGGAGACATACAAATAAGAGACAAGAGAGAGTGACATCTCTTTTTGATTCCTCCTCAAGACAGATGGGTGCTTTCACAAATGTGTCATGCACACAATTCCTTTGGAAGATTCCCCGGTGTATTCCCTCTCAAAAATAGTTTTACCTTCGAAGAATCAGATTCATACAAGAAAATTGCATTTAGGCTGAATGGAGATGTTGCATGTGCGAGAAATTTGCGATTTGACTATTGATTCTCATAAGTTAAAGGTAAAAGTTCCCGAGAAACACGATGGTGCCACTGATTTCTCTGAAATCAACTCCCAAGCTCAAAACAAGCTCTCAAGCTGAAGCCAAAATGGAGGGGATATCCCACGCTGTCCTGAGAGTCCACCTCTACATCAAAACGAACTCCCCATGCAAGGAAAGGGAGCATATACAATTGCAGTGATGCCGTGTTTTCAGTTTTAGAGTCCCCAAATAAACATGCAGCCCTGTCAATGTATTTACTCTTTATCTTTGCATGGAGAGTTTGTCTTGATATAGAGGTGGACTCTCATGATAGCGTGAACCATTTTGGCCTCAACTCGAGAGCTTTTTTTGAGCTTGGGAGTTGATTTCAGAGAAAACCACTGACGCCATCGTGTTTCTCGCGAACTTTTACATGAGAATCGATGGTCAAATCGCAAATTCCTCTCACGAGCAACATCAGCGGGAAGGAACCAATGTGAAGGAATCAATGAACTTAGTTCCTACTAACTAAACTTTGTTCAAATCAGGTGAGGCCATCTGAGGAGATGGCCTCACCCAACGTCCAAGATTTCACTCACCAAACAAATTCCTCGACATCAGTGATTTCCGTTCGAGATGAGCCCATCTGCCAAAGAGTCCCATAAAAAAGGCAGCGCCTGGTGCCTCGCAATTGAATTTACATAAATGTAATCCCTCTGATTGAAAAGACGTGTCATGTCACTGGTCACTCTCCCGTCTGGAGGCGACTTCCTCCTTCCTACCCCGTGTCGCAGGGCAACTGCACCATTATCCTACTCGGACACTTGAATCTCGATGACGTCATCAGGAAAACGACCAATTACGCCGAGCCCCCGGTCCGCAGCGCGGCGTTGCTTTACGTCGACAGCGCCGCACAATGGATCGAGTCGATACTATGCCGTGCTAAGGAAGAACGCCGTATGAACATTCGAGAGTTGCAAAATTTCCTACGATAAAGTGTTTATAATTCAGGAAAATTTTGAATATTTTCCCTTGAAATTTTCACACTATTCAGATCAAATTACAAGCAAAATTATCTTAGAAATTGGCAGAAAAATATTTAAAAATTTACCCGAGAATCAGTGATTTGTCAGAGGAAATTTGGCAACGCCTGAAGGTTCATATGGCGTTTTCCCTTAGTGCTTTTCAGGTTAACTCAAAAATATTTTTCTTCTACTTTTTCAGATAATTTTGTTCGCAGTTTCAGCTAAAATTCCTGAAAATTTCAAGGAAAAATATTCATAACATTCCTTAAAAATAAAAATTTTATCGGAGGAAATTTGACACCTCTCGAATGTTCATACGGCGTTCTTCCTTAGCACGGCAGAATAGGGGACGTCGGATGAAGTTTGGAAACTTTAAACACTTATAACTCCGTTTATACAAATCTTTGATGTTCAAAAAATGCTTCCATTGGTTTCCTCGTAAAATTTTCTGCTGGAAGCGCCCCGATAAGTCCAAAATATGACGATATAAACATCAAAATTTGCAATTTGAGTCGAAAATTTCATGCCTGACCTCTCTGATCGACTCGGTCCACTGTGCGCCGCGCGGCGAAGCGACACCAGCGCCAACGAGCCGATCAGTGTAAACAAACGAGCGGTCCGGGTTCGGTCCGGCGGAATTACTCTGAAAATATGAATTACGAGTCCATGCTAAACAGGCGCCGATAATCGATTCGATACTAACCCCCCCCCCCCTCCTAGTCGCGGGACCGCGGCGACCGGTTTCACTTTCTTTCCGCCGCCGCGCGAAAAATAGTCGTCCTGTGCGCATGCGCAGCACGCGAGATTCTCGGGTGGAATGCCCGGTCGTTTCGTCATCGGTTCGAGGTGGAATGGGCGGTGGCAATGCGAGGAAAGTGAAATGTACAATAAGAAAAATCAGGTTTCAAGGTGGCAACTATAAGGTAAAATGTGAAAATTTCTTGACTTTCCCCTGACTAAAAAGAAGTATCTGGAGAAAAAAATTATCAGTCAAATTTCAGGAAGATTCCCTGAACTTTTCTCTAAATTCAAAAAAGGAGAAAAAGAAATGCTAATTTTATTTTTTTTTTGGGGGGGGGGGGACGACGACGAAATCTCGCGCTCAATGTAGTCTTTCCTGCAGATACAGACATTTCTGACCCTTGACAAAATCTCCTGACTTTGCTCTGGCCTTCCAGGTTTTTCTGAACCCAGATTTTCCATTACTATCACGATCCTGGCTTTGTTTTCACAAGAATACCGGCTTCTCAGACTGAAAAATATTGGATTTTTTATCTTTTTTTTCGAGATAACTAAGGGTACTCCTTAACAGTTTTTGCTCGTGCTGAGAAAAACTCTAAGTCAAAAAAACGCTTTTTACGCTGTGTAAATTGTTAGCGGTGTCGACGAAAGTCTCTGAGTAGCAATGTTTGTTTAGTTGAAATAAGTAAAAAAATTGTGATATGACAAAAATACATTTGTTGTCACAAAACAAATCCTCTCAGAAAGAGCAATGGCTTCCGTGACTCGACAGGTATTTCACTAAGGTACAAGTGAGTATTTTTTTTTAAAATTTTGATCATATTTCTTGTGCGGCCTCCTGCAACGAGTTAACTTTCGTTTTTATTTATGAGTGTTTTGGTATTAAATTTTACTTCAATCAGTGTGGCAGTTATACACTAAGAAAACTACTGAAAATTTTTCAAAATTCCAGGATTTTACAGACTTCTAAAATGTCCAAATTTTCCTGGCCCCCAGAGATATAAGGGCACCCAATCTGATTTTAATTTTCCACAAATTCGTCTCGGAATATCAATTTTCGACAAATCGGCAAAAAAACACGACTCACACAAAATCGAGCGCGATTTCAGCTGGGTGAAAGCATACGCCGGCGTATTTTTTTTAAAATTTGGATCATATTCCTTGTGCGGCCTCCGGGAACGAGTTAACTTTCGTTTTTATTTATGAGTGTTTTGGTATTAAATTTTACTTGAATTAGTGTGGCAGTTGTACACTAAGAAAACTACTGAAAATTCTTCAAAATTCCAGAGTTTTACAGACTTCTAAAATGTCCCAATTTTCCTGGCCCCTAGAGTTATAAGGGCACCCAATCTGATTTTAATTTTCCACCAATCCGTCTCGGAATATCGAGTTTCCGACAAATCGGCAACAAAACACGACTCACACAAAATCGAGTGCGATTTCAGCCGGGTGAAAGCATGCGCCGGCGCGCTTGTGAATAAATTAAATGGATTTTTGAGGCGGCTGGATCAAATTGCTTTCCGATCCGTTTGTCGCCGGTGCCGTCCCGTCCGAGTGGCGAAGTGATTTCCTCCGAGGCCACGCTTATTGTAATATCCGAGTCCGTCAGTCCGTGCTCGCGCTTTTTGATCGATTCCAGCATGAGATCATGAGAGTGCTTTCCCGGTTTTATGTAATGGTAGCTACCAACGCGACAGGTGCTGAGTTGGGTAATCCGTGATTTCCATGGCTTTCCCGGAAGTTGGCCGATCAGGGTCTCAACAAGTGTCGGAAAATTGAAAAACAGAAATTAGGGCTTTTGCAATGGGTACATGTATGAGAGAGTTTGGACTCACAGCGGAGAGACGGAATTTCAATCCGTGATTTCCATCGCATGCCCGAAAGTTGACCGATCAGAGTCTCAACAAGTGTCGGAAAATTGAAAAACAGAGATTAAGGCTTTGGCAAAGCGGGTGCTTTTATGAGGAAGTTTGGTCTTACAGCGAAGGGACGGAATTTCAATCCGTGATTTCCATCGCTTTCCCGAAAGTTGGCCGATCAGTGTCTCAACAAGTAGTGTCGGCAAATTGAAAAACAGAAATTAGGGCTTTTGCAATGGGTACATGTATGAGAGAGTTTGGACTCACAGCGGAGAGACGGAATTTCAATCCGTGATTTCCATCGCATGCCCGAAAGTTGACCGATCAGAGTCCCAACAAGTGTCGGAAAATTGGAAAGAGGAGATTAAGGCTTTTGCAATGGGTACTTGTATCTTGTAGGAAAGAGTTTAGTCTCACAGCGGCGAGACGAAATTTCAATCCGTGACTTTCATCGCTTTCCCAGAAGTTGGCCGATCAGAGTCTCTTGGTCTCCACAAGTGTTGGAAAATAGAAAAATAGAAATCAGGCAGGGCTTTTGCAATGGGTATTTATAAGAAAAACTTTGGTCTCACAGCGGAGAGACGGATTTTCAAGCCGTGATTTCCATCGCTTTCCCGGAATTTGGAAATTGACCGATCAGTGTCTCAACAAGTAGTGTCGGCAAATTGAAAGGAAGAGATTAAGGCTTTTGCAATGGGTACATGTATGAGAGAGTTTGAACTCACAGCGGAGAGACGGAATTTCAATCCGTGATTTCCATCGCATGCCCGAAAGTTGACCGATCAGAGTCCCAACAAGTGTCGGAAAATTGGAAAGAGGAGATTAAGGCTTTTGCAATGGGTACTTGTATCTTGTATGAAAGAGTGTAGTCTCACAGCGGCGAGACGAAATTTCAATCCGTGACTTTCATCGCTTTCCCAGAAGTTGGCCGATCAGAGTCTCCTGGTCTCCACAAGTGTTGGAAAATTGAAAAATAGAAATCAGGGCTTTTGCAATGGGTATTTATAAGAAAAACTTTGGTCTCACAGCGGAGAGACGGATTTTCAAGCCGTGATTTCCATCGCATGCCCGAAAGTTGACCGATCAGAGTCTCAACAAGGGTCGGAAAATTGGAAAGAGGAGAATAAGGCTTTTGCAATGGGTACTTGTATTTTGTATGAAAGAGTTTAGTCTCACAGCGGCGAGACGAAATTTCAATCCGTGATTTCCATCGCTTTCCCAGAAGTTGGCCGATCAGAGTCTCCTGGTCTCCACAAGTGTTGGAAAATTGAAAAATAGAAATCAGGGCTTTTGCAATGGGTATTTATAAGAAAAACTTTGGTCTCACAGCGGAGAGACGGATTTTCAAGCCGTGATTTCCATCGCATGCCCGAAAGTTGACCGACCAGAGTCCCAACAAGTGTCGGAAAATTGGAAAGAGGAGATTAAGGCTTTTGCTAGGGTATCTTGTATGAAAGAGTTTAGTCTCACAGCGGCGAGACGAAATTTCAATCCGTGGCTTTCATCGCTTTCCCAGAAGTTGGCCGATCAGAGTCTCTTGGTCTCCACAAGTGTTGGAAAATTGAAAAATAGAAATCAGGCAGGGCTTTTGCAATGGGTATTTATAAGAAAAACTTTGGTCTCACAGCGGAGAGACGGATTTTCAAGCCGTGATTTCCATCGCTTTCCCGGAATTTGGAAATTGACCGATCAGTGTCTCAACAAGTGTCGGCAAATTGAAAGGAAGAGATTAAGGCTTTTGCAATGGGTACTTGTATCTTGTATGAAAAAGTTTGGTCTCACAGCGGCGGGACGAAATTTCAATCCGTGGCTTTCATCGCTTTCCCAGAAGTTGGCCGATCAGAGCCTCCACAAGCGTCGGATAATTGAAATATGGAATGCATGGTTACTTGTATGAAAAAGTTTGATCACACAATGAAAGATGGAAACCTATCTTCTCTTCGGGCAAATTTTCGAGATTAAATAGACGCACATATAGCCGGAATCAACCAAACTGCATTTTATACATTCTCTCATTTTCTCTCGTCTTATTTTTTGAATAGCTAAGCAAACTACTTAACGCCCTGAAACGCTGCAAATGTACCTTAAAGCACGGATGAAAGAGTTGAATAAATAAGAGCAGGGTCCCCAATTATTCCATTACAATTATGACCGTTACATAAAAAGTTTCTGGAATTAAAAAAATTATCTGTTGACGCCCCGATTCGATCAAGCATGTTGACGCCGTTATAGTCATGCGTATTTTCTGAATCAAGTCCTTGGCATGCAAATATAAAGAGACATCTGCAGAATCGTTGATTGAATTATTTATCATATGTGTTCTTCAAGTATACTTGCGAAAATGTATAATCAAGGAAGCAAGGAATGGTGAAAGTATGTGATCGATCGATGCTTTTCCTCATGCATACATAAGTAGCGTGAAACCGATAAATTCTATCTAAATGCATAAGAGAATCCACGGTCAGAGCTCTGCGTTTCATCGGTAACATCATATCCTGGTATCAACGGCTCTTCTTACAGTCAAATATCAGGAAGTTCTCAGATATTGTATAGAAATTTTGCATCCTTTTAAGGGCTTATCCCGACTTTCTCTGGCCAAACTAACAATATTTCCGTGTCACAAAACAAGTAGGTTGTATGTCACAGATGCAACTTGATCAAACGACCATCTATCGACACCAAAACATGGGAATTTCTATAATTCATTTTAAAAACGGTCTTATGCCTCTCGATTTTCTTTTGCAAAGTTTGTTTTCTCGAATCTGTAAAAAATATATACTACATTTTACAGGAACTTCAGAAATAGAAAAATTTTCCTTTATGCCTTGACATTTTGGGTACAGTTTTCATGCTTTAAAAGCTGGCAGCAGTCGTTTGCAAAAATAACGACAAAAGGTATGTGTTTTTATGAATCCTCTTGACAAAAATTTTAAAAAGACACAATTTTGAGAAGAATTTAGAATCGGTCAATTTCAAAATTAGTAGCAAAGTCTCCTTCCTTCGACGCGCTTAGGTGAAGCGTTGACTGAGAAAGTCAGTGAACTTTTGTTGCTCACGAAAAAAGTAGGACAAAAAGATAAACGTGGAGAGTTTTTACTTAGCATCACTTTCAATAAATCCAGTCATAATTTTAATGGCTCGCAGTTAAATAAGAAATAAGAAAACATTCTTTAAACACTGGGGTTTAACTTCTAGAGCCGTGAAAATATTCTTACAAAGATTTCATCGTCGGAACACGGAAATTAAAAGCAGTCACGGGCGAAGATACGCGGTGAACATATTCGCACTGAGACTTTTTTTATCCCCCGTCCCTCACTTCACCCGATGCATCCTCGAAGAGCCTCCGTAGAACATAAGGGAGAAAGAGGCACCAATCTGCCGTGTTGAGAAAAACACCGTAAAAACAATCGAATGTTGCCAAATATCCATGCTTAAAATATTTATTTGTGGGAAAAGTTAAGTATAATTTTTCTTTGAAATTTTCAAACGCAGTAGGAAAAATTGCGAATCGAACTCTCCGAAAATTTTGAATAAAAATATTCTCGAGTTTTCTCGATAATTCGGGTTTTATCGGAGGAAATTTGGCAACGTTCGAGTGTTCATACGTCGTTTTTCCTGACCACGGTAGCAATGCCCTCACCCGGGATGAGATTGCGGATAAATTAACACCGCGGAGTTGGAACGGAGCTTCCATTGTTGGTGTTAATGTTGGTGTTATTGCCATCGGAGTTACCGGCGGCGAGAGTGGAAGTTCCGAGGAAAAACCTCGTATCTGCAGGCGGTTTCCGTATGACTTACGCGGTTCCCGCCTGGCGGAGCGGAGTGCAAGTTGCTGCACCTGAGCCCGGGGCCCCGGGTATCATTGTAACCAAATTGTAACCTACAAAACTCGGCCGTAAATATTTACGAGCCACTAAAACTGATAGTCGCGGTCGGCCCTGGCTCCGGATCGAAAAAAGGGAAGAGACGTTGATTATCCGCAATTTACTGCGGTGCACCCAACATATCGGCGTCAGGAATCCGGAAAATCCGGCGTTGCCGCCCGGAACGGAAACAGCCACTATCGTCCGACATTCCTGAGGGGTGAATCAGTCGACAGAACTCATAGTTCAACCTTCTTGTGAACAAAATGTTTCCGAGAAAACACTACTACTGATACTACATGTGTCCCTACAAATCTTTTGGAAAATATTACTTTTGATTTTTTTGCAAAATGGAAACTTTTACGGGTCAAATCAGGAGAAAATTGATATATTCAGAATAATTTTAAGCTACCGGCGTATTTTTGACCTATGAAACGACAAAAATAGGTTTAAGTTGAGGATGGGAAGTTTGAGGGGGCATCAAACCCTAAATACAACTTTTATGTGCGTGTCCGGTGTCCCTCTTTTCCCATCCTCTGAAAATCCTAAATTTTTCATTTTTTTGACTGAAAAAAGACCCTAATATGACTTGAAAATGGTTATTTTTATCAAAATTTTCCACAAATTTGTGAATTTGTGGCTAAATATCAATGTTGCTTTCTTCTTTTCATTTCAAATGTTGGACACGACCCTGATACGCACTTACCTTGGTGGATGACACCCATCACCGTATTTCAACAACGGCAACCCTTCCGGTAGAACCGAACGTGAAAATTCGGATTCAAGCTGGTCTAAGCTATCAAAAAAGTGTAACTAGAGAGACGCACAATGAAAATTCATCTGCACAGCGAATATGCAAAGAATCAGTCAGAAAAATGGAATCGCGAAAATCCGCGACCCTCGCGTCCTCGCGAAACATGGCAATCATGCACGAGATAGCATTCGATCCGTTAAGGGTTGGGATGTGGGGGCGGGGGGTTACATTCCGAGCAAACTCAATCTCGGGCGGGAGGGGTTGGACCGCGGGGGGTTGGGGGGCGGGGTCATTAGGGATGCATAGGGGTAATAGCGAGGTGCAATGCACACGCGGGCATGCACTTGCATTGGCGACTGTGGCTGCGGTTTCGGTGCGCCTCACGCGGCCGCCGCGCGCACCGACCGGAAGGTCAAGGCTGGACGTGGGAGCTTCGGCGGCCACGTAGCTGCGTTGCCGGCTCGACGGTCTTATTGGAGGATTATGATGACGTCATAGTCGCCGGGGCAGAAGACGCCGCAATGTAAACGCGGATGAGAGTGAGACAGCTATAACAGAATTCACTGGAGCAAAAAGACCATTCAATAAGTCGTGTATGCAATATTACCTGTCTACGAGTGTGTTGTTTTGTACTGGCGCACGGTGGATCGAGTCAATAGGAGAAGTCGGACAGAATTTGGACACTTTAAAAGCTAATAATTCCGTTTTTACACAATCCACAATGCATTTCAATGTTCTGCTATCTTCGGTAGTTTGATAGGGTTAAACAACAGTAATATCCAAAAAATAATGGGGTATAGGTCTATAGTTAATATCTGTTGGTTTATTTATAGTATAAGTATTAGATTAAGATTTTTTATAATATATTTTAGGTCCCAAGGTCCTAAAAATGGTCTTAAAAATGGTCCCATCGGTTTTCTCGTAAAATTATCCATAAGAATCACCCCTTAAAATTTAAAATTTGACGAACTAAACATCAAAATTTGCAGTTATAGTAAAAAATTTCGTGACCGACCTCTCCTATTGACTCGCTCCACTGTGTGGCGGTGGGATTATTGATTCAATGCGCGATGCGTTGAAAAGGGAAGATGAGATGAAGTGGCGTGTCATAATTTCAATGGGGGAAAAATATTCACGTTTCAGTGCTTGAAATTTCACTCGTAAATTTGTTCGTAAAATCTACAGAATATAGATTTGTCGCTATTTGAAAATATCAGCGGTAAAAATAGACAAACAAAAGGAATTCCCATAAATACCGGCTCAAAAAAGCTTCCTCGATTTCTCCTGTGGGCAAATTCGCCTGCAAAATTGTACGTTCTTTTGCATAGAATGTAGATTTCTAGAATCGAGAATGATTGTTTTTAATGTGATAAAAAAAATTTTTATCATATGACCAGAGAAGAGAAATTCAGAAGCCATTAACATAGCCCACATCGTCCAATAAAACGGTATATTCTTACGAAAAAATACGCATTCTTTCACAAAAACTCTCAAATCTCGCTGATCCTCCAAGAATATAAATATAAGCTTTTGCACGAAACGTAACGACACGACGCTTAAATTTTGAATAAGGAGAGGGCAATCGAAAACAATACCTTTATCAAGTTTTTCTTCCTACGGAAAAAATTGGATTACTTGACCGTCGACACTCCACTTGAAGCAGCAACAGCAGTAGCACAGAGCGCAGAGCAAAGCATAGCGAGTTTACGCCTCGCGCCATCGCGCCTTCAATTTTGCGCACGCAACACGGACATCCATCAAGTACGAATAGTTGTATCTCTGCGCCGTCAGCACTGCGCGATCTTTTCTTTGCTCTGCCTCCGTATTGTGTTTATTTCCATCGGTCTTAATAAAAGTAGTGCTTCAAAGGCTACCCGAGCAACAAAGTCGAAGGGCGGGGGGACGGACCTCGTTTTTTAACTTTTCCTCTAAATATAGGAGAAACGTTTCACTAGCAACACAGAGCATACAGCAAAGCATTGTGAGTTGACTTCCGCGCCATCGCGCCTTCAATTTTGCGCACGCAACACGGACATCCATCAAGTACGACTAGTTGTATCTCTGCGCCGTCATCGACACGCGTTCGGTGTTTCCATGCCGTGAAATTTTTCATCAGTTTTATTTATAGTGGTGCTACAAAAGTCACGTGAGCAAAACAGCCGAAGAAAAGAGAGACGCATAGTGCGTCGTTGTATCACTTAGAAAATATGCACGGAAAATAATCAAGAGACACCAACGATGATATGAAAATGGGATGTTTTATCCAAAAATGCGAGAAACCGTGGATTATTAATTACAGAGCAGATTCCTGTAGGAAGTTCTATTTGTTTTACATTATTTAAGTTCAAGGATTTGTCTTTTACTACTACTACTGCTTGGTTTTAATTTGTTTATTTTTCGGTTAAAGAGTGTTTCGATATGTTTAAATTCTTCCTCCATGACTATATTTTCTTTAACTTTAAGTTCTTTAACTTAGAGATCTACTAATTTCTATGTGGTTAATAAATAAATTGTTTTAATCACTAACTGTTTATTAAAGACCAAATTTAAAATATAAGTTGCTTCAATTTTTAAAGGCTGATTTCAAAAAAGAGGAGGGAGAGAAAAATGAAATGAAAGGAAAAATTGACAGATTCCCGTACAACAAGACCGCAAAAGCTCAGTCGTGGGGCGGTCGTATTTTTCGAAGCAAGACTCGGTTCAATAAAAATGAAACAACAGCGACATGCCTGCCGTATCGTCCCGTTGAGTGTACCAACACCTTCGATCAGGCGCGAGCTTTCAGGCTCAAATCGATGAGGTTGATTTTCATAAGCTGCGACGGCGACGGGCGACGGGGCCGGGGCGACGGATTCCGATTCTGCCGGCTGATTTTGACCCAGTTGGATCCGACGTTGACCCCGTCGTCGCCCGCCGCGACCTGGGATAATGGAATCACCGTTAGGCCATTATGGTAAGGAGCTCGTAATCCGTCTGATCGCGATCGATGGGGACATCCGAGGTGTGCAAGCTGCTGGAAGGGGGGGGGGGGGGCTTTGCGGTTGTCCGCGCCCGATGATTCCGACGGATACATTTCGATGACTCGCGCCGGTTGCGAATTTTCGACAGGATTTTTGTAAGGGTTACATGTATTGGAGAAGCTCCTTATCTCAGTAAAAGAGTGTTGAGTTTTGACTAAAATTCAAAACAGCGGGCTGACTGATGCAATGGACCACTAGACAAGGTACGAATTTCAGCATTCTGATACATGCTTCGTAACCAAAATTTTACGTAAAACATGATGCGCGCAACGAAAATTATCGAAATCAACTCCTTACGAAGATATTTCTAGCATAATTAGGATTAATACTCTGTAGTTACCTATCTCACTAATAGAGAGAGAGAAGCAGAAGAAAAAAAAAAAAAGAAAAAAAAAACCGAAAATATTCAATAATTCTTGATGCGTGAATTCAAACCACCCGCTCATGAAAACGCAATGCTCTACGTGATTCACAGCGCGCGCTAAAAGTTATCATGACAGCCTCTGCGATATAAAAATCTGGTAACCTCGATCTTAACGCTTTGGATAAGCTACAGGAAATTGCTTATGGTTTGAACAACACATGGTGGGAAATTAACATTGCTCGATTGAGAGGCTTCCTGAAACCGTTGTAGTGCGCGATTTGATTCACGTGGAGCTTTAGTTTCTTGTGAGCGGGCAGTTCAAAATCTACGTAACCAATGTGAAATAAAAAGGTTAATATCTGTGCGCATCGTGTTCTACGTGAAATTCTGGTTAAGAAACACGTATCAGAATGCTTGAATTCGTGCCTTGTCTAGTGGTTCATTATCACCAGTGCGGCCATAAAATCATTTTGAAACTAAATATTATTATTATTAATATTTTTGGACCTTGTCGTAACTATTATGACGCTACACTCATGTCCATAAGGTAACTCGCTTGTATTCTTTGTCACGATACTCCTCGGATTTCTCCCAACTGGTTTTCCAATTATTTTTGAAGAATTCCTCCTTCCCTCATTCACATCAAATTCGATATTTCCCTCAAATTAAAGTCGAGAGTTTTCACAAGGAAACATCCATGGACGTCACGGACGATACTGACAGTTGTAATCGAGGTTCGCAGACGTGACCCCGACACTGAAAGGGAGCACCGAACATGAGCGAATCCGTTAATTCCCAACTGATTGGCATCTGCGTTTCCACGGTAAAATGAATGACTTGGTTTCCAAATGGACCTTGGACCGCGTTAATGCACATTTGTAACAGAGCTCAGCTGGAAATGCGAGTGAGTTCCTTTCCCGGAACCACGAAGAACTGAACTGGCAGGATAGTGGCAGGTTCAGATGATCTGGACACATTTTTCCGGCACGTGTCACTCAAAAAAAAAACTACGGCCCTGTGACCCGGTTGCTCTGGACACTGGTGATCCCGGCGTTAACGTGCTGTGCGCCAGCTAGTACTGGACCCAGCGGCCGATGTCCCGTGGAACCCGCGCGGCCTTCGTGGCCGTAAGACCGGTTGGGAGCCGAGCGTAAGTTACGGGTTTCAGGATCGGACCCAACCGCTTCCACGGCCGTTGGCAGTGAGGTGAGATTCAGTTTTCGGAAAATGGCGTCACCATCAGATTAAAATTGAGACGGCTACGTGTATATTCGCAGAAAATTATAATATTTTACGTTAATGTTATTCAGTGCGTGAATTTAAAGTTGCCGCCAGCTTTGAACATATTCGGGAGCCACCACTCAGCGTTGTTTATTGAGGTTAGAATCTAGTAAATTGCTTGTCATTGTTGGTCATTGCTCATTACGTGTGTTCGTTTTTCGTTTAATTTAGGAGGTTTTCGATATATTTTCTTGATTCTGTGCGGTGCACGATTGATTCTAAAGTTCTGTGTGATGACGCTTGTCAAATAATTTCGGAAATGCGACGAGAGTTAAGTGAAAATTGTCAGTTTTACCTACGCACTGAGCTCATATCCTCTCCTCCTGTAAGTTCGTTTGCAATTCACTTATTTTCCCCCTACTAAGGGAAAGAACTTAAATCAAAGAAAAGCAATCAATTACCTGCCACGCATCTTCCCACAGAGTAAATTACCGCCACACTAAAATACTGATAATGTAGACACGAGAATGTCTATTTACCGATTGCAACTTCATTGTGCCACCTTTGCTTGCTCAATAAGATTGGATTGATTTTTTCTTCCATTTCAATCTAATCTCTGGCTTATACTTAAATGTTTTCAATTGAGAGTAGGTAGTATTTCACTCTCCGACATCCAACACCTCCCTTCTCGGTTGCCAAAATAGCTGTCCGCCAGCGGAAGCTATAGGTAAGCCAATCTTGCCTGCGTTGATTATCCGATAAGAGCCAGTGCAAACATTGTTGCTGTGAATATCTCTCTGATTCCATATCCCAATTCTAGGGAGCTCAGTGTACTGTAATATGGGAGCTCAGTGTACCGTAATAGTGGTAAAATTTTGTGTGAATCGCGCTTCAGTTTGCTGAAGGGAAGATCTACAATTTTAACAAGTGTGACAATTTTCGGTGGTATATTTCTTCGCTAATATTTTGTGGAAATTGTATCCAGTAGTTATTGCGGAGAGTTATATCTTGAAGTTTTGTCAACTTTTACTACTGAATTTACACTTTGAAATATTCTCAACCTCATTTTCAAGATTCTGAAGCTCTTCTTATCGTAAGGAGTAAAAATCTGTAAGTACCCAGACCTACGCCTGTGGTTTTCCTTTGTTAATCATTTAGGTGATTTCCTACTTTGCATTCGTATTTTTTATTGAGGGATGAACCAGGTTTTGTTTTTGACAAATGCTGAATCTCATTGAGTGAAAGTAATTACATTTATTGAGAACGGGCTGCCAAGTGATAAAAATGATTTTTCAATTTACATTTTTCGCTGCAATGAGTTTTAGCAATTTATCATACCTTGGGCAGTCTGTTCTACATTTAAAATAGGTAGCAAGAATTTTGATCTATCTATATTTGTTCCTTCCAGTGCTTCCCCAGTGTTTATTTATTTCTAGGAAAGCTTGCAACATTAAAGTTAGGTTTTTGAAAATTTCTCTTGATATCTCTACACGATGAATAAGCTAACATTCATATGCTGATTTTCTTTCTCAATAAGCATCATCTCTTCTCTAAGATTCATCTCTTTTCTCAAATTGACTTGCTGAACTATCAGCCAAGGAGTTCAAATCTCTCTTGATATCTGAAACATGATCAACAAGCTAACGTTCATGTGCTCTTTTTCTTTCTTAGACAGTGAATTATCCATAACTTTCCTGAAACTAAATTGTTATGAACTATCAACAAAGAAATATATACCTATTTTAAAAAGAAGGAAAGAAAAAAAAATCTTGTTCAGAAATTGACACAAGATAATTCACTCAATGTTTAAAACTTTGCTGGAAAGTTTTTCTTTTCTATGTACTTTAATGGTGAATTTTCAGCTGTAGTTCCGAAAAAATCCACCACGTCGCGGACAGCGTCGGCGCGCAGAGCTCCGGCCGTCCAGCCCGTAAGTAGCGCGGAGAGCGCAAGCTGCCTATGCCGCTCGAGGCCGCGACTTACGGTTTTCATGTCCGTAGCAATCCGCGTCGTCCCCGCACGTAGCACTCCGGCCGTTAGGCGCGTAGGCGAACGGTAGTGCCATATAGCACATCCAGTCCGTGCTCCAGGTCCGCTGCTTCTGGCCTCCACGGCCGGAGCTTTTTTTGAGTGTGCTGAGTTCCTCACGCCGAATCTACTGAGGAACCAAGATGTCAAGTGGTACTGGATTCCAACTCTGGGAGAGTTTTCCTTTATTGACCGGTGGTGCCACAGCACCGCTGGTAATATTTGATGAAAACCGTCCCCTCTTCAACCACTAGATTTTAGATTTTTCCATCCGACATGTCTAATCTAAAATACATATAAAAAAAGAGGAGATGGATCGATATAATTGGTTGAAACAGGTGGTTCTTTGAGACTAACAATAAGGGGAGAAATATGATAGACTAACTATGTAAGGCCTCAAAATGCGTCCAAATAAAGTTGAAATTTCTGAAATTTTCAGGATCTTTTTGAACACGTATGCGCATTTTTTGCTGAAATTTCAAAAAGGAAACGTAATTTTTCTGCAGACATTGATGGAAAATCTGCGTCACGGAAGCCTCAAAATGCGTCTAATTAGGTTACAAATTTCTAAAATTTTCCGGGGAGGGACCCCCGGACCCCCCTTCGCCCTGAGGGGTATTCCATACCCCGCAGACCCCCCCCCCCCGTAGTAGAAGGACCCCACAAGCCCCCCCCCCCCCCCCCCCTGCCGAAAAAAAATCCTGGATACGTGCCTGCCCTCGTGGGTTGCCGTTGGTGAGAAAATTAGTTACCTCCTCTGTCCATTGGAACCACCCGCTTCCACCAATGATATCACTCCATTTCCCTTTGTATCCTTTGTCTATCGACTTCAATTATCAGCCCGTTGACCTGGGCAGGGTTCTCCGTCCGATCGAACGGACGGAATCCGCCCAAAAAACGAATAGAGAGAACGTTCTCATGGCGGCGGATTCCGTAGGACAACCGAGCGATTTCCAAATTTCAGCAGGGGCACCGGTTGACATTTCGGACAGACTTTCTCCGCCGATTGTGCGATCGGGAAACAAGGATCGACGGATTCGCGGAGGACGCCTCTTTCTTGTATCGGAAGAGAACAGCGTCGTGATGGCTCGACGTCGACGCGTGCGACGCGACGCGACGTGCGCGTGGCCACGAAAAAGCATTCCGACGCGTGCCGCCCCGCGACGCGACGCGACGTGGTTTCGCTCGCGCGTGCGTGTGGGATGATCCGCCGAGATGACAGATGGACGGACCGCCGAACGGACGCGAGAAAAATTGAGCTCTCCGGTGCGGATTTCCTGACATGTTTCGGTGACGAATGAAGCGACGAGAGAAAGAGGAGGTTCGTTTTGGTTCATGCCTCGTTCGATCGGAGACAATTCAGGGTGTCTAGTTTTATTTTCATATTGTGAAATCCTGATTTTTCCTGTTTTTTGACTGCTAAATCCTGATTTCATGATTTATTCAAATCCTGATTTATTGCGGAGAAAAATTAAAATTTCTGCATAAGCGTATACGAAAGCAAAGTTCTGGAAATCTCTTTTCTCAATACTGATTTTACGACCAATTTTTCCTCAAATCCTGATTTTACGACAGATTTTTTCTCAAATCCTGTTGAAATCGGGTTTGAATCCTGGTTGACCTCAAATCCTGATGGAATCGGGAAAATCCTGAAGCTAGACAATCTGCAATTAATTTTAGAGTCATAGCAATTACAATAAAAGTAATACATTCGGGTAAGGCAAAAGTTAAATTAATTCGCAAACTGCGATTGAAGAGCTTATTGGCAGGGGTGCCGAAAGTTCCAAAACGCCGACCGTTTCCCACGATCTGGCGTTTTCGCCTCGCGATCGAACGTTTAATTTATGAAAAATGTCCGATTTTTCGGGAAAACGGTTGATTTTCCCCACTTTTTTTCAATATTAGGAGAATAGAAAAAACTACGATCATCGTGCATTTCACGGAAAAGAGTACTATACCGCCCTAAATGATAACGTCGTGACGGGATTTACTTAATACCCCGCTTCTAGTTTTTCCTGAGAAAATTTCTGAACATTATTTTTATATGGACAGTTATGAATGAAAATATCCTTCAAGGCAAATGGAAGAAAAAAGCCAAATGATTACCTGTTTCGTATTAAATCAGAGAAAAATCTGCCATTCGCGTGAAGGAAGTGTACCCCGACCTTAACAGACTACAACCAGTGAAAATCGGAGGCTCTCCGCTCTTGGAAAAGGAACATCCATGGTGTAATATTTGCCTGTCCACGGTGCCCGGCCAAACAGAAGAAGCCAACAGAGGACACCATACAACAGTGTTAAGGAAAAACGTCGCATGAGCCTCCAAACGTTACCAAATTCTCTTAGACAAATCACGAATTTTCGGGAAAACCTTTAGACATTTTCCTCTCAATTTTTCGGAGAATCATGTTCGTAATCTATTCTACAGTGTCTGAAACTTCCAAGGAAAAATATCCACACCGTCCTTCAAAAATACTTGTTTTCTGAGAGACGATTTGGCAACTCTCAAATGTTCATACGGCGTTCTTCTTCAGCACAGCACCATACGAAAGTGCGGATCGGAGTCCATTCATCCCTGAAACCGGGAGCCGGGAGCCAGGAGCGGGACCTGGGCTACCATACTAAGGAAGAACGCCGTATGAACATCCGAGAGTTGCCAAATTTTCTTCAATAAAATGTCTATTTTTAAGGAAAGCTATACATATTTTCCCTTGAAATTTTCAGCGACTTTAGGCGAAATCGCGAACAAAATCATCTGAAAAATTGGAAGGAAAATATTCATTAGTTTACCGGGAAATTCGTATTATATCACAGGGAATTTGGCAACGCCTGAAGAATCATACGGCGTTTTTTCTTAGCTTGGCAGTGGGGACCTGGACTACCGCACTAAGAAAGAACGCCGTATGAACCACCGAGAGTTGCCAAATTTCCTTCAATAAAATGTCTATTTTTAAGGAAAGATATAAATATCTTCCCTTGAAATTTTCAGGGACTTTAGGCGAAATCGCGAACAAAAGCATCCGAAAAAATTGAAGAAAAATATTCATTAGTACATTAGGAAATTCGTGTTTAATCACAGGGAATTTGGCAACGCCTGAGGAATCATACGCCGTTTTTCCTTAGCTCGGCAGTGGGGAGAGAAAGCATTTTTTTCCGAGCTGCCCATAGATCCTATCCGGTTTCCCTAGATGGACTCCCACACGGACGCGACTCGCGAGGAGCTTCCGACCCGGCCAAGCTGCTCTCACTCGCTGCCATTCATCAATGTTCGCCGATGTAGACCTCCGATCCTCACAAAGCGCGTATCTCCAGGGTGTTCGGGCGGGGAGTTGTGCGGTTTTGTCTCGCGGCGGCAGCTTTCGATGGACGCCGCAGCGGCCGGGAGAAAGGTTTGTTGAACCGACCGGAATGGTTTCGCCGATGTTCGGACGTCACCGCCGTCGGCCTTTGTTTCCTTCGGTTATTTACTTAATTTGCTTCGCGATCGCGAGCCTCGTCCTTGACCTTCCGCACACGAGGGAACGTCTCTGTTGAGCTGATGGGATGGATTCGAAGCACTGAAAAAAAATTCTCGGCGTTTTTACCAAGGTCCGTTGGTACCTTTACCATCTCACTTTTTTATACAAATTATTGGTAATTTTACCAAGACAGACTGGTAAACTTACCTAAAAACCGGTATTTTTACTGTTTTTTTCAGGTAAAAATACCACTTTTATTGGTAATCAATTCCCGGTAACTTTGCCATTTTATCTCGGTAATTCTACCACAGTCGATAAAAAATATTGGCGTTTTTACCAAGGTCCAGTAAAATTACCGAGAAAGTTCAATAATTTTACCGAGATTTCTCGGTAAAATTACCAATTCCATAAGTGGTAATTTTACCAAGAAAAAACTGGGATCGAATAGAACCCTGAATTCTTGGTAATTTTACCTTTTTCTTAGTAAATACACCGATATTTTTTTTTCAGTGAGTCTTGGATTAGTGACTGCGCTGAGAAAAAAGTTCGGGCATATAAGAAGTTGTAAACCGTAGAGCTAATGTCACGCAATCAAATCGAGGTATCAAAATAGCAAGGTCAAGTGTTGTGATTGGCTTATTCGATGACCTGGACCAATCACAACCCTTGACCTTGATAATTATATTCATCGTACGTTTTGACTGTGTGACATTGGCTCAAGTACGGTGTTCTGTATCGACCGTACAATTCGGTACATGCAAACGAGGTTTTTCCATTGTTCCGTTCGGTTTAGAAAGCTCGGTTGCATAGTTCGAGGATAGAATGTTACATAACAGTATTGTACGGCTTTTATATGTAGAAAATTGCACTAGTATTTACGATTTATACGACCATACTTTTATTCTCAGTTTTCAAACATTTTCAGCAGTTCTGTTTGTCCGTGTTTGGTGGTGGACTTAAAATTTCACACACAAAGTTGTTAGAACTATCGGATTTTTTGTAGCGGCCCGTCAGCACGACTTTATTGGAAGCCGTGGAACAGAATTTTGACAGAAACTGAAAAAAAAAGAAAAGGCGTTGGTACCGCCAAGACCATCCGTCACTTGCGATTCGAGATGTATATCACACAAAACTAGTCCCAGGGTGTGCATATTAGTCAATAACAGTAAAAAGTATTTATTTTGAATTTCAGACGATTTAGGGACGGGCATTTTCTCATATAACTAATTATGCAATTTCTACAAGAAGATACCGGTGAGAGTCACCACGGCGAAAGTGAACACCAACTCTTTACGACCTACAACGATCAAACCTTCGAATGGAAGTATTGGATAATTCTGCATGCTTCATTTGCATTTTTAAGAGCTCAAGTAAGTGTATCTTACACGGCTGACATCAATTTGATGTTTTAAAGGATGGAAAATAAATTACACAATAAACCCTTTGGTTCACCGCTGCGCCGATTCCTCGGTTTATCTTCACCCAATAAAGGCTACGGACACTTTTAACGACCAATTGGACATATTTATGCTAAAATGAACAATTTTCCATAAAAATCCCTATGCACATAGTTCCTTTTACCATAAACACGCCCAATTGATCTTAATAGAGGATCAGCCGCAACGAAAATAAACAGCCAACATAAAGAATAAACACTGGTGCTCTCGGAGAAAAACTTGATCTGCTTGTTGTCATCAAGCTCACCAGTCACCAACGACCGATAAATTTCTCGCGGCAATAAAAAAATGTAACGACCCACGTGAAAACTTGTGAATTTTTCGCAGATTAAAGATAGACCTTTTTTGCGGTGGGTTTTTTCTCGACTTATTCTTTTGCGGTCCCGCCTACGACGGTGTGGTTAGCGCCCCACTTTTGAGGCAGAAACCCTGGGTTTCAACAGAAATAAGAAAAAAGGGTTCGAGCGAGAAAGTCACCTTGCCTAGGCGAGCCGTAAATTTTACTGACGCGAGCAAACGACGCGATGAATTTCGCAAGGAAAAAGCATGTACTCATTAAAAATCACGCTTGATTTATAGGACAATGCTGCCAAGCGAACGGATATATCATGGATTTTTCTGTCGGCGAAAAGTACGTAACTATGATGAGTAACGTACTTTATGTTGAGAAGACAGCACGTTAAATAATGAAATGAAGAGAAATTTGTGAGTCTCGAAGGTAGGACCCCAAATTTCTACATTCTTGGACTTTTGAGTGGTGGCACAGTTTTTCCAAAATCCTAAACTTTAAAAGATATTTAGATAAAACAAATTCTAGGATTTCACAGGAATTTTGAAAACCTCATCAATCCTGAAAAAGACTCCCAAAGCTACCTATGAGGTAAAAATTCGGATAGTTGTGAATTGGCATAAGAGTGTAGGAAGGTGTTAAAATTCATGTGCATTCTTATCAAGTTGGACATTGATGACGTTTGGCTCATTTGGGACATTTTCAGGATAAACTTCCTGTTGTGACAACAGATTTGATGTAGAAAGTATTTGATGCAATTTTGTTTTGAAATCTTTACATTTTTTCGAAATTAGGGTTCTTTTCACTTGCATATCAACGAGGTGCCCCTGTCTTTATTAAGGGTTTTTAGTCAACCTCCTTCTCTACCAATGCCTCCAAGGATGACCTTCAACACCATGAGGGACAATTCGGTAATTGACCAATCAATCGCAACGTAATTTCTTAATTTTAGGACGCTTCTTCAGAATTTCTGAACATCACATCACGCTGTAGAACGTAAGAAGTTTGGGCACAAAAATTCACCGAGAAATGCTTTGAAATAACTCGGACAGTAAATACCGAGTGAATGTCGTGAATCGATATTTGCGATAGTCGTTGGGGACGTACTTTCTTAGCTACTTCAATTTTTTTTTCTTATTTTTTTGTAAAATTTTGCGAACAACTTTCTGACGTTGCCTAGCGTGATGCAATGGAATGCTCGATGATTTGGACAAAAAATGTTCTAAAATCTAGAAATTCTCAATTGATTCATCAGCTATCAGATCTGTCTCTAGTGTCCTGAAGAGCCACTTTACAAACAATGCATGCGTTTAACTTTTAGCATAGCCTTTTCATCATTCCCACCTTTTCCACTGATTGCTGGGACAAGACCACAGCCAAAAAATTGAACCGCTTCCCGCGGAAAAATGGCAACCAGCGTAGAACACCTACGCGTGGGGTGGCCCTCCGACACGAGGACAAAGATTGATGATATTTCACAAGTTAAATAAAAAAAGAGGTATGTGCAAAAGGCGTAAGAGGGAGCAGAGAACGCAGTTGGGAGCGAGTGACACAGCGCGGGGTCGTCTGCTACTCACGGGCTTTTAATTTTGCAATTACTCAAAAATTATGAGCTGATAATATCTCCGCTAGGCTGGGTTCATTAAAATGTATGTTTTTCGCTTCAGTGTTTTTTCTGCTCAACTTGGGACGGACGGCCTGCCAAGTATGCGATGTTGCTGATTGAAAAGCTAGCGAATCTTTTCTTTTTGTCTCCTTTTCTACATATTCACAGTACGCGAAGAGTATAAAAAATCCATTTTTCAAAATACAAAATGAAATAAAAAAAAGAAGTAAAAACACATTTTGGTAGATTGAAGTGAAAACTATGATGTAAAAAAACAAAATTAGATCCATGTCCAACGAAAAGGATGAAAATTTGCTGAAAGCATCACGCTTCAGCCGGCTGATTATTATAATTAATAGACAAAGCGATGAGCAAAGAAGAAAAAAAGAAAATGGAGCGATCCTTTTGGTAGGGTGCCTTTTATAGACTAAGGGAGAAAGTTGTAGAGTAACTATAGAGTATCTAGTGGCTTGTTGTTAGTTAGTCTGTTACACACTTCGTTTGTCCATTGCGACCACCCGCTTCCACTGAAAGGATCGCTCCACTTTCTCTTTGACACCCTTGTCCATAGCTTTGTCTATCAATTTTAATAATCAGCCTGTAAGTTACCATAAATCCCTTGTCTTTCCAGGTTTTCCAGACCGTCAGAGACTCTGATATTTATCACTGACCGTTGGAAATCTTTTTCATATTTTCATACACTTCAAGGGAAATGTCTCCGTTTTCAGGGATATTGAACATTAATTGTTGCGTCACAGTATGTGTTGCAACAAATTGTGTCATTGAAATTCGCCAATAACTTACACGGAGAAAAAACTTCGTGCGTGGGACCCGAAGTTGAGGTCATATGGATCTCTGAAGTTTTCGGATCACGTATCTAAAAACTTGAGGTCGAGCCGCCAAAGTTCGGGTCAGACATCTGAAGTACTTCGATATATACCGATGGGTTCGGGTCACACATCTGAAGTACTCGGGTACGTACCGAAGTGCCTCGATGTCTGACCTGAACTTCGGCAGCTCGACCTCAAGTTTTCAGATGTGTGATCAGAAAACTTCGGGTCCAATGCACGAAGTTTTTTTTTTCCGTGTAGAATTGAAAGGTTATCACAAAATTCAAAACAGACATGTAAAAATATGTACATTTTCAAGAATTTCCTATAATCAGCAAAATCAGCGCGTGGAATAGCAATTTTGCAGCAGCGAGGACAGGGCGCCTTTGCGAAAGGCTGGACGGCTAATATTTCATACGGACGACGGAGCAGAGGACCGGTGGAGGAGCGATGTTGGAGGAATTTCTAGGAACTAATGAGCGGGCGCGAGAGCTAATCATAACTGGCAGCTGAAACCTGGGATTCAGCGCAATCCGCCTTATTAGAGGTGAATTCTCCCCGATCCCTGCTCCAGTCTTCCATCGCACCGGCACCGGCCCCGGCCCGCCGAGCAAGGTGTACGCCTGTACGCTCCCGTGCTAAGGAATAACGCCGTATGAGCCTTCAGGCGTCGCCAAATATCATTTCATAAAACATGAATTTCCTGTTAAACTTATGAATATATTCCTTCCAATTTTTCGGATAATTTTCTTCGTCATTTCATCTAAAGCGCCTGAAAATTTCAAGGAAAATTATTCATAACACTGAAAAAAGAAAGTCGCTTGGATCTAGAGTCCAGACTCTTAAAAACATCGACAAGAAAAAATACTCTTGATTCAATCGGATTTTTGCCTAAATCAAGGACCAAGTCTCTTAGTTCAAGCGGATTTCCTTTTGATTTAAGCAAAAATCTGATTGAATCAAGAGTATTTTTTCTTGTCAATGTTTTCAAGAGTCTGGACTCAAGATCCAATGTGTTTTTTTTTTTTTTTTTTTTCCAGTAAACCTATGAATATATTCCTTCCAATTTTCGAATAATTTTCATTGTCATTTCATCTAAAGCGCCTGAAAATTTCAAGGAAAAGTATTCTTAACTTTCCTCAAAAATAAACATTTTATCGATAGAAATCTGGCAACTCTCGAATGTTCATACGGCGTTTTTCCGTAACACGGCAGTGCGCGCACTAGAACCGCCTGCGCGTCTGTATCCTACCACTGAAAGCCAACTTTTCCTTCTCTCACATGCCTATGCGTCATTTTGCAGCGATGCCAATTAGTCAATAAAACTTCCATCGGCTGATTACTGATATGGATGGACAAAGCTATGGACAAAGAGGACAAACGGAAAATGGAGCGGTTCTATTGGTTGAAACAGGTGATCGTGGCGGACGAAGAAAGTAAGTAATGGGCTGACTAACCACTCAAAAAAACTCCGGTCGTGCGTGGAAGCCGTGCTTGCGGGCTATATAGACGCACCGTCCGCGTTCCGGGATCAGAGGCCGAAAGTTCCGAGCGTAGCAGCCGGAGCAAACGAAGCTACGGCTCCAGCACCCGGAACTTTCGGCCTCTGAGCCCGGAGCGGACGGTATGTCTATATAGCCCGTAACTTTTTTCTCAGTGACAGCAACCCACGTGAGACTCATTTTCCCCCTCATTCTTTAAGAACTCCGATAAATAAAGAACCGGTCCATCATACACTATGTAATCGGGCAACGTTTAATTCGATTTTCCCAGAAAGAGTAATCTCTATAGAACTATGCTTTTTCCTCGCGGTGCAGGGTGTGCTTAAGCGGATTTTACACGCCGCGTTCCGGACGGGAACAGAAGCATATAGCCAAGAGGTGGTCCTGGAGCATAACCGGTCCTGATTCCTCTTGTCTCAAAGGTGCCAGATGATACTGGTTGTACAAACATGGGAGGTTCCGAGGACAGCCGACGGGGGGCCTGGGGACCTACCTGGAAAATTCCATGAAAATGGAGCCTCGGGAATGCTGTTTTGGCACATATGAAAATATAAGTATCACTGATTTTGGACTTAACTTATTTCCTGCTTTCCATACGTTTTGTGAAGCAACATTTTAAATTTACTTTTTGAGTCGATTTCAATGTTCTGCGCTTTTTCAAAGAAGTCGAAAAGCATTATATGTATGAGCAGCTAGTGCCCAGCCTTTTCGATTTTCTTGGAGATATGTTGATTGTGAAGCGGGTTTTCAAAGAGTTTATAACTTTTGGAGTTTTAACCTTCAATTTATCGTCCAGTCGAACAGGGTGCTTATTAAAATTTCAATTTGGATTTTCCTGATTCCTCCGAATATTTCCTGATGTTTAAGATGAAATTTCCTGATTTTTTTGCGCGAGGTAATTAATTGACGCTCGTTTGAATTTACAAACCAACATATTTAAAGAATTGAATCAAATTTTTAACTTTTGCATGTACTAAGTTACATGTACTCAAGAATACCAGTTGGAATTTCTCTATACATGACCGATTTTTAAGATATATTCCTGATTCTACCTGATGAGTGATGGTATCAAATTCCCTGAAATTTTCCGGTTTTCGCAGACAGTAGACACCGTGCCAAATCGACGCGGAACGCCCTGAAATTACCGCAAAATCACGAGCAATATTTTTAACCGTGGCTGCATTCAATTGGATTGCATTTTGCAAAAAGGAAGCACTAGCATTGCAATGATGCTAAGATTGTGCAACTTCATCTTTTGCAATTAAATTGCGGAAATCGTGAAAAACTATGAAACTTAGATGGTAATTTTTGTCTTAAATTTACAGTTTTTAGCGAGTAAAATAGAAACTATTAATGGATAATCGGGTTATTCCTCCAAGACAAAAGAAGTTGCACAATCTTAGCAACGTTGCAATGCTAGTGGTTCCTTTTTGCAAAACGCAATCCAATTTACAATGCTCTATCTATTGAAATGAATCCTAAAATCTGACAAATCTGGCAAACGGACGGGAATTGAATTTGACACCGACGATGGGTGGACGCTCGGTGGTTGATCTGCGGCTGCCCGCGGCGCGACGGGGCAATGCCTGTCTGGGAGCTGTCATATCTAAGTGATGCATGGAAAAGCTCCGGCCGGACCCGACCCCCCTACCCGACCATCCTCCGCGGAGCGCGTCGCGAAAATTCCGCATTTCGCATTTCTTGGCGGATTCCCCGGGACCTAGGACAAGCTCCTCGACCGCTCACACCCACACCCACATCCACAGCCGCGATAGCTGATAGCATTAACCCTCCCCTTTCGGCCGCGGGGAACCCGCGGGAGATTCCTGGTGACTTCACCAACTGCGTCGTTCGTCCCGCACGCGACTTGCCAGCTTTCCGCCGGAAAAACCTTTCGTCTTGGAAAAAAGAGAGTTCCTGACTTTCAACATTAATACAGGGTGTCTAGTTTTATTTCATTTAGGGAAATCCTGATTTTCCTGAACTACTTTTTCCTTGAATCCTGACTCCTAAATGCTAATTTCATAATTTTTCCAATTCCTAATTTTTTGTGGAGGCAAGTGTGACTCCACAAAAATAGCTTGGTAAAAAAATCCGATCGGACGGCCGACTTTTCTCAAATCCTGATTTTACGACCGATTTTCCCGCAAATCCTGATGAAATTGAGATTAAATCCTGAAAAAAGCAACTTTGTTAAAGACCAAGCAAAAACCAATGAGATCCAACCTGGATCGCATGGGTGATAGTTCAATTTGCCAGCCACTCAGACTGCTCGGAAGTCGCAATCTCTGTGTGAAATTGTAAGAAATAAGATTGCATTAGTTCAACAAAGCACTTTATTCATCCACATGTGGTTAAACGAAAGTTTCGGTTGATTTTATCAAAAATTATGTTGAGTAACGAAATCGGTTTGGCTGACCAAGCAAAAGTAACTATAAACTAGGAAATTTCTGACTGTGTAATGTGCCACGAGAAAAGGTTTGAATAAGGGGAAAAAACGCACGTCTAGCATTCCACAAAGAATTTTATTTAAGAGTACACGACAACGTCGCGCTGAATGGACCTCGGGCTCAAATGACTCCAGGAATATTGCAAGGATTCGTCATACCTTACCTCTTACCACTCATCACGCTAACAAAGAATGACAAGCATTGATTACCATTAGGCTTATTTGAATGCACTTTAGCATTCTGCATTGGGATGCAGGCCTTTTGGTCAGTTCCTACTCACAGAAACACGCCATTTCCATCTAAAACATGCCTCCCCCTTCTCGGAAATCCTGAAAAACACTGAGTTATTGGCGACAGTACCACGTCTATAATAAGTAATTTATTTTTCATGCCGTTTGTTTTGAGGTACACGCGTTAAAAGGGTACGGGAAAGTGAGGCTGGCGGGATTGATTTGCTATTGGACGTGTTTCTATCAAACGGAACTATGTGCATTAAGACATGAACCCTGAGACCCATAAGAATACATGCATAACAGGGCTCACGTCATAATGCACATAGTTCCGTTTGACAGAAATGCGTCCTAATCATAGTCCGACATCCTCCTTTGAGTGATTTCGAAATTAAATACGGTCCACACTGGAAAAAAAAAACACATTGGATCGCGTAACGCGTAGTAGCGCCTTACAAGACCGCAGAATACTTCATGCATTGCGCGTAAAGCACACGGTGCGCGTGAGACATAGTAGCGCCTTACAAGCCTGCAGGGTACTTCATACATTGCGCGAATACTACGTATACAGTGGGGGGGGGGGGAACACATTGGATCTAGAGTCCGGACTCTTAAAAACATCGACAAGAAAAAATACTCTTGATTCAATCAGAATCTAGCTTTAATCAAGAACCAAGCCTCTTAATTTAAGCGGATTTCATTTTGATTCAAGCAAAAATCCGATTGAATCAAGAGTATTTTTTCTTGTCAATGTTTTCAAGAGTCTGGACTCTAGATCCAATGTGTTTTTTTTCAGTGGTACTGATGACTAGAAATACATGAGAACAAATAAAATCTTTTAACGCTGCGTATGATATTGAAAAACGAGTAACAGAAATGTTAATTGAACTAAATTTTGCAATTAGGAACTAAAATTTCTAGTGCATCCGTAAAAATACTCATGTTCATGGGGGACCTAATGGCACAAACGTCGTTTCTAAACTGAGCCAGATATTTTAGTTCCAAATTATAAAAAAAAAAATTAAAATTTAGATTGAATCATGAGAAATTAGAACATCCTATCACTGCATGTCTCATCGCAAAAATAATAACCAGAAAAAACCCTGTAATCGTTATGTTAAACTGAATGCGCAGCTCTTTCTATAAGAGGATACATTTTTTGAACTGCAAAATTAAACCGCCATAACTACGATTTAATAAAACACTCTTAGGTGCTATTTTTTAACCAAAAATTTCCACGAGACACTCCTGCACGATCTGGTGTAAAAACTCGATTTTGAGCTTTCATGGCGTGAGCTCTATTCTAGGGTGTCTACTAAAACAAGCTGGTCAAAAATCAGTACTTCTACAGTACTTTTTTAGTGCACTCCCAAGAAATTCAGTAACCCCCTCAACAGAAAAATCCAGTACTTTTTCATTACCTTCATTTGACGAAATCAGGAAAATTTTAAAAATGTGAATTTCTCGCTCTAATAGCGACAAAATTGACAAAAAATGAAAAAATTCCGGACCTCCCTGCGGAATTTGCGGACTTTTTCAGTTCTTCCGGACCGCCCTCGAAAAATCAGTACTATTTCTGGACATTCCGGAAATTTCGGGGCTTGTAGACACCCTGTAGCCCCATGGACAGTCAGAGATATTTTCTATCTTTATTCGGTGGCAACATGTTTCGGTTCACGAGCTGAAGTTAACAGAAAACAGTAAATAGCTTGATAACGGACGGAATTCCACCGGTAATCGAATAAAATCAAAATTCCACACTTTAAATATGGATGTAAATGCACCCTGCGCCGCTGTACTGCTCCGCTGCTCGCCAGAATGCAGCACTTGACCCAGATTTCACATTCGAGTGCGCATCAGTACGGTGCCGGGTTCATGATGCGTAGATGTAATATTCTCAAGAGGGATACGCTATATTACCTGCAATTCGAGCTGTTACGTCAATAACTCACAAGTGCAGTGGCAAGCGGCACCTCCAATCTGATAATCGGACGGGCTAGCTTCGTTCGATAATTCGATGACTTGAGCTTCGATTATCCACTGCGAGGGGGACGACAAACCTACTGGTATTCGATATATCACATTGTAAACGCGCATTGCGACTTTAAGTTCATTAACATGAAAATGTCCTCTCTCCTCCTGCCCAGTTGCCAATTAGGTCAATGTGAGCATGTTGATAAGTGACCGTACTGTTTTCAACTAGAAATTGATGGAACACATTTTTAATTTAGAAAATATATCATCAACGGTATTACTCCAAGGGTGGAATTTGACAGTTCTGCGGCCTCCTGAAGTTTAGTGTTTGAAACTGAATATAAAATGACCGGAAGGAATATGCAGCGATTTCAAAGTTGTGAACTTGCCGTGCAAAATAATTCCCCTCAGCTAGGTATTTTGAGTATTTCGTAAGAAAACCAAATACTTGGCTCATACGGGTCAAATAAGAAAAAAGACAAGATGAAACACCAGTAATTACTGAATTAAGCACAGAAATAATGGGTTCAAAAAAGAGACTTTTATCCATGATAAGTAAGCATTAATTTTTTATATACTTTGCGAAAAATCTGAAATAAATTCATGGAATTATCAGTGATTCGCAAAAACCAGAAATCGCAGGAAAAATCAATTTGAGAAAATAAAATTGTGCGTCACACTTCTACACGCAAAATTATCGATATTTTTACAATCAACAACGCTGCTTTGATGAAACAAAGATAAGAAGGTCCTTTGAGTCTATTGGGAAGTCCGATTATAGCAAAAGACTTCAACGCATGGTTAAGGAAGTAAACGGTACATCCCGAAATTGACGGGTGCTCTCTGGCTTAACAGTCCTTCGGTGGAATATTTGAGGCACTTGGAAGAATTTTTTTTGTTCCTACAAAATATTCATCAGAGCAAAAAATTTCTTCAAAATTCAGAAAAAGACCATCCTTGAAAATCTTTCAACACAAAAAAAAATACAGAATCTGCGTGCAAATCCGCTTACGACTCAGCATATTTTGTGATTAAAAATGTTTTTCAGAAACAAAAAGGTCATTAGGTTACCATCACGACAAGAGGCAATATTTGAAACACATTTTACACCGCTATTTAGTGTAAAATAGTCAATGCGAATTGAAAACAGAAACATTTAGAAGTAATTTTCCTTGAAGCAAACTATTAGAAAATTGATAGAAAAAACCCTGTGTCACAACTCGAGTAAGGAACTTAATACGAAATTCAGGCAACAAGGCTTCGTGTGATTTTTAAATTTGCATTCGTCCTTCTTAAAATTACAGAATTATCACTTATCATACTCATGCACTAAAACCGCCAAAGGCCATTTTGCAAATCAAGAGTCTTGCCCATAAAAATTAGCGACTCCGCTCATAAGATTTGTTGATTTTCTTCAACACGGAAAAGAACCACTTGATTTGACACCTAAGTAGCAGCACGGGTTTGAGCTCAAAACCATGTGTATGATTTACGGTGGAGTTGGCGCAGCAGTCAACGTTTAGCACCGTTCAACGGCCGACTGCTTTTGCGATGACGACTGATATGACGCTACTATCCAACCTTGCCTTCTTTAACCCACATTCCTGCTCATCACCTCGAGAAGCGATGTGTACTGAGCGAGTTTTAATGGAACAGTTTGCAACCCCGCACCTTCATCTCTCGTAATCATAGCTCAAAGAGGGCGTAAAACCACTTTTGTCGGTCGGGCATTTTAATGATGTTTTATTGGCGCGCTGCGTATCCGCGTTTGCGGATACAGCTTATCAGCGCTATTTAAAGCTTATCAGAGTCGGTCACAGATGCAAGAGATTTACGTTATACAAAGTTGAGACAGTTCTAACTAACTTAAGTACGTCATGTACCGAGGCTCGCATTATGAATAGGGACGGCTGGTTCCGGGCCAAAGATTTATCTCATAAATCTTACAGTTTTGCATTCATTTATTTCTTCTTTCTTTTTCTTTTTTTATGAGAGGAGGTTGGAACTCTGAGCCGTATCAAACCATTTTTCTATTCAGTTCATTGTATCATTCACAGTGTAAAAATTATAACTAAAAACATGGAACTTCGATTTATGTGACCCAAAAAGTACTTTGGTTCATGTAACTAAACTGAACGGTTAAAAAAAGCAGAGCTCAGGTTCCGATAACCTTTTTCGGCCATCATATTGAGACTTGCAAAATACTTCTAGTTTCGTCCAAAGATTTGATTATCAAAACTATAAGTCGGTTCGTATCACAGCAAAGTTTGGTTATTATCTGAACTAAAGTCACGGAGAGCAATATGAATAATAGTTTCGTTAATTTCACCAAAGTTTTTCCCGTGTTTAGATCATTCGAAATCCATATTCAGCTGAATAACCGACAAAATTGGAGAACAGTTGAAAAATGTCATAAGTAACCGACGCTTAACGCTACTCGGTATCTTCCCACATCGATACTAAAGATAGATAGTTGATTTAAGGTCGTACTTTAGTTTTTAAAAGACGTAAAATTAAGTACAGAACAATAAACGGCACAGAAAATTAATAGATTTGAATTTGGATTTTCAGTTGTATAAAGAAATTAAATAATCTTCTTCATTTTCTTCTCCTCCTTTATCTACTTCTTTTTCAAGGGCATCAGTTCAGTTTGTCCAATACCGTACTAGATACGAATATTAAAGTGATAGAATTGAAAAACGTCGATGAAATCGATAAAAAATTGATAAAATTTGTCTTCATCGTGACGATTAATATTCAAAAATTAATGACAAACAAAACCCAAATCAAACAGGTAAAAAATTCCGGTGGGAAATGAGGAAGCTATCGAAATTAAAATCATGCCTCTGCTGGATACTAGATACGACGACTGCGTCCAAACGTTATGCGGGTGGCCATGTTCACGTTTGAAGGCGCTATTCCGGCTCCAGTAACCCAGAAGTGCGTTGCCGTCACCCGAAGCTGGAGCCGTTCAAGAGCGAGGAGCCCGTTGATCTCAATCAGACCGGAACGCAATATTATCTCCTTTACCTGAGTCGCGTCTCCAGTCCCGACGCAGGCAACGATTCCGTTGGGCGCCGCGACGCCGCACATCGATTGACCGAGTCCGAACCAATCACGTCATGCCCCTCGCTAGGTAAACGATCCGTGGGAGGCAGGCACTTGAGGCGCTTGATGATAATTTTACGACTAAATTCAGTTTTTCTCCGCACTGAAAAAACAGCGTACTGCCAGCGCGAGACGCGCATTGGTGCCTACAAACCTAAGGGGATACTCAAGCATAGCGCAGTGCGTGAAGTATCCCCTTAGGTTTGTAGGCGCCAGTGCGCGTCTCGCGCTGGCAGCACGCTGCTTCGCACTGTGTTAGGTTTTAATATTTAAACTCGCGGGGTCAGCGTTTTTCAACTCATGATTTTGAAATGTTTGCACACTATGCATGGATTATTCTCATTTAAATTGATGGACAACAAATATGTATTTAAGGAAATTATAATGTGTGTTTTCTAATTATTAAAATGGATCAGCGTCAAGTTTAATGATTTCCACTCATTGGAAAAAAAAAAACACATTGGATCTCGAGTCCAGACTCTTAAAAACATCGACAAGAAAAAACACTCCTGATTCAATCGGATTTTTGCTTAAATCAAGAACCAAGCCTCTTAATTTGAGCGGATTTCCTTTCGATTTAAGCTAAAATCTGATTGAATCAAGAGTACTTTTTCTTGTCAATGTTTTCAACAGTCTGGACTCTAGATCCAATGTGTTTTTTTCCAGTGCCGAATGGCATCTGTTTTTAGCAGATCCTTGCTTTAGTTCCGAGAAATCGTTTTACCACTCCAGGGATTCGAACCCGGAACCCATTAACCAAGGTTATCTAAAATTATCCTCTTGTCTGTGTCTAGTCTGGACTCTAGATCCAATGAGTTTTCCCAGTGCCGAATGGCATCTGTTTTTAGCAGATCCTTGCTTTAGTTCCGAGATATCGTTTTACCACTCCAGGGATTCGAACCCGGAACCCATTAACCAAGGTTATCTAAAATTATCCTCTTGTCTGTGTCTAGTCTGGACTCTAGATCCAATGAGTTTTTTCCAGTGCCGAATGGCATCTGTTTTTAGCAGATCTTTGCTTTAGTTCCGAGAAATCGTTTTACCACTCCTGGGTTTGGAACCCGGAACCCATTAACCAAGGTTATCTAAAATTATCCTTTTCATGATGCTATTTTAAGGGATTTCTCAGCACTTACGGAGGAAAAAAGTACTCGAATCGCGAGACTTTCATTCCCATGGGAGCTGATGAGAGAAGAACGGACAACACGGGAGAGCTTCGGCCGGGACGCTGCGCGTGGTGCAGCGGTGGCCGGAGCAGGGGTCCCGGGTCTATGAAGCGCTGCAGCGAGGAGCAAGTCGCGGCGGCGCGGCGCGAGCTTCGACGCGGACTCGACTGCGACGCGCGGTGATGGTGGCGTCGCGGCGGTCGTGATCGGAAAGGCTCACTTTTCACCTGACTTCATTCGCCGCCGCGACGCGGTGCATCCCAGGAATCCAGCGTTCCCTTTCAGAGCCGTCCCGTGCCCCCCCCCCCCCCCCCCCCCGCGCTCCGATGTCCTCATCTCCTCCCTCTGTTGTCACTTGGAACCCGCCAAAACTTTCGTCCAGGATAAACAAAGAAGTTCAAATTCTCAGAATTCACGTCTACAAACTTATGAGTCTTATCATTTGGCAATGCTTGCTGATAGGCCATGAAGAGCGTCCGAGGTTGAGGCTAATTAGAGGCTAGTGTATACGACTTTAAAAAAAAAAAAGCTTCTTTCAGTGTATTCCCCGAATCGCTTGTTTGTGTTGAACTTGGACCTAAAATTACAGTGATGTTGTTGACATGAAGACAATTTCGGTGTATCCTCGAATTGCTGGCTTTCGTCAACTTATGTGTGATTTATCGCAACACCGATGAAAACTAGCTTGAGAATAGGTAATTGTGACTCAGGCCTTACACAAATGCTCAAAATTATTGGCATTGTTTTTACAATCGATGACGCTTCTTGATGAAACAAGAAATAAACAGGATGCTCCTTTGAGTCTTTCGGTAGGTCCCATCATAGCAAAAGACTTTAACGCGAGATTAGGAAAGTAAACTACATATGCCCACATAGACGCACGCTTTCATGACAGTCCTTTGACGAAATTTTTGAGACGTGTGGATGAGAAATTAACTGTCACAAGTCAAGAATTGGGATAAACACCTTGTATTGTCAATTGTTTGACCCCTGGAAAAGTTACCTAATGTGTTCGATCAGACCAGAATTTTCCTCCTTTCTCTCCACGGTGTCCAAGAGAGAAAATTAAAGATTAATAATCACATCTACTACATAACTTCCGCACTTCTAAAACTTTTCCGAGATCTTATGAACGAGAAGAGAAGAACTCGAAACACCCTTTCGTGAAATTAGTCAGACATGCTTCGACCGGCTGTCGAGTGTTGAGCGGGGCTTAAATACTTAATTCTGGCATTCGGCGGAAGCGGAAACACTTTCACTGAACATGGAGACATTGAGCGGTCGAAATTTTGAAGTGCATGCGTAAGAACCGAGAGCGAAAACTGAGTGTTTCGGAAAGTCGCCGAGGAGGCAGAGACGCGGGGCGGGTTCGCTAATCCGACGGAAATAATCCGCATTTTCAAATCGGGTCGACCGATGCGTCACCGGTGAGTGGCTCCGGCGTGCTTCGGGTCCACCCCGATGTTCTTTTAATTGACTCGGATGCAGAATTCATGGCGTTGCTTAAAACCCGCGACTTCGGCGTTGCCACACGATACAACTTGGTAGAATTTCTTTCTTCAGTAAAAAAGCTATTATCATTAGCAGCATAGAATGCATGGGCAAAATTGATCGATCCTATTGGTGGAAGTGGATGGTTGCAATGAAAAAAGGAATTGAGGAATTGACAAACTAACGGCAGCCCAAGGGGGACCTTTTAGTTAGTCCATCGTTATTTTCCTCTTGATTTGTGATAACAACCAGTTCAAAAAAGCGATTATCATTAGGAGCATAGAATGCATAGGCAAAATTGATCGATTCTATTGGTGGAAATGGATGGTTGCAACGAAACAAGGAATTAAGGAATGGACAAACTAACGGCAGCCCAAGAGGGACCCTGTAGTTAGTCCATCGTCATTTTCCCCCTTGATTTGTGATAACCACCAGTTCCTACCAATATGATTGCTCCGTTTTCCCTTTATCTTCTTTGTCTATCGCTTTTTCTATCAATTCAGGTAATCAGCTTGCAATTCTGGCTAGCTCACGCGCTACTCGCGGAATTTCCTGACATCCCCTCACTTTTTTAGGCTAGAGTATATTCTCTGATTTTCCAGGTTTTCCAAGCAGCCAGGAATCCTGACAAAGCACTGAGTTTACTTTTAGAATTTAATTTTAAAAAAATGCCAGGGTTTTTACTGAGTGCCAGACCACTCCTAATTTACATTCGACTATATATTTTTGTAGAGAGAGGGGTTTTGCGATTATAATAATTACGTCAAATTATACAAGGGGGTATGCTACTACCACTGGTTTTCTACAAAATTTACTTCAATAGTCCATAAAAGTTCTTGAAGTTAAAACTGTAATAAAAGTAGCATCACAAGATTAAACAACCTTCGTATTCAGTCGTATTCTTTAGACAGTGGTAAGACTAACAATGAATTATTCGCAAGATTACGAAAAGGTTGGCCGCCCACAGTCGCGGCAACCTCATCCAACCTTTGTTGGTATCAAGCCGCATCTTTGCACAAAAATATGGCCTAAAATCGGGGGTGACAAAGGGTAAAAAAATTCTCAGAATTTCTATGCACCAATAAAAATTACAATTTCTTGGTTTTTGTCCGAGTTTTCAATTATATGAAGAATTCTTAAGAACTGCAGAGAATGTCTAATCTATCAGCCCTCGAATCTCGGCAATTGTGAGGCAAATCCTGAAGCGTTTCCTTATTCATGAAGAGCTTTCCACATACTGAAATCAGGAGATTTTCCGACGGTTTGGCAACGGCGAAATCCGGCTCTGAACACGAGAATAAAGCACGAGAATGCAGCTTGAGACGGGCGGCGCAGCGGCATCAGGAATCGGGAGCGTGATGCAATCTTGCTCTGAACTTGATGGTGCGAAATGTTACGGGTTGCGTGATATTTTGCGTTTGATAAACCCCACTCAGCCGCTCCACGCTCGCTTAATGCACTCGAAAGCGAGAGCCGTTGCGTAAAGATCGATTAACGTCTGCGAAATTTCGACGCCAAAACATCCCGTCTCCGGATTTTTAGGGAGCTGCGCGGGGAGTTTCGTGAGCTTCGTGTCGAAGTCGGTTACCTGAAATCGACATTGATTCTCATAAGAACATTGCGGGCTGATTATTGTAATGGTAGACAAAGCGATAGACAAAAAGGAAATAAGGAGTATGGATCGATCCTCTTGGTTGAAATGGTTGGCTCCTATGGACGAATAGAGGAAATGATGGACTAACTGTCGGGTTTCCCGTGGGTTGCCGTTAGTAGTCTATTATCTACTGTTTTTTTCCATTTCAACCACCTGCTTCCACCAATAGGATCTCGCTATATCCCTTTTGTCTTCTTTGTCTATAGCTTTGTCTGTCGATTTCAACAATCGGCCCGCTGGAAAGGAGAGAGATGACGCAGGAACTCAAAAACGTTTTCTTTTTTGCGTTTCTTTCATGCGTCATAGAGCTGCTACAGTGTATTATATCTATGAGGAATGTTTATGAGTTGATATTCATCCAAAACATTTACTTCGGTCTTCCAAATGTTAAAGAAAAAAAATGAAGCGCTGACGTAATTCACTCACCCAGATCCCATAACTCTTTGATTGATGAATGATAAAATTCTGTAAAAGATGAAACGGAACTCACCTAAAACAAAATAAAGAAACAAAATATTTAGAAAAAGTCGGAATTCGTAAAGTAAGGATGATTTCCTACAAACATCGATCCGACCAAATTAGAAAATTAAAAGTAAGGGAACCCTACAAGTCGCAAAAAAATTGTCTTGAAGGGGGAGGTATAAAACATGGTAATGTACTTTGGAGACTCAAACGCTGGGGTAGAAAAGTAAACTATTAAAAAACTGGTCGAGGAAATAAACCTTAAGAAGGCTTCGTTGGGTTTTTTAAGTTTGTCAGTGCAGAATTTAAAGTGAGTACATAAGCGCATTATATTTCATTTTCTCAGACAACGACCGATGACGAAAGGCTAGCTACACTTCCTGGACTCATAATCTTCAATTTTTAAATGATTAAAATGTTTATGTAATCACTTTATATGAATTTTTACATGCCTAGCACCTTGATGTTCAAACCCAGTTGTAATAATGAAAACATCCACTCCTGGGAAAAAATTAATCGATTGCGTAGAGAATTGCATTTTTAAACCATTCGCATACAATTCAAACGCATCTGAGTAGTGGCGTGGCGTACTTTGCGACCTATTGGTATTGATATTCCAACTTTTGAAGCTATATGAAAGAATCGATTCTTAAGATGTTCGCTGCGAACACCCTGTTTATCGATACTTTTCCGTAGGTTTAAATGGCCGATCAATCGATATATCGCAAAGCACGCAACGCCACTGCATCTAAGTACCGTAATGACGGCGCTTATATTGATCAAAGTGGCGGAAAAATTGTAAAAAACCATGTGCTTTCTTCCAAATAATACTCGATTGTAGGATGTCTTTGAAAGTTCAAATCCGCCACCGTGGAAAGTTTCCCTGGTCATTTTGAACTCCTCTCGTCAACGTTTTTTTTTATAATCGTCACCAAAAGCGTAGGTGCGGGTCGAGCAACTGCAGGGAATGACGAAGGCAAATTCAACCTGGATTCTTTCGATACGTGAACGGCTATTGACTGCGCGTCGCTCGGTAGGTTGGGATGTTGATTTTGGAAGCCGAAATAATCACACATTTTCTCCATAGTGCGAAGCAAATCCCTTAAAATTTTCAAAGTGATCCAGACTAACATTCCCTCGTAAAAAATTAAATTGCCCAGTTAAATTTAGCAATAGCTGATGTGGCTTGGTTCCTTTCTATTAAACGCGGTCCAAATGTAGGTCCTCTTGAAATTTTGTACCATTTTTGCGTTATCATGTCATCCTCAAGAAAAAACAGACAAAAAAGGAAATCTGGAATACCAAACTGTGATGTACCGGATGGACTTACGACGTTCTGTAGTTTCAAGATCGATGGGTATCACTAAAGCAACGTTTTGAGTAACTATACTGAGTTTCCTCCTCAGCCGACAAATCTTCCAACTTGGTCCACTGTGGCTAGCTGGACCGGCGATTTTTAACGCCGGAGGCTGGGAAGCCGATTTATTGCTCGCGACGTTGCCAAATTCAGCGATAAAATACATTATTACACTATTCAAACATTGAACATTTTATCCGTTTAAGCTGGAACGGCAACGGGTGGTGACTGCTATACGCGGACATTAAGTGGGTGGTGGGTTGATTAACGGGTTTTACGCATCCGTTGTTGACAAACCGAGTGTTTTAGAGACGCATTTTTCATGTTGAATGATGTAAGGTGTGAGGTTAATTCTACAACACTTGACAATTTTGCGTTCGAGTGCAGAGAAGCACCCAATGTTCGGTTTGTGAGCTCGTACTCACTACAAACGCTCCTGCAGTAGTTTGCCGGATCAGTATTATACTTGGAGCTCCAAACAGTAGTAGGGCCTCAAAGTTTTCGTATTAAAATTCAGAAGAAATATGAAATTCAAGGAATAATTTAAAATTGTGAGGAATGGACCTCAATAACACATCCTTTTTGGTTTTTTTTCTGTAAGACGTTATCAAAAGATGTGTCCCATTAGGGAGGGTATTTTGGCCCTAACTTTGGTCAAAAATCGAAACAGCTTAAAATAATGTCATGTGTGGTCAAATCGACTCTTAATCATCTACCGTGTGAGGAACTTGTCCTTATTTGAGGTGTTTTTTAAAGGTTTTTCCCTGATTTACCAGCGCAGAGTAGTGAAGTTTTGCAGTTTTCTCGAATAATTACTCATTGTCGGTCCTAAATCAGATTGTTTACGTAGGAGCACATAAGCGAGTACCACTTTCTCCTTTAAATATGTTGTAATGGGTGTACTAAATATTAGCATATTCGAAAATGGAAGTGGTAGTCTCTTGCGCTCATACATAAGCAATCTAATTTAGGACCGAAAATGAGCAATTATTCGAGAAAACTGTAGAACTTCGCTACTTCGCGTTAGTAAATCAGGCAAAAATCTTTCAAAAACACCTCAAATAGAATAGACACCTATTCGTGTATGATTGTCGTGTTTTGCATACACAGCTAACTGAAGGCGTTCTACACTGCCGTGTTAGGACAGCTGCACCGCACCGTGGAAGTTATCGTGTGAGTTATAACGAGGGTCTCTCTTGATAGGGTGGAAGAGGCAACTATTCGTGCACGGCTGTCTTGTATTGCATACTTGGCTAACTGAAGGCGTTTTACAACTGCGCCGTGCTGAGGCAACACCGAGGAGGTCTCCGTGCAAGTTACGATTCCCATGACTGCATGCCTCACACGTGAGTGCGAAATTCACCAGTTACCTAAATACCACTTCCGACGGCTCCTGGCGACTCGGGTGTTAATGGCCTCGCCGCGCCGCCGCGGCAATTAATTTCGCCCGGATTCTTCGGTTTTAAAGCGCCTCGGAGCCCCTGGAAACGTTTTTTGCTTGTTTGTGAAGCGCCTGATAAAATATCTGGCTTTACTGTTCTGCCGTTTTTCAGGCTGTCCAGAACTTTCCGGAAATAAAAATTCCCTGACGGACCCACAATTTCTCGAAGCAAGAAGGACGACATTAGAGAAAAGTATACGCGGCAAATTGTCTCTTATCATGTTATAAGTTTTCATGTGTAGAATAACGAAAAACGAAAAAAAGAAGAAGGGTGAAAAACGTGGTCGTTCTACGATCACACAATCTTGATATCACACGTGAATCCAATGTTGTGTAACCATCACGAATCCTGGTAATTTTGCAGGGTGTCAAGTATTTTTTAATTTTTAAAAATTCTGATATTTTATAAAAAATTCCTGATTTTTTCATTTTGAAAATTCCTGATATTTTCCTGATTTTTCTCGACTCCTGGCACGGTAGGCAAAAAGCAGTAAGGCTTTCTCCGCTGCGGAGATTCGCGTAAGAAAAATTCTTCATAAAACGTTCGATTTTCCTGATTTTTTCCTGATAGGCCAAAATTTCTGATATTTTCTGGTTATTCCTGATGCTAGACACCCTGTTTTGTAATAACAGCATAGTAATATTTGATATTAGAACCAATATAATAACAAAACTAACTACACACGGCAATGTTACTGTGCTCATCGATAAATTGACCAAAATCCACGGTTCTAGTACCGTTGTCATCGAGACTTTGGGACATTACGACTGTGTAGCTGTAGAAAGCCCGTGTTTTTTTCTCTTTGAAAGTGTCCTGCTGAACTAATGCACTCTTGTTTCTCCGGGTGTCATTCAGAGGTCGCGACTTGCGAGCGGCTAGCGCATTATTGGATTATCCTGCCGTGACAGCGAAGAGAGCAGTAAGTCCATTTCTACATGAGCCATGGTTCGCACATGCTTTTATGTGTCTCGAGGATCATCCCAGCATGCGCTTACTGCTCTCTTCGCCATCTAGGCAATATCACCAATGCGATCCAAGTTAGAGCCTGGCGATTTGCGCCTGACATTTAACGAGACTGCAAATTCTCAACCGAAACATCTGGTCAATTAAATCAAAGATTTAGCCAATGTTAGAGTCCCTTTATACTGAGAGTCAAGACAGTGTGAATCCACTTCTGATTGGTTACCGTATTTTTGGCCTCCACAGTAGTGTCACAAACAGGAATAAAGATTACATTTTTACCAATTGCAAAGATTATAATCTGGAATGGACCGAGGAATTACGGGTTCCACAAGGAACAAACGGAATGAAAGAGGGAACGGAGAAAGGAATTTGAGAATGGGCCGATCAAAGATTACGAAAAACTTTCAATTTTTGTAATCTTTATTCCCGTTTGTGACTCCATGAGGGGGTCTTGTCTTGACTCTCATTATAAAGGGACTCTAGTCAATGTAACACAAGGAAAATAACCACACACATAGGCTAATTTCCATGTTAGCATTTTTCCATGTAGGCCATGTTAGCATTTTTCGGTTACTTTCTCTTGCTATGTGCACAAAAAAGGGCAAAAGAAAAAAATATGGTGTCATTGGAAGTTGCAAGTTTGGTTGGAGGAGGCTTCGACGCAAGACTTGAAAGAGACGACTATGGCGAGGAACGTAATGAGCGGGTGAGATGTCAAACGTGTGTAGTTGTGTACGCCTGCGGATCGGAGCGCGCGGGGCGCAAAGTGCAGAGGGCAATGCATATTGATTGAGAGGGAAGTTGAAGACCCGAGAAGAGCATGGGCATGAGCATCAGCGAAAGCGAGCCCCAATGCCAAATTTTGCACAAAAACACGGAATATTGTGTTCATACCGGGGATTAATTTTTACAAATGAGGGTTTGGGAGCCGCGCACTGGAAAAAAAAACACACTGGATCTAGAGTCCAGACTCTTGAAAACATTGACAAGAAAAAGGACTCTTGATTCAATCAGATTTCAGCTTAAATCAAAAGGAAATCCGCTCAAATTAAGAGGCTTGGTTCTTAAGCTTAAATCTGATTGAATCAAGAGTATTTTTTCTTGTCGATGTTTTTAAGAGTTTGGACTGTGCATCGAAAGTGCGGTTTTTTTCCCAGTGCGGGTCGAATTTTGTCGGTCCTTTTACATGAGATGCAACATCCATCGATGATTCCAAACAGCACCATTATGACTCAATCAGAAGCGCTAGGCCGGAAATAATTGCAGTCACTCATCCTAAGTAAATTTAAGTACGGTGGGAGGACCAAATTCCCAATTTGGTCAAATTTGACCAATTCTCGGCCTATCAATTTCAACAGTCAGCCCGCCGCTGGTTTCCAGACAGAGACAAGAGACCCTCCACTAGTATCTTGGCAATGGTGCAAGCTTTTACTTTCGGGACTTCAACATTAAACTGTTGACTTACCTGCATGGTAGATGTTTAACAACGTTTTGGCAGTTTCATTTCGCAAACAAGCCGAAGTTTGGGGAGCTTGTTTGGCTCATGACGTCACCTGAAGCTCATCAGCCACATGTAGGTAGGTCAACGCAGCCGAAAAAACAATGATGGCTTTTGCTCCCTTGCAATTGTCCATTAGGGATTGTTGAACCCCCAAAAGTAAAAGCTTCCACCTGTCGCCAAGAGGCTAGTGGAGGATCCCTTGTCTCTGAGTCGAAGACAAGCAGTGTTCGAAACCCACCTTTGAGTTTCAAGAGCCATGTGGCGCATCAAGCTCAATTTTTAGGGGTCATTGAAAAGTTTTTTAAGGCCAAATTGACTTTTTGCCTGGATACCACGGCGCATTCAGTGAAAAGTTTGACGCAAGATGTTCTAGTTACAGAACTAGTAACTGTAACTTTGGGGAAATTTCGAAAAATCACCAAACAGAAAAATTAGGATTTTTTGGGAGTGGGAGGGGATATTCTTAGGGGCCACGTTGGCGCAGAGGCTTCATTTTTTAGGCGCCATGGCCGATGTCTGAGGCGCATTTGGCGAGTTGGCGCCTGTGAGTTTCGAACACTGTTGACGCTGATTATATGAGTCGAAGTAAAGGGAAAAAGTCCGTTCAAATTCCAGGCTAGGACTCGGAGATGGACAGAAAGCCCAGCGAAGGAGGCATCGGCTTCGACGCGACAACGCGGGGTGGCTTAAGGGCCCGAGGCGCACGTGAGATGACTGAAGATAGAATCTGACTCGAAACCCAACTCGCGGATCGCGATGGGCCGCCCGGCCGGCTGAGCCTGGTGAAAGGTAGTTATGCGCCAAACTCAAACTGCACAACTGCACTGAAATTCACAAACGCTGCGCTCCCAGTTCTCACGATGCGCATCCATACGCCATCCGCCACGTATTCGTGCTAAAAGAACCTATGTCGCACGCAAATCCTATGAACATAGTTCCTTTCAGCATAAACACGTCACCCACCGCCCGGCCATACTCTTACGCTACAGCCCTTACTTGGGTCTCGCCCTCGCGCCCATGTTATTCCTAATCTTCACCTGCTTTACTGAATTATCATACCAAGGGTTGTGTACATACAGAGTTGCCACAGAATATGATAAATGAAATTCCCTAGCATTTCCTTGATTTACCTGACCTATTTCGGTAACATTTCTTGACATCTGAAGATATGACAGGTGAAAATGTCCAGTCTAAAATGTCCAACTGTGAAAATGTCCAATAAAAAATACCTACTGTCGTAAATTCCTATTTTTAATGCCCATTATATAAAATGTCCACTAAACAAACATACCCATGGACATTGACACATCTGACGATATGAAAGTCAAGAGACAAGCAGCTTCCAGTTTTTGAATACCTCATGCAGCTACACAAATATTTATGTTCTTGGATTACTTTTGGTTAACGCAGACGGTAAAACGCACAAACGAGCCCGAATTCTGCGTTAGTTTTAGAGCAGTTTGCAATGGCTAGAGCATAGAAAACAATGGACAACATGGACATCCCAGAATCAACTGAAACCTTGCATTACCTTGCACTTCACTTCCCATTTTCATCAACCCTGCGTGCCGTATTTGCTTCCAGGGTACTATTTTTTGCAGATCCACAAAATTCAACCGTTTCGACACGATCTCATGGCTAGCGCGGTTGGCTTCCTTACATCCTCCACTAATCCGCCTACTTAGTTGCGTTGCCAATATCTTAAATCCATGTTTTAGTCTTTTCAATGTATTTCCCACTCAACTGCATGACTTGTCCTCAGTTGCATTGCATCACATCGAGTAGCGTGTAAATGGAATCCTCGGTTGAAAACAGTGTAGCGGCATCGGTGCATCGATGCATCGGCGCGACGGTGCGCCGCACAGTGGATAGAATCAAATAGGAGAGGTCGGACAGAATTTGGAAACTTTGAACCATTTTAACTCCGTTTGTGCAAAACTTTGAGGTTCTAAAAGTGGTTCCGTTGGTTTTCTCGTGAAATCTTCTGTTATGGGCACCCCTTTACATTTGAATCAGCGAGTTCGAAAACACACCAACTCGGGTTTTTTTCGATTTTCACTTTTTTACGGTTTAGTAACACTTATGGATAGAAGCATCCGCACGCAAGGAAATTTCGAAATTGCAATCGGAAGTGATCGATACAGCGACGGGAAAAGGGAAAAATCGAAGTATTTCATTGGGAATACCAATTTTTGGCCATTTCGAGGGAAACGGGTGACCATTCGATTTTGCGGTTTTCTTTTTTCGGTTCAGTATACCTTGTAAGAACACGTTATATAAATATTCAAGCGTGATTCAGGTCGAAAAATATACATTTTTCAGGGCAGACTATGAAAAATCAGTATCTGAAAGTCGGTGAGAACGAAAAAACACCAACTCGGAAATTTTTAAACGCTTAATTCTCTGTCATCAAACATGGTGTATCGATTTCAACTAGGTGCTTTACAAAATCTCTGAGTACTTGTCCTTTGGCACCAAAAAGGTTTTTCTTTAACTAACTACTTCGCCCGCTGCGCAGTTTTAGGTGTTTCCTGAACAATTTTTTTTCCGAGTTGGTGTGTTTTCGAACTCGCTGATTCATTTAAATTGTGAGGAAATAAACATCAACATTTGGAGTTTTAGTCGAACATTTCGTGTCCAACCTCTCTAATTAACTCGGTCCACTGCGGGCCGATTATTGAAATTGATAGACAAAGCTATAGACAAAGAAGACATAAGAAGTATAGAGCGATCCTATAGGTTGACATGGGTAGTTCTTATAGACTAAGGGAGAATGGACTAACTATCGGGTCTCTCGTGGGTTGCCGTTGGTTAGTCTATTACCTACGTCCTTTGTCCATTGCCATCACCCGCTTCCACCAATAGGATCCCTCCAAATTTCTTTTGTCGCCTTTGTCTATAGCTTTGTCTAAAAGTTTTAATAATCGGTCCACTGTGCGGCGTGGCGGGTCGGGGGTCGCAGGAGCATCATCGCGGACCATAAGCGCGGTTAAACGCCTGGAATTGGGCATCAAGATATCGGCTCCGCGATGATTAGGTAATTGGTTGCGTCACGTGACCAGACAGCTACGAGTAGTACGAGTGCACTGTGCAGTGTGCAGCGTAGCCGTTTCTGTGTCTCGCGTGTCATCGGCTTTGCCGTCTCCGTGGTGTGGGTGGCAAGGAAGCAAAACATCGCGGTCCTGAATGTCTTGTATGTAAGTAATCTCGATACAGAGATGTTGGATCTAATTTTGGATATGATCCCGACGGAATTTGTAATTATGTATCCGATTACTACAGAGTGGTAAGTGGTAAGTGTTCTGCTCCTGATGTAACTCCATTCAGTTTAAGGCCTTGTCTCCACACGACGTTTCATGGGATGTTGGTCCCAGGGAAAAATCTTACTTGAGAAGTTGGGAAAACTATTGAGTTAGTCAATTCTAATCACAGTGCCAACTAAGAGTCATTGTGGAGCCCCAGGAGGGAATTACAAAGAAGAAGAAGAAGAAATTTTGTTGTGTTGTTAAAAGGGAGACGAGCCCGGAAGTTTCATTCCTGCGATTCGAACTTCGGAAAAATCTCGTGAAACGTCCCATGGAGAAGAGGCGCAAAAGTACGTTCACTAGTTTTATACATTCTTCCCTCCGTACTTTCAACGGGCCGATATTTCCGATGATGATATTGATGATATCGATATTGATATTTCTTTTGATATTCTGCAGTCTTGGACCATCAAAACCAAACTGCATGACTAGCGCAACTGACCCATTAAAAATGAACCAAGGCACAACCTGACTTATTCATTCTTTGCAACTTTCCTACTCATGCGTTAAAGTCTCTCCGTGATGGCTGCCTATGATCACGGCTGACAAACTGATCATTGAATCAACAGTTTGACCGCCCTCATCAATTGAACTATACCCTCCTCTTTTACTCATTTTATTATTGTTTCAGTTTCAGGTGATGAAGTTTCAATAATAAACCCGCTTCATCTAGGAATGTAAGAAATCCTTTACGCATAGACGTCCATGAATTAGACCAGGCACCTTTGCGAACACGAGACCATCTTATAATTGTCACGTACCTGTCACGCACATTCAGATTGGCTATTTTTACCATTCAATCGAGCATTCCAGCTTATCATGATTTAGAATAAAGTAAAAAGGGACTGGAGCTCATATTAGTATTTCCTTTTTCTTCCATCCGACTATGGTCTCAATTTTTAATGGTCCACATGGTTGAGCCTCTCTCTCTAATCTGCCCACCTGCCTATCCAGCTGTCACCAGGTATGAACTGTGACATTTCAAACAGAGAGTCAGCAAGGGATAGTAAAACTCTTAAAAATTAGTAGAAAATGAAAGCTGGTATAACTACTGACATAAATACATTTTAATTATTATCCCACTTGTGTAATGACCCGTGTGTAATAATGTATGTGTCGCCTGTGTACGGTTTCATGTCGGGGCCAATTTGCGGTGAAAAAAGACCTCGCGGTGATACGCCACGAAACCTGCGGTTATTTGTGTCATACACGAAACTGAGAGCGTCCCGTTAGGATAATTTCCCGGTCAAGGGCGGAAACTCAAAATAAATAGTTTGGCCCGCTAATCACTGCTCGCGATTCAAATCACGCATAATGATTCACAGATACGCGGACCGGCGCGTCCGACTGAGAGCATTACAGTAGCGTGGCGTGAATTGCGATGTATCGATTGTTATGCCATTTAAACCTATGGTAAAGAATCGATTATTAAGGTGTTCGCTGCGAACACCCTGTTTATCGATCCTTTTACATAGCTTTAAAAGGCACAACAATCGATACATCGCAATTCACGCCACGCCACTGAGAGCATTACTGAAAATGAACGTAATGAGCTAACCGCGGAGGCGCGGACAGGACTAGGACCCGTGTTGCAAAATTTGATGCTTCTTACGTTTCGATTCCCAATTTAAAAAGTTTGTTGCGCGTACATGACCAAAGAGTTTTGCGGTTCCATGAAGTAAACTCATCATGAGCATTGAGTAAGTTTACACGTTGATATGAAAATAAAACGCTGAACTTCTATTTGGATCGAGTGTGGTCGAAAAGAATCGTGAACATTCACAAATAATGCCGATGGCCAAAGTGTGAAACCACGTACCTCCATTGCAGAGATTCAAAATTCCCGTTCCTATTTTATTTTTTTTAAAGAGGAAAAAGTCAACTTATTGGCTTGAAATTCAGAATACTCTGCCAACACTAATGACGAATCAAGGAAGTTTTCACGAAATGGACCGCTAGACAAAGTACGAATTTAAGCAATCTGATTCAAGTTTCTTAATCAGAATTTCACGTAAAACACGATTCGCACAACGAAAATTACTGAAACCAACTCCTAACGAAGAAATTAACGTTTTTATTTCACATCGGTTACGAGGAATTTGAACTGCCCGCTCACAAGAAACTCAAAGCTCTACGTGAGTCAAATCGCGCACTACAACGGTTTCAGCAAGCTTCTGAAACGAGCAATGTTCATTTCCCACCGTGTGTTGTTCAAGCTATATAGCTGAGCCAAAGCGTCAAGATTGAGGTTGCCAGATTTTTATATCCCAGAGACTGTCATGATAACGTTTAGCGCGCGATATGAATTACGTAGAGCATTGAGTTTTCATACGCGAGTGGTTTGAATTCACGCATCAAGAATCATTCATTATCTTCGTAAGGAGTTGATTTCGGTAATTTCCGCTGTGCGCATTGTGTTTTACGTGAAATTTTGGTTCAGACACATGTATTAGAATGCTGCATTTCATACCTTGTCTAATGGTCCATTTTAAGGGGAAAATTTGGATTCTTCTGTTCTTTTCTCCGTTTTTCCCTGATTTTTCAAAGTTTTCTTAACCGTAGCTACCTATACACATTCTTAACACTAAATGTTTACTTTACGGATTCAATCTGAAAATATCCAATACGTTTACCTTGCTCAGCGCAAAATTCTGGCGAGGAAACAAGCTTCACGGTATTTAAATCCTACGCTCTCTAGAGTTCTATTACGATGTCCTTTGCGCATCGCCGATTGCTGAGAAACGCGGATTAGTGACGTAACCAGGGAAAATCCACGTTTGCGGCCTAAACTGTCATAATCGGGTCCCATGCCGCTTTGGATCCGATGTTCCTATCGGTGGATTCTAGCAATGTCGAGGACGAAAATGGAAAACCGCGTGGCGTGCGAAAATCTCTCCCTTCGGGCCGGTTAGCGTGACAGCGCACAGTGTAACACTCCATCGCAAGATGTCAAACACGAAATTTTGGACTAAAAAATAGATATTTTGATGTTTATTTCATTACCCTAGTATCCCATTACCCCATTTTTAACCCTAGTATCTTGGCCATGGTGGAAGCTTTTACTTTTGGGAATTCATCATTCTACTGTTGACTTACCTACATGGTTGATGTTCAACAACGTGTTGGCAGTTCCGTTTTGCAAACAAGCCGAAAATGGCCGAAGTTTGGAAAACTTGTTTGGCTTATAACGTCACCCGAAGCTCATCATCCACCATGTAGGTAGGTCAACGGCCAAAATTAGGGTGATGACTGTTGCTCCCTTATAATTGCCCATGAGGAACTGTTGAATCCCCAACAGTAAAAGCTTCCACCTGTCGCCAAGAGACCAGTGGAGGGTCTCTTGTCTCTGCCTATAACTGTCCACACGTAAATGTTGAATCCTGAGGGTAAAAGTTTCAAGCTGTCGTAAAGCAGTTATATATGTATGTAAAAATCTGTCCTTGTCTCTGGTCCTATCTCATCGAGTCCCTCCACTGTGCGTCGCGGGTGTTGAGCGATGCGCATCGGGGACGGGGTGCGGGCGTCAATCAAAACGGCGGCCGGTGGAAGCGGAAACCGGAACCTGACGCCCGGGGACCTGTTCGGATGTCGGCGGGAAGCTGGGCGCCGGAAGCAAGGTTGGGTTCCTCCCGAATCGAATGGGAGTCCCGACTCCGGTCAGTTCAGCGTCCGAATCCCGGAGCTGGACGAGGCCGCTCCGAGTTGCGACGTCACCAAGTTCACTGGACGTAGCCTCACCATTGACAACGGATCAAGGATGGATGGACACAAATGCTCCCGCGCGAAGGAGGAACGCCGTATGGACATTTCACAGTTGCCAAATTTCCAATTTTGCCAAAAATCAGTACTTCTACAGTACTTTTTTCAGTACATTCCCACGAATTTCAGAACATCCTCAACAATGGCGTTGCGTGCTTTGCGATATATCGATTGATCCGCCTCGTAGTGTCACTATTGATAACGGATCAAGGATAGATGGACACAAACGCTGCCGTGCGAAGGAAGAACGCCGTATGGACATTCCAGAGTTGCCAATTTCCTCGGATAAAACATGTATTTGTGAGGAAAGTTTTGCATAATTGGACCGCGTTTAACAGAAAGGAACCAAGCCACATCAGCTTTCGCCAATTTTAACAACATTTGACCAGTATGGGCAATTTAATTTTTTTACGGAAAATCGTTTCTGCGGATCCCTTTGAAAATGTTAAGGAATTTGCTTCGTACTATGGAGAAAATTCACTGAAATTTGCACGAAAAATCCAGTACTTTTTCAGTACCTTCATTTGACGAAATTAAAAAAAATTCGAAAATTTGAAAGTCTCTCTCAAATTGCGACAAAAATTGAAAAATTCCTGACCTTCTGGCGGAATTTCCGCACTTTTCCAATACTTCCGGACCGCCCTTTAAAGATCAGTACTATTTTCGGACTTGTAGACACCCTGCCAATGAACTACTTTCAATGATATATGAGCATAATATACATCTTTAAGTCTCAACATCATGTCCTATCTCTTTCTCTAACTATCTCCACTGTGCGTCGTAAGCTCGACAGTCAACTTGCAACAAGTGCCTAAACTCCGAGTAAATATTTACTTAATAAACTCTGCCCTGATTCCTGCAACCGGCTACTGGATTCCCGGCCCAAGAGAGCAGCCTACAATAAAAACTGGACTGTTTAATGTTCGCGGGCGCATGCGAGTATGAAGACCGCGCATTCATTTCCAGATTAAATTGGGCTGTTAGATGTTCTTTTTTTACGCGCGCAGGCTCGACGGCTCGCGTAAACTGTTGCTGGCACCGCTTCAAATTCTGCATTCGACGAACCGATTAATCGTCCGTCTGACGTATTGGCAGCCGATATACCCGCACTCCCGCACTACGTCATACTGCGCTCGCCGGAGAAAAATTGTCTGTGCTCGCTTAGGCTGCGGCGTTTCAAAGTTCATCTTTCATGGATTTGAGTAATTTTATTCTCAGGAAATAATATATATAGGACTTAAAATGTGCTCATGCTCAATTTTTCAAAACATTAAAAATGTTGTTAAAAAGCAAACCCACACGGAGAAAAAAACCTCGTGCGTGATACCCGAAGTTTAGGTCATATGGATTTCTGAAGTTTTCAGATTGAGCATCTGAACACTTTAGATCTAGCTGTCGAGGTTCGGATCACACATCTGAAACTTCAGCTTTTACATCTGAAGTATTTCAGATGTGAGAACCGAAGTTTTTCGGATGTGAAAACCGAAGTACTTCAGATATGTAAGAACTGAAGTTTCAGATGTGTGATCCGAACCTCGAGCGCTAGACCTAAAGTGTTCCGATGCTCAATCTGAAAATCCATATGACCTAAACTTCGGGTACCACGCACGAGGTTTTTTTTCTCCGTGCATGCATATACAGGGTGTCTATGACCGCAGGCGCCAGGAAACTTGTTGGTTTTGATTCCGATGCAGTAAGAGACGGAGGGGGGATGAAATGAAAATTCACCCCAATGAATCCGAATTTGATTGTTTCGAAGCCTCCCCCCCCCCACTTTTCCCCTCGGTAGGTAAAAGGGAAACCTCACTTTAAAAGTAGAAGGTCTCCATCAAAATTTTGAAACGATTCTATCAAAATCACAGTGAAAATGAGTGATTAGAATTTTTAGTCTCTGCAGGTGTGTTTATTATTTTGCTTTGCAATTTTATAAATGAAGAACACCTGGTTCTAAACATAAATGGTTCTAAACCTGTGTTTCTGGGCACTTTGCTAGTGGAAAATGGAAAAATATTGGTTGTTATATGTAAGTTATGTTTGTTAGGAACGTCTGATTTTAAAAAGAAGTCTCTATTTCTTAGAAATCACTTAGAACTTTACAATTGACGATGCTTTTGCTTTCATCTACACTGGAAAAAAAACACATTGGATCTAGAGTCCAGACTATTAAAAACATCGACGAGAAAAAATACTCTTGATTCAATCAGATTTAAGCTTAAATCAAGAACCAAGCCTCTTAATTTGAGCGGGTTTCCTTTTGATTTAAGCTTAAATCTGATTGAATCAAGAGTAATTTTTCTTGTCAGTGTTTTCAAGAGTCTGGACTCTAGATCCAATTTGGTTTTTTTTTTTCCAGTGAAGATTTAAGAAAGGAAGCATAAATTCAGTCAGCAATCGATACAGAGCTCATTGAAGCCTGGCAACACTTGATCGGAGCCGCGGTTGGGTAAAACGAGCTGCGGGCGAGCATTGAAGTCGAGGGTCAGCCGGAGGTATTTCACCCCGCGAAATACTCACGTGCGGATACTCGCACCACCATACCACCAACTATTGCCCAGTTTCAGGAGGGAAAAAACTCAAATACATTTCGATGGATACTCAGCTTTTTCATTCAGATGCAATTTTTCCTCCTCCTCCTCTTCATCTTCTTCTTTTTATTCTTCCTCACTGGAAAAAAAAAAACACATTGGATCTAGAGTCCAGACTCTTGAAAACATTGACAAGAAAAAATACTCTTGATTCAATCGGATTTTTGCTTGAATCAAAACGAAATCCGCTTAAATTAAGAGGCTTGGTTCTTGATTTAAGCTCAATTCTGATTGAATCAAGAGTACTTTTTCTTGTCGATGTTTTTAACAGTCTGGATTCTAGATCCAATGTGGTTTTTTCGAGTGCTCCAATTTATACTAGAAAATATTCTGGTTCCAATAAAATAATTCAGTGTGTAAAAGGATTAAATAATAATCAAGAATTATTATTGCGCTACGTAAAAACTCCATATGGTACTCGTGCCACAGTTTCTTCTCATTGTAATACTTCACATACTGTCTTACCGTAAAATATACATGGCAATGTCGGAGAAACTTGAAAATGTTCGACTCACCTGGAACAAGAGAGAAAAACAAAGAAATTAGTAATTTATCTCTGCAGTAATGAATTTTGTTTGATTTTTTGCTCAACAAAACGGTCATCAATCATCCTCAGACGAAAAATTGCATTGCTCTCCGAATTTGACTATTGCCGTGCAACCGATCCGATTATTTCGAACGAAACTCATGTATAGTCTCGGTGCGTAACGCGATCTGGAGTGGCCGATCGGAAAAATCTTTGGAACACCGTACGCTACCGAGCTTTGAACTTTCCCAGGACCGCTACTTGGGGATCACCGTGTGGATCTCATCAAACGCGGCTGGCGGGCAGATCCAAATAATGGACTGATCCTCGAACGCACAATAGAAAGATTTATTCTTTGCGCATCTAGGCTAGCTGTGAGCTTCAAAAAAGCGACTGGCATTTCTCCGCTCATTCTCCGGAGCCCATTAACCTACCCTAACCTCGAGAGCCCATTCAGCTCCTTTTCGGGACGCTGGGATATGGCCTCATTCCGGCCGACCGCGCCGAGAAAGAACCGCGTATCTACACCGGGTTCCCGTTGGAGTTACGCGGTTCTTCCTGAGCTGGGCAGCGCGTTGCACCGCAGAAAAACTGAAAGAGAAGCGCCACTCAAAGTGATCCGGCGGCCGACGCACTTCAACTTGGCCGAGATAGCCAGCCAGATACGCGTTTTTGTGCGCGGGGAGTTAATGCATGGTGGCATGTGCTTTATGTAAAAACTGGACCGCGGCGGTGTGCTAGTAATTAAAATTAACTCGCGTGTATTCTGGCTACTTGAAACTTGTTCGGATGTATCCAGTTTTTGTTACAATGTATCCGTTGCTGTATCCACGAGAATACAAGGGGGAGATGATGAATATGACTACATTTTGCAGCAAGGAACTAATATTTTTGGTTCACCAGGGTGTCGACTAAAACAGGCTTGTCAAAAATAAGTACTTTTACAGTACTCTTTCAGTGCATTCTCAAGAAATTCAGTACCTCCCCCAACAGAAAAATTCCGTACTTTTTCAGTTCCTCCGTTTGACGAAATTCGAAAAATTTCAAAAAATTGAAATTGCGACAAAAATGACAAGAATTTGAAAAAATTCCGGACCTTTTTGCGGAATTTCCGCACTTTAACAGTACTTCCGGACCGTCCTTATAAATTTAGTACTATTTCCAGACTTTCCGGAAATTCCAGACTCGCGCTTGATTTTTTTTTCACGCGGGCTATTCACTCAGAGTAAATCGTTGATTTTTAACAGTGTATCATTCAGGGTAATACAGGGAATGTCAATTTTTCCGAAGAATTCGAATGCGAAATGAGGTTTTAGTTGCAAAAATCGTCAACAAAAACCATATAGAGAATAAAAAACAGAAAACCGATAAAATCGTGAGACAGGTTTTTTTTTTTTTTTTTTTTTTTTACTCGCTTCAATCTTGGAAGAAAACCTTCCTATCCATTTTAGATGTTTGAGTTGTCAGTATTGAAAGCAGATACGTTCTTTTGCACCTCTGGCAATGTGCAAGTGCATGTAACGCTCAATTTTGGCTTGCCCCTTGTTCTCAATGCTGAATAGCTCAGTTTACACGGTGCGAGCGCGCGAGGCTGTCCTTAATTACTCCATTCGAGCGATTTGGAGTGTGATCTATGATGCGCCACTGAATGTGTCCGCTCGGCGCTTGTGTGCGTGCGCAGGCTGATGTGTGAGTGTGCGCCAAAGGCACAATTAATTGCAGACGTCGATCCGTAACGGTGCCGCCGGACTGATGGACGGTGGAGCGATGGGCTGATGGGCCGATGTTTGATGACTCCCGACTCTCGAATAGTGGGAGTCTCCGCTACAAATCGGCGCCGCCAACGCTACCGGCAGAGTTGCCGCGCTTGCGATTAGTTTTTCGCCGTTGGAATTGCGTTCACTTTCCAACCGTATTTCTCATCTTTGTATAAAGCGCTGTCTCCACTCGTCAAAATGGCGTCAAAATGGAAGCTCAAAAAGAAATCGATTTCAACGATAAGTGGCTCAAATTCGGGACTTAATGCGATTGATGAATGTTGCAACTCAAAATAGAGCGGCGCGACCCTTTTTTGATCAACAATCGCGAACAGATCGTATTTATCGATTCGCTTTGAGCTTCCATTTTGACGCCATTTTGACGAGTGGACACAGGGCTTTAGTGGTGACCCATGATATGAGGACATATACGCCACTATTTTTGAACTACGGCTCGTCCTGGGGCTGAATTTTGTTGGTCCTTCTACCGTACTTGAATATACTTGTGACGAGTCGCGACTGCACTTAAGTCCGGCTTAGCGCCTCTGATTGGCCGGTGGTGCGGTTTGGAATCATCGATGGATTTTGCACATCTACGTGAAAGGACCGATAAAATTCGACCCCTACATCGTTCAAAATCACTCGTATCCGAGGGGGGCATGCTGCAATTTTGAGTATAAATTTTAATAAGTTTGGTCCCTTTTTTAAAAATGTTCTCACTTTTCTTGGCGTTTTGCGGTTACAAGTTACAGGTGTATCAAATTTCAATAAGGTCTTTGTATAAGTTTCTCGTAAATTCACCTCAGAAAATACTTCAATGCTTTATTCCTTACGGATTTCTTTCACGCGATTGGACTACAGACTACAGGGATAAATGCCGATCGAAAGCAATATTTTGCATTTTCAAACATACAGTTTTACTTTGGGACAAATAAAATAAATTATTTGGAAAGAGACAGCTGAAAAAAGTCCAAGACGTTATGAATTGTTGACAGGGAAACCAGTATTTTCGCACGACGTGTTCGACAAGTTGATGTTAGCTAATCCCGCCATAAATAACTGGACATGTCCCCTACAAGGTATCGAAGTAACCGTCTCTGACTTCTTTAAATTTCTTTGCATTTTTTGGATGGATACGTCAGGAAGGATAGGATTGAAACGGAATTCGAATTTCGGCAACATTGGGGAGTCTGGGCAAGGACCGGAGGACCAAGTTGGTCTGATTCCGGTCAATTAGCTCACCTAGTTCCGCTCACTGTTAGATGTATTAGATCTGCTTCTCATGACACGCAACAGATTTGGCTGCTTCGTGTGAAGATCTAGATTATAATTCGACCGTAGAAGTTCCTTGTTTTGTGTCGTTTTACAAATCCTGAGTTACTCAGGAATCTTCATATGCAGATCCGTTTGGACTAGGAGTCTTGGCTCTTCGATTTTGTCCGAACTGAAGAGATTTCCGATAAAACTCGATGAGTACACGGCAAGTAAAACAGCGATAGCGCAACCATAAAAAAATATTTTGTCTCCCTTCATGCAAAATTTAATAACATGCAACTTTCAGGTTTAAATTTACCAAAACTCGTCAAAAAACGTCTTTTAACTGTTTCATTTTCCCTGTCGAATTATACAATGAAGCGAAAAAATGTTCATTGTGAGGCCACCTTCCATTCTGCAGATTTTCCAGTGAGAGAAGGCATAGGATACCATTTCAAATACTATGGCGGGGGAGGGGGCAATGGAACGAGCCATCGGAATATGAAATTTTTAACAAAAGTTGCAACATTTTTTTGTGTGTTTATTTCATAATATTTTAAGTCAAGGGACGATTCCTGACGGAATTTTACAAGAAAAATAGTGGAGCTCTTTTAAACTTTCTGCGTTTTGTAATACCAACGAGATAAAAAAGCTACTGTTTTCACGAATAGTCCAACCTCCTCCATTGACTAGCTTTCTTGTGGAGCAGGCGCAGGCTCACTCTGGCCCCTTACACGGAGAAAAAAACTTCGTGCATGGGACCTGAAGTTGAGGTCATATGTATCTCTGAAGTTTTCTGATCACATATCTAAAAACTTGAGGTCGAGCTGCCGAAGTTCGGGTCAGACATCGAGGCACTTCGGTATATACCGGAGTACTTCAGATGTGTGACCCGAACCCTTTGGTATAGATCGAAGTACTTCAGATGTCTGACCCGAACTGCGGCAGCTCGACCTCAAGTTTTTAGATACGTGATCCGAAAACTTCAGAGATCCATATGACCTCAACTTCAGGTCCCATGCACGAAGTTTTTCTCTCCGTGTAAGGGGCCAGAGTGAGCCTGCGCCTGCTCCACAAGAAAGCTAGTCAATGGAGGAGGTTGGACTATTCGCGAAAACAGTAGCTGTTTCATCTCGTTGGTATTACAAAACGCAGAAAACTTCAGAGATCCATGTGACCTGAACTTCAGGTCCCACGCACGAAGTTTTTTCTCCGTGTAGAATCCCGTAACAACCCCGCGCCGAAAGTTTTCGGCAACCGCGGAGTGCCCAACTGCCCATCCGTCTCCGACTAAAAACGTACCACACTTTGCCTATCTATGTGGAGCGGGCCGCGGCAGAAGCTCTACTTTTTCTCGGCGTCTGGGCACGTCCTGGCTCCGCGTCGCGTCGCGGCGGCTAACGAGCCGGCCGTCTTCATTTTCTAGCGCGAACGCCACAAATTGGCTTTTACGGAAGTACGACTCAATTTGATGGATTCCCCGGGCCGGCGACACGCGCACGCGCCTCCACTTGACGGATCTTCGCGCCGAAGAAAGTGTCTTTGTCCACCCCGCCTTTTTCGCCGTCGCGGGAAAAAATTCCCGTCCAACGCCTGCCCGCGCGTCGTACAAATTGGCCAAGTTCGTGTGCAACTGGAGCAGCCGCTCCGGATCATCTCGAGCGTTGCCTAGTTACGTGTCGACTGTGTGTCTACGAGGGCACTTGCTGTAAGACGAAAATGCCATTTAACGGACCGCGTTTATCAGGAACGAGTATCTTCCACGAGTGGTTGGGAGCTTGGTACGCGGAGCTAGCCAATTAAATGTCAGCAATTGCTGTTAATCTTCAAGGTAGATATGAAGTGGACGGATTCGACGGAGTTTGGCAATGTCTGATCCTAATGAGCTGATTTGCACTGGAAAAAAAAAACACATTGGATCTAGAGTCCAGACTCTTAAAAACATCGTCAAGAAAAAGTACTCTTGATTCAATCAGAATCTTAAATCAAGAACCAAGCCCCTTAATTTAAGCGAATTTCGTTTTGATTCAAGCAAAAATCCGATTGAATCAAGAGTATTTTTTACTGTCAATGTTTTCAAGAGTCTGGACTCTAGATCCAATGTGTTTTTTTTTCCAGTGTGGGTAAATTCTCCCGAATAACCCACTAGTTAATTTGTGAACGAACAGATTTTAGTTACGATGAAATAGACGAAGAGATGTGGTTAGAGGTGAGGCAGATCAGTGAACGGCTGAAACCCACTCATGTCTAATACCACACTAAAAGGACTTGCGTACACTTGAAAAACACCTCGATCACGAAAAATTAAGTGTTAGGGGGAAGGGGGTATCCCCTACAATTATGGTACTACCCCCCCCCCCATTTGTTGGATAATATCGACAATTCCAATTAATTTTGGTAGTACTGCGACTCAAGTTGGTACGTAAAACCGCAACATTTGGGTTAGTAAACTAATTTATAGAGGTATACCACATTGGTTGGAAATTTCCACATCATCCAACAACCCGGGCTCTTTTTTTCCGTGATGGCTACAAGGATGATGCAGATTATTTTAAAAAGAGGAGGGGGGATCACGTGCCTCGGGAAATTCTTAAAAAAAAAAAAAAAAAAAAAAAAAAAAAAACCAGAAAAGATGTCTATTGACGTTTGTCGCTCATTAGATTAAAATATCGTACCTGGTGCGCTCAAGTTACTCAGTTTCTCGTTTGCGCGATATCAGGAAATATATTTTAATGTGTCGCGAACCAGATTCGAAGAAGAAAATGGCAACAGCTGATCGTTGCTTCCGGTTCGAGTGCCTTAAAAGCGCGGACCTATTTCCTGGCCTCGACTGTGAAATCGAAAAGAGATCCGCGAATCATGGAGTGAGCGATCGTCGAACAAAAAAGTCCCTGACAACTTTTTCCGGTAGCTAAAAGCGTGCAGCTCGGAAACAGGGACGGTCCGGCGAGAATACACGCTGTCAGCTTTCATGCGTTAATGAAGTTACGGGTCCATATTTGGATCTGGGATCGTGGGGTCATTACTTTTCCGCCAGGGAAAGTTGCCTGCTTACTCGGACGAATGCCCCCGGTTGTGAGTTGTTGACAGGGTGACTACCGTATTGAAGAACAAATAATTCGATGACTGATTTTGGTCTTCTCCAACTGCATTGCATTTTGCAAAAAGGAACACTGGAAAAAAAACACATTGGATCTAGAGTCCAGACTCTTGAAAACATTGACAAGAAAAAATACTCTTGATTCAATCGGATTTTTGCTTGGATCAAAACGAAATCCGCTTAAATTAAGAGGCTTAGTTCTTGATTTAAGCTAGATTCTGATTGAATCAAGAGTACTTGTCGATGATTTTAAGAGTCTTGACTCTAGATCCAATGCGTTTTTTTTCCAGTGAAAAGTTACCATATTAATTTCATATTTTTGCATAATTTCAGTGCTTCTATTGCAAAGGATGAAGTTGCACAATCTTTGCAACATCGCAATGCTCCTGGTTCCTTTTTGCAAAATGCAATCCAATTTTACTGAAGAAAATTCTCTGCCATTTAAGCTGGGTAAAACATGTATATGGAATCCTTCCTTGACAAGTCACAATTTTTCAAGTTTAACAGTCTGCAAACACGCAGGCCGAATACATTTTTCATTGCGTTGTGTCGTGCTAAGCAAGAACGCCGGAAATCTAGCAAACAGTGTTCAAAACTCACCTTTGAGTTTTAGGAGCCATGTGGCGCATCAAGCCCGATTTTTAGGCGTCATTGAAGAGTTCTTAGGGGCCAAATGGACTTTTTGCCTATATATTACGGCGCATTTAGTAAAAAGTTAGACGTAAGATATTTTCGGAACAGAACTAGTGAGTAGCTGTAACTTGGGGAAGACAAAAGCAGTAAGAATGAAATCGTGAAGAATAGAAAAAGCAAGCTTTCACTTGTAGTGCTGAACATTCTGAGTTTTTTCAATTAAAATAGATTTGTTTTTCTTTCTTTATGTGACTTCCGGTGGAAATCCAGATTTTTGGGGGCAATTTTTAGGGGCCACGTTTGGCGCAGAGCCTTCATTTTTTAGGCGGATTTAGCGCGTTGGCGCCGGTGAGTTTCGAACACTGCCATAGCAAGATATTATGTTGGCGAATTTCCGTGTAAATATGACAGTTTAAGCCCCTTATTCCACCGGCCGTGGCACAATCCAGAATCCGGGGATTTCGACTCCCACCCGTTTCGCACGCAGAAATCGCGTTTGCATTTTATTGTGAAATCGAAGAGAAAAGTCGTAATTTACAACCGGAAGCGGCAACAGACTTTAAAACCGTACCGCCGGGTTTGTTCCGTTCGTCATGCGGTTGACAATCGATCATCCGTCTCGTACGCGCACAAACGCGCTCGTAAACGCGGAGCAGCGGCTCGAAAAATTCGCCCGACGAGCACGGAATTAGTTGTTTCCCCGAAATTCTGTATATGGTCAGACCAGATTTTTATTTGACAGATGACAGTTGGATGTTCGTAAATAAAAGTGGATCAACGTCGACAGGCGGCGTTGTCATCTCGAAAACCCACAAATCTCGACTTCGGGATGATCGCACGCAAAAAGAGGGAAAAAGGATGAAGAAAAGTCATTAATACAGCGACGGGTGTCCTAAAAGTTGTGCAAATCACATAGCATACTTTTCACTTGCAAATACAACCGTTCAAATCAAAAAGTACTAATACTCCATTCCCCATTTTATTACCTTTTTCCCCGCATAAAATGTTGTAACATAAGAGAACCTAATGTTTTTATGATTTATACCACTACGTGAGTTTCTAATGTCTACACTGGAAAAAAACACATTTGATCTAGAGCCCAGACTCTTAAAAACATCGACAAGAAAAAATACTCTCGATTCAATCAGATTTAAGCTTAAATCAAGAACCAAGCCTCTTAATTTGAGCGGATTTCCTTTCTAGATCCAATGTGTATTTTTTTCCAGTGTACACAGGATGAGGGATTAAATACAATTTTGTGTTAATATTGGGAGTAAAAAGCGAAGTAACACAGGCTGTTGGTTACTTTTTGTGTTAGTGTACTCTGTGTCAATCGACCAAATATTTGTGTTGAAGCGATCAAATTGTGATGAAAATCTGGGGCCTCGTTAAAATTAGACGCCAGTCGTCAGGATCGAATCTATATCATTGGTGATAATCCAATGCGTTATCCTCCCGCAAGTCACAACCTCTGAGTGGCGGAGAGGAAAACGAAAGTACACAAGTTCCGCAGGACACTTTCTTCATGCCCCGATGTTTCAGAGTAACCTACAGTTTGGGTCAACTTAACACGAAATTGTGGTGGGCAACCAAGTCCTTTGCGTTGATCTGACACAAAGATGAGTAACACAGAGTAACCCCGAACATGGAACTTTTTAACTGTGTAATATAATAATATGGACATTTTTCAAATAAAAAAGATACATAGGCATTCCTGTCTCTTGTAAATTTAAAAACACGGAGACTGTATACGAATTCCTAAAAGGTTCATGGGGATCTCTCTTAAAATTGCATTAGTTCGCAAACATTGCTACCGGGACTTTTAAAGAAATTCCTGGATAGACTATTAGTTTCTTTCAAATCAACTTCGTCATTTGAAAGCATTTCACTCAGACGATTACCACGACTTGACGGCTTTTCGATTTTTGATGAGAGGAAGAGGGGGGAGGGGATCAAACCTCATAAAATAACCTTAAAAGGCAATAAATCGATTAAATACTTTTACCGTGAAAGTTATTATAGAATGCAGCCGTATGTGCCACTCTTGGATCAGAAATTCCATCAGTTTAGGTTTACGGTGAGGCTAAGATTGCTGATAGGACTGCAATTTGGCAATAGGTACATGCGGAGCTTGGATAAAATGTGGCCTGAAATGTAGGTCTTAGCAAAATGATGCGCTTCGCGCCGATTTCATCGCGCCAGGCGCATGCTCCATAAATCAGAGAACTGATCGGATTTATTTGAGCTTAGATCAGTGAAAGTACTTTGCAAATGTTATGCACTCCTCGCGGAGAGAAAATCGTATTTCTTTGATTAATGCGGTTGAAACAAATGCTTTAAGGTGCAATTAATACAGCTAAATGAAGTATCAAAATAAAAATGAAAGCGCAGAATACCTAAAAAGGTTTAGGAATGAATACGACTTGTCATCAGAAAGCTTCTTAAAGTTCGTGATAAAGCGTCTGTTGACCTTTAAAATGGTGTGGTTTCATGTTCGCCAAGATTTGGCTAAAAAGTAACTATCGCAGCATACAGTGGAAACCGAATATGACGGACTTTCTTGAAACCGGCTTATTTGGTCGTTGTAGCCGATGGTCGTTATGACCGATGCAAAAATACATTGAATCAACGTGATTTCAGCCGTAACGCCGACCAGAAATCGCGGCTTTATGATCGATAAGTCGTTATTGGCGATGTCGTAATATCCGATTTCCACTGCATCGAACAACAGGATTCTGTGCGATGGATCCACATCGACATACCCCTTCATTTGCAAATTAGGTTCGGATTAGTGAACCAATCGCTCAACTTTTTGGTCATTAGTCATCATTTGGCTTATCTAAGCGTTGACTCCAGAATAAAGTAACTTAAAGATAAGGAGGATACATTCATGGAATTTTATTTCTATTTGGACGCATTCTGAGGCCTTCGTGACTCAGATTTTCCACCAATTTCTACGGAAAAATTACGTATATTTTTTACTTTCAGCCTACGATACCTTCAAGTTGTTGCATTCGACACATCTGGAAAAATTTTTAAATTTTAAATCCATTTCGACGCACTTTGAAAGTTCAAACTTCCTCTTTTCTCGCCTTCTTGTATTTTCTGTCTCCCCTTTTCTTCATTTTTTCCCTCCTTTTTTTGCTTTCGGAGGGAGCTGGAGCCCCCAAAGCCCCCCCTCTGGCTACGTGCCTGTTAGCGCGGCAGTATGGAGGAGTCGGGGTCCCCGAGAACTATTGTCTCTACTCGAGTTTGAAACAAAACAAAAATAGCTCGCCTGACATATTCAAATAACAACGTCCCTCAATTTCCATTCACTACACTCGACGTCGTCCACATAACTCGGACAGGAACTTTTTCTGACGCACCTCGGTCTAGGCCGACTTTCGAAAAATCGGTGCGTGTTGAGCAAGACCCAATGCGATGGCGCTCTGAAATTTCCACGCGCCTCTGAACCTGCGCTGCGTGCGCGTAATAATCTCTTTGCGCGTGCGGGTACTTACACCGACGCGGCTCGGGCGAAGACAGGGCTTTCGTCGCTTCGTCACGACGTGGCGCGGGGCCGTGTGCGTAACGCGGGGAGGCGGTAACTGCCCGTTTGGGCCCCGCTCGCCCGGAACCCAAGCCCAAGGCGAGGGGCCCACGGACCTCCGAGGCGATGACATAAGTTCCGTGATTTGTACTTGAAAAACAGTTGTTAACTCGAGCTTCGTGTCTGCTTCCTTCGCATTCGGGGTTGCCAAGAAACAAGTGGAATGGATCACTAGACAAGGTACGAATTTAAGCATTCTGATACATGTTTCCTAGTTAGAATTTCACGTAGAGCACGATTCGCACAACGAAAATTACTGAAACCAACTCCTAACGAAGGATTTCACGTTTTTATTTCACATTAGTTACGAGGAATTTGAACTGCCCGCTCACAAGAAACTCGAAGCTCTACGTGAGTCAAATCGCGCACTACAACGGTTTAAGCAAGCTCCTCATTCGAGCAATGTTCATGTCTCACCATGTGTTGTTCAAACTATAAGCAATTTGCTATAGCTGAGCCAAAGCGTCAATATTGAGGTTGCCAGATTTGTATATCGTAGAGACTGTCATGGTAACGTTTAGCGCGCGATGTGAATCACGAAGAGCATTGAGTTTTCATGAGCGGGTGGTTTGAATTCACGCATCAAGAATCATTAGATATCTTCATAAGGAGTTGATTTCGGTAAATTTCGTTGCATGCATCGTGTTCTACGTGCAATTTTGGTTGAGCAACATGTATCAGAATGCTGAAATTCGTACCTTGTCTGGTGGTCCATTGGAGCATGCAGGGATTCGAGAGAGAATGTAAATAACAATCGAGCAAGAGTACGTACTTGGTGTACACGAGAACAAGAAATTTTGGATGTGTAAATCTCAAGCGATTTTTCAGTCAGCAGAGTAATATACAGGATGAACTAAGGATATTACTCAAACAGTGGCCTGATAGTAGAAATGTATGTTAGCGCGACAAGACATCGAAACTTGGTGAATCACACGGCACAGATATGGGACTGTGTCTTGTCTTATCTTGCATACAGAGTCAAAAATTGTTTTAACAATTAGGCTGCTCGTTCTTTACTTTAAAGTTGGCCCTGAACGAGGAAACTCGTCCATGAAATCACAGGAATCGATTTTAACAGAAACGCAACGTCGCAGTGTGGGAAAAAAACGAGTGTTGGGATTAGTATTGCATTCAAGGATTGAATTTTTCGGACGTTTGGGCTACTTGGTTTCCGGAGGCGGTCTCGATGATGATGGATTTAGCGCTAGTTCCTTGCCCTGCATTTGAGTCTCCTTAGTATTGATCAGAGAATTTAAAGAACCTTCATTATTTCACATATCTCAAGCAAAATTACTTAACATTTGATTTGATCGGGGTCCCTTCTCGAAAAGGATGTGTCCCACTGAGGAGGGTACTTTGGCCCTAACTTCTGTCGAAAATTGAAATAGCTTAGGCTTAGAATAATGTCATGTATGGTCAAATCGACTCTTAATCATCTACCTTGTGAGAACTTGTCCTTATTTGAGGTGTTTTTGAGAGGTTTTTCCCTGATTTACCAGCGCAAAACAGAGAAGTTTTGCAGTTTTCTGGACCAAAGTTAGGGCCAAAAAACCCTCCTTATTGGGACACATCCTTTGCCGGAGGAGGGCCCTTGGATACCACTTCCTCCGGGCGGTTGGGGTTTCCCATCCCCCAATCTGCACAGCCAACCCCTCCCCCCCTCCGGTAACTGTCTCTGGATACTGCGTTCTCTTGGGGAGATTTGGCACCCATCGACCGGGCCCCATCGCGGAGCGCCCAGGGAGAAAGGGCCACGGCCGGAAGCCGTCAAAAGTAGTCAACTCTCCTCCCCGAAACCCCGACACCCCACTCACCGAGCCACCAAGCGGGGCACGAGCCGGCAACAGCCCGCCGGGCCGCCGCTTTTCAATTATTTTTCGGAGAAAATAAAAAATAGCTTAATCTACGAGGACGCTAGCTTCTTAGCGCCGCGGCGGGCGGCGGGCGTTCGTGACCGGCGAGTGGCGCTCCGGGGCCCCGTTCACGGCTCGGACCGCGTCCGCGGCGCGGCGATGGGTGCCAATCGATTAGCTCTAGTTCGGAGATCCAGTTCCGCCGCACGGGAGAGTTCGGTTCGGCCGACGACGCTGATCGGGGAATGGGCCTGGGTCTTCGCCGAGGAAAGTGAAACCGGACATAGTATATTATACACCACGCGTTCCTATCTCCTCCTGTTGTGTGAAAGTTAAAACAGGGAGACAACATTCAGATTCGCATGATGATCACCGATGGCCGCAGTGTTAAGATCTTGGCCCAATTCCTGTTGGTTTACGGTCAACCGCGAGTTGAAAAACCTAACCTGCACTGGGGAAAACAACACATTGGATCTAGAGTCCAGACTCTTAAGAGCATCGAAAAGAAAAATTACTCTTGATTCAATCGGATTTTGGCTTAAATCAAGAACCCAGCCTCTTAATTTGAGCGTATTTCCTATGATTTAAGCTAAAATCTGATTGAATCAAGAGTCCTTTTTCTTGTCAATGTTTTCAAGAGTCTGGATTCTAGATCCAATGTGTTTTTTTTTCCAGAGTGTGAATTTGGCTTGAAGGTTGAAATTGCCGGAAGCCGACGCAATATTGGCACAGTGGGTCAGTTGCGCTGGTCATAGCATTGTGTGGAGATACTTGATTCTTGTAGATTAGCTAAAACTAATAAGATCTGTCCAAACCGCAACTTTCTACGTTCACTATTAACTGAGATATCACCCTTTGAAAAATCGGGTTTTTGCCGTCATCCACCGCGGTAGTGACACCCTTGGTTTCTTCCACCTTGCTTTCATCGGTCGGTGTGACACTTTGCACCGGTTATTCGACAAGAAACTCGGATGAAAGCAAGGTGGAAGAAACCAAGGGTGTCACTACCGCGGTGGATGACGGAAAAACTCGACTCTTCAAGGGGCGCTATCTCGGCTGGTATCGAACGTAGAAAGTTGCTGATATGGCAGATCTTATTACATTTAGCTAATCTACAAGAATCAAGCGTCAAAACACGATTCTGTGCCCATCGCAACTGACTCTTTTCTTCTGCTGGTTTAATGGCTTCGTGTCTAGCACCCTCAGCCAACTTTAGACAAAGTTTAATGTCCGTAGACATCGTGGGATCTCTATGCTCCAGGCTTTTCCAATTTTCAGGGATTAGGGCAGAGAAGAATCTGTTTCAGCAGATCTGCTCGTCAATTCCGTGAACATTAGACGCCACCACCGGGATTCGTACCCGGGACCTATTGACCTAAAGTCAGACGCGCTGACCACTATAACTGACCCATTCCCTGACTTTTCCTATGAATTCGCGAACGTGCCAAGCCCTCGCCTCACAGTTTGTGGCCAGAAATTGCGGAAGCTCATAAGTTGTTAGAAGTTTATGGACCCATCGGGGACTAGTCTCACCGTCGTCGTGCCTGAGTCCAAATCCGACAAGGAGAGCCCTGCATTCCTGCTCTCCGACTCGGGAGATTGACGCGGCGATGGCGGGTGGCGGAGGAAAAGGGAATTCGGAAACCGGGGCCGAAATGGGTCAGAGGGTTACTGCGCATGCGCAACCGCTGCCGAAACGCCGGAGCCGAACCGCGAGGTTATGCCGTGGCCCCGCGGCCTCTGGGCCCGCCGCCCGGCCGCCCCGCTTACGTAAACCATATTTGAACCTCACCTATTGATTTATACGTGCACTCTTGCTCCCGCCACACACACGCCACACACTTCGACTTCGACTCCGTGTCGTGAGAGAATAAGCTCCGGAATTTCTAATGAGAATCACTCTTTCTCACACATCACCCGGTTGCACCTAGGGTGCCAGCCCAAGTTATGACTTTTGATGAAATGGACCGCGTTAAACAGAAAGGAACCAAGCCACATCAGCTATTGCCAAATTTGATCGGGCAAGTTAATTTTTTTTTTCCATGAAAACGGTTGTGCGGATTTTCGTGCAAATTTCAGTGACAATTCTCCATAGTTTGAAGCGAATTCCTTAAAAATTTCAAAGGAATCCACACAAACGATCTCTCGTAAAAAATTAAATTGCCCAGTTAAATTTGGCCATAGCTGATGTGGCTTGGTTCCTTTCTGTTTAACGCGGTCCAAATGTGGTTCGGTATACTAAGCATAAAACCCAACTATTCTGAAGAATCCGCCGAAATAAACGCCAAGACCTCTGAGACGAAATCTCTCTTCGCAATGTGCACATTCCTCGAAATTGGTGTTAAAGATGTAGGGGCGATTGAAGCCATTCATACAGAAACAGAAGTGCAACAACTTCTCGACCACACGACCGGGCGGGTCGCAAACTGTCGCGTGTGAGAATGGGAAGGCCCCGCAACCGGTATTTTTCATGGGAAAAGCTGGCAAAATCGCGTTTTCCTTGCAGGAAACTGGTGAAAATCACGTATTTTCCGTGGAATCGCGGTATAAATTAGAAATTTTTCGAAACCCGCAACAATTTAAGCGCACAGAGCCATAAAAAGTCATTTTACTAACATTCCTGAGGAAGAGGGGGTTTTTAAAATTGGATGGTCGATTTGAAAAATGGGAGGGCTAAATACTTCTTGCATCCCTGTATCTATGAATGAAGTTAGGTTTATGTGCGTACAGGAGTGAAGGAGAGCTGTTCTGCGATTTCCGGACAAATTGATAAAGCACTACGCAACATGTTCCCTCTTCGAACTTTCACGACGTTAAAGTTACGGACGAAGAAGAATCTGGAAATTAACTCCTAGACAAGATATAAATCTTAAAAATCGACTTTCTTAAACTAACAAAAACACAAGTAACATCATTGGTATAATCTGACTACCTTTGGATTTGTGACAAAACTATCTCGTTCATGAGTTGATTTTTCGAACTTCGCGCTATAAGAAACGCTTTTTACGTAAGATTTGATGAGAAAACGCGACACGTTTTTTCCTAACTGAATATAAATCAATACTTGTATGTGGGCCCATTAATCTACCAATTTTCCATTGACTAGAATCAATCATTTTTTCCGGTAGTTTTGCTGAGAAACACTCCGCAAAAATACCAAAAATATAATATCAGGAATAGTGGCATATCTCTGCCATGACTTGATGAATAAAAGAGTCCAAATAAAGGATTCGAAACGGGGAACATGGGCTTATAGTATCGAGTGAGGTTCGCGTCCAATTTCGGAGTGACTCGCCGGTGACACCCAGAAGCGGGGCCGGTCCTGGTCCTGGTCTCCTGGCTCGACCACTGTGACGCACGCAGTCAACGGTATAAAACCGTAAAAACAAATACGGTCAACTGGGCACCCTCTCCTCCCTCCCCGCAAAACTAGCCTCCCGCTTGGGTCGTCATTAAGCACCCGCTTCCATGTTGCCATCCGAGAATCATCGATCGTACAGACATCCACGTTTTCATAGTTATGTCGCGGGCAATTAGTCAAATCATGTAAATCAAAAAGATAAATATAATTTTTTTTTTTTTTTTTTTTTTTTTTTTTTTTTTTTTTAAAAAACATGATTCACTAGCACACCCTGGTAAAAATTGTCGATAAGAGCTGTGTTTCAAAATACCATAGGAATTCTTATAGCCGGCTAAAGAAGGCTACAGAAAATCATATAGCTGGCTGTAGAATGCGGAGAAAATCATACGGCCGGGCTATACGAAGCGATAAAAAATTATGCAGCCATGCTATAGTTCCTATAGCCGGGCTTTACACTTTATCGCCTGGCTGTTGCTATTTCGCCATCGATTATAAAAGGCTATAAGAAATTGTGTAGAAATTCGTGTGCTTTGGAAATCATTAAGTTTGATAAGGAACCACCTTAATATTTACAAAAGACACGTTATATTTTCCTTTAATACATATTTTTTTCATTAATTAAAACGAGAATAATCCATACAGGATGTGTGAACATTTCAAAATCATGAGTTGAATGACGTTGACTCCGCCAGATTAAATATTAGAGCCTAACACAAAGCGGAGCAGCGACACACTAGCGCCTACAAACCTAACAGGGATACTTCACGCATTGCGCAACGCGTGAAGTATCCCTGTTAGGTTTGTAGGCGCCAATGCGCGCTTCACGCTGGCTGCCCGCCTGCCGCATCGCAGCGTGCCACGGCCCTTAAAGCAACTATTTCACACCAGAGGTATTGCACAGTATCATACGAAACTGAAGGCGCTCTAATATATTAGAAATGGCATGCATCCATCAAAAGTACGGAGCTTTCCTCGCAAAATAAATCAAGATACTAAGGTCCAAAAAGAGAGCAGTGGTCCAAAAACTCACACAGTCCTAGCATCCGTAATTAGTGACGTTTAGCATATATTGAGATTTCATCCTTGGAGGTACATCTGACGATATATCATCGTTTAATTTAGAATGATTTTATCATGTTGATGCAAACTTGGCCCCTTTTTGCTTTAATTTGGATGTAAAACAAAAAATAGACCAAATCCATACCAGTAGAAAGGCTTCACGCCTAATAAAATCATATTTCCATCTTCTGCTCCTTCTTCTAGTTCTTCTTTTTCCTCTTCTTCCTCTGCATCTTCTTCTTCCTCTTCATCCTCTTCTCCCTATTCTTCTTCCTCCTCTTCTTCCTCTTCATCCTCTGCTTCCTCTTCATCCTCTTCTTCCTCCTCCTCCTCCTCCTCCTCTTCTTCTTCTTCTTCTTCCTCCCCCTCTTCGTCTCCTTTTTCTTCTTCTTCTTCTTCTTCTTCTTCTTCTCCTCCTCCTCCTCCTCCGCCTACTCCTTATTTTTCCTTTCCTTTCAGTTTTTTACTTTTTGGGGAGAGCCACGAATGATTATCGACGGACATCGTTGCCCGTGTCAACGGGCTTTGAAGAAAGCGCGGATTTCGGTTTGGCAGCCGAGCGGGAAGCGGTCGAGGAGTGCGACGATGCAAATCATCTGCCGAATGCCACCGTGCCCCGTCGTGTCAGATCGGGCCCCGACTAGCCGGCTCAACGGCCCGACACGGGCGCGAGCTGGTGAATCCGGCACCCCTGATTGGTCACCGACTCCCGACCCCGCGGCCGCGAGATGTTTCAACGGTTCTAATCGAATTTACATTCTGTTTATTGCTTCACACGACTTTAAATCGGCGACTTTTTCTCCTGGGGAAAAAGCGCCGAGCGGGCCTGCCGTCCGCCGTTGCCGCGACGAGCGGGTTCGACACAAAGGTCGGGAGAAAGCGTTGGAGGGAGTACAAAATCCTGGGCGTGAAATGAAATATTTTAAAAAGCGGCCGTCCATAAAAAAGGACCTTCATTCGCGGGTGGAGGAATGTAAGTTTTTCAGCGAACTATTTTTGACAAGTTTGGTTGAATAATGGGATCTTAATTTTTAAAAGGAAAATCAGGGGTGCATACGGAGAAAAAAACCTCGTACGTGGTACCCGAAGTTTAGGTCATATGGATCTCTGAAGTTTTAGGACTGAGCATCTGAGCACTTTAGGTCTAGCCGTCGAGGTTCGGATCACACATCTGAAACTTCAGTTCTTACATCTGAAGTACTTCAGATATGTGAAAACCGAAGTAATTCAGATGTGTGATTGAAACCTCAGCAGCTGGACCTAAAGTGTTCAGATGCTCAACCCGAAAACTTCAAAGATCCATATGCCCTAAACTTCGGGTCCCACGCACGAAGTTTTTTTCTCCGTGCAAATTGTTCCAGGATTCTGCAATTTACCAGGAGGCCTTCACGATTTTGAGCAATACGCTGGTTTTTCGCAAAAAGGTCAACACAACGCGCTGATCAAAAATGTGTAAAAATTGTGGATAATTTTGTGTCGAAGTCGCACTATTCCACAAGATTTGAAAATCTGAAAACCTTAAAAGAAAAACATATACTTTAGCTTAGCTACTTTCGCCAACTTTAGCTAAAGGAACTTGATGTGAAAAGAAAACTAAACGACATTTGCCACCATTCTGCATTAGCAAAGCTCAAGCTTGAATAGCGATAGCCCCGGACCAATGACGCAAATCAAAAGCGAATTTAGGGTAAATAATGACACCAAAGAAAGCTTAGAAACTCGCCAGTTGATTATTTATAATCATTCCAATTTAATTTTAATCCTGTTTCACTGATACGCGCGACTGGGCCCTCTAAGTGATGAGTTCCACTCCGGGAGACACTAATCAAGCGACAGCAAATTCCCACTCTCCAGACTCCGCAAGTTTGCAAATCCATGAATGAAAAAATCCCACACAACCGTCAAATCTCCGAGAAAAATCCCGCGACATCGATGTACATCCAACTAGTTTTTTCCGAGCTCCGCGACTTCAACCGTAATTCATACCGACAGTGATGATCCGGGATTCGGACCCCTACTGTTGACTCCTCGGTGCTTGCGGTCAGGGTTGCCAAATTTGCTAATATTTGACAATTTTTAAAGGGGGGTCTCGGGGATTTCCCTATCGGAAGGCAACGGTGTTCAGGGGGCAAAGCCCGGGGCCTCCCACTGTTCCGGAATTCGAAACTCGCGAACTGCCGCGCGGTGTAAGTTACTCCGGCGACAGAGATGCTCGGAGCATTAGCCAATGAGCACTCATGAAAGTTGCGCAAATCAATTTTATGTTTTATATCTAGATGAAGAAGCGATTCATTCGTTTTATATTCGGTCACGAATGCTCCGTAAGATATCTGGACCGTGTCAAGCAGAAAGGAACCAAGCCACATTGGGTATTGCCAAATTGAAGCGGGCAATTTAATGTTTTACATGAAAACGCTTTTGCAGATTTTCGTGCAAGTTTTAGTGAATGTTATGCATTGCACGAAGCAAATACTTGAAAATTTTCAAAAAATCCGCAAAAACGTTCTCTTGCAAAAAAGTAAATTGCCCTATTAAATATGGCGATGGCTGATGTCCCCAGGGCCGGATTTACCTTCTTGCCGCCCATGGGCCGCCTGTATTTTGCCGCCCCATCTCATTTGTTTTGAAACATTCATAGAAACCATCAGGTGAACGTGCCGGAGGAGAAGGGGTACATAAGACGCGTTTACTCGCGTTTGGCACATTTTTTGTGATAGCCCTGTCAACACTAGCAAAGGTTCAAGGAACTATGCTCGAAAATTAAGTTCCGTAGACCTATCCCTGTGTGGACGATGCCTTTCATTGATAAGAAAAGAACGAAAAAATTATGAATAAGAATAAACATGAATGTGGTCTAATGGTCTTAATTTCCGCCACCACCACGCCAACCGCACTGTGTTTGGCGCAATGCGTGAAGTATCTCTACAGTCTTGTAGGCGCTATGCGTTTCACACTGACCGCTGCTGACCAAGTGACCGCACTGGTTTTGACGCAATGCGTGAAGTCTTCGTGCAGTCTTGTAGGCGCTAACAAGTGTTTCATGCTGACCGGTGCGCCGATATAGGACCTCTCCTTTTCATCTCAAGTTCTCGCCATCATTGCTCTCTGCGCCGTGCCGCTCCAGGCCAAATTGCGTGTTTGGTTTCTCTCTCAACTATACTAATGAAAGGCGCTGTCTCTTGTATCACCGAAGGACGAAAAAATTAGAAATTACTATACTTCAAATCTCAGGATATGAGAGGTTTTTTTCGCATTTCCTCATTTGTGATTTTTTTTCTGAATCAGATTTTTTTCTTGATACCTACATATAAAAAAATTACAACATTTGCCGCCCCCTATATTTGCCCATGTGGCCACCCCCTTAATCCGGCCCTGGATGTCGCTTGATTCCTTTTTACTAAAAGCGATCCTTTTGATCCAACTTGACCTGACTCAACCGAGCCCTAACCTAGGTCAGGTTGGGTTAGGTTACGTCATGGTAACGTTACAGTCCGGAGAAATCAGAAGTGTTCTTCATTGAGCTCCATCCTGAAACCTACTTTAATGACTCATATCATCGCTTCTCTGACGTAAGGGTGTATGTCGATTTCCACAAGAGCCCTGCTCTACGTATAAATCCCTGCTTTCTAGAGCTCATGCGGTAATCGAGATACGCTCTTACGTCAGAGGAAGGACGATATAAGAAAGTTAATATATCAAACGTTCAACGAATAAATATACGTTTGAATGAGGACAGTGAACACAAATGCTGTCCATGCTGCTGTGCAAAGGATGAACGCGCCGTAAGAACATTCGAGAGTTGCCAAATTTCCCTCAATAAAACATGTATTTTCGGAAATATTCATGTATATTTTTCTTTGAAATTTCCGGATATTTTCGATTAAATTGGGTACAAAATTGTCTAAAAACTTTGAAAAATAATATTAGCAATTTTCCCAGTAAATTCGGTTTTTATCAAAGGACACTTGGCAACGTCGGAAGGCTCATACGGCGTTCTTCCTTAGCACGGCAGCATAGTGGATCATTCTTTATGTGACACAATTCAAAAGTTATTGTGAAAGGGCATTTTTAAAAATACAAATACCACAAAATAAAATATAATAAAAAGAAAAAAACTCGATGGTCAAAATCAGACCATGATGCTCGCAAAATGATCCATTCTCCGCGGAGAACGGGCTAAATTGAGCAAGGAAGTGCCATTAAAAAAGTGCAGGTACCCCGGCGACTGTTTAATGGCTCAGGTGACTGAATACATTTAAAAGCTGTTCGCCATAACGAGTTTGCTGCGAAATAATTGAGAGTCGTATAATACTGTTATTAATTCCGTAATTAAGAGGTGAAATCTATTTTCCTCCCGACCAGTTGCAGAACTGAGACTGCAGCTTGCGCGCACAGACTTCACCCCCAGGTGTATACAACTTGTTCGAGGCAGCAGGATAAGATATCCCAGGCTGCCAGATCCTGACTGGATACGGGCTTTTTTTTCGCTAAATCAGGGTTTTATGGAGCTGCAAGCACTCCTGTGATTTACGCAGATGTTTTAAGAAGACGACCTGAATACTGATGCAGATGCTCCAAGTTGCCGACTTCAGCATTAATACTATAACGCTGAAAACACTGTGGTTCTGAGGTTATTTAAAAAAACAAAACGAACAAACACTGAAAATGTGGCACAAATAATGTACATAGGAAGTTAGTAAAATAAGGCTGAGTTCGCACTACTCCACGGGGAAATTAATTGGAACCTTTTAACTCGAATTTCCCTTCAAACATTTAGGACCAGTGAGGACTCGATTTATGACAAGGGGCAGGCACTGCAGGCAGTGACAACTGCCCAAAGTTGCGAAGGTGTCGTGGCCGCGCTGAGGAGAAAAGGGGCTTGAAATTTTCAGACTTCTCTGATCAAATTACAAACAAAATCCTCTGAAAATTTGAAGAAAAATTATTCACAAATCCTGAAAATTCGTGATTTATTGAAGGAAATTCGGCAACGCATGTTGGCTCATATGACGTTCTTACTTAGCATGACAGTTCACCCGCCCTTTTTTTCAATGAGTCCTGTAGATCCCCTGTACATCTCGTAGAAAGCCCTCATTCATTGTGAACTCGATTTATGACACAGGGCAGGCAGTGACAACGGCCCAAAGTTGCGAAGGAGTCGTGGCCACGGCGAGGGGAAGGGGGGGGGCGCCGAGGACGACTCATGAGTCAACAAATTAGCGCGCGGAGGTTAGAGGAGACGAACTTTCCCGAGCGCGGCCTGTCAAGCTCTCAAATCATCACTCCTCTGACTTAAAAGCGTATCTCGATTATCACATGAGCCCTGGAAAGCATAGAATTAAATGGAGATGAGGGCTCACGTGGTAATGGAGCCACGCGCTTACGTGAGAGGAGCGACGAAATTAGGGGCGGCCCACGCGATGGGCGCACGGGGCGCATGCGCCTGGGTGTCGCGGGACGGTTGGGAGGGCCCGGGCGACCCGGCACTTATGCGAGAACAATGACAAACGCCTGGTTAATCGTTTAATAACGGCGAATACGTGAAATGTCGCAACTTGCCGCATAATTGCCGCTTGCATAAAATCCTCGCCCCGCGACGACCGACCCAACCGCGCCTTTGCGCCGCTCTCCCGACCCGACCGCCCGGGATGGGCAGGACCCCAGGAAACTGGAGCACTTGCTTTTCTACTCGCTAGAAAAATGAAATCAGCGTATGAAGGACCCATTGCACTTAAATAAGACTGAGGCCCAAAGACTTCTCACACGTAGATCCTTCCGAAAAAAAAACAACAATCGGTCTGGCCCATAAATGAGAATCATCTCGATTCTAGAACCAGAGGCAAAGAACAAGACTCCCCCTGTCGTTGTAAGGGAAGAAGGGGACTCAGAAACGTCTCTGGTTTTAAGCAGACCCCCCCCTCCAAAAAAAAAAAACCTCCCCCTAGCCCTCTCGCATATGCAGGACACTTCAGTCCGGCGAATCGAAATCTTCAGTCCTAAGAACAAAAGTCTTTAATCCTGAGAACCGAAGACTTCAGTTCGGTGAGGTTCAGTTCACGGAACTGAAGTTTTCGTTCTGAGGACTGATGACTTCCGTTCACTGAACTGATGACTTCAATTCACTGAACTAAACTTCAATTCACAGAACTGAAGTGTTCGTTCTCAGGACTGAAGACTTCAGTACACTGAACTGAATTTTTCAGTTCCCCGAGCCAAAGAACTTCAGTTCTGTGAACTGAAAACTTTCGTGGGCCATATGAACGAATTTTTTTAGGCCTCAGAACTGAACTTCCGTTCTCACCGCCGAAGGGCGTTTCTCCATGGTGGAAACAGGTGGTTGCAATGGACAAAGAAGGAGAGTAATAGACAAACAAACAGTAACCCACGAGAGGCCCTATCGCTTTATCTATCAGTTTCGATAATCAACCCACATTACCTGCCCAGATATGGATGCAGCAATTTAACCTCTTCCATTGGCAGTAGCACTGAACCATTTTTTCGGGGTGATAACGTATCATCTTAAAAGGACACCGACTACGTGCACACGACGCATCGCACGTCGGGTTAGCCTCCATGCCTAATGAGTTACATCAAATGGCCATACCTATATGTAGATTTTGTCTGTAGTTACCCCACTACCTCAGGCATGCTCAGATTAGTTTTTAGCCTCGCGAGGGTACGGCTGATACTTAACGAAAATCTGGATAATGCCATTCTGGTACCTGGGACCTAACCCGAACGAAGTGACATTTTGTTTATTTTGAGTAATTTTGTCACGCATTCTCCTTTCACAACAATCCCAAAAAACCGAAATATTCAACATCGTGAAAGAATATGGCGTAAGCCGTTAATGGACTTGATATGTAACTACACTTCTTTTTTTTTTTCTTTAAAAAAAAAAAGAGAGAAAAAAAGACAACGCTGGTGCAGAATCCGCACGAGGAGGCCACGCGGCCCGAACCCAAGCACCGCGTGAGATGAGCAGGGGGGGGGGGGGGGGGCCGAAGGGGCTTGAAGAGGTGAAGAGCACCTAAGACGACCTAACGCAACGCAACACATCGCAACGGCAACATTCCGCACTAATAAGTGTCACCAGAGATGGAGGGTCTCAAGTCGAACGCTTCGCAGCTTACACGGATTTCTTCGCCTGACGAAAGCTCGAGTCACGAACTCATGCTCGGAGGACCCTCCGGTGCAGGCCTCTTACGTGATTTCGGATTTTCAAATCTTCGGATTCAGCAAAAAAATCCGGACGATAACTCCAAGGTTTCAAACGAAAAGGGCAACTCTTGATAAAAAGGTGCGGATAGTAAAAAATAATGTAATTAGAGAGCAATCAAATTTGGCACTGTAATTCAGTCTGTCGGCCTCCCATGGTGTAGCACTGGAAAAAAAAACCACATTGGATCTGGAGTCCAGACTCTTGAAAACATTGACAAGAAAAAGGACTCTTGATTCAATCAGATTTAAGCTTAAATCAAAAGGAAATCCGCTCAAATTAGGAGGCTTGGTTCTTGATTAAGCTTAAATCTGATTGAATCAAGATTATTTTTCTTCTCGGTGTTTTTAAGAGTCCGGACTTTAGATCCAATGTGTTTTTTTTCCAGTGAGTGGTTGTAGCGCTAACTCTATGATCGGGAGGTCCTCGGTTCGATTCCTGGCCAGGCGACCCGGGTTTGGTCTCAAACAATGGTTGCCTGGGACTGGTTGTAAGGGACGGAGGGGGGACTGGACTAAAGCGCAGGATTGGTCCTTGTGGGCTATTTGAAGTTGTTTAAAAAAAAAAAAAAATTGAAAAATTTCCTCGGATTTTGGGGTTTTCTTGGGAGGGGGGGATTAGAATAATACATTAGAATGATAGATTTTAGAATAATCAGATGGTTATCCAACTTGTCTCTTCAGTAAACTTCAGACTTGAGGTGTACAAGAAAGGTGAAAAAAGTAAAGGATGCACGAGTGCCGTTAGGCCATTAGACCATCCAACTGTGTGGATGTTGCGATCGAAGACAAAACGTAAGACGGTGTCCGATGAGCAAGGAAGCTTGCTCGCTTGACATTTCCAAAAATTTACAGTCGGCCCGGTTGCCGTTTTAAAATTTGGAGAAATAGGTTGCAAGGATTAGAGAGAACCTCGAGCTGCGTGGTTTTAAGAATGCGGCAAATTAACGCGCCAGAGAGTCCATACAATATCCAAGTTACGAGATCAAGGTCGGAGGATTCTTCGAAATAGGCCTCGTTTTTGTCCTCAGCTCTTCTCTTTTCCGTCTTTCTCCTCCATCCCTATCGAGTTTACTTCTCTTTAAAAAAAATGCTGAGTAAAACTTTGTAATGGTTTATAAGGACACTGCAAAACAGGGTGCCCCAGCGTTAAACGGCCAGACCGACGAGTATTATCTTTGGCCAAAATAAGACGTTTTTCTTATGTAAAATTTGTATACAAAAAATACACCCCCCCCCCCCCCGTTAGATTTACGGTGGGTATATGAACTCGTGTAAAATAGCTACACGCTTAGTTTTTATCTTTAAAATCATGGATGGCCTCAAAGTGTTTGCAGGGGATCTTTAATCTTTCAGAGCAAAAAACGTAGGGTCCTTTGGACCCTCTGAAGTCCTCCTTCAACATGAGAGTTAGATAATTATGAGGCAATAGATCGACACAGCACTTGAGCCCTGATATGTATATGAGGCTACCATTTTTTATGTGTTTTATGGTCCAAACTTGCACCAAAACTTCGGAGGCAACGATAGATTTTCCAAAACGGTTTCATGGATTGACGGTAAAAATACTTATTTGGAGCCTTAGAATCCACTCCGCAGTCTGGCGCTTTAGTTCTAGGATACCCTGCATAATTGTGTAACTCCAATTCACCTTAAATGAAACTGAAAATAAAAAAAATGGGTAAAAAACTTACGATTCACGACCTCAGAACAAAACTTTACTATCCACGATTGACAAGTAGAAAGTTTAGAGAACAGTGTTAATTCACTCACCTGCAATCAAAAGAAAGTAAAAATTAAAAATTTGGATTTTGGAAGGAAGGGGGGATTGCAAAAAGTAAGAGATACTCAAAATGTGTGATAGAGGTCAAAGCTTTTAAGCCCAGAAATTCACATGAATTTCTCAGCTACAGGAACTAAATATTCTTAAGTCTCATAACCACATGGAATTTTGAAATTTCTTCATGTATTACTCATCCTCAACAATCGGAACTGAAGAGTTTCAGTCCTATTTCCAATGGTTGGGGAAGGGGGTGACAAAATCCAAGAAACCGCAAAAAAAAAGCAAACGAAGTTACGAGACGTGATCCTAGGTCCAATTTTTTTTAAAAAGAACATGACACTCTCCAGCCACAGTTGATCATAGGTTGTTTTTTTTTTTTTTTAAAGTAAATTATTCTAAAGTTCAGCCGTTATCTGAACCACCAGGACGACACTTTTTGTCCAAGCGCTTCTGTGCTTTGGCTCGAAGTCCTTTCGCGTGCGTGGAGTTATGTGCGAGGTTGCCAGAGGGCCTAATACCACTTTTTTTAAGGAAAAAAAGAACAGGAAAACCGGAATACACTTAAAAATGTGACAACAAGGTCGCATCCGTTGGCTCACATTCTCGCGTACCAATATATGTTCGGATGGTGGCGCGGACGCAATTTACGATTTGGGCCGTGCTAAGTATAACCCGCACATCCACATAATCGATAAATTCCTACTTGAAGTTATGTTAAATAATCGATTGTCAAGCTGTTCGATGCGAGCACCTCAATAATCGATCTTTTTTTACAGGTTTAAACGACAGAGCAATCGATTCATCGCGAAGATGCGAGAGGGATTGTATGCGGGAGGAAGTGGAGAAACGTGGACGCGTGGCGTCGCGTCGCGGTTCGGAGTCAGGATAATTTGGGACAAATTAAAGGGCTCGATTAAAAGGCGCGGACGACAATTAGGGCTGGAGATGCACGCTAAGATAACACAGGATGCAGGTCATCCGGGTAGGGGTAGTGGTAGTCCTGTCCCTTGCGTGACCTCTTCGCTTTATTCGACGAGTGCGCAACAAATATTGAAACAGAACAATGAGAGTGGGACGGTGGGACCACTCAACAAAATGAGAATTTTAACAACACGAGTATGTTTCCCGAAATTTTCTTTGAGGAGAACACGATCTGCCAAACGACAGTTACTGAGAACAACTCCTAACTTTAGATATCAATGGTTTTAGTTTACACTCGTTACGAGATTTGAATTCCCCGTTTACAACAATAACCATAGTCTATGCTTTAATCAAATCTCTTACTATGACGGTTTCCGTGGCCTTCTTAATTAAACAATGTTCCTTCCCAGCCTTGTGTTGTTCAAAGACAACACGACGCATCAGCTTTGACAACGTTCAACAGCTGAGCTAAAGCACCGAAATTGGGAATGCAACATTTTCATACCGCAGAGACTATTAAGGCGCCGTTTACTGCGCGATTTGACTCCCGTAGATTCTTATTTTTTGGTGAACGGTATCAAATTTACGCATCAAAAGACGTTAAATAAATTTGTTAGCAGTTACTTTCAGTAATTATTGTTCTAAAAATCGAATTGTATGTGAATTTTGCTAGGAAATCATGTATCATTCTGCTTAAATTCACAGCTTGCCTATAGTGGCCCCTTCTGCATATAATGGCACACCTTGCTTTACTTTCTTACCTCTCGTTTAAGTCTCTTTACCAGCGCATGATCATTCAAAGATTGATCGTGAAAAATTTAAGTCCCATTGAAACTAAGCATTTTAAACTCCCCTCAACCGGCCAGGTTGGCCTAGTGGTCAGCGCGTCTGACTCTACGACAATAATAGATACCGGGTTCGAATCCCGGTGGTGGCGTCTAATTTTCACGGAATTGACGAGTAGATCTGCTGAAACAGATTCTCCTCGGCCCTGATCCCTGAAAATCGGAAAAGCCTGGAGCATGGAGATCCCACGATGTCTACGGACACTAAACATTGTCTAAAGTTGGCTGAGGGTGCTAGACACAAAGCCATTAAACCAGCAGACAAAAAAAAAAGAAGAAAAAAAAAACGCCCTCCCTTTTATCACTCTCTTCATTTTGATGATAAAAGTGGGATTTCTCAACTGGCGACGCAACGCGGCATGGCCGGAGGAAGCCGATTTTTCGGGATCTTATCGTAAATCTGAGCGACACCGACGGTATCACACCTGGCTACGACTCCTTCAAGCAGTCGGATAAACGTCCACCATCCCGCGTCCGTAATTGATGTTTCCGGCCCGGTCGTCACCCAAAAACTCTACCGTGTTACGGAAGAGAGCCGTAAGAGCATTTCTGCATGAGCCACGGTTAACACATGCTCTTGCGTGTCTCAAGGCTCATCCCAAACTCCACTTATGGCTCCCTTCCGTAACACGACGGGGCTAACCTACCGGGCGAAAACCACATAACTGTAACGGAGATGCTGTGCACATACGTGGTTTTTGCTCGATAAGGTAGAGAGGATCCGCCACGGTCCTCGACTTTTCCCTCGCGCTGAGCGGATGGTCACTTTGTTTCCTCTTGCCAGATTACCGGAGGGTTTTGGACACATGTAGGGTGTTATGTTAAATGCCTACGCAATTAGTTAAATATTTTTGCTTTGATTAAAATTCTGATTGTTTTACTAATGTTAGACGAAATAATTCATTGCTCGTGTAAGAGAGGTCTCGGTAAAAATGTGCATCGTGGAAAAGTATTTTATACGATTTTTAGTTCCTATACGAACACTCATGTTACCTTGAAATTTTCAGCATATCATTAAGGACGGAGTTTTTGAAATTTCAACGTTTAAATATAAAACAGCATTGGAAAAGGAAAAAACAGGAGAGTTCGCATATTTGATGTGTAATTTTTTCCAAAATATTGAAAACTCGTTAGCTCTTCGTCATTTTACAACATTTCGTAAGTTGTCAAAATTTGACGATCTGTCCGGGCATTTGATAAAATGCCTCATTTGACCGATTGCGTACGACATATCTGCAGCTTTTTTTTCGAATATTGCCTCCCCTTCGATATAGCGGGAACTTTAGCCATTATAAACATTTTTTTTTTGAAAGACTGGAACGTCAGTTTGCAGACTTAGCGAGAAATGGACACGTACATAAAAATCTACCTTTAAAACTTTAAAGATGTTTATAAGTACTACTTCCGAGTTTGCAACCGATTTCAATGTACCGAATATCGACATAGACGGATAGTAAGCGGCAGATTTTGGACTTCATTTAAAGATGGTGGTCGCGCATAACATGATTTCTGCCACCTTTGTTTTATGGACTGGTGGCGAAAATGTTGTTTGTCTTCAGTTATCAAGAGTCCAAATACGATTCTATGACCGACACAATCGTTGAATCGTCATGCACTCCTCTGTCGAAAGAGCGTATCTTTACTTCCACATGAACCTCAAACAGCATAGAGTTATATGGAGCACAGGGCTAACACGAAACTTGAGATACGTCCTTTGAAATAGATGCAGTAGTGTTGGTAGGAGAAAACTGGAACTAATAATGGCACCGGTGTAGATTTTCAAGATAATTTGACAAATATTTGGCAACCACGTTTGCGTAAAAAAACGCTCGGAAAGCCTCACCGCGAACTGGCTCTTCCGAACATGAAGATCTGAAAGTCGTAATTTTTCTCGCCACCTCATTAACTTCTGAATCTAGAACGGGTGTCGATTCGTCTTTGTTTAGAAACAAAAAACGCTCGATAAAAAGAGGGAAAAGAAGTTGGACAAGATTTATTAAACGACAAACACTCGCTGTTCACCAACTGACAATGAGCCTATGCTCCAGGTTCCGAGAGGACAGTGGGAAATCGGCGGTCGTTGAAACGCTGGGGGCAAAAAAGTGAGAATCTCCTTCCATATGGACCATCCGGACGATAAAATCATCTCTTCCTAGATATTGGATGCTGATAATAGATTCCAACACGGTGGTTTTAGCAACATGTGGCATCTACTGACGAAAATTGTCTCCTCACAAACTGTGGCTGCAGTTTATTTATTTAAGAAAAACTATAAAAAAGTAGAAGTAATAGATGAAGAAAAATATTCTCACTTATTCAATTTAAATACTGTTAGGTTAGGTAAGATTTAGTCACTTCTAAGTCCAACTATTGGTCTTAGCTGTTAAGCAGATTCTTAACTTGTTATCAATGGGTGAAAATAGTAATAATCCCCAAACAATTCTTAACAGAAAGAAAAGCATTGACATGGCAAGGAGGTGAGGTGTTTGCTCTCCAAATTTTCGATTTTCCCCCAAAAAGGGGAGATTTTCGGCACTATCCCCCTACTTCGTTTCGTCCCAAACCAAAAAATCTTGCCATTAGGCCCCCCGTGAAAATTATTTGGTTATGCCCCTGGTAAGAAACCATCAGTGCGTGCGGTCTCCAAAATACCGCCTGATGGTGAACGACCTTTTAATTAGAGACAAAAATCATTACGAACTTTTCTAAAGCTCTCTATTATCCAAAACCAACAATAGAGTAACAAACTCATCATCGTTAAACAAAGGACTGTCATGTTCCCCCTCCCGGCCCACTCTATCCAAAGCAAGATCCACTAAATTATCAAGCTCTTTATGCATCGTCTCGAACAAAAACTACATGAAGTCATCAATCGACGGCTTCAACCCCTTAAAAGACCTTCTCAGGGGTCAAAACCCCTCGGAGCTTTATCGGACAAAGCGAAGGCTCAGACCAGACTCGAACCCCCGGTCGCCGATCGATCAGTGTAAACACAGCTCGGAGGACCGTCGGCCGGGTTCGAGTGTGGCTAATCAATTATTCGAAGACTAAATTAAAGGTGGTGAATGGTGATTTGCGGGGGTCGGGGATGGGGGAACGATCATCGATTGACCGATGATCGATGAACTCGGTGAGTGCCCAAATCAAACGCGACCACTCAACCGGTTCGAACCGCGTGAACCCGTCGCACAGTGAGACGAGTCGTTGGAAGAGATTGGACATGATATTCTTTACTAAAAATGGGAATATTGATGTTTCTTTTGTCAGATTATGCATTTTCAGGGGTGTTTTTTGAAGGAAATTTTATGAGAAAACTAATGGTGAAACTTTAAAACGTTTACGTTTGGTACTGGCGAAGCTATGAGCTTTTAAAGTTATCACATCATATTCACGGTCTCTCCCACGGACTGTTTTATTGTGCGTCGTCTTTTGTCGTGTCGTGTCTGTAGCTGTTCCTCCTTCTGTCGGCCACTTGTAAGATCGTCTCCGAAACGTTCTGATGCTCATCCCGAATCTTCAGCGCAGTACTGCCGTGCTAAGGAAAAACGCTGTATGAACCTTCAGGCGTTGCCAAATTTCCTTTGATAAAACCCTTTCCGATACGCGCCAAAATATAAGACTCCTTCAGAATAAACGGCATCCTTCTGGAGCCTTGACCGGTTCGCACCTAGGTTGAATTTCGCCTAGTCACGCTCGCGAAATCTGATCTTCCCGAGGATCTCAGAAGTCGGAGCCACGTGCGGTACCCTCGAAGACTCCTACTTTGAATACGAGACAATGGCTGATTATTTCGAAATGGTGACGATTTTGGGGCTGCAGCGTGGAAATCGGGGCCTACTGCGCCGTGGCTCCGACTATATTTGACATTCCGCCGAGTGACGCTGTCGCACTACAATGCGGCGCGGGCGGCTGCGAGCTTTGAAGAGCCCGATTGTTTCAGCTCTGACACCCGAATTTGCGTCCTTTGTCACTTGAGAGTTCGTCACTAAAGTTCCGTTGTCAAATTGCGTTAGTCCCAAAGAATTTTGTGCATTTTTTGAGGAGCGGTTTGGAACGTTTAGATTTTAATGGTGAACAAAATTATTAATTTTCCATTCAACGGTATGAGAGAACTTGAAATGAAGTTTAAGATCCAAATTAACTATTATAAAAGTAATGGTAATTCAATTGGGAACAAAGCAAAATTTAATGAAAAAGAAAAAGAGGACAAACCAAAACACGCATGGATATTGTTTAACTAAAGGTTATTATTGAAACTTTGACTCATTTCGGTAAGACACCATCTTCAGCAAGAAAACAAAAACACCAACTCAGGGGAAAAAACGACAAAAAATGTATCACAGTGCATGTTAGAAATTATGACACTGGAATATGAAGAATGACGTACGGTTAACTAGCAATGCCCGAACGATTACGTATGAGCGCAATGACATATTACACGTAATTGCAGAGTAGACTGATGAAAAAAAAACCACTCATTTGCAAGATTATAAGTAAAGTTATTCCCGAGAATCAGAAAAACAATTCCCGAACTAAGGGCGTTTCAAAATATTCTTACAACTTCTCTAAAAAATCGGTAACTTTTGAAAACTTTAAAATCGGAGGAAAACGAGGATACTTGAACATTCTTAACGTCTATAAATACCGTGCTACACAAAAATAGTAGTGTAAAATCAGAGAAACCTTCCTCCCTAACGGGGTTTTCGCCAAAAACAACGCAAAAATTTTTCGGATTCCCAAATAAATTCGGCATTCTTCCAGACCATCAAAGGCAAAGCCCAAAAACAAACAACTCGAAAACCCTCCGTATTTCGTTTTTCAAACGGATCCGACTCCACTGCGTGCCCTAAAACAATCGATGAGTGTTCTCCAGCTTAAGTATCCTCATCAAAACCCGAACCGCGTTTTTTCCTCATCGGTGCACGCCCGACCCAAGCAGAAACGACCTAACAACAACGCCGAAGACACGAAAAACCGCGGTTTTTGTCCTACGTACCGAAAGGTGACGCGCTTCAAAACAGGTGTCGTACCTCCATTTTAAGACTGAACCTCGAGGCTCATAAGAGCTGTTGCTAACCGCAGCTCGAGTTCGAGATGGACTTACTGTTGTTTTCCAGGACACGGTCGCGCTCTGGGTTTGTTTGTGCTGCTAAGTGGCGCTTCGTATGCGCGCGACGGAATCGGTGAGTCGGTCGCTCATTACGAGTCGGGCGGGTCCGGGCGACGAACGGAACACCGGGGGCCGTTGGTGGAACATGAGTAACGATGTTCCGCGAACCTACGTGTCCGACGACGCTCCCTCGGGCACGTCCAAGCGCTCTCTATCGCCCAGGGCGCTCGTTGTGGTTGGCTTCGAATAGGAGATCGATTTTTACGAGGCTTCAACGGTGGAAAACGCGTCTTCAGGAGGTGAGCCATGTGGGAATTTGAACGCAGGGAAATTTCAAGAAAGTCGTAGGGGTCAGAAAGTGCCTTCAGACGCGACGTGCACTGGAAAAGAAAGTCTCTTGGGTCCAGAGTCCGGACCCCTAAAAAATTTGACGAGAGAGAATACTCTCGATTCAAGCGGATTTTTGGTTGAGATGAGAACCAAGCTTCTTAATATAAGCGGATTCTTTTTTGAAGGAAGAGCGCTTCCTAGGGCGCTCGTTGCGGTGCGTCGCATCGTGATTTGGCTTCGAAGGGGGGATCGCTTTATACGAGGCTTCAACGGTGGAAAACGCGTCTTCAGGAGGTGAGGTATGCGGGATCAAAGCTGTGGGAATTTTAACGCAGGGGAATTTCAAAAAAGTCGTAGGGGTCGGGAAGTGCCTTCAGACGCGACGTGTACTGGAAAAGAAAGTCTCTTGAGTCCAGAGTCCGGACCCTTAAAAAATTTTACGAGAGAGAATACTCTTGATTCAAGCGAATTTTTGGTTGAGTCGAGAGGCAAGCGTCTTAATGTAAGCGAATTTCCTTTTGGTTCAAGCAAAAATCCAACACATGATCCGACACAAAATTCAAAATCAAATACGTGCACTACAAACAACAGACCGTAAAAATTGTATTGATACATCATTCGAGACAGTTTGAGTTCGTGAGTCGGATGCCCTTTGGGCCCTAAGAGCTCCATCCTCCAAAATTACCGACAAGTCCATACTCTACCTATTTATGTACTCTAGTGTAAGTCTCCCTACACCGGAAAAAAAAAACTTACGGGCGATATACGTGGACATACCGTCCATTCCGGGCTAAGAGGCCAAAAGTTACGGGTGCTGGAGCCGTAGCTTCGATTGTTCCAGGTGCTACGCCCGGAACTTCCGGCCTCTGAGCATGAAACGCGGACGGTATGTCTACAAAGCCCGTCAGTACCGCTCACTAGAAAAAAAAACCCATTGGATCTAGAGTCCAGACTCTTGAAAACATTGAAAAGAAACTGGACTCTTGATTCAATCAGATTTAAGCTTAAATCAACAGGAAATCCGCTCAAATTAAGAGGCTTGGTTCTTGATTTAAGCTTAAATCTGATTAAAACAAGAGTATTTTTTCTTGTCGATGTTTTTGAGAGTCTGGACTCCAGATCCAATGTGGTTTTTTCCAGTGCTCAGAGGCCAAAAGTTATGGGTGCTGGAGCCGTAGCTTCGATTGCTCCAGGTGCCACGCCCGGAACTTCCGGTCTCTCAGCCTGAAACGGGGACGGTACTTCTACATAGCCCGTAAGTACAGCTTCCAAGGCCGGAGTTTTGTTTCAGTGTATAAAAGGACTTTGAACTTGGACGAAGCTGGAAAGCTCCATGGCGCGGCAACAGCGTCTCACGTGCGAGTGGCGGCTGCGGCGGCGGGAGCAGAGAGTAAACTGAATGAACTCGGGAGTAGACATAGTAGTCGGGGAATCGATGAATGACTCAATTAGAGCGACTCCCGGAGGAATTAAATCCACGGGATAGCGCGCGGCGGCGGCGGCGGCGGCGGCGGCGGCGGCGGTGTTTCCCGTTTCCGACTCCGACTCGATCGCGAACAATGAGACAGGCGCCGGCTCCGGTAAAAGCGAGAGGCAAGCACTGCTCGAGCTTCGAGTCGGGCGCGCTCCACCGTGGACAGGAGTCATGGGTCTCCGGAGAGAGCATCCACAGTGGCATGGCGTGAATTTCGATAAATCGATTGCTATGCCGTTAAAACCTGTGGAAAAGGATCGATTAACAGGGTGTTCGCAGCGAACACCTCAACAATCGATTCTTTACCATAGGTTTAAATGGCATAACAATTGATACATCGAAATTCACGCCACGCCACTGAGGATCCAGTCGAGCGATCCGCCGTCGTCTTCTTCGCGCGACGCGGGATCGTTCCTCTTGCAGGGAGCTTGGATGCTTGATCTTGATGGACGTGGTTGTGACACGCGGGAGCGGGTGCCGTCCAGGGGACGTCAAAACGTCACCCTCCAGACGTAAAGACGTAACTACATTTTGCCATGAACCCTGTCGTCCGTGTTACCCAATGTTTTCCCGGGCTCATCTCGAAGAGTAGTTACGCCTTTTTGTCGGCCGGGCGACGAAAAGACGCCCAGGGGCAACTATAATATGGGCAAAATCAGAATTGAAAAACGAGACCGACTAGAGACAATATATTTCGGAGATGCCGCCTAGGACTCAAGCCCGGATTCCCATTTTTAGCGTCTTGAGCTGAATTTTTGTTGGCGCCCTTAGAGGCGTTCTTGGGGGAGTGGGAAATGGGGGAGTGCAAGACCCCTACCCATCCCCCGAGAAAGAGTGTGTTTGGTAGGTTCGATGTACAGAAAAATGCCCTAAATCCAACTGAAAAAAACATGATTATGAACAGTTTTGAGATACCGATTGCTAAAGATGTTGGCGCCGGAAAAAAACTCGATCTGGAAAATAAAAAGACACGGAAAATGAATTTTTAACGACGATCTGGAATGAAGTCACAGAAATATTGCACCCCTCAGTCTGTTGACCCCTTCGGCAACAGCCTATAGCAATAAAACAAAAGGAAACAATCACGATATAGAAATAGAGCGAGGTTGTTGACGACGGCGCAGAGATACAACTATTCGTACTTGATGGATGTCCGGGTTGCGGACGCAAAATTGAAGGCGCGATGGCGCGAGGCGTGCACTCACAATGCATAGCTGCATATTTATAGTAAGGTATCGCTCCTGTTGGGGAGAAAAGTTGAAAAGTGGGATAAGATTACGTCTCTCATATCTTCGGCTGTGTCACTCACGAGGTCCTTGAAGCACCACTTTAAATAAGGCAGACGGAAACTTACACAATATGGAAAAAAGCAAGAGAAAGGTACCGCGTTGATGACGGCGCAGAGATACAACTATTCGTACTTCTTGGATGTCCGTGCTGCGTTCGTAAAATTGAAGGCGCGATGGCGCGAGACGTTAACTCGCAATGCACTGCTCTAGTTGCTCGTAAGGCATCACTCCTTTTCGGGAATGGAGTTGAAAAAGGGGATCAGATTACATCTCAGTGTTGTTCACGTGGCCTTCAAAGCTCCACTATATTATAGCCTAATGGAAAACCAGCCCTGCCCGCTCTAACAATCTGAGAAATGAATCGATGATGGAGATTTTCCTCTATTAATTGATCGCAACGAAACCACTGCAGATAGGATTTTTAACGCGTTAATATTTCCTGCAAACTCAAGTTAAATCTTGAAGGCAACTTCTCCAAAGTCCCAAAATTCAACTCGAGAAACGTCCATTTCCCCAAAAAACCGGCAAGCCCGCGAAAGATCCGCGCGCCGCGGGAAGAGGACGACTATTATTCTTGCAACAATTATCGCTTTCCTCTCGATCATCCGTCATCCCGCGCTCTTCATACATCGGCGACGCCATTGCCAACTGCGCCGAGAATCCCCCGCCGACAATCGACTCGCGTGGAGGCGCAGGGAAATTTGGCGCCGGTCCCACGGCGGCCTTAATTGCGGCGAGAAGCGTGTTCTGTCGCTGGGAAATAGAGCCATAGACTCACCCGAGAGTTGTGAGCGACAGGATCCCCGGGAGACGAGCGATAAAACCACGTCTGATTTATCGCCGATGAACTTGGAAGCACGGCTCGGGAATTATGTTACCTAGTCCGTAGAGGGTAACTAGAGGGGATGATGAAGTACGTGAAAACAGGCAATTTCTGATTTCTGGCATTTTTAGAAATAGTAAGTCAGTTGCTCTAGTCATAGAGTCGCGTTTAATGGACTAAGCTTAGGAATAAGCCCCCCCCCCCCCCAAAAAAAAAAAACAAAAAAAAACAAAGAAACAAAAACAAAAACAACTATAAAATCCCCCGAAACGCGCCCAGGTCAAATATCAATGGGGATATCCCACCTCAAAAAACACCGTACGCAAGATGTCATCCACCACAATAATGAGAGTTTCTCCCAATGCAAATACCTATGATACATAACACCTCGATACATAAACTGCTGTTTTATTGTAATACTACCAAATATTAATCATAAACTTCATCAACTATCGTTACGCACAATTGTACCGGTTGCTCGACTTGAAACACTAACTAAAACCAGAGCGGGGAGAAACCATGTTGTGCATCACCGTGGCAGATGACGTCATTTGTGCAGTGTTTTTTGTAGGGCGACTTTTCTATTGATATTGGACCGAAGACTGTGAAATCGGACGGGTTTTATGATTTTTTCTTGATTTATAGTCTGTAATTATCAAACCACAATTTTCTGACCAGCGCAGCTGACCTATTAAAAGAAGAAATGAATTTTCGCGAAACTGGTTCGAGATCTCAACATTTGTTTCTTCCAGTGAGTATGAACCTTAACCTTACTGGGTTGAACCTTTGAACTGATCGAAGCGTGCGACGACGGCGCGGCAGAAGCTAGCCGTCGACGGGTGTTTGCAGCGTGAGATCAGTTATAACTTTCACATGTGGCCGTCATTGTCGGCGCAGGCGCAGCGCGGTGAAATCCGATCGCTTCCGGCGGACTAAAACAGCGAAAAAGCAAAAACCCGGCCGCACTTTCTAGCATTGCACCTGCCAGGTAGTAAGCGTCGTGGGCAGACGATGGCTCATCGGCGGATCCGCGGGACTCCACATGATGCCGACGTCCAGCCCATCAGGACAAACCGGCCCGGCCACTGTGTATCTAGTGACGCCGCAGTCCTCGCCGGGGGGCGAGTCGCCATGCTCCGCGGAACCCCGCAAGAGTGTGCCCCTTTGGCGGGTCGCGGGTATAACTATTCGTTGTATCCGACTCAATAGAGGATTAAATGGACCGAGGTTGAAAGAAACACACCAGGTTCCATTTTGGAAGAAATGAGTTGTGGAAGTTGGGATTCAACTAATCGCAAGTTCCTAAAATGCGTAATGCTCTGGAGTGGAGAAGGGGCGTTGAGGAACACTGGAAAAAAAACACATTGGATCTGTAGTCCAGACTCTTAAAAACATCGACCAAAAAAAAAATCTCATGATTCAATCAGATTTCAGCTTAAATCAAGAACCAAGCCTCTTAATTTGAGCGGATTTCCTTTCGATTTAAGCTTAAATTTGATTCAATCAAGAGTCCTTCTTATTATCAATGTTTTCAAGAGTCTGGACTCTAGATCCCATGTGTTTTTTTTTTTTTTTTTTTTTTTTTTTCCAGTGAAGACGTCTTAGTAGTATAGTGTACACATTAGCGATTGGATGCTCCCGCCGCACGCAATTAGCGATCGCCGGCATTTTACAAGCGGCCTGCGAACAAATAGAAAAGTATGAAATTCAGAAATAAAGGAAGATTACTGAAGTACCTGATTTTTTTGTTTTACCTTTAATGTGGATAGACCCTTTCCCCCTTAAAAATATATTGGTAACGGGTTCAATCAAGAGAGCGTGTGGTGAAATCCATGACCATAGTTGATTTTGGATCGGACAAGCGACTTAACCAACTCCGTGACAAAGCGTAGAGTATCACAAAATATGAAGGCGCTCCCAGCTAGGATCGTGCCTCGGAGGGCCATCTACCAATCAAACCATCACTACGCCGATACGTATTTTTCCGATTTATCGAAATAACACGTATGAGCTTTAGAGTTGCCGGCGACTGTTAATTACTTCCAACACCTCTAATTGTAACTCTCGTTTTCTCCGATTCTCATTTATTTTTGCTCGTCGATTGTACAATCATTACATTCATGTTTTCTCTAATAACCGAACACAAACGCCATGAGCTCAAGATACACTACCCACAAAGGAAACTATATAATTTGAGGAGGAAGCAAGAAAGATCCTGACTTGAAAACTACATTTTAAACGTAAGATGGGACTTTTGAGGATTTAAACACGCAACACTGCAATCAAGCCAAAAATATGCTTGCCACTTGATCATGATACCCGAGCGATTGGAGCGCGATGTTCCGGCCACTCCTCGGCGTAGTTGACACATCAGGGATCGACCATCGATGAAAAAGCGTGGCCAGCCTCGACGAAAGAACTCCGTGCGAACAACAACGGCAACCGAGCCCCGGAGATTTTCGATTTTGTCGCCGGTTTATTTGCTCTGAAATATTTGGAATTCCCGTGTCACGGGGCGACACGTCCACGAGGAATCGCGGTTTATGGTCCCCGCGTCCCCCCCCCCCCCCCCCCGCTAACCACCACCCCTGCCCCACGCCCCGCGGAACTCGAAGAAAGGAACTCGCGGGCTTAGAGCTTGGAGCCCGTCCGCTTTAATTATTCCACACATGCGCTTTTGAAGTTCGCGCTACGCATGATCAGGCAGAGCCCAATGGCGTGATGTGAATTGCGGTCTATCGATTATTATGCCATTTAAACCTATGGAAAAAGATCGATAAACAGGGTGTTCGCAGCGAACACCCTAATAATCGATTCTTTACCATAGGTTTAAATGGCATAATAATCGATAGACCGCAATTCACGCCACGTCACTTGCAGAGCCGTGATCCGCCCGCGCCCAAAAAACTACTAGACACGCATATTTCAACGAAAATCGCCAATATGTTGTTTTAAACATGTACTAACCAAAATGTTCTACTCTCGATGGAAACATTTAAGATCACAGACCGCGCTAATAGTATTCTTTGAAATTTGATTTCAGTTATGTTCATTTTGAACAGTATGCACTTTTGAGCAACTGTGTTGAAGTATTGAAGTATGCACTCAATTGAAGTATTGAAATATATGTATGAAGTGTGCATATTGAAAATTTTGAAATTGAAGTATGCACTCGAACGGAGACGGAGCGGTTATGCAAAATTATCGATGCACTAGTGGCAAGGATGGGGATTAGGTGTCGCAGAGCGCCCGGGCGCGCTGTAACGCGACTCGAATGTATGTATCAATGCACTAGTTCATAAGTTTTTCCTTTGAAGGATCCTACTTAGATGCAGTTTTTTTTAAAAACTAATTCTAAAATTTTTAGCGTCGCGGCCGGGCCGTGTGATATTGGCCATCGTAATTTTTGATAAAATAATCCATTTTCCAGACTGTGTTGATTCAGATTTTTTTTTTTTTTAAACACATTCCTTTGGATTAAGGGACTAGATAAGAGTCAAATTAGAGATATACTAGGGGCTTATGGGGCTGCTTCGCAGCCCCTTATTTTTCCTGTACATTTTTCACTTTCACATGTTTTTTTTTTTTTTTATTATTTATTTTCATTTAATTTTCTGTTTTGTCTTTGAATCGGGTCTAATTATTTCTTTGAGAGAATAAATATAACAAATGTTTTCAAAAATTGTAATTTTATTTAGTAAACTTTAAACTAAAATTTTGTTTTAATCTTCATACAAAATTATTTTTTAGGTTTTACATTTGTTTTTAAACTAAGTTTTAAGTATCGGTTTTTTATCTTCTAAATACTTTACTCTGTTTTTCTTTAATTGTTGCTTCTTCTTTTTCGATTTCTGCCCTGCTTTTTTCCTAATTTTTCCTTCAACTCTTCTCTTTTTTGTTCCTCCTTTTTTCTTTTCTTCTTTTTCTTCTTCATTTTCTGCTCCCTCTTGTTCTTCTTCATTTTCTGCTCCCTTTTTATCTTCATCCAATTCTTCCGCTTTTTCTTCTTCTTGTTCCTGTTCATTTTTCTTTCCGTTTTCCGTATTTTCTGTTTCAGAAGTTTTTTCTTTTTCCAGTTTCTTCATCTTACTGTTCCACATGAATGTTGTGAGAAAGAAAAATTGGAGGTTATTGACTTGATGAGGAAAAATTGGAAATAGGAAAAAGATGGAGCCAATCACGATTTGGGGTTTGAACTGTTTATTTTTAAAATGTTTAAAAACAAAACGGAATAGACAAAGTCCAAATAGTAATTAACAGAGGAAGAAAGATTTAAATGCATTCCGGATGCGTTAAGGGGTGGGAAGGAGGGAGGGACGGACTGAGAAACTGAAAAAAGTACGTTACGTAACGGTAAATATTAAATAAACTTACCTATATATGGATCCTTGAACTTTAAAGCAATAAGGTCCATCACCCGGAATATCAGTTCGATTTGCAGAGAAAGAGGCAAAAGCAACAGCACTATTATAATTTCTGATATGCTTTATGAAATTTGGAGAATATAAAAATAATGATTTCAAATCGGTATTTGTCCGAATACTCGGTAAAGAAATTAGGCCATTTTGGCAGCAGTTATTAAAATGACCATTGGACATTTCACCCTGAAAATGGCGAGCATCACAATGATGACAAATAATATTCATTGAACCGACTGAAAATTTGGTAACAAAATTTTCATCAAAGTTCTGATCATCAATTTTATACTTCCGAAATGAAGAAATGAAACTTTGATTTTCTATACTAATAACAGAGTTAAGTTCTTGCTTCACTAAACGAACATGCGAAGAATTCTGGAAAACGCGACCACGTTTTGGAGGACGACCGCAGGTCATTGAAAATTTCACTCATAACAACTGTTAAATTTAAAATTAAAATTAGTAAAAATTATTATTATTTTAACAAAATCATAACTGAAAAGTTCAATTTTTAAATTAAAAAAAAATAAATCAGAAGAAAAAGGATGAAATGAAAATGGAAATTAATAATAAACATATTTATACACATTGAAAAGAAACAGCGTGAAAAGTTCTGATCGGAAATGAGAAAAAAAACTTGGAGGTTATTGCCTTAATGAGGAAAAATTGGCAATAGGAAAAAGATGGAACCAATCATGAAAAACCGTAAAAAAAAAAAAAAAAAAAAAAAAAAAAACGCGGGAAAAGAAAAATGTAAGTTGATGGCAGTTGAGTGTTGGAAGTAACCTCACTTAATGATGATTGTTGAATGAAAACAGCTGATAAAAAGACAGCAAACAGTAAAGTAAGATGCGTAGCAACAAAACTTTTCCGAAAAACAAAAAACAAAAAACCCCCACTTCCCCTCATCCAATTTATGAGTTTTTAGGGATTTAAAAATCGGGGACGAACCCCAGAAAATAATTTATAGTTTTCCCGAAGCATTGAGAACAACACCTTTCAAATGAACCAACGCCCCTCGCAATTAGTACAGTGGTTGATTCACAATTTCATTCTATTTTTCAAATTAAATATTAAGATTGATGTTTCAACTTCCTCAAAAAAATTAAACCATTATACATAAACTTTGTGAATTTTTCATTTTACCAGGTTGATAAATGAGTATTACCTGATTTATTTATTTTTTCTTCCTGGTTGTTTTGTGCTTCTCTTCTTTCAGGCTATGTACATTTCGGAATATATGAACGAAATGTACATAGCCTGAAAGAAGAGAAGCACAAAACAACTGGGAAGAAAAAATAAATAAATCAGGTAATACTCATTATACATAAGTTGTACTTTTTCCTGGGTTCACGCTATTTTTGCTCTCAATTGACACTAACGTTTTTATGCATGAATCATGAATAGTACTAAACTTTACTGTTTGGTGGTCCAAACCTATAGAACCCACACATATAAACTTTCATGAATGGAAGTTCATGGAGAAGAACCTAGAAATTGAGTCATTGCCACCCTTCGGGCTGCTCTTACCACTATTTGACGCCCGCCTTTCCTATCCAATCTGAGGGTTAAATCATACCCTTGGGTGACCTTCTAGGAAATGAGGGGCAAGTTATTTTAACGAGGTTATTTCAATTCCTTTTTTCTTTTTCGTTGCGCTAGCGTTTAGAAGTTGGTTGGAAACGGTAAGCTATTCAGGAGTTGAGAATATTGCCAGATTTATCGAGATTTTCATGTAACTTTCCATCGTGGTTTTAAGGAATTGTAAAGGTTAAATCACGAAATGGTTGGTAAAAAGCCTACTCAAAATACGTACTCAAAACTTTGGGAGCAATTTTCATTCCCAATAGTCAAATGAATGATGCTACATTCATATTGTGTGTGTTTGAGTTGAGATGATGTTCACACAGTTCAACAATGTATGATGAATACTATTGCAAATAGTGGAAAAAATAATCAGAAAATTCAAAAGTTATAATTACTCGTAAGAAATTATTAGTCTTTGAGAATTCAACGCCATTAAATGGACTTACGTAAGGGCCTTCACGGTTCTTTTTAGGTTAAAAGTGATACGGACTACGTTGTTCCAGAAACTTCTTTTTGAAAAATTCTCAAATAGCTGCTTCGCAGTTGACCGGGAAATATTTTGATAATATTCTTGAAAACGTTGTTATCAACTCACATCCATTTTTTTCAATTTTTTGAACATTATTTCACGTAATAAAAGATCGGTGTTAATAGAATCTCGTATAATAACACTGACAATTTAAAAAGAAAAAAATAAAAGATGCCGATTTGGCTGGCTTTCATAGAACATTGTGAAATGGTTGAAAAAATAATCGAGCCACAAGCCAAAAATAAATTAAACAAATAGTATTCCAAACTACATACACCAAACTACAAATACATAGATTTTATTATATCTCATCTCTAAGTAGTTTGAAATATGATTTGTTTAATTTATTTTTGGCTTGTGGCTCAAATATTTTTTCAATCATTTCACAATGTTTTATGAATTTAATTACACGTGGATGCCTACAAATAAATGGTTACAGCGTTAAGATACGGCAACAGTTTCTCGGGTTCCGTTCATCCCCTTGAGGGCTGCGCGGAACAGTTACGTCACGCCGTAAAACTCATCTGGAAGGCCTGGAATTGACAGGTAAGAATCGAGCGTGGTAAAAGGCCGTTAATTGAGTGCGCACCTGAGCCGCGCCGGATTGGTCCACTCGCCGCGAGAAAGGCTCCGACTCCCACCGAAAATTAAAAAAAAACCTCGCTCGCTCCCTGGCTGGCTCTCCCGAAAGAACCCTTTCACACCTCAAGGGTTGCTATCGGAATTGTTTTCCACACTTCCAACACTTTTGCTCGAGAAAATGATGGATCGGAACTGAACCGGTCTCGATAAATTACCTGGGGCATTCCTAATTCGTGGGGATGATTATAAACGAAGTTTCTGGAAAATTGAAGGGTATTCAGTAGTATCGTTAAGATTATTTTAAGGGTTCATTTGAGGTAAAATTCGAGATTGATGGTGTGGGCGAGCTAACTAGTATCACAACAAGATAATCATACAAATTGGACGCAGTAACGAGGATTTAACAAGCAGATTCGTTTTTTCGAAAATAATTGGAAATGTCCAAGTTGGGATTCACCCCTACCTCTATTTTTTCCGTGATACATCAAATTATTCGTGGGACTTGAAAGTTTGGCATAAGATACGATGTTTTGATGAGCTTGAAATCACTCGTGACTTGATAATGCGAATTTCAAATTTCATTTTCTTTTTTACTTTCTTTCTGTTACATCCAATCCACCTCCTCGCTTAATCATTCAGTTCCCAAAGTTTCCATTCGCATTCCATTTGTTTAATAACAGCCGTATTTTGAGCTTCCAAGCAAGAAAGCTCCGAAAATGTGACTCAACGTCCCGTCAAGATCAAAGTAGATGCATCGGATTTCTGAGGAAGCGAAGAATTATCGACGCGCGGCAACCCTTTTGTCGAGCTCGGAGAAGACCTGGAAGTGAGCGTGTTGCGCGCGTGTCGTAATGAGCCTACGAATCAACGTACTCCTTTATTTATCTTTCTGTTAACTCCTCAAACACCGCGTTTACACGTGCGCTCTGCATCGTGTAAACATTTTAAAGCCAGTCAATAGACACCCATCCCGACCCGACCCGCTGTTGTCGCTCCGCCCCCGTTGAATAAAAGTCAATTGCAAGGTACGGTAGAGCTTAAAAGGAGCTTCAATAAGGGGGGAAAAAACAAAAACAACAGAATTACGAATTTCAAGAAAGTTTTTCGTGGATGATGACTGTGGCATAGATGCAAGAAAAAGCTCCGAGAATAAGGAGCGCATCTAGTGTATTTCTTGTCACTGAATTCAAATCTAATATTTCCTACCAGGGTATGCGTTTTCTGGAAAAGTCGAAAAACTGCACAAATTTAAAATTTTTAACGCTTTTCCGAAGAGAAAAAGGTTATTTTTTTGTGCTTGATTCCTGTGAAATCGAGATATAAGTTATTTTGCAAGTTATAGCTGATGAATTTTTGAGACAGTTTTGAAGGAACGATTTTGAACTAAAATTTCAGCTAGAGCGCGGAGGCGAGGACACCCTAACAAACACATAATAAAAAGATTAAATTTCCAAAACATTTGATCCTTGCAGAATATTTCGCCGAACTTGGACCGCTGGAGAGCGCAAAAATTTAAATCTAAATTTGGCAAGTCTCCAAAAGAATCGTAAAAATGGCGGACATTTTTGTACACATTTTTACATGCAAGGAAAGAGAGAGGAAAAGAGAGAAATTAAGAGCTAACAGTCATCTATATATAAATTTACGAATCAATTACATGTGCACTGAATGCATGATATAATCTCAGAATTTCATGCACTCGTTTTTTATTGAATGAAATTAGCCTCCCGATTATTGGCATTTTTAATGTATTTCCATTTGAGCGTTCGTACATAAACAAGCAAAGCTCTTTAATTCCTTTCCACATAGTCTTTTCTTTCAAGTGTAAAAGAATGCACTTGGCGCACTATTTTCCTGCTCCAGTTCCTGGAAATGTCGATAAATGTCTCTTTGTGTTCGGTTATTTATGCGTTCACTTGTTTTCCTCCTCGCGATCATTGGCGGTACCGAGGGGAGACCAGTCTTTTTTCTTCCCTCATACTTTCGATACACTTGCAGGTTACTCCAGAAAAACGTACGGGTGTTGATGCAGTTTTGGAAGCTGCATTAACTGGTTTTTCGCCTCTGCTAACGGCACAACCGCAATACTTAATAATATGATCTTTTTTTCTCTTTTTTTTCTCTAGAAATACCGTTCATAGGAGCGGCTGCTTGGCGGAATTATTTCCCGGTTTAGAGTGATAAACTTTGCCCAAAACACGCGGGACATTCTGAGAGAGTCAACGAAATCCACATTTCTTTGGAAAGTCAGGATAAAACTTCTGCCTGGAACCTCCTTTGCGTTGATCGATACATGGATACCTGGATTGTGATATACACTTAGCTTTTGTTGGATGGGATCAACACAGCAACAATTTTTAAGTTAAGTTAGTTCGTGAAAATGTAAAAAGTTAAAAAACAATAGATTATTACCATTGCATGCATAAAAGTTTTTCTTAAAAATAGCGGATTTTTAAGGACATTATTGATGAAAGTGGATTAGATTTTATGCTATTCATATTTTTACATTCTGACGAAAGAACTTACGTGGGGGTTTAAACTTCTGCCTTCTCATCGTTTTAGGTTACTTGAGTTTGGTATGGTTAGATTAGGTTAAAATATGTCACATTGGGTTCGTTTCCTTAACAACAATCCAGGATCGATAAATAATCCCGGCAAGTTAAAGAATTAAATAAACTTGAACCAAAGTGATACTACAGGCTAAAAAACTGAGCAAGAGAGGCTCCTAATGTCGGCTCTCATGGATCTTTCGCCCTGTCTATCTAAATTAAATTACCAAGTCACAGCCCTACGAAAATGCTTTATTCATGACGTGAGGATTCCATCCTATCCTAGACAATTGGATGCCGACGGTTTTGAACCGACGGCGACGCGTGTCATCGGTGTTGATTGTCGCGGCGGCGGCGGCGGAATGGTGTGAAAGAGCGGTGCGTTCGGTGACAGTAAAATTAGCGCGTGATTAATATCCCTGCTGCACCTACCCCCATCGAACTCGTTATTCCAACTTTCCGTCTCGGCGCGCGCCGCTCTCGATCGGGCGAGCTTTTGCCAGACGTTCCAGATACCAGATACCGCGCGTTCCTTGTCGCACCTTTCCTCTAGCCGCCGCGTTGCCTCCGGCTACGATCTACGAACGTATGCCGGTAGGAGACATTTTTCGGATTTCGAGATGCGACTAATGCCGCTGCATCACGAACATTTGACTGTGAAATGAGCGATTGCTCCAATTAGGCGAGATCAGAGACTCGAAATTTCGTGACCAGGGTGTCTACTGAGACAGACTGGCCAAAAATCAGTACTTTTACAGTACTTTTTCAGTACGTTCACGGGAAAAATTAAATTCCTGATTTGACAATTCAATTGCTAAAAAAAAAAAAGACTGAAACGTCTCAACGTAGATTTTACAACAAGAAAATGCTACTATAACCACCCCCGTGGTTGAATTAACTCACAATAGTGGTTGAAGTAGCATTTTTTGGTTGTAAAATCTACGTTGAGACGTTGCAGTCACTTTTTTTAGGAATTGAATTGTTAAATCAGGAATTCAATTTTTTCCATGTTCCAAAGGAATTCAATACCTCCTTGACAGGAAAATTCAGTACTTTTTCGGTACCTCCACTTGACGAAATTCGAAAAATTCCAAACATTTGAATTTCCCGCTCAAATAGCGACAAAAATGAAAAAAATCCGGACCTTCTTGCGAAATTCCCGCACTTTTTCAGTACTTCCGGACCGCCCTTGAAAAATCAGCACTATTGCAGGACTTTCCAGAAATTCCGGACTTGTAGACACCCTGGTGGCGCTTTATTTGAGGGAGTCTTTAAAAACTTCTGCAGTGGGTCTGGTATTTCCAGATACGCCTAGTAACAAAGGAGAATTGATTTTGAAGAAAAAAAAATTGTGATGAATTGAATGGTTTGAGTCCAATTTATAGTCTCAGAACAGAATTACGTTCCCCTGTCTGGAAAACTATATTCCTATCTATTCTAATAAAATCATTTTTAAGACGCTCGATGAACGGGGTGAGGGGGGGGGGAGTGAGACGGTCCAGAGGTCGAATTCCAGAGAAAGAATCAAAATTCGGAGTAGAAGGTTACTTAGCGGGATATTTTTCTTTGAAACATCGTTTTGTTATTCAATTAAACATTTTTTTCATTAACCACTAATGGGCGATTTCGACGATTTCGCTGGCCACGAAGCGGCTTTTAGGGTCGCGAAGCGCCCCAGGGGTTGGGCCACGCGGCGGCCAGAGTGCACACTCCCTGATCATGATCTACAGAAATGAAAGGACGGTAAAAGAGAGGGAATTTTTGCAGTTAGAGCGGGTGCGTTAGATTAGGTTCCAAAGGATCTGGAGCCAAAAAATTCTAATTTTTAAGGCAAACTTTGGGACTTTCCCCCGATTTTCCACCAGAAAGTAAAATTTTCAGAACTTTCCAAATTTTTCGAAAAACACGCTCCACAATTTTTTCCCTCCATCTTTTCCCCCCAAATTTCACTCCAGAGGACGGCAATTCCGCCGTGCTAAGCAAGAGCGTTAGAGCGCCGTAAATCCATCAAGATTTTCCCGCGTTTTTTCGAACTTAGCGCTTTCTAAAATAAAACCTCTTTTACTTATGCACCTCAAATTTTCACGTTGAGTTCTCGATAGTATTTGAGAGTGAATTCTGTGAAAATATTGTCCCAAAGTACACAAGTTTTTCTGCTATGGTACATTGTTTCCAAAAAGTTTTAAATGGCGTTTACGGCGTTTTTGCGTTGCACGGCAGAATTGCGTTCTGACGAGAGTCGCGCATCGCTCGAGCTTGGGCGTGGAGCGTTCGTTGTTTGACGACGCATAACTCATGTTTATGTGTTCCGCCAATTTGTTCTCTCCTCGCCAAATTCAGCGGCGCGACCGGGCATCTCATCCGTTTTTTTACGGCCCTCTTACCCGCAGCTTTCGATATCATTTTATTGCCGCCCCCCCCCCCCCGCTCCCCGCCCTCCCCGGCGCTCCGTGTCGATTAAGTCCTCCGTGCAGCAGGAGCCGCCGTCCTGGATGCAGGCGTCCAACTCACACCGGGCCGTCGTGTCGTGTGAAAACGCCACTGGACCAAGGTGGTTTCGGAGTATCTGTGCGGCACACGAGGATCTCTACGATTGGAGGAGCGATTTTGAGGCCATAGTAAAACTTGAAAGTGCAGGGCCGGACTTGCCATTAGGCTAGGCCTGCCGTGTTACGAAAAAACACCGTATGAGTCTTCAGACGTTGCCACATATCTTCCGATAAAACACAAATTTCCTGGTAAACTTATGCAGGTTTTTCTTTCAATTTTTCACGTAATTTAGTTTGTAATTTTACCTTAAGTTTCTGACACAAATGGATCGCATTTAGCAAAAAGGAACCAGCGCAAATACAGTGTTTTCAAAATCGAGCAACTCCTTCTATTGTTTTAAAAATCCTAAATTTATGTACAATAGTGTAATTTACACCATTATTTTCCTTTGAAATTAACAATTTTTTGGAAGAAAGCAAAAACTATTAGCCATTCTGAATGAATTTCTAGATCATTAAGAAAAAGAAACATTTTTACGAAATTGTAATCGCGCTGGCTCCTTTTTGCTAAATGCGATCCAAATATACAAAAAAAATATTAATAATTTTCCCTCAAAATAAGCATTTTATCGAAAGAAATCTGGCAACGCCTGAAGGTCCATACGGCGTTTTTCCTCGGCGCAGCAGTATGCGACAGCTGATTCCGGATCCGGGACAGGTGGGACAGGATCTTCCGGAGCGGGTTCCTTCCCAGACGTGCGCATCTCGGGTTCATCGTCAGCTTTGAATCATACTAATGGTGAAATATTGCACGGCTTTCCACCAATAGCGAGGCGCGAATGATCGACTATCGATACATCCCCATTTGAAGCCGAGGTAAAGAATCGATTATCGAGGTGTTCGTTGCGAACACTCTGGTTATCGATACTTTACCATAGGTTTAAATGGCAGATCAATCGATGTATCGCAAAGCACGCTACGTCACAGCTTTCCACCGCAATGGGGCGAATAAGAATCGCAGCAATAAAAACGCAGATTTATTCAAGTGTAAAAAATGATTCCTGAATTCCACTCAGTAGAATTAGCATGTTCCTCCTCGTTTTAATACCTCCGACTGAGTGCCGAAGCGCACGGTGGTACGCAGTCGTGTTTGAGATTTTAATAGAGGGGAGAATTCGAGAATTTCTGAGAGCCCTAGGATTTTAGCTTTCTTTTCAATTCTGTGATTGTCTTTTGTTCTCAGGTGTAAACAAAAAAGAGCAATCCGTTTTAGCATGGGCACAGAGAATCAAATTTAAATTACCAATTGACTAGATTCTCGCAAAAAGCGACAAAGATAAGGATTCTTAGAATATAGAGAGGTGGCGGATTAGATCACCATTGATTTTCCCACGAAAAAAATAAATAAACAAACTCAAGTCGAAATCCTTCCTCGAGCATGTAAATCCGTCCAATTAGACTGCTACTTTTCCCACCGTGCGCCTCACCCTCCCCCTCACTTCCCACCCTCCCTCCCCATCCCCTCCAAGGTCTTCGCCCCGACCCGCGGTCTTAGACATCACCTTACACTCCTTATTTATGGTTATTAATACTGTTTACATATTTCCCTCCGTCCGTCCACTTTACGCCCCATTCCTTCGGTTCCCATTCCAATTCATCCTTACTTTATTTTATTCCCACTTCCCCTCCCGTTTCCAGCCCGTCCTCGACTCGATATTAAAATCGAGTGCCTTTTTCTTTTTCGGATTTAAATTGGATTTTACGAGGCGATGCTCGCAATAAATTCGGATCCCAGGCAGCGGTTGCCAAAATTTCTCAGGATGATCCTGATCAAATTCATGCCGATGAATTTATTGCGTTTGTTGAAATCTGGTGACAAAGTTCATCTACGAACTCGACTGTTGCCAAATTTCCGGGATCTAACGCAAATTCTCGGGATTTCCCGATTGGGATAGGTCTGCGATGGGAAAAAATTGTGGCAATTCGGCAAGACCATTTATTTTGTTGATCCAGTCGCTGGAGTATTTTTACAAAACGTTGATTTCTTTTATTGTGGAAACTTTGATTCTCAGCAGAAAATAAATAGTATTATTTAAGTATTGTCTATTACGAAACAAGATTCTTTCCACCATTACAAGCGATCACAGGAGTGTTTTTTGTAAGATGAAAATTGAAAAGTTAGGCTTCAGGAAAATCGCAATACATTCTCACAAGAGAGAGGAACAGAACAGGGCCGGATTAAGGGGGTGTCCACATGGGCCGCGGCCCATGGCGGCAAATTTAGGGGGCGGCAAATTTTACAATTTTTTTAAAATGTAGCCATAAAGAAAAATTTCATTCAGAAAAAAAAATTACGACGAGAAAAGGTGACAAAATCTCTCATTTCCTGAGAGTATATCTCTAATTTTGTCGTCCTTCTGTGATACAATAGACAGCACCTTTCATTAGTCGAGTTAAGACTTAGAGAGAAACCGAACACGGAATTTGGCCTGGAACGGCGCGGCGCAGAAAGCAATGATGACGAGAACGTGAGATGAAAAGGAGGAGCCCTCGGCGCGACGGCCGGCATGTAACACATATTAGCGCCTACAAGACTGCATGAATACTTCACGCATTGCGCCAAAGACAGTGCGGTCGCTGCGGTTAGCAGCGGGCAGCGTGAAACGCATAGCGCCTACAAGACTGCATGAATACTTCACGCATTGCGTCAAACACAGTGCGTGCAGCAGTGGTCGGCCCGAAACACATAGCGCATGTAAGACTGTAGGAATACTTCACGCATTGCGCCAAACACAGTGCGGTCAGCGCTGCGCGGCGGCAGAAGTTAAACTTATTAAACCACATTTATGTTTGTTCTTTCATAATTTTTTGGTTCATTTCTTATAAATGGAGGGCCTTGTCCATACAGAGATAGGTTTATGGAACCTAACGCCTCTCCCCCTCCGGCACGTTCACTTGATGGTTTTTATTGATGTTTCAAAACGAATGAGAAGGAGGTGGCAAAATACAGGCGGCCCATGGGTGGCAAGTAAGTAAATCCGGCCCTGGAACAGAAGACCGAGCACTTCTGCAATGCTAATAGAACTATAATTTTACTTGATCGATATAATTTTTAATCTTCAATGTACCGTTTTTTGTGGTATAAACTTTTGAGGAAGAATCCTGAAAAAAAAATACATTCAACATATAAAATCACTGCTGACAGATCTCAGATGAAAATTGGATATTAAGAGGTAGGAAGCTGTATGCCAAAAAGGTTTTAAGGGAACATATATTAGAGTACTGAATATAATATGGAATAGCACTGTAGAAAAGCACTGAATGCTCTTTGCCGAAGTCTGATTGATATCTACGCTACCTATTTGAAAATTTGAAACGGACAGAAAGAAGTAATGGAAAAAATCATAGAATGAACTTACAGGAGCCAGTGTTTCAAGAGCCAAAATACAAAGAAACAATGTGTGTCCTTACCTGCAACAAATTAATTCAAAATAATTAAATGCCTGGTTAAAACAATAACGAATTGATGAATTTATATGATAACAAAACCTTTCAAATCATGAAAACAAAATATACCTAACACGCCAACTTTGGACTTTCGATATCATATCTAAAACCGACCCCTTCAAAGCTCAAATTCTCCGGGATCCGGCACCACCGCCAGCCCAATTAATTAACAACCGGGTGGAATTCAATGAAGATGTAGACTAAGATCGGCTGAAAGGGCGCAACACACGCTCGGCGTCCGTGTGAGTGTGTATTTCCCCGTCGCGGCGATGTGTGCGCGCGCTAGGTGATGCGGTGAATGCGCCGACAACGCCAAGGTACACTCTACTACAGGTATGGACAAATGGAATTTTAGAAAGTCGTCAAAACGCGTAGATTTGACATCATCGAGAGTACGACTGCGAATGGCATGTGCGGCAAATGGACGGTACGACTTCATACGTCACTCGATCGCCGATTTTCTCAGCGCTGCCACTTCGGCACCCGTTTGTCCATACCTGTAGTAGAGTGTACCTTGGACAACGCCATCGACCGCGAAAAAATTCTCTTATTTTACATCGGTTATTACGGATAAAATCGAGTGATTCCACGCGAGGTCGCAGCACTGTGCCATGGTGATGGAAGCCTTTATAATCAGGGCTCGATCGAGCATGCGTTCACCCGTCGACATACGAGACGTTGCATTGTATGAGTAAAATTTGCCTGATTTTAATGGTCATTTCGTGGGAGAGCCATGGAATAATGCAAGGATTGGCAGCGCTGGTCCGTAATGACTGATCAGGGTCATGTGCGCAAGTGCTATCGTTATCGAACAACATGACGAAGGCTCATGCCACGATAATATGGGATAGAGAACCGAGAAAAACACAAATATAGTTAAACTCAAAGGAATGATTTCGAGGAAAATACCATTTTTTTGAAGAGTGAGATTTAAGACCTGATAAGTGTCATCAGAATTGCTAAGATGGTGCAACTGCTTTTCTCATTTAGGTAAGACAAATTTTAGAAAAATCTTCCGGCGCTTACTAGATTTTGAATTTTCACTCTTTATTTGCTGATAACAGGTGTTTTGAAACGCAATCATACTTTACTCTATATTTACCTTGATTTATTGAACGTCTTCGATGATTCATCCTCTACGTTAAAAAAAAAAAAACATTATTCGTATTGCGAATGAGGAAATCCCCAATTTCCAATGACAGTTGCAACTTTTATTAAGATTTTAATAGCACATGGTTCTGTTTTTTTTCCCCTCCTTTTTTTCTTTTTCCCCCGTACATACAATTTCTATCAATTTCAACGAAAAACGCTTGTTTATCAGTGTGAGATAAGAATTGGAAAATGTTGGAAGTTGATTTGCATGCAGGATGAGAAACTAAAGAGCCAATCTAGATGATTTTTTTCAAAATAAAATTCCAGAAAATAATGTCGAGCAAAACATTCTTGTTTTCATGAGCATTACATTAATAAATTGCTTTGAACATAGTATGTACGAACAGATAAATGCTCGAATCTTCACACGCACTTTTTCTCGGCACGAGAAAAGAAAATTGAGTGCTGAGAGATGTGCACTCGATATAGCAACGCCTCGTATAGCTTTGTGCGATTTACGCTTGAGGCTTGCGATGCGATCAGCAATCATTGGATGGATGAAAGAATGAAAATTCCGATGCTGTGGTGTCGATGCTGGATGCAGAGAAGAGCGTGTTATAACGAACAGACCGCAAGTGCATCATGTTCTTAGTCCTTGTCCGTGAAAATGTAGAGCTCCTTTAATTTACTCCTCCATTCCTCTCCTTCAGGAAATATTTTTCACTCACGATCAGTGAAATCAGCTTGGATTATTTTCATGTATCAGCGACAATAAGAGAAAAAAGAAAGAAAAAATTGCATCACTTTTTGAGTCCTTGTGTATGAAAATGCGGAGCTGTTTTTAATTTAGTCTTTCATACCTCTTCTTCAGGGTTATTTTCCCTTTGTGAAATCAGTTTTGATTATGTTTTTTGTACCAGGAGAAAAAAGAATGAAAAGACATTGACACGGCAAGAGAGATGAAACCTTAAGTTTCATGGATCATTCAGGTTCTGGGCAATTTTCTGAGGCACAGTTTCACGTTGGACCACGTGAAAATTTCAAAAGTAAAGCGAAAATGGTCCCAACAAATATGGATTAAACTCCAAGATCGAACGCTGTTTGTCGTGTCGTATCAGCACCAAAATCACTTTGGTATACTTAAAATTGAAAATAGGTTACTGATCATAGGATGGTATACAGGAATCTAAATATTTTGCAAAAATCAATAGATTATTTTTCAAAGCCACAAATCTGCAGGTTGCCTACTCGAATTCCTCACCTTTTTTACAATCCTTATAAACTTACGTAGCGTTCCGATTTTCTGGCAGAGACGCGAGATTCCGCAAAACGCAGCCTCCTCAAAACCCCGCCGACGTATCCACATTTGAGCCGTTCTCACAACCTACTTTAATTATAATAGTTATCAGGCCGTAGACTGGCTCGTCCGGCGCCCATAGCTCCCTGTTGCAACGCTCTGATTCATTCCGAAAAGTTTCCACGGGAAAGATCCACACTCGGGAAAAAACGGCAACCCTCCCCTGACTCTTGGCGCGCCCCCTCCCCCGGGCGGTTGTTTCCACCCCGTAATAGAAGCGTTGGGTTTGGATCGGCGGTAATTACCTATGTAAATATGTTGGGAGTAATTATTGGATGAGTAACCTGCAAAACGCTCTCTATTTGCATACTATTTCAGACGCGTCGTGGCCGATTATAAGACGGAGAGTAGAGATCGTTGGTGATAGTTTATCGCATTTTGTGGTGTTGCCTTTAATCCAGCGTCATCGGCCATCGTAAGACGCGTACTCTCTCTTTTTAACCAGTTCATACTCCCGTCCTTTACGGGGAAAAAGTCAAAAGCGCCTGTATTGTGCAGGATATCGCGGCAAATGTTCAGATATCATGATTCCCAATATTGATGCACTGGGTCTCGTCACTAGTGGCAGGGTATCAGGATTCCTTTAGGAATCGGAGGGATGATCACATACATTTCAAGGATTTTATATACTCTTTGGTACTTGTTATGTTTTATATTATAACTCACGGGATTTGTAAAAAATCCATTATAAGAATTAGAGATTTCAACTCGAAAAATAAGAATACTTCCATACTACACATTATCCCCATATCAATTAACCCAGATATACTAATTATTTGAGTCTAAATAGTTTATGAAAACAGTAATATGTGAAATTGAAGATAACTTTAGAAAGGTTTTTAGATTATTTAAATTATACTTTTATTGATATATTCAATTATTATTTTAAAGATTATTTTAAGTTTCAAGTTTCGAGTATCCAGTTTTCACGTTCCTGTTTTGAGTTCCTAGTTTCAAGTTGTAGTTTTAAGTTGTAGTTTCAAGTTCCTGTATTAACATCTACCAGATCTCTGTGCAGAACTTCATACCCGTAAATATGTTTTTAACATTTCATCTGTGATATGTGTTCGACTATGCGATCTTTGTTTTTTGAGAAACTTTGAAATATCAAACTTGAAACTTGAACAGTTATTATATCAAAGAATCTCCGACTTTTTCGTTCGAAGCTTACGGGCATATGGGGAAAAAGACAAGAGAACAGAGAACCCAACAGATTCTTCCTTCGGAGAAACAAGAGATCAAGAGATTCTTTCTAGCAACGTGGAGGATGTTTCTGGTGGTCAGAAGATTAGGAGGCTACTCGTTTCCTGCCAGTTAAGTTTTACCCCCAAGTTTTTGCCGTGTTGGTGTCGCTTAATTTCTTAGTGGGTTCTCTTAGTGTAGAGGATAATTTTTCTTGCAACTTTTAAGTTTAACTTTTTGTAAAGAGTAAGGAGGAACGGGGTCTCGGGGACATAGTCCAATTTACAATGGCCACCACAAATTATCCACCGTGCTTTTCAAATGAATCGAACTAAGAAAATTTGCGTTAAAGCGGATTTTGGTGTTTATAGCCTCTAAAAATTTAAATCCTAAAAAAACCAAATAGACTCATTACGCAGCACATAATAAATCATACAAAAAATTTAGCTATTCGTTCCAATTTGCAGAGTACTTAGAAGATCGATGATTAGAGGAATAGATCAAGGAATCAATCGGATCTTTGTTAGTCTGCAATTTTTTCGGGAGTCGGAGTCTGTACGTAGAATAAGAGGAGGGCCAAAGTGTCTGGAGCACCGAGAGCAGACCGCGGGTCGCGAGATTATCGCGGTCTCCGAGCCCCCCCCCCCCCCCCCCCCCCCCCCCCCCCCCGGTCGAGGAAGAAGAAAGGAGAGGACGAGCTCATTAAAAATGCTTAGTCGATCAACTCCGAGTCGCACTCGTTAATGTAAAACTCGTGTTTTCGGGCTTTTCTCGCTCTCCGTCGCAAGGATGCCGGATTGGTCAGGATTTAAAAATGTTACTCAAGGGATACGAGTTAATAAAAGGAAAATTTTCTAGAATCTAGGCATCATGTTTTCCATTTTTTTGAAAACTTTACATCAGTTGCTATGCGAGTAGACCAATTGAAAAGGCATTCTCCGCTAATGACATATCTCTCATATGTATGTATTCGAAGACCATTTGGAGAAAAAAACATATCCGCATCGAGTTGATACGATTCTACGACATTGATGTTCTTTCACTCTCTGTAAAACTCGCTTAGCTTTGCAAAAACTATTTAGGGAAATTGCCTCATAAAACTATGGACAATAATTTAGGATAACTGCATCTGATTGACAAAAAAAAAAAAAAACATTACAATGCAATATCTCGGCAATGGAAAAATCAGATCGACGATGAAATTGCAAAAATTCGGATCTCGTTTGTGGTATTTCGAAGTACTTGCTCCCACTTTCATGTTAGGTTTTTTTTTTTCTCTCTCTCTCTTTCTCTCATCATCAAAGGAGAACAAAGCAATTAACACTGTTTCTTTACATGTGACGTTATGCATTAGTTTTCTAGGTATGTGCTAATTTTGGCTCACGTTTGAATTTAGACTCACTTTTCACAAAGAAACTATTATTTCTGCCTCGTTTTAGAAAGAACAAGTGCACCATTAGTTTCTTTATGCAGATAGGTGCTTTTATGGAAGAGTCAGGTATGGTATTTCTTAATCGCAATTTATATTCCTAAGTGCGCGCTTGCTTATGCTTCCTTCCGCGATGCGACCAGCATGATGAGGGGTATTAAAATGTGGGGGAAAGGGGGGGATTCCAATCATCGCAGTTTAATCCTAAAGATTTTGAATGGGGATTTGTAAAAGGCCTAAAATTAAATTTCGAGTGTTTCGACGAAGAAATGGAAAAGAGGAGTGTGGCTAATCATGGAACTAAAACACACAGCACGGAGACAGAGGCGCGCTCTGAGTTTGCATAACGTCCGCATTCGCCGCGCGTTTCGAGTGGTGGGTCGTCCGATTCATTCGCTCCATTATCCTCATAAGCACTGTTGCCGAAAGGAACCACAGAAGATTCCATCAAATGAATTTAATTTCCAACGATATAATCTATGCACTGTGCTCTATTTATTTTCCAGGAATTAATGACTGCTTTGGAATTCCGTCATGAAAATTCGAATAAATCCAGCTTCGTTACGCACGATTTTACTAATTTTTTCTTGAATGCAACTTCGTTTAGAGGGTAAAACAGTTCAGGGATGCTAAAATGAGATTTTCGGCAAAAATGTTCAATCCTCCCACATACTCTTAATTATTCCCGATCATGTCAGACATAACCATGTAAGCCGAATCGCATCCTATGAAGCAGATTAAAATCTCACTGTTGGGAATATGGAAGTTATGTATGGAGTGAATTTTATCCTGGGCCCTATTTTACCCCCAGAAAACTAGAATGATATAATACACAGGGAATTTGCGAAAACAATTTGAGCTCGTTCAATACATGTTAGAACTTTCTCGGTGAAAGAATTTCTTGTCGTAGGTAGCATTATAGATTTTAAAATACAGAATTAAACAGAAATAAGGAAATATGAGCTTTTCTATTCTACCTATTTTATCGGTCCGCCACGCTGAGAGGAACCAGAAAAATTCCCGTCGCGAGCTATTACAGCACCAATTAAAAATTCACGAACAAGTGTTGATACAAACGCGCCATCTACGGCTATTTGCAAGGTTAAAAATCACCCATGCACGGCCTGCAAGACATCCACCGCGTCTAATTACAGCGAAAAAAACACACACATGCACACCCTGACTCGCATTTTTTACAACGTCCGAACTGCAGGGAATTCACTCGTTGTACAGGAATATGCCCAACTTCCGCTGTCCGACAGCAATTGGACGGCGTGGACCTATCTACTTTGTTGATTTCTATAAAACAACTTAACGCCGTGGGAAACCGGAAGCAAGAATGTCTTTTTTCAAAAAATACTAGTGTCGGTGAGGTGTTCTAGTGCAATTCTGTCTGATTGACGCTGCGCTGGCTAATTAATTCAACGATTGCGTGATGGCTGTAGCGTGCCTGCGGTTGTGTTGCGGTTCCGTTTACCACCTGAACAGACCAGAGGCATAGTCGAAAGCCTAGACTAGGGCAGACACCTATGCAGCTACTAAAATACTTGCGAATTTTGTTTTTACTTTACCAATTACGTATACGGTTGTTTCAAGTATCAAAAAGGAGAGGGCAAAACACTAGCTGTGTCCCTTTTTATAAATTAACTTGCTTCTCATGTGGCTTGAGTCATGATCTGATCATAGTGCAGACAATTTTACATAAAGTTACAAGAAAAAGTTATGGTGTGGCTACTAATAATTTTTTTCGACTATTTAAAAAAAATCACGTGTCTCATACTCAATATGTAATAGCTCTCTTGCACCGAAGCAAAAATGCTCCATGAAGGTTGTTTTTTTCCAAATTTGTTTCGTAAAAGTTATTTTTTATCAATGTACCATACTTTGGTGAAACAGATTAACGTACTCCAAAAAAGAGAGAAAAAATTGCCAACTTATACGCGGAGTAAAAACTTTATCAGGATGTGAGTACATTATAGAAAATGTATTCTTTTTTTTTTTGGGGGGGGGGGGAGAGAAATTTTAAGTAAGGGGATGCGGACACTCTGTTCTTTTTTTAGTATTAATGAATGAAATACACTTTTCAAAATTGAATCACAGCCTTAATTTATCTCGTTCAGTAATGCGAAAGAGACAAAACATTTTCATGGACTCGACAAATAAGAGGTCGAAAAACCTTCATTTTCGACGAGCTATACTGAACAACCAGAAAAATGTAAATAGAAGGAAATGGGGAAAGTGAACGATACGGCAACGAGGCTGCTCATTACAGCATTTACTTAGTCGCGGTATGAGTTCACCGAAAAGCGATCCGGGCTCGTCGAGAGACTTGAACGAGAGGATAGGAAAAGGAGCCGTGATTAACCGAACCACTCATCCACGCCGCTATCCGTGAAAATAAACAGCCCGCTTGCCGATTCGCAGTTGAATCCTTGAACCGGTCGCTGGCCACCGCTTATTTTCTTCCGTAGATTTTTCATCGAGAGATGCATCTTTTTACGGCGACTGTCAGATCTGCTTCAACAGACAGAGCTTGTCTCTAATTCTGGCTTCACTTTTCGAACTTTTCACAATTTTTACGAAAATGATTCATATGCCTCAACCGAACTTTAAATACGGGTTTAATAGTCTAAACATGTTACGGAAGAACGCTGTGATTGCAGTCTCATAACTGGAAAAAAACTTAGACGGATGTTGCGAAATTAAAATGAAGGTAAATATTCTACGTGGAATACTGGGAGATTAAATTATTTGAGAGACAACCCGGCCAGTTAGTGTAAATTAAGCCTTGTTCATTTTAGTTGTTTGTGTTTTAAGTTATCAGCATCACTCAAAACAATCAGTACTTCAAAGTTCCAAAAAATATATCTTAACATATTCATTGACTGGGTGTTTCAGATGAGGGGCATGCAGAGAGGTTCTGACTCGTGTTCACACTCCCTCGACTCAGGACACAATCATTGGTGATATCTTTTTGTATCACGGTGTGTCAACAAATTCAAAAGCTCCGATTAGTAGAGACTCAAAACTGACAATGGACGACAATGATCCAAACAATAAAATTGTGGATAAATTGGACGTATTTCTACCAAACAGACCTATGTGGAGGTGAGAAATATGGGGTGTGCTCGTTAGTTCTCTGGCCGTGAGAGTGAATGAGAATAATAAAGCGCCAGTGACGTCAGCGGCAACGAACGAGCTTCGGAACGACGGGAGGGTCGTTGGCGGGACTCTTTAACTCATGAGCCCTGTCCACAACGCTCTCTTGCCATGCCCGCGGCTCATGAGTTCCGCATTCAATTGGCACATAGGTCTGTTGGATAGAATGTAAAATCCCGCTTTTCCAATTCTTCAAAAGGAATCACGCCCACTTTTACATTACTTCTTATGCAGCTTCGACGAGCACACCCCATATTTCTCACCTCCACGTAGGTCTGTTTGGTAGAAATACGTCCAATTGTAATATTCAAAAACAAATTCAACTGCCACACAAAGTTTGGTTCGATCTAGAAAAATTCGATAAAGCCCTGAGTTATCATAAAGGAAAGGTTTGATTTAAGAGAATAGTTGGGAAAGTTTTTATCAGGTTTACGGAAAAAAAACCCAAGGAGTAGTATAGTACAATTCGTTAAATCCACGCTCAAAATGTGATAGGGAGCGAAAAGTAAAATATTTGGATGATAACGACTCTTGATATAGTTTTAAGGCAAATCCATTGCTGACCCTGCTATCGGTTACACCGAACATCCTGATTAAGGCATTTCACTGTGCAACCTAACTATTCATGATACAATAATGTGAAATTTCAGGTTTCTCCGCGAGTTCACAACCATCAAAAAGAGAGGGCACTCTAACCGCATGCTACCTTCGTCAAACTGCGATCACTTTTAAAACCGCAAACATACAAGAGGAAGGATCTTTTTGTTGATCATCGAAAGTAATCCATAAACATTGGGTGGTCATAATGATATTTCACCGCCTCGCGAGAGATATTCCTGTTGACAATGTGAGGCAACGATGGATGGGTCCCTCCCACGGTGGGACACTTTCCGCAAACATTCGGAGTTGTCGGATCAACGACTCATCACCTCATCGGGAGCCAATCAACCTCGGCGGGCGCCAATTAGACAAAAAGAGCCGCGTTCACAATCACAACCGCTCCACCGGCTCCTGACGCTTTCTCCTCGCTTCCTTCCGTGGGCTCACCGATCACCGATTCCCCGCGAAACCGTCGCGTCATATTTTGGCGGAAAGGCAAACGAGGAAGCCAACCCGGAAATCGGAATAATAGAAAAATGTCGAGTTTCTCGACAGTTTATTGTCATTCTGGTCACCGATTCCGGCTTCAAGACGAAATGTTTTAGGAGGATCTCGTGAAGGACTCAACTCTCCGTAAAAATAGATCAGCGGGCTGATTGTTGCAATTGTTAGACAAAGAGCACTGGAAAAAAAAACACATCGGATCTAGAGTCTAGACTCTTAAAAACATCGACAAGAAAAAGTACTCTTGATTCAATCAGAATCTAGCTTAAATCAAGAACCAAGCCTCTTAATTTAAGCGGATTTCCTTTTGATTCAAGCAAAAATCCGATTGAATCAAGAGTATTTTTTCTTGTCAATGTTTTCAAGAGTCTGGACTCTAGATCCGATGTGTTTTTTTTCCAGTGAAGACAAAAAATATATGGAAGGATCCTGTTGGTGAAGTTGTTGGTTCCTATAGACAAAGGAAGAAAATGATGGACTAACTATAGGGTTGCTCGTGGGTTGCCGTTAGTTAGTCTATTACCTACCTCCTTTGTCTACTGTAACCATCATCCGCTTCCACCAATAAGATCCCTCCATACTTGTTTTGTCTCCTTTGTCTATAACTTTGTCTATCCATTTCAAAAATCGGCCACGGCCCCGAAATTTCTTAAGCATTAATCTCTTCGCCACCCCCAAAGTTTTAAGCGTGGAATTGCATGAAATTCATCATAGATAAAAATACATTTATGTTATGCATTTCACCCTTGGGCTTAGAGCTGGATCACCAACACATTTTCGGGAGATGTAGCGATTTACTATTTCTTCAACTTTGGATAACCTTCTTCAGAGATCAACGATCAAAACCCATTCAAATTCATCCTATATTTTAAATCAGTTACCCTTCCCTCATTACGATTCAATTACAAATGCAACCATCTTCAGTCCTGACGTGTAGTCTAGGATGCACCAGGATGAAAAATGCATAAAAAACTATACAACTACCTAAAAATCTACACTTGTCTAATTATAAACCCACGTCCTCTACTTAAAGCTTGTATACTATCGCCTCGAGTGGAAAAAAGTTGAGTCGAACAAATTCGACGGTGCTCGAGTTTTAATTGGCTTGTCGGGGGGATGGGGCAGGTGTAATTCAGCCCCAGCCCTTAAAACGACCCAAACACGTATCGTGATGTTCACGCTGGTTAATCTATTCACTTGATGTTTACTTTCAGGCGCGCTGTCCACACTACCTGCAGCAGGAGAGAATTAAAAGAAATTAGCCATGCTGTGGGTAAACAACCGTCGAATAATCACGCGCCTGTTGCCAAATTGTGGTAGTGATTCGTAAATTAGACTAAATTTTTGAGTGTCGAATCGCCTTTGGATGAAAAATACGGCAGATTGAACGTATCGGTATTTGCTAAACTGTCATGAAGTTGAGGTTTCACTTAATTTTCCAATGCTTTTTCCGAAAGACGTGACATTTCGATCCGTTTTAATACATCGTTGAGAATTTTGATTAATTGAATTTTATAGCTGACACTTTTCAAATTAAGAGATGAGGTTATACGATGAGTTTTTTCCCAAAATTTTTTACTCGTGGCAACATGAAAATAAGGTGACATGTGCTGTTTTTTGGATAAGTTGATATCGCCAAAAATTCATCACTAAAAAGTTGATGTGCACATACTTTCCCAACCACCGCTAAAAAGCATCTCTTTTCATCGGGGTTTACGGTGATTTTGAAATTTTTCTGATTTCTTGGAGCGACGAAAAATGTTTGGAATTCATTTGACACGCTTGTGAAAACTTTTTTGTAGGTTTTAAAATAAATCATTAATACTATACATAATAAATCGTCAAAATAATCATCAATAATATGGTTAAAATAAATCAATTTTACCCACCGTGAAAACTAAACATTTTGGACTGAAGATTTCGAGGAAATAATATTTTAATCGCTGATGCGAAACACATTGAACTGCTAATAACCTTTACTGAGAAAATGTGGCAACCCTGAATTGGGTTCATTGAGATCATGCCCGTGTGCTTACATCATGGGAAGACGAGGAGGAGATGAGAGGGGAACATTTTTCATGTCTGTAAACAAGACTAATTTTCTTATAATATTCTAAGGTTTTCTAATGGCAAGAATGCGGCTCAAAGCAATTACAGCTAGGTTTTGGAGGTTGGCTCTGTTTGTACATTAACGCGCGACGGATCACATCGTCACCTTCCAGGCAAAGTATCACAAGCGCCATGCGACGTTCAAAAATTTCCGCCGCCATTTTATTTCTTTACTGAGAAATTGTTGGTTGAATCTGTTTGGAAATTTCACTAAATTATATCGGCAGCACGAAGAAAATTCAGTGAAATTTTCGGACAGCTTCGTTGAACAATTTCTCTGTAAAAAAATAAAATGGCGGCGGAAATTTTTAAACGTCGCAGGGCGCTTGTGATACTTTGCCTGGAAGGTGACGACATATCGACGCGAGAAGATGCGTTTATGGATACGCCGGGCCAGAAGTAGTAGTTCCTTGCTGCAAAATTAAGTAGCGCCAATTCAAAGCCCGATTCTTCAAGAGGTGCAAACGACCCACTTTAGATTCATAAACATATTTTCGATTTTATGGATTGGAAATCTTTTCAACCGGGGACCACACGAAGTTCCGCAAACTGCGCAGCGAATGAAGGCGATCAGTCCGAAAAAGTGAAAATAATTGAGGCGCTAATGGATTAAAAAGCTCGGACTGGGCCGGTCGGTGGGAAGAGTTGTCTCCCTTTTTGGGCAGGAGCTTTCTACGAGGGTCCGCGCGGCCAATTAGTAACCGTTAAAAAGGGAATTTATTCCTAAGCGTTTTGACACGTCTGTCGCTGGACTGATTCATAATCTAGCCTGCGTCCATTGTGAAATTTCTAAAATTTCTAGTTCTACTATCGAACGTGCGATATGAGAACTGAGTGGGAAAAACATAATTGCCAGCGCGTGCTTTTGTTCGCTTTCAGCGTGGAGGCTTTGTTTGAACTTAAGTATGCAACTGGATTTTTCCTTCGTTCATTTACGCCATGAAGAAAATTCATGTCTTGCTCTGACAATGCTTGTAGTTGATTCCAGGCTCATAAACTAAATTTATGATTCCAGTTATGATTATGCTCTGGGACTGTGTGGATTTCTTTTAAAAGGGAACGTCATGTTGTTTTATAGATACAAAACCAGTATTTTGTCACATAACTATTTTCACTGCCTATATGTCTCTCCATGATTTTTGGTTTTTTGCGAATTCCAGGTTTTCGCGAATTTTCGAGTAGATTTTCCCTCAAATGAAACGTTTTAATTGCTCATAGGCGAAAAACTAAAAAAAGACACACCCATATGCTTTAGAGATTATATGAGAGATTAAATATGAACTGAGAACACTGAACAAATCTGTAACTTATCCTCCTCGTCAAAGAGCTTCGTGCCAGATGAGAAAATCGCAGCATTTGTTTTTATTTGACACGACACGAGGATGACGTCTATCTAAGAATTATTTACATGGATTAGGAGATCTAATAATTTATGAGAAGCAGCAATGAGCCTCCCAACCAATTAGAAATCAAAATTTTGTCACGAGACCATATTTCGCCAAAAAATATACGCCAGAAAAGGCGTCCTATGCGGCAATCTGTGCAGTAAAGTGAACTTACGAACAAAGTTTGGTCATATACGCCGAACGTTCGGCTACACAAACCGAAAGTTCGCTGTTTGACAAATCTAATATTCGGAATGATATGAAACATTGTACGTTCGGTCCACATGACCGATTTTATTTTCCAGTTGGAAGTGTGGACCAATCCCAAAATTTGGTTGCTGATTTGCGTGCTTGTCCAAAACCAACCCTGAAATTCATCCCCTGCGAGAAGGAAAGTTTTCCAGGGACGCGGCATCAGAGCGGCGTGGGAGCAATTATCAGGGGGGAGAGGGGAGGGGGGGGGGCTAGTGGGGCAGGGGCCGGGGCATGGACTTATTAGCAGTGCCCTGTCACAGACTCACGGGCAAGAGCCGGAGATTCCGCCGCGTGCCGGGACGATGTGCCGGTCCCTCCGGCCCTGCCCGCCGAAGCCGAAGCCTTCCTAATAAGGCTCATCTTGGCAGAGAAAGTAATCGTGAGCAACGTCTCCTCTCTCCGGTGGCCTATGCGCCGACACCCCCCCCCCCTTCGCAAGGTAGCACAGCCATGCTAAGGAAGAACGCCGTATGAACGTTCGAGAGTTGCCGAATTTCCTTCGATAAAATGCTTATTTGTTAGGTAGGTTATGGGTATTTTTCCTTGAAATTTTCAGGAACTTCAGGTGAATTTACGAGCAAAATTATCGAAAAAGTTGGAAGGAAAATATCTATAAGTTTACTAGGAGATTCTTGTTTTATCAA